>NC_090442.1:300610613-301235613 GCF_031143425.1 Pleurodeles waltl
TTATGTTTATTATTTATATGCTACTTTATTTCACCCTAAGATAAATTGAAAGCAGTGCAGGGGGCTGAAGAGTTTAAAATGTAATTGTAGTTACAAAGCGCTTACTACCCCTGATGAGGCATTGAAGCACTTTACAGCGAGTAAAACGCTACTCTAGAACCCAAAGGTTAGTGGTTAATGAAGTAAGCATTGATGGTTATTGCGATTAGCCGTGTGCTCTCGAGGAAAAAAAAAACTATGCATCTATTCCTGTTACTTTGTACTATAAGATATTAATGCTAGATAGATGTAATCAATGGTGGGGTCTAAGAGTTTTTACATGAATGGTTGGTGATTTAGACAGACTGGCAGAGATTAGTTAATGTTAGGTTACAGTGATGGGGTTTTAAAGAGGAGAGGGAGTGGTATATGAAAAAAGGTGTCAGCCAAGTACAGAATTACAGCAAATGTTTACAGCAGACAGGCGTGAGAATGAGAGGAGGCTGTTCTCAGAAATAAAAGGTGTGCAAAGGATGGAAGATAAGAGGGTCACTCTGAAGAAAGGAAGGAGAAGTGTCAAGCGGGAATAAGTCAGGGTCAATTTTTCATGCAATGTTTTAAGCAGTTCAGTGGGAGAAGGCTTTCTAAGATAGAAAGCAATCTAAGGATGTAAGCTGTTGAAAGAAACCATATTATACAAAGTACTCCATATCCTGGAAAGACAGCATAAACATGCTAGTCAGAGTGTATGCATCGTTTAAACATTTAGCGCTATAGCCTGCTGCAGTATCTCACCTGAGGAAAGTGTATTTTGGATAATCATTCTTAGGTATATGGAAGGTGAGGAGTGTGGAAGCAATAATAGTCATGAGGAGGTGAGAGCAGGATCGAACAGCAAGGAACAGGATATGATTAATTTGTTTTTAATGATAGTGTTTGTGTAGTACTGGGGCAGCCCAGAGGTTGCTTAACATTTCTTTTCAAAGGTAGGATTACAGACAGCTTGTAGAAGGGTCATTATAACGTAAGGCAGACTTGAAAGTCTGATTATCAGTATAGATGCAGGCCTTGTTAGAAGAAGTTGTGTTTTCAGGGACTTCTTCAGTTTGAGGACGCTATATCCCCTATGATGGCAAGTAAATTCCAAAAGCATAAAATGATCCTACACCAAAGCATTGACATCTTGAGGAGTCTGTAGTGAGACAGTTTGGGTGGCCAACGTTGAACATTTGGCCACTTAGTAAAGCGGCATCAAGTTGATGAGATACTATTGAAAACACAGACTTGGCATGCTGTATTAAACTCACTCCTTTGGTATATTGAGAGCCACTGATTTACTTTTAGAGCAGGAGTTATGAAGTTGGTGTGGTTTATTTCTAGAAAAAGGTCAGTGGAGTAGCCCTGCACTATATGCAATTTACTGATGGTTTTGGTAGGAAGGCCCACTCAAATACCATTTCAGTAGTCTATTATGGAGATCACCAAGACAGGTCAGATCCTCCCACTCCTACAGAAACCTACTCTAGACCATTATGACCTTACCAACTACCAACCCATTACTTGCCTATCATTCATAGGCACGATCATTGAAAAAGCAGTCTATGTTCAACTTCAAGATCACATCAACGCAACCTTACACATAATAGAATTTGCCTTCTTGATTCTTAGCCACAGATTACTATGAGCCTGTTTTGCTTTCACTTATCTTATGACCGAGCTGACAAAACTTCTCTGGAATGCACTCCTTAGTTTAAAGAAGACATTTATTATTATTACTTCACCACGAGGTTCCTGAGAGACGAGATTAGTAGGTTGGAAGCACACGTTTAAAAGTAGTCACAGCAATTAAAGGAAAAATATATCAATGTACTTCTCAATTGCAATGTACACAGCAAATACATGTGATTATATTATAGCATAACTTCAAAGCAAAGAATAAAAGTCAAAATTCATCACCGTAGGGCCTATCACTGCTCGTCATCTTTCTCATGCCTGCAAGTTGATGACTCCTGTTCAACTGTGAGAAAGAGATGTTCCACCCAAATGGGAGGTCAGGCAGCTGACGTCCGCTCCTGACTGAAGTCTTGAAAAATTCCCCCTTGCTGCTGCCCAGGGTCACCGTTTTATAATGGAAAAAGCCTGCTAACAGGCCCTTTCCCTTTAATAGTCAAAACATGCAGAGTTGGGAAGAAAACAAGCCATTGGAGATTGGCCAGATCTCCTAAACCTCGCTCCTTCCCAAGGCTGAGTAGAGAGGAAAATACAAAATATACGCTCTCTTATCACGCTAGGGTTCGGTGTGAACAAAATACGAAAAACACAGCTTGGTCTACCATGTGGAAAAACACAGCTCATCTGCAATGTCTCAACTGCAATGTCTAACGCTACGATAAAGCCAATAGGCAGCTGAACTGAATACAGAATATAATGTCTGATGCCATGTTAAAGCCAATAGGCAGCTAAACTGAATACAACATGTAATGTGCTACTGGTGAACATTGAACAACTAATATGCGCAACACAAAGTCAGTGGTCAAACACAATTAATGGCATAACAGAGCCTTATATCCTGGTATTGCTGGAGCTCGTGGGTGCCTTCAGCTTAGTCGATCATACCTCCCTCATACGCACCGTGGAGTCTTGAATGTGATTCCCTGGCAGTGTCCTTCATACCAGTATGTTCACATGGGCACCTCTGGGTCACAAACGATCCCTATCACCTTTAGCGTTCCCACGACTCCATACAGTCTCCTATCCTCTTCAACTTTACATGGAACTGCTTGGTGTGCTGTTCACAGATAATGGCATCAAGATTTACCAACATGCTGATAATACTTAACTGTATTTGAAAGTCTCCTCCGCTTCAGACACTTAACACCGCAAATACTGCGCCACACCATCCAGACCTGGATATCCAGCACCAACCTGAAGCTTGACCCAACCAAGACAGAATTACTGTTATTTGTTGTAAACAGTGAACAGTAAACAAAATACAGTACAAACCTGGCTCAGTGTCATTCCTTCACGGATTCGAGCCCCAACTGTCACTGAATGCCAAGTCACTTGGATTCACCTTGACAGCAACCTCACCCTCAAGGAACACTTTGCCAAAAACACACAAAAAACAAAGACAACCTGGCACTTAACACCGCAAATACTGCGCCACACCATCCAGACCTGGATATCCAGCACCAACCTGAAGCTTGACCCAACCAAGACAGAATTACTGTTATTTGTTGTAAACAGTGAACAGTAAACAAAATACAGTACAAACCTGGCTCAGTGTCATTCCTTCACGGATTCGAGCCCCAACTGTCACTGAATGCCAAGTCACTTGGATTCACCTTGACAGCAACCTCACCCTCAAGGAACACTTTGCCAAAAACACACAAAAAACAAAGACAACCTGGTACCAATTCAGTCTTTTAAAGAATGTGAAACCATTTCTTCCAGAAAGCAACTTAAGAACTGCTGTTCAAGCCCTTGTACTCTTGCGTCTGGCTAGTGGTAATGACCTACACCATGGCCTCCCAGACACCACACTAACACCCCTTAGGGGCATTTTCTTGCCACAGCACATCTCATCCAGGTCTCATCTGCGCTATCACGACCAGCACCCCGCTTACTTTTCAGACAAGCTCCCCATTTCTTGTGGATCTCTGCACACCTGCAGCCAGAGCACCATCAGACTGCTGACTAAGAAGTGCAAAAAGTAATAAACAAGACAGCAGTCCTTTTCAACCTCTTCACTTGTGATCTGGAGCAACATCCCAGAATCCAGCAGGACTGCTCAATGCTGCTCCAATTTAGGAAAGAACTGTAGCCTCACTTGTTACAGCAGACAATGTCACAAAGCATTAACCATCCACAACCCAGCTTTCTTTCCTCTTACTTGTTGACCTTCTGCTTGTCTGTCAGGCCAAAGAAAGCTATGAAAGGCAGGGAACTATCTCATGAACTACTGGTAGTGTTTGAGTCCGATTTGCATCCTCTTCTAAACAGATATGTTTGTATGTGTGCTCACAGGTAAAGGAGGAGAGAGAGAGAGAGAGAGAGAGAGAGAGAGAGAGAGAGAGAGAGAGAGAGAGAGAGAGAGAGAGAGAGAGAGAGAGATATATATATATATATATATATATATATATATATATATATATATATATAATCTGGTAGGTTTCGGGCATGAAGAAACTCTCCAATAGTTGGTACTAGTTTGATCCAAGCTCTCACTTGTCTTAATGTGGCTAAATCTAACTTTTGCACTAAAAACTCAAGATTCTCAGCCCCCTCCCTCTTGCCTCACTTTCTTGTATTTTAGGCACACAAAGGATGAAGGGTGCACAAAGCTTCCCATTCTTTTCTAGGATATTTTGGGGCACAGCCTTTGTGCTTCTGAACTGAGATACGGGTTCCTTATACTAGCCTTTTTGGGTCTGAGATGTGCTGGGTTTTGGAATGAATGAGCACCATGTGTTGGTGGGGTTGGGAGAAGAACAGTATGACTACAGTTTGTGTGGGTGGAAAGCGTAGGTAAGCATTTTGGAAAGGAAGAGAACGACAGAAGTGACAGAAGCATCTGTAGGTAGGAAACTGAATAATGGAAAGGAGAAGGGAGTACGTCCTTGTCAGAGCGTAGGAATTTGATTTCTGGATAGCCTAGGGAGAAACAAAAATATACCAATTTAATAAAACTTAAAATAACAATTTGTAGTGGATTTTGTTGCTCCAGGTCAGCTGTAGGAAGCATAGGAGGGAGATTGCTTTACACTCGCATATTATTATCCAGACTCATTCCATTCCAGATACTTCTGTATGAATAGTTCTGTTCAGTGCAAATGATTGTTCCCATTGAAAGTTCTGAGTAGTTCAGATGAGGCATGCAAAGATTTGTGCCAAATCCCTCTCAAATCAAACTCAGATCTCTTACTGTGCCTTGAGTTCTTTGCATCCCTTTGGTAATTGGCCCTCACCATCTTCCTGTGCAAGCAGAATTCTTGTCCCTGATTATTGAATTAAAGAGCTTTTCAATAAATTAGAGACTTCTAAAAGCGCTGCTAATCACCCATAGGGTTTCAAGGCAATGTTTGTGGACGTGCTGCTCAGTCGAAGAGCCAGGTCTTGAGGTCCTTCCTAAAGTGCTTCAGTGATACGATCTGCCTGAGCTTGAGAGGTAGTGTGTTCCATATCCGGGCTGCCGGGTAGGAGAAGGATCTTCCTCCTGCTGTGCTTTTCTCTATCTTGGGGACGGCTGCAAGGGCGAGCTGGGAGGAGTGGAGATGTCTGTTGGGTATGTAGAAGGTGAGGCAGTGGTTGAGGTATGCATGTCTTATGTTGTGCAGTGCCTTGTAGGTGGAGATCCGGAGTTTGTATGTGACACGCTTGTTGACTTGGAGCCAGTGTAGGTCTCTGAGGTGGGAGGAGATTTGGCTGTGTCGTGGATGTCAAGGTTGAGTCTAGCTGCTGCATTCTGGACTCTTTGTAGTCTTGATTGTAGTCTCTTGGTGACGCCAGCATAGAGGGCGTTGCCGTAGTCCAGTTTGCTGGTGACGAGTGCATGGGTGACTGTCTTTCTCGTGTCGGACGAGATCCACTTGAAAATCTTCCACAGGAGGTCGAGGGTGTGGAAGCATGACGAAGAGACGGCGTTGACTTGGCGGGTCATGGAGAGAGAGGAGTCCAGGATGATGCCCAGGTAGTCCGTGGGGGCAGGGTGTTTCGCAGAGCGGACGGCCACTAGGAATCGTTCCAGGCAGAAGGGGTGGGCCCAATACGAGGATGAGCTGGAACCACAGTTGCAAGGTTTTAGGTAATCTGGTGAAAGCATTCATTTATCCCATTGAAGAAATCAGTGGAAACAGCATCAGGACAATGTGGGGAGGAGATATGTTCCAGGTCACTTTTTGTTGGTCTTGGAATCAGGAATCCTGGCCTCCATTACTGGCATACTTATATTTTGATACTGGGATAAGCCTAAAATGTATAAATGTTAGAGAGTCTAAGACAGAGAAGAGGCCTGTGACTCTTATTGGCTTTAACCAGAAAGTCTTAATGAAAGAAAAAAATGTGTGAAGCATATATTATGCAATACATTTTTTGCACTGAAATTAAGCAAAAGTACCCTAGCATACTTCTACCTCTAACAGAGAAAAATGTTTTCGAGAAATGTTAATCATCTGTACGGAGGAGCAAACGGCAGAATGAAATCCCATTCACCACTGTACACTTACAGTGGAGCTGTAGCTAATGTATTGTTAAATACCAGATGATTCTGTGCTAGAAACATTTTAAATACAACCCTGACATCAAGTGGGATGTGACGAATGAGTGCTCTCATTACGAATTTCCCTGCCATCCATGAACAGTAGAATATCTCTGCACAAAAGCATAATCCTTAGAACACCACACTTTTAACTTAATTGTACAGGTGCACAAACAAGATTATAACTTTAGACTTGAATTCACATTCTTCACGTCTGTTTTTCTCCAGAGCGCAACCTTCTCCCAAAGAGCTCCTGTCCATTCCAGTGGCAAAGGACGACTCTCAACATCCTGGGGAATCGTTAGGACTCATCCCCTATAATGCTGTCTGGTGACGCAGGTTATTTGCATACCTGGAGAGAACTATTTAAATCAGAGTAGGATACGGAGGTAGGCAGCGGTTGTGCCAGCCGCGCACCATAGACCGACTACTCAAATGCGACCTGCCCAGATCACACTGATGCCTACTTGAAAGTGTTTGTGAAAAGAACGGATAAATCACTCTTCCATTGAGACCAATAGACTGGGTAAGGTCATCAGGATACTTCAAAGAGAAAATCTGTATCAGCCACACTCTTCTACCCCAATATCGATATCGAAAGTGGGGCTATAGTGTAAGGTCAGCATCAAAGAAACATCGGCACAGGCAGTACTATTGGGTCGTCAGTTTAGACAATGGCTTTTTGTGGTGCTATAAACCAACAGTGTAGAAAGGCAAAATACATTTTTTTTTTTTTTTAAACAAAAAAACCGGTGTGATGACCGGATGCCATTCTGCTGAGGAACACATGCATGGCAAGGCATTCACGGGCCAGCGGAGTGACGCTTGCGCCATTTTGTCTTATATTTACCGATCCAAGATAGGGTCGTCTCTTGGATCTGTGAAATATAAAAAGGTGAAGGTTGTTTTGTGCTAAAGTGGTAAATTTGGGGTGGTGGGGTGACCACGGGGTGAGAAAGGGAAAATCAGTGCACGAGGGAGACAGCAAAGCATGGTTCCAAAGAGATCGGAGCACAGGAGGAAGCAAACAATAGCGTTGGGGGGCAGGGGAGAATAATACTGGGCTCGTCGAGAAGTACTTGAGACATCAAGCTGCACATAAGGGTGGCAGCAGACAAGTGGATAGGGGAGTAGCACACAAGGGAGAGTACAACATGGTGGGGAGAGAAACACAGAGCACTGGAGGCATGTGGGAGTCCTTGAAGGAAAGAGCGAGAGCTAGAAAACGCTCACACTCTTGAGTGCTTCATCAAAAAGGAAAAATAGTTACCTAAAAGTGAGCAGTGGATGGGCACAAGTCAGCCAGCCGAAGAGGGTGGTAAAGAACCTAGGTTCCAAGGGGAGGGACAAACACAAGATGGAACTGGATGAATAAGGCAAGCCATTGAATAAGAAGCAAGCAAATGAACGACAATAAAACCAACCAATAATAAGCAACGGGTGTGCTTTAAGACCACTGCATGTTCTTGGTAAGCCAACAATTGATTTTTTTTAACCAGACAGCAGTAATTAGCTCTCCAATTGCAAATGAAAGCCTAAAAATTCTGTTTCTCTCAAAGTTTGTTAAAACATTATTGTAATTCTTTATTGGAGTCTTAAGAAAAATATCTAATTGGCTGCATTCTAGTCTAGTGTGCCCCTCGATAAGTAACACCTTTCAATCAGCTGGATAAGTTTATTTTGGTATTGCTAACAACTGTCAGTTACTTACTTTCTCTTGGTGATATAAATATCTTGATGTAAGTGCTGAAGGAACCACTGGCATCCAGTGCACTTCACTATTTTTCTCCCTCTTAAGATGTAAGCAAATTATTAAATGAACTTTCCTTAACCAGGCTACAGTTAGAATTTTATTTTTAGGTTGAAGTAGTCCGTGGAAATGGCTTGAACGGACCACTTTGACATAGTATTGCAACTACATTTGAATGAAAAAGTAATGGGAAAAACAACCTTAAGTAGATCAGAACTGGAGCTTAGTCGATTACCATGTTTTTTTATGAAACACTTCTGGGAGCTGCATACTCCCTACCAATGTCTGAGCAGTCTTATAAGTGGGATGTAATGCTTTCGAACTATAATAAAGTTCTAACTGCCTGTAGGAAGTTGGCTCTGTATGCACTATTTCAAAGTAAGGAATAGTATGCACAGAGTCCAAGGGTTCCCCTTAGAGGTAAGATAGTGGCAAAAAGAGATAATACTAATGCTCTATTTTGTGGTAGTGTGGTCGAGCAGTAGGCTTATCAAAGGAGTAATGTTAAGCATTTGTTGTACATACACACAGGCAATAAATGAGGAACACACACTCAGAGACAAATCCAGCCAATAGGTTTTGTTATAGAAAAATATATTTTCTTAGTTTATTTTAAGAACCACAGGTTCAAATTCTACATGTAATATCTCATTTGAAAGGTATTGCAGGTAAGTACTTCAGGAACTTTGAATCATTACATTAGCATGTATACTTCTTACATAAAACACAATAAGCTGTTTTAAAAGTGGACACAGTGCAATTTTCACAGTTCCTGGGGGAGGTAAGTTTTTGTTAGTTTTGTCAGGTAAGTAAATCACTTACAAGTCTCAGGTTTGGGTCCAAGGTAGCCCACCGTTGGGGGTTCAGAGCAACCCCAAAGTTACCACACCAGCAGCTCAGGGCCAGTCAGGTGCAGAGGTCAAAGAGGTGCCCAAAACACATAGGCTTCAATGGAGAGAAGGGGGTGCCCCGGTTCCGGTCTGCCAGCAGGTAAGTACCTGCGTCTTCGGAGGGCAGACCAGGGGGGTTTTGTAGGGCACCGGGGGGGACATGAGTCCACACAGAAAGTACACCCTCAGCAGCGCGGGGGCGGCCGGGTGCAGTGTGCAAACAAGCGTCGGGTTCTCTGTAGATTTCAATGAGAGATCAAGGGATCTCTTCAGCGGTGCAGGCAGGCAAGGGGGGGCTCCTCGGGGTAGCCACCACCTGGGCAAGGGAGAGGGCCTCCTGGGGGTCACTCCTGCACAGGAGTTCCGTTCCTTTAGGTGCTGGGGGCTGCAGGTGCAGGGTCTTTTCCAGCCGCCGGGAAATGGAGTTCAGGCAGTCGCGGTCAGGGGGAGCCTCGAGATTCCCTCTGCAGGCGTCGCTGTGGGGGCTCAGGGGGGGCAACTTTGGTTACTCACGGTCTCGGAGTCGCCGGAGGGTCCTCCCTGAGGTGTTGGTTCTCCACCAGTCGAGTCGGGGTCGCCGGGTGCAGTGTTGCAAGTCTCACGCTTCTTGCGGGAAGTTGCAGGGGTCTTTAAGTCTGCTCCTTGAAACAAAGTTGCAGTTCTTTTGGAGCAGTGCCGCTGTCCTCGGGAGTTTCTTGTCTTTCTTGAAGCGGGGCAGTCCTCAGAGGATTCAGAGGTCGCTGGTCCCTTGGAAAGCGTCGCTGGAGCAGGGTTCTTTGGAAGGCAGGAGACAGGCCGGTAGGACGGGGGCCAAAGCAGTTGGTGTCTTCTGTTCTTCCTCTGCAGGGGTTTTTCAGCTCAGCAGTCTTCTTCTTCTTGTAGGTTTCAGGAATCTAAATTCTTAGGTTCAGGGGAGCCCTTAAATACTAAATTTAAGGGCGTGTTTAGGTCTGGGGGTTAGTAGCCAATGGCTACTAGCCCTGAGGGTGGGTACACCCTCTTTGTGCCTCCTCCCAAGGGGAGGGGGTCACATGCCTATCCCTATTGGGGGAATCCTCCATCTGCAAGTTGGAGGATTTCTAAAAGTCAGAGTCACCTCAGCTCAGGACACCTTAGGGGCTGTCCTGACTGGCCAGTGACTCCTCCTTGTTTTTCTCATTATCTCTCCTGGACTTGCCGCCAAAAGTGGGGGCTGTGTCCAGGGGGCGGGCATCTCCGCTAGCTGGAGTGCCCTGGGGCATTGTAACACGAAGCTTGAGCCTTTGAAGCTCACTGCTAGGTGTTACAGTTCCTGCAGGGGGGAGGTGTGAAGCACCTCCACCCAGAGCAGGCTTTGTTTCTGTCCTCAGAGAGCACAAAGGCTCTCACCGCATGGGGTCAGAAACTCGTCTCTCAGCAGCAGGCGTGCAGAGACCAGTCAGTCCTGCACTGAACAATTGGGTAAAATACAGGGGGTATCTCTAAGATGCCCTCTGTGTGCATTTTTTAATAAATCCAACACTGGCATCAGTGTGGGTTTATTATTCTGAGAAGTTTGATACTAAACTTCCCAGTATTCAGTGTAGCCATTATGGAGCTGTGGAGTTCGTTTTTGACAGACTCCCAGACCATATTCTCTTATGGCTACCCTGCACTTACAATGTCTAAGGTTTTGCTTAGACACTGTAGGGGCATAGTGCTCATGCACTGGTGCCCTCACCTATGATATAGTGCACCTTGCCTTAGGGCTGTAAGGCCTACTAGAGGGGTGACTTATCTATACTGCATAGGCAGTGTGAGGTTGGCATGGCACCCTGAGGGGAGTGCCATGTCGACTTACTCGTTTTGTTCTCGTCAGCACACACAAGCTGGCAAGCAGTGTGTCTGTGCTGAGTGAGGGGTCCCCAGGGTGGCATAAGATATGCTGCAGCCCTTAGAGACCTTCCCTGGCATCAGGGCCCTTGGTACCAGGGGTACCAGTTACAAGGGACTTACCTGGATGCCAGGGTGTGCCAATTGTGGAATCAAAAGTACATTTTAGGTGAAAGAACACTGGTGCTGGGGCCTGGTTAGCAGGGTCCCAGCACACTTCTCAGTCAAGTCAGCATCAGTATCAGGCAATACGTGGGGGGTAACTGCAACAGGGAGCCATTTCTTTACACTGCCAAACTGGATTTGATAGCCCAATGAAATAAAAGATTGGTAACCCTAAATTTAACTCATGGTCACCATTAAAATAAATTAAAAAAACAGAAATCTGCTCTTTGGAACCTTGAAACTACCTTTGTAAATGGTATGAGTACTCTTATAAAATGTATTTATGGGCTGCATAACTACGCTGTCCCAGTGGCAAAAAAGTTACTGTTTTCCTATGTTTGCAAACATTATCAGCTTAAAAACATGTCCAAAGAAATCTTTGCTACTATTGAAAATTGAATAATCACATGGTGCAGTGTGACAAACTCACCCCTCAACAATTAACTATCAGATATGCATTTTAGTTCCTTGAGAATCTAGCAGAACATCAGAGATATAAATCAACTTACGATCTCAAATACAGTTAACATCTTATCTGGCTTAGTTACCTCAGGGACAGACACAGGTCACTGGTTTTTGTGGCACTCTTAAGCGAGAAAGTGAAAATGCTCACGCCCCATGGCTGATCAGATGGCTTACCCTTTAGATTTTTTCCCTGCTCACGTTCAAAATAGGCATACATTGAGATAGCATCTAGTAACAGGGGTCTTAAACGCCTTCCTGGAATTGAGTACTGTTCCTAAACAGTTAAAGAAAGCCACAGTCACCCTTTGTTATAGAAGCCTGGCCTTCATTTATAAAACCAATCAAGCTATCAGCATATTCATTGACTCCTCTGTTCATCAAATCTGTTGTAGAGACTGATCACAGGACAACTCCAGGACTTTGTTGAATTGAATGGCATTTGAGACAAGTTCCAAGTTGTTTTTCACCCAGTATTAGGGATTAGGTCTGCGATTCTGTTGGTGGCAGTGACCTCAGAATGAAGCTGTACAAGGATGGGTGCTGGGGCAGTTGTACTGTTTGCTTTTTTGGCTACCTTCATCACCATTGATCAGCATATCATGATAAATTGTCTAGAATAAGTGGGTATTATGGGCTGTACTTTACCATAGATCTCTTTTTATCTGACTACAGACAAGTGATCTAGCTCAGTCCTTTCAACTCAGATGCTAAAGACTGAAATTGAAATATCCTCCTTTTTGTCCCTTATTTTATCCAGTCTAACACCTCTCACATCCTTACTTCATGAGTTCCATGTTATCACCCTATATGTATGGAGATGATACACAGTTGGTGATAAATCTGAAAACCAAATTACTGGTGGTGTGGGGCATTCAGGAACATTATACTTTGTAAGGTTCTGAATGGGTAGTAATTCAGGAATTATGCCATTATATTCCAAAATTAGACTTTCTGAAGCCTCATTTTGAAAAACTATACTCAGAAGTTGCCCTTCTCCAGTGTCAGTGGTCAGAGAACTAAGTATACCGAAGGATGACAATTTAGCTTTAGGTGTACAAATCGTAGATATAACTAAAACTTGTCACTCTGTACACCTAAACACATTTTCCTTTTCTAAACTTTATTTAACGAATCACAGTGGTAAATGTATGTTTGAGGCATGTGTGGCTGTAGATACACATGCTTAGCTCAATCCCGCCATCTAGTGTTGGGCTCAAAAGTGTACAAGTTGTTTTTCTTTGAAGAAAACCTTTGAGTCACATGGTACAGTGACTTCTCCTCTTGCTGGTAATGTGCATGGGCATCAACTCTATTGTCAGATTGTTTTCTTTTGCTGTTGGGTTTGGATGTGTGGACCTCTGCTCAAGTCCGACACCGTTGTTGGTTACTTTCCTAAATACTGTTGGGATTGTTTTGATCTGTCTCTTACGTTAGTGTAAGAGAAAGATCATTGACATTGAATTTCTTTGGCGACTCAAGTCGAAAGCGGCCCACTTGGGCCTTCACATTTGGGGCAGAATTCCTCTTCGGCGTTACGTCCAAGTGATATCCACTCAGTGATGGAACTGATGCCTTTCAATTTTGGTCCTCGTTTCCACGCCAAGTTTCCACACACCGATCTCCATCGTAACTTATACCTTTCCCCCAAACACAAGGAAGCGACCTCTGAGCCCTGCAGGTTTTTTCATTCAAAGAAAATGCTTAGAGATTGGAGAGCTCGACGCTCAGAGATATCTCGACACAGCTCCAAAGAAACGACAGACCTCTACCATGCAGTAGATCCAAAATAAGAGGCACAGGCCCACCTGTCTGCTGTTGAGGAGGGCAGCTTCTCCCCTGAAGTCCTCTCCAGTTCCAACATGGAGATGCAAGATATCACTCCAGGGCAACCCGTGAGTACTGTGCTCTCCACCTCCTCCACGAACACAGCGCATCTCTACAAAAAATCACCTGCCTACCCCTGATTAACCAGACACTGGCATTGGGCCACCACTGCCTTCAGGCCAGGAGCGGCACCGACCAGCTGTTTCCAATATGCCGAGATACAGCACAGAAAATATGTCAACAGCATGTCCACGACCCAAAGACTCCTACTTTGGACTCCAACTGACCATCGGACCCAAAAACTTCAGCCTCGAATCATCATTTCACCTCTGTGCCTAAAATGTCAGCCTTGGATCTGAAACCGTTGGTGCCAAAAATGTCAGTGTCTAAATCCATGTCGGAGGTGAAAACTTGTACCTTTTCAAAGCATCCTTTGGAGCTGGTGGAACCAGTGCTAGAAAAACTCTAGCATGAATTGGACTCATGCCAGAATCGCCAGTTAGTGATATTTCGACACTTAGAAAATACAGCTCTAAGATTTGAGGCATGAGCCTCAAGCGTGGTAATGTTATCCCATGGGGAGAATATACACTGCACAGGGTCACTTGTCAATCACTTACAGGACTGTTCTTCTAGACTTAAGTTCAGTAGGGCCAAGGTTTTTAGGATCACCAGCAGTTTTGGGTTACCTGCCCTGGTGTGTCCTAGTGCAGAGGTTTTCTAGAGGTGGTAACCTCGGACACCATATGTTGAAGTTGATGGGAGCTGTACCTGTAAGAAAAGAGATGCAGGTGGGGACTCGGTGACCAGTCCAACTGAACCCAAAGGAGGGCTCAGTTCTTGAGGGTCTCTGGGACCAGGAGGCACCATCAGTTGGCTTGGACTTGGGCTGTGAGGCTCAGGTGCATAAGTGTTTTGTCCGGTGGGTCACTAATGTTAAAGGTCCTCACTTCTTGGGCTCGACCTGGTGATGGGGGGAAAACAAGGCAGCAGAGCCACTCTCTGTGCTGGCCCTGGTAATGCTGACGTCCCTCATCGGTAGGTCAGTCTTGGCGGTGTTGGTGTCTGGCCTGGACACTAAAGCCTTGGTGCTTGCAACTGGCTGGGGTACTCTATGTATTGGTGTATGGAGGCTCCAGGCATGCTCAGCATCTCGTAGACAGGCTAGGTCCATGGGGCTGCACTCCTAGACCCTCGAGATCCCCTCCCTGGTGAGATGCTCCCTCAGTGGGCCATATGGTCAGCAAAATTGAGAACAAAGTTCTGGCAGTCCTCCAAGGCTCTTGGCGGATGCACAGCTGCAGGACGAGTCGAGTCTTGGCCATTGCCAGGATAGGAGCAGGCAGAGTTTTGCTCCAAGGCCTCAGCTAGACCAGAGTTCTTGCATCTACAGCTCTTCTTTGTCCTTCTTGACTTTGTAGTCAAGTGACTCTGAGTTCCTGGTGTCAGAGGCCCACCTAATTTAGAGGGATGTAGGGTAGTAGCCAATGGGCTACTTACCCTTGTGGTGACTACACACCATTATGACCACTCTGGCAAGATGGTGGAGCCCTTCCTTAGTGGAGTACATCAAGCAGCCCAATAGAGGGAAGGTGTGAGGGGGAGAGTGACTAGTCTGGGAGTGCAACACGCCTACTTGCATAGCTAATTTCACACCTGTCCAGGTGCCAAATGAGTCTCAGGGCAGGAGGTGGCATCTCCTGTTCTGGGGGAAGCCAGACTTGTATATCAAAGGTGACAAGGACTTTGAAGTTCCTTGTCTTGGTATGCAGATTTACTAGCCATCCTGCTGGAAGAGGTAATAACACCTTCCTCTGGAGCAGACATTGTTTCTAACCTCTTGAGAGCATGGGCTCTCACCTCTACAGGGTCAGAAACTCATCTGTGGTGGCAGGATGGTCGATACCAGACAGCCAGCACTCCAGAGGACTAGTAGGATTTCATGGGCTACCTCTAAGGTGCACTCTGGGTGCGTGTTATAGTAAAGCCCACACTGGCATCAGTATTAATTTATTAAGACAAGGTGTCTTAATACGAGGTTTGAATAAAGCCATTATGTAGCTGGGTAACTTGTGATGACCAAAGCCCAGTACATACCTTAAGATGGCTTCCCTGTTCACTTGTAATATGTAATAATAGAGCTAGACGCATATATTATATGCAGTGGCCTTGGCATGGCACGCAATGAGTGTGTCATGTCATGTTTTCATTCATGGCTTGCATGGTGACATGCAGATTCCTGTGGCAGTCTACATGTAGTTTGTATGGGGGTCCCATAGGGTGGCATAATACAGGCTACAGCCCTTAGGGACCCTCTTTAGTACCCATGCCCTAGGTACCAGGAGTACTATTTACTAGGGTTTAACAGGGGTGCTAAAATGCCTGCTAATTGGGTTACAATTGAGTATTTTATTTTTTTATGGGAAAAACACTGGCACTGGAGCCTGGTTAGCAGGCTTCAGTGCACTGTCAGGTTCGAAAACCAGCATCTGGCAGTTCAACTGGGTGCAAAAAGTGGGTGGACAACCTGCAAAAAGCCTGTTTTCCTGCACAGATCCACTAGCAAATACATACTTTGATCTCTATCCAACAAAACCTCCCCTCTTGCCGACACTACCAGCTACCATGATCGGTACGGTGACTACTTCCCACAAGCTCCCATTACACACAGAGCGCTTAGAGGATGATGTTTTATTTGAAAGGTTCTCTTCTACTCAGTGTTCGGCACAATATTTAGCAATGTTAAAAGGTATGCTCAGGCATACACAAAATATTTTTAATAAGCCTGCCAGGTCCAGAGTCATCTCACCCAGAGTAAAAAAAAGAAAATACAAACCATCAACTGTGGACCCTGCATACATCATGGGGCAACTTCCAACTAACTCCCTAGTGGTGGCCACAGCCTGTAAGAGGGCTAATTCCCAAACATCTGGTGATGCACCCCCACCAGGTAAGGAGAGCAAGAAAATAGATGCAGCAGCAAAAGGGCCGCTGCACAATCTGCCAACCAATGGAGAATCACAAACGTCACTGCACTCTTATCACGTTATGACAGGACCCACTGGGTCAAAACAGAGGAGATTTTCTAACATCTCCAAGAGGAGCACACAAAAACGAGCGTACCAGATTTCTGCAGAGGGAAAGCACATATCCAACTCTACAATTTGCTGTGCCCTCGATGCTGCTGACACAGCAGTTAGCGGCATACATTCCAGTTGAAGAGAACCTCCTGGCTCTTCCCTTAAACAGGGAACACCTTTTTGGTCCCCAGGTCGACTCCCTTCTTGAAAAGATTAAAAAGTGAGTGGGACTGCTGAGGCCATGGGGGCGTTGTAGACTCCATCGCAACGTGGCTCCTTTTGTCAGTCCTTTTGCTGTAGAGCATCCAAAACCAGAGACCTCCACCTCCTGGATCGCCTCACCAAAGGGATCTTACAGAGTATCTGATAGGGGCAATAATTCCAAAGGAAGAGGTAAGGGTGGTTTCACCAAACCCTCTGCCACCACCACCAAACCCTGACTTGCTAACCGCCCCTCCCTGTCTCTGACCACTTACACTAGTCTGGGGACGACTACAAGGGTTCTTCCTGCATGGTGGGACATCACCTCTGACCAGTGGATGTTCGATATTATCCAACATGGTTATTGTCCGAAACTCACTTCCACATCTCTAAACATCCCATCTGACAAACACAAACTCTTGGTAGAACATCAACACTTGCCCAAGGAGGAAGTTCAGGCACCTTAAAAAGAAAAAAAGAAAAAAAAAAAAAGAGAAGTGCGGCTACAGTAACAGTGCCAGCACACCAGCAAGGCACAGGAGTCTGTTCACTTTAATTACTAATTCCCAAAAAGGATGGGTACTTGAGACCAATTTTGGACCTCAGACCCCTAAACGAATACATTCTCTCAGAGCACTTTCACATTGTCACTCTGCAAGGTGTTATTTCCTTACAACAACAAGGCGACTTCATGACCATACTCAACTTGAAGGACGCCTGTTTCCACATTCTCATTTTCCAGGTGCATCGCTGATACCTCAGGTACGTAATAAACGCTCAGCAGTTACAATTCAAGGTGCTCTCTTTTGGGGGTCACAACCGCCCCCTGGGTTTTCACCAAATGTCTCACAGTAGGAGCGGTCCACCCGTGCAGGCAAAACATACGCATTTTTCTATATTTAGATGATTGGCTCATCAAAAGCTCTACTTGTCGACAGTGCTTCCAACACAGTCAGACCACCATAAACCTACTTCATCAACTAGGATTTATCATTAATGCAGTCAAATTCCATTTCAAACCTCTCCAAATACAACCCTACTTAAGAGTCATCCTTGATTCAAAAAGAAGGATAGCTTACCCCAACACTGCCCGGATTCAGTCCTTTCAGACGCTTAACCCTCTATTCTAGTCTCATCAGGAAGTAACAGTGCGGTCAGTTATTCGTCTCCTCGGAATGATGGTGTCATGCATAGCCATAGTACCTTATGCAAGACTCAACATGCGTCTATTGCAGGAGTGCTTAGCGCGCCAATGGTCTTAAGCAGATGGTCAATTGGAGGATCAAGCGTTGGTCAGCCATCAGTTTTGCCACTCTTAAAATCTCCAGTAATCTCCTAAAAGGACCACCTTTCCTGGATCCAGTTCCACAGGGAACTATTACAACAGACGCCCCCCTCATGGGCTGAGCAGCATATTCATAAGATTTTACAGTCCAGGGACCCTGGACACTCCGCCAGACACATCTCCATATCAGTCACCTGGAGTTGCTGACTGTTCTTCTAGCACTCAAAGCCTTCCTCCCCCACTTGATTGGCAAGGTAGTCCTGATCAAGACAGACAACATGACTGCCATGTACTATCTCCAAAAGCCGGGGGCACCAGGTCCCCTCAGCTCTCTCACCTAGCCCAGACCATTTGGAAATGAGCTCGATGATACAACGTTCACCTGTTAACATACTACCTGCCAGAATCGGACAATGACTTTGCAGATCTCCTCAGCAGGAGATGTGAGCAAGTCCACGAATGGGACTTCCTCCCATACTTCCAGTGTTGGGATCACCCAGTAATAGACCTTTTCGAAACACCGGAAAATGCAAAATGGCTTAACTTAGCCTCCAGGGTCCCACATTCATTGTCCAAGGGCAACACACTATGGATGAGTTGGTCAGGGATATTTGCTTAAGTTTTTCCACCTCTCCTGCTGCGTGTGTTTGTAGTTCACAACCTTCAGCAGACATCTCTCACCCTCATACTTGTAGCTCCCACATGTGCACGCAACCTTAGTTGACCATTCTCCTAGAACTCTCAGTAGTCCCACATGAGGTACTGTCAAACTGACAGGACCTTCTCACAGAACCATGAAGAAATCAGACACCCAGACCCCAGATCCCTCAACCTTGCGATCTGGCTCCTGAGTCTGAGAGTTAGGTTATTTGAACGTACCACTATCATGTATGGACATCCTTAAATAAGCACGCAGACCAACTACTGATGCTTGTTGTGCAGCAAAGTGGAAAAGAATTGTACATTACTGTATTTCTAAACAAACTGATCCTTTAAAGTCCAGTGTTCAAGACTTTGTTATCTGTTTTATTTACATGCCTCTGGCCTAGCTTTTACATCTATTAGGCTGCACATAGTGGCAGTTGCTGTGTATCTACCAAAGAGGCAACACACTTCTTTATTCAGGATTCCGGTCTTTAATGCCTTCTTAAAAAGTAGTAAAAGAGTCATTCCTCCTAGGGTTCCACCTGCCCCTACTCGGAATCTCAATATTGTACTAACAAGATTAATGGGCCTTCCATTTGAGCCCCTCCATTCCTACCCCCAGTTTTTATCATGGAAAGTATAATTTCTAGGTGCCATCACTTCACTCAGACGTGTCAGTAAGCTTCAGACATTAACTTTATAAGACCCCTTCTTCCAACTACATAGAGATAGAGTCGCACTATGTACCAATCCTCAATTTCTTCTAAAGGTGGGGGGGGTCTCAATTCCACCTTAATCTATCTAATTGCCAATATTTTGCCCCAACCTGAAACAGTTGTGGAAAGGGCTTCACACACCTTAGATGTAAGACGAGTTCTCATGTATTATATATTGTTAGAACCAAGTCATTCAGAAAAACTCAACAACTCTTGTTTGCTTTTTCAAACCTCACAAAGGAAAGGCCATTTCTAAATCAGCCATTGTACGTTGAATTGTCAAATACATTCAGACATGCAGTGCTAAAAGAACTTAACCTATCGCTCCTAGAGCACACTCTACTCATAAAAAAGGAGCTTTAGTGGCCTTTCTACAAGACTTTAGTGTGTAGATATGCTGACCCATCAACAAACTAATGTCGTCTCAGCAGTTCTGTATACACTATTTCAAACCACTGTAACCCACACAGGTTAGGCACCACTTATTGAGGAGGACTTCTTTTCAGTCTATTCTAAACATGTGAGTCTACAGCTGCATATGCCTTTAATGGAAAATGTTACTTACCCTGTACGCATCTGTTCATGGCATGTAGTGCTGTAGATTCACATGCACCCACCCTCCTCCCGGACACCTATGTATGCTACAGTTACATTTATAAGTGACACATTCATTTGGTATGGACATCTTACAATACTACACTTCGCTTCACATTCTGTCCTCATCTGACTTGTAGGAAAACAATCTAGCAATGGAGTTGATGCCCATGCGCATTACCAGCAAGAGGAGGAGTCACTCTACCTTGTGACTAAAATACTTTCTTAGAAGAAAAACATCTTACACACTTCTGAGCCCAAAGCTTAGATGGTGGGATTACGATAAGCATTTGAATCCACAGCACTGCTGCCACAAACAGATGCTTACTCAGTGAGTAACATTTTCTATTCACACTACAGATTGGAGTTGTTTAATGTGATCTACCTGGTGCAACCAAAGAAAAATATCAACGCATTGGAAATAATTTCAGAATTTCACAGTCGTATTCATTTTTAATCTGAGAAAGTTGGACAGTATTTCACCACATCGCAAACAGCTACCCTGGTTGCCAGTCCATGTGCAGTGTCATGCATAATGGATGGACTCTCTTTCCTGCAAAGACATTTTTCAAAATACTCTGTTTCCCTAGTACAGCGGTCTCAATATCCGGTCCTTTTTACCATTCCAAAATTCAGGTGCAAGAAATTTGGATGAAGAGTCCTTCCAGTGACTACAGCAGAGGTGTGAAATCAGCTCCTGCTCTCTGCTTGCCTCTGTGTCGGTACTAACGAGATTCAGGGAAAAATAAACTAGCTGTATAAATTATAATAATTTGACTACTGACCTGTACAGGATCCACCCTATCCTTTAGTCATTTTACACCCAGAATCTCTGAATACAAATGGAATCTAAGAACTGTCCTTTTAAACTGTCCACCCCCAACTTATGTGATGCTTCATAAGTTTCCAATTCACCACACAAGAAGGCAATTAAAAAACAATCCAATAACTATGCAGTTCTTCCAATGATGAGCCAACAAGAAAGAAGAAGAAGTAGATCCTTATTATCATCCTTTATGAGAGAAGGGAACCTTTTTCACTATGAAGGTCCAGGTTATATACTCCCAGAAGATGAGCCTCTTCCTCTTCTTCAGACATATAAGGAAAATCTGCTAGATCTCAACAGTCTCCGATTCAGAGTTTCACCAGTGGACCACAGTGTCTCTTCCATGAAGTCACCACCGTAACTGCAAGGACGCTTACTATGAGGGCTTCTTTATCAGTGTATGAAACCTTGATAATTGTTTACAAATTGCCTTCAAAACCACAGGTTAGAATCATAGTGGCCCTGGTGCCAGGCCTTTTGGAGCTAGTGATGCACAACTTCACAAGTTCCTAACTTCAACCTCAGTCAAACCAGTGGATAAAAGATATAGGCTATACCAACCTCCCTAGTCAGTCCTGACATTCCGAGAATAGCCTCTTCCTCCATATTCTCTTGCGTCAGCAGCTAAGACGTGCTATCATTCAACTGTCTATACCTCTGCAACTCCTTTGGAAAAAGACAGCAAACTTAAAGCAGTGAGAGGAAAAAAGTCTACATTTCATTAGTTACTGCCTCAGCTTGTTAAATAACCTTATTGGTCTGTTGGAATAGAGAACCGTTGGGATTAACTGGAACTCTTCATGATCCAAATCCTAGGGAAAATAAAGAATTTACAAATTCTTAAAAGAGTGATTGTTTTGATCAAACCATCAGTGCTCAAAAAGGTTTGACTGGCCTGGCCACTCACACATTCACAATAGCCATACCATGAGATGTTCATCATGGCTTAGACCAGTGGTTCTTAACCTGTGGTCTGGGGACCCGTGATGGGGGGACGTGGCACGGTAGCCTACTCTGGAAGTCCACGGCTGCATAGCAGATTAAAAAATATTAACAGATTAATAAAATGTATATAAATAAAAAAGCAAAATGTACAATTGAATATTTTAAACCGTTCCATAAATATGAAGGATTGAAATTGGAGGCTTAAAATGAAGTTATATTGGGACCAGAGTAAATGCATCAAACAGAGTACAGTATGGATGATGAGGTGGCCCCTCAATTGAATACAGAAAAGCTCCTCCTCCCCAATAAAATTAAAATGTGGATTTTTTTACATGTTAGTGAATTAAATAAAATATTCATTTATTTGTATATTTGTTTGGTGAATGCTTATTTCTGTATTTTTTTAATGTATCGTTTTGCAGTGTGAATTACTGAAAATGCTTAGGCCAGGGTCCCCTGCTTTTAGTAATTACTCACTGGAGCTCTCCAGATTCTAATAATGGTTCAGTGGGGATCCCAGAGTTCCAGTAATGATTAAGTGAGGGTCCACAGAAGTCAAAAGATAAGACTAATGTCTGACAACTTTGAACCACCAAGAAATTCTGGACTTCACTTTTTCCAGCAACTACCCTTTTGGTCCACATGCAGACAAGGAACTACAGAGTGTGAGAACTGAAGCAGAAACATTAAAACCTGCAGACAGGAAAAAATTGTTTTCCAAAATGCAGTTCAAGGGGTATGGTAGTTGTTAGCAAAAGATGCATATTGCTGCATATTGCTTTTTGGAAAAGCAGCAAAAACAGCAGAGATATTTTTTTCCTGAACAAAAATCTCAGAAGCAAATATGTTTGTGACAGCCTCCTGTAGAGGCATGGAAGGCACCACAGACAAGACAGTTGTCTCCCTTCGTCCTGCCACCTGTATATCAGACAAGTTTTCTCTGAGAGGAACAACTTTCCCTCTTTTGATTATTCTTCATTTACCTATATTAAGAGAAAGCTTGATTTTTGTAAAGGTTTTATGTATCTGATAGAGACTACTAGTTGTAGATTCCTTACCTTTGAATTTCCCCCAGGTGTCAGACTGGATCCGGAGAATTTTGTGAGCAGTACCCCTGCACGCTGTCAGGTGGAGTCGATTTGCTCTGCTCCCATTGTTGTTAGTGTCCACGCCAGATATAACGTCATGGTTCTTATATAGGCGCCACCTTGGCGCACTGATGTCAGTTCTTTTCTTTCCATGCAAGCAACTGCTGATCCAAATAGAGCTACCCCTCAGTCATATTTTGACTGGCTTTTTTTTTTTTTTTTGTACTTTTTGTTAAAGATTTGTTTGAGTTTTAAACTCCTGGTGAGTCAAATATGTCATTGAGGAAGACCGGGTCAAGTTCTGTAGTTCTTGTTATTGGGTGATGTCTGTGAGGGATCTGTGTCTGATGTTTCTTTGGTGCCTGGAGTGCAACCACAACCCAGTGTCATGATACCAGCGTTGGGCCATGTATCCAAAGAATTTTATGGAGTGGTCCCTGTAGCTGATGGCTGCCCGATGCTCGACTCTGCACAATTTGAGATCTTGGTCGAGAGGAAGGTCCCGGGATCGGTCGTGGAGTCCTCCATTGTCATGATCCCACACCAAGCCCTGGGGCGATCGGAGAAGTCAAGGCACAAGAAGAAATCTAAGAAGTCAAGGTGTTATTCGACTTCTCCTTCTCTGTCGGCCGATGAGACACTGGAGCGCCGATGGTCTAGGCCTCGCTCTGCAGAGCCTGGTCCTGGGCCAACTCCATGCCTCCCCGAGTTTTCAGGAGGCAGAGGCACTACTGCCCTGCTCCGAGCTTTATGAGGCATTGCGGCTCATTTTTGGGCAGCCTGACACTGCTGGAGCGCCTTCAGGCCCCACAGACACGGAAGGGGCCCCTACGGGTTCTGTGCCGGCGGCTTTGGCCTCTGCGCAGAGGTGCAGCCAAGGATCCAGTCCTTGATCCGGACCAATGTCAATCTTTTCTGAAGCCGCCCCGATGCTGACGCTTCCAGCGTGGTCCGTACTCACGGGCAGCACCATCCCCATTGTAACCCCCCGACATGGAGCAGGATGGGCGTCATACGATGCAGATTCCGACCCCCGCAGGAGCCTTGCCTCCTAGGTCGGTTCCTGAGCCCCTTTCTTATGTGCTAAGTTAGGGGGATGATTGGGAAGGGTCGCCAGACCCTTTAGAATACCAGCTCCAGGGTGAACAACCTGTGGACTGGCATACAGACTTGGGTGAAGCCCGCAGACTCGATACTTCACCAGATACTAGCATGCTTTCTCCCCCTACCGTGGCTAGGACGGATTTTTCATATTCTGTGGCGGTGAGGAGGGCAGCTGAGGTCCTGGACCTTGAGTTGCCTTTGGTGGCCGTCAGGACCTTATATCTTGACAGAGATGCTACAACCGGGAGCTTCCACCTCAGAACCCATGCTCCTGTTTAATGAGGCCTGCATGGATGTCCTACTGGGTATGTGGTCCAAACCCAGCACAGGGGCTCCTCTGAACAGGACAATTGCCTGCTGCCATCACCCATCTCGAGGAGACCCAAGTTTTCTGACGCAACATTCTTCCTCTGAGAGCTTTGTTATTCAAGCATTTACCTCCCTTGGTGCATTCCCTTCCTCCCCCCTAGATAGGGAATCCAAAAGATTGGACACACTTGGGAAGAAAATGTTTTCTTCCACCAGCCTTGCATTGAGGTCTGTGAATACCTCATGCCTTTTGGGCTGTTATTCCCACAAGCTGTGGGATACGGTTGCACGAAGGTGCTGCCACAGGTTCCGATGGGGGCCCGGGCTGTACTCTCTCAGACTGTTGCCGATAGGAGAGACGTAGCGAAGTGAACAATCCATTACAAACTGGACACCACGGACCTGCTGGGCAAAGTGGTTTCCCGGATAGTGGCCTTGAGGCGCCATGCTTGGCTGGAGCACGTGTGACTTTTCAGGGGATGTCCCAGCTACCTTGATGGACATGCCCTTCGATGCACCCGTCTCTTTGGAGACAAGATAGTCTTGGCACTCGAGCGCTTCAAAGGTTGTCAAGCTACGACCAGGTCCTTGGGCCTTGTGGCGACCCCTTGTCTCCCTCAGTTTGCCTTTTGCCCCTTTCATGGCTACTGAAGGGATCTCCAACCGCGTCCATTCCCCTTCTCGCAGTGGCCCCTTGTCCCCCTCAGTCTGCTTTTTGCCTTTTTCGTGGCTGTGGAAGGTGTCTACAACTACTTCAATTTCCGGTCAGCCACTGTGCTGCGCATGCTGCCCAGCCTCTGCATGGCAGAGGGTGTGGGATTCACCCTCCTTAAGGATCAGGTAGCCAGCAGTCTGGCCTGTCAGCCGCCCCCACCCTCTGCATGAGCCTCAAAGCCTTCCCAGTCTGACTCTTCCCCCGAACCAGGGGCAGTTGGAGGCAGGATTTGCCATCACCTGCTCTGCTGGCAATTCATCACGTCAGACAGGTGGGTTTTCTAGATAGTCTGAAGGGGTTACTCCCTCCCCTTCAAGATTAGCGCTGCGTCCATGCCACCATCCAAAGATCAGATAACAGAGGATCACTTGGCCCTCCTCTGCGAGCAGGTTACAGCTCTCTTGGCCAAGGGAGCCATAAAGAAGGGTTCCTGTGCCAGAAGTAGGTCGCGGTTGCTGTTCCTGCTAATTTCCGGTACCCAAAAAGGACAAGGGAATCCACCGTATTCTAGACCTGTGGGCCCCCAGTCTCTTCCTCCTGAAAAAGAAGTTCAAGATGCCCACTCTGGTTCAGGTTCTATCTGCCCAGGAGACTGAATGGTAGCGTTGGACTTGCAGAGTGCTTATTTTCACATCTCCACCAGCCTGCCCACAGACGTTACTTGCGGTTCAAGGTAGGCCACAAGCACTTCCAATTCACTGTTCTCCCCTTTGGCCTTACCAGCACCCCTCGGGTGTTCTCCAAGGTGATAGGGGTGGTTGCAGCTTATCTGCGCAGATCAGAGGTTTTGGTCTTCTCTTATCTTGACTGGTTGTTGAAAGTGGCATCACCCCCGGCTGTCGTCTCCCACCTCCAGACTACATCGGATCTCCTGTGTTCGCAGGGGTTCACTATAAACGTGCTGAAGTCATACCTGACTCCATCTGAGATGCTCCCTTTCATCAGAGCAGTTCTGGACACAGTGCAGTTTTGGGCTTATGCTCCCGAGTGGCGAGTCCAGGATATTCAGGCTATGATACAGATGTTTTAGCCTCTGTCCTGGATTTTGTTGAGAATGACTCTGAGGCTGCTGGGCCTCATGGCCTCCTGTACCCTGCTGGTGACACATGCCAGATGGCATTTGCTGGCTCTACAGTGGGATCTGAGTTCCAATGGGAGCAGCATCAGGGAAATCTTTCTTACCAGGGCCAGATCTCGGAGAGAACTATGAAAGATCTGCAGTGGTGGTTAACAAACCACGATTGGGTCGGAGGCAGATCCCTCTCACTTCTTTAACCAGATCAGCTGCATCACTTTTGGGAGAGGTGTAGATCAGATAAGAGTCATCTTGTCTCTGGAGGAATCCGGACTCCACATCAACCTGTTGGAACTCTGTTTGATCCGGCTGGCATTAAAGGCATTTCTTCCATCTGTCGAGGGAAAGACAATGCAGGTTCAACAGACAACATCACGGCCAAGGCAATAAAGAGGGCAGGGTGGGGTTGTGAACTCTTTGTCAAGAGGTTCTGTGTCTCTGGACATGGCTGAACAGTAGGGGATATCTTTGGTGGTTCATCATCTAGCGGGCTCTGCCCACGCCAGACAGGACAAACTCAGCTGAAAATGCCAAGTGGTTCTCTAATGGCATGTCCATTCTGAGGTGGCGCAAGGTCTCTTTCAGCAGTGGGAAGAGCCTTGGTTAGATGTGTGCATTATCAGCAGTGTTACACTTTGGTGTTTCAAAGGTGGCAGTCGCTCGGACATGCTTTTCTTCTCAAGTTTCCTGTATGCCTTTCTGTCCAAACCACTTCTGGGTAGAGTTCTCAAGAAGATCAAGAACGACCGGGCCCAAGTATTCCTTTTGGCTCTGGACTGGGCATGGTGAGTCTGGTATCCCGAGCTGCAGAGCATGCCCATCGATCCTCTGGTCAGACTACCCTTTGGGAGGATTTTCTTTTGCAGCAGCAGGAGAGGGTTCTGCACCCAAACCTGTCCATTCTCTGCCTTCTTGTGTGGAGATTAGGTGGCAACAGTTGACAGCTTTTAATCTTCCTCCTGAAGTCTATACCGTACTTTTGGCAGCCAGGCATCCCTCCATGAAATGGTATACACCTGTCTTCGGAAGAAATTTGTGGCATGGTGCACAGACAAGTCTGTTGATCCCTCCTTCCGTCCGCCCCTGTCTTCTAATTTTTTTTTATTATCCTTACCCTGGCCCAGCAGGGCTCTGCTTTTGCACTCATAAAGATTATTTGTATGCTGTTTCTGCTTTTTTGCCATTGCCTGATCAACCTTCTTTGTTGAAGTTCCCTATTGTACATAGGTTCCTCTCTAAGGTCTTTCACATCTCTTTCCTCCATCCCCATTCGTTATGCCCCAATGGGACTTTAATCTATGTTTGACATTCCAGATGTGCGCTCCTTTCAAGCCTCTCCACAATTGCTTTTCACTTTGAAAACAGCCTCCCTTGTGGCCATTATATCTGCCCGCAGGGTGAGTGAGCTGCAAGCATTGTCATCTAAGCCACCCTACCTTTCCATGTATCCTGACAAAGTGGTGCTTGGCACTAGAGTTTCTTTTCTGCCAAATGTGGTTGCACCCTTTCATGTAGACCAGTCCATCACCTTGCCTACATTTTAAGCACCCCCACCTCCTTCTAAGGAAAAGAAGAGACTCCACCGACCAGACCCAAAAAGAGTGTTGGTTTTCTACTTTGTTCGTACAAAAATGTTCCTCGTTACTGATCAACTCTTTGCAAGTTATGTGGGTGTGAAGAATGGTTGGGCAGTGCAGAAGCGGACCATCTGTAGATGGGTTGTACTCTGCATTAAGATCTGCTATGCACTGGCCAAAAAGCAACCACCTCAGTGTTTGCATGCTTATTCTACCTAAACAATAGCTGCGACCACAGTGTTAGCATGCAGAGGTCCAGTCCTTGATATCTGTCAGATGGCAATGTGGGCATCCTTACACAAATTTGGCGAACACTGCTGCCTCAACAGTGGGGTCTGTAAGGACGGGTACTTTGCCCCTCCAGTCCTTCATGATTTTCTAGTATGTACCTGGTTCGCACACCCCTCCTCTGGGGATGGTATTGCATTGGTATCTATTCAAAAGTAAGGAATCTGCAACTAGAAGTCTCTATCAGATGAACAAGTTACTTGACTTACCTGGTAGAGACAATGTCTAGTTGCAGATTCCTTACTGATCTACCCATCCTTCCCACTCTGCAAACTGATTTTTAGGGACAGGGACTCCCCCTTCAGGGCCTTAGTATTGATGCTCCAGTAGTCAGTTTCTTTATGTCTCTGCACTTCTGGCGTCAATGCACCGGGATGGCGAATAAATATATGGAATTGAGACGTTATGTCCAGCGCGGACAGCGTTGACGACTGATGCAGAGCCGATTGACGCCACCTGACGGCACGCAGGGGTACTGCTCAAAAAGTGCTCTGGATCCAGTCTGACACCTGTGGGAAATTCTGAGGTAAGGAATCTACAACTAGATATTACTCTCTACTGGATAAGGCATTACCGAAGGTAAGTAACTTGTTCTTTTAGCTTTTGGCGCCATCTGACCATTTTCTACAGAGAGCTCTGGCCATTTGAAATGACAATTGTCTTTTATCTTTTGATGAGCTGCTTGCTATTTTGCATCATACACTAGTTGGCCTTTAGCCTTTCCGAAGTGTTGTGTTTTATTTTTAGTACTGTGAAGTCTGGTTACAAAATCAGATTCGGTTCTTTGCCTTCTGAAGGCTTTGTAATCGTCACCGAATACAAACAAAGAAGGGCTAATATGTCGGGAGTGTTTAGAGAAAAGTTGGTCCTGTGTACGGTACTCCCATCATAATACCAAAAAACCCAAAGTACCCAGTTCCAGCCAATAGACTAGTACAAATGTATACAGTAAGTAATAGAGTCTATGAGTCTACTCTTATTAGAACAAGAGCCCTCACTCACCAAATGGTGACATGCTTTATCATCTGGCTTTTTCTCCTCGTCTGGGACGAGAAGCAGAGGTAGGTTATCCACCCGGTGGCCACACGAGCGGGTTGACTTTACAAGCCTGGACCACTGATGCTTATCGCTATCCCGATGGGGCCCATCCTTTAATACAAGGAGGGTTTTTGTGGTACGAAGAAATCCCGTATTGGGTTATAATAAGTGGATTAGGTATGTTTTTTGGTCCTGACGAATCGCACCGATCTTAACAGACTTTTTTTGCGAGAAACATGTTGACCCCGATGATAGAAGTATAGTTAGTTCTGTACTCTAACTCTCCACATTCCCCCAATTCAGGGACTGACAGTTTTTTTGTTTCTGAGGGTGGACTAGACATTACTTCTAATCCTTACCCACACTCTGTTTTTAATCATGACAGGGTTGATTAAATACGATATTTCCAGACCTCTAGCCATTTTTATTTTCACATACCCATATACCAATCCCACATACTAGCACTCAGCTACCAGCATTCTTTACACTCAAAAGATCTCCGGCAAAGAGCCCCCACGAGGGGCCTGTCAGGCATTGCAGTGTTGGCCTGACGAGGAGCAAAAGCCCGATGATGAAGCATGTCACCATTTGGTGAGTGAGGGCTCTTGTTCTAATAAGAGCAGACTCCTAGACTCTATTACTTACTGTATTCATTTGTACTAGCACATTTGGCTGGAACTGTGTACTTTTGTTTTTTTGTTTTTTTTGTAATCATCACACCTGAAACTTCTGGTTCCAGAAGTAAAAACTCTTCAAGGGAGCTATTGAGACTATCCCCTACATGTAGAATGTAGGAAGCTGGCCTGGTGTGTGGTGGGTACCTATGGTACTTACACCTTATACCAGGTCCAGGTATCCCCTCTTAGGGAAGTGTAGGCAGTGTCTAGAAGCCAGGCACTCTAAAGGTAGCTGTGGATGAGCAGCCAAGGCTTATCTAGGAGACATGCAAAGCTCATGCAATACCACTGTAGTCACAAAGCACTTACAAACATGAAAGAAAACACTCAGAGCACAAACCATATACTAAAAAAAATGGAATGCGAATAAGGTACCCCCACCTAGGTAACTAAAGTTTGTAGAGGGGAGCTGGGAGTACTAGAAAACCACAGAGGCAAGTAACACAGTATCCCCCCAGCGAGCAGGAATGCAGGAGTAAAACCCTGGATTTTCCTCCAAACAACCCAAAAGGAGGAAAAGAAGAAAAAGAAGACACCCAGAGAAAGCTGCAAGAAAACCAGTGGTGGATTCCTGAAGAAAGGAGACCTGTGGAGAGAGGGGACCAAGTCCAAGAGTCACAATGGAGTCCAGGAGGAGTAGGAGCTACTATCCCCCTAGCTGTTGATGCAGGAGTTTGTCGAGGGTGATGAAGTCCAGGTCAGCACTGCAGCCCTGGAGCCGGAGATGAGTTCCTGATAGATGCAGATGAAGCCCAATGCTGGAAATAAGATTGCAGACTGGTATCGGTGCAGGAATTTCACCAACAAGCCTTGTCAAAGGCAAACTCACAGTTAGTGGTAAAGAGGTGCTGCCAGGCACCAGCAGGGCCCACGGCGTCTCAACCCAAGAGGGGGAGTCACAAGGGACCCTCAGCATCGCAGAGAGTCCACAGGAGCAGAGGCAGCCCCCACTGGAGTCCCACAGGACTGAAACACAGGGACACAGGAGTTGCAGAAGATGCCCACCCAGCACTACAAAAGAGGATCCCACGCCGCAGGAGAACCTCGCAGGAGGCTGTGCTTTGCAGTATAGAGTGCTGGGGGCTGGAGCGACACGTTGCCTGAAGATCCCTTGGAGGAGATGCAAACAAGCCTTTGCAGGTGCAAGGGACGCAGTGCACAGGGGTACTGTCCTGAGCGGGAAGGCAAAGGCTTACCCCCACCGAAGTTGGACAGCTGGCAGAGAGGACCAAGAGGACTACTCCGGACCACCACCCATGATGCAGGATCCACGCAGCTCAAGATGAGAGGCGATCCACGCAGCCAGTCACTTGGTGTAGGTGCCTGCGGTTGCAGGGAAGTGAGTCCTTCACTCCAAGGGAGATTCCATCTTCTTCTTGTGCAGGCTGAAGAGAGTTCAGTCTTCTGAGGATGCAAGGCCATGGATATGTTGCAAAGCTGTCAGGCGACACGGAAACAAAGTTGCAAACGAGTCTTCTTCATTGTAGCAGCTTTTTTTGGTTCCTGGAGGGTCCATTTGCGAATCCAGTGGCCACAAGTCAAAGCAGAGGTTGCGGAGGAGTCCTGCTGGAATCTTGCAAGCCGAATCTGAGGACCCACCTAAGAGAGAGATCCTAAATAGCCCTGAAAGGGGGATCGGTCACCTAACCAGGTAAGCATATATCAGGAGGAGGCTCTGACATCACCTTCCTGGCCACTCAGATGCATCTGAGCACCACCCTTGGGGTGGTGATGGACAGAGGAGTGTTCGCCCCACTTTTCATTGTCCAGTTTCGCGCCAGAGCAGGGACTGTGGGTCCCTGAACCGGTGTGGACTGGTTTATGCACAGGGGGTACCAAATGTGCCCTTCAAAGCAAACCTGTGGCTTGGGGAGGCTAACCCTCCCAAGCCAGTCATATCTATTTCCAAAGGGAGAGTGGGTTACCTCCCTCTCCCAAAGTAAATCCTTTGCCCTACCTTCCTGGGCTTGATGAGATCAAGCAGCAGGAGGGCAGAAACCTGTCTGGGGGGTGGCAGCAGCTGGGATGCCCGGAAAACCCTGTTAAACTGGTGGTAGCATTGCTGGGGGTCCTTTAAGGAGCCCCCAGAGTGCATCGAATCATATTTCCAATACTTGCAACAGTATTGGGATATGATTCTGACATGTTTCATACCAGACATGCCCAGGTTTGGAGTTACCATTATGTAGCTGGACATAGGTAGTGACCTATGTCCAGTACATGTGTATACTAGCATCCCCGCACTCACAAAGTCCAGGAAAATGGATCTAGAGTTTGTGGGGGCACCTCTGCTAGTGCATGGGTGCCCTCAGCCACAGGTACCTGCACCCTGTCCTCTGGGCTGAGAGGGCCTATGATAGGAGTGACTTATAGTGACCTGGTGTAGTGACCTGTAGTGAAAACGGGTGCATGCACCCGTTGCACGCAGGCTGCAAATGGCACCCAGATGTTTTTCCTCTAAGGGCATTATAGTAATGGCTGCATTTCTACCAAGGAAGGTAATATTCGTCTGTTGATACCTGGGTTTATGGGAGTACTACATCAAAACTACAATGACATTTCTTCTTTGAGTTTGAGCTTCAGATCAGCTCAAAAAACTCTACCCTACACCCAGTGCATACAATTCTCTACTTCAGATCGACAAAAGAGACATGGTAAGCAAGAGTGTTTCCTTCAGAGGAAAGACTGTCATCTACATTGTTAAAGAATATATTTGGTGACAAGCATAGCAGCCTTATCATTAACACAAGTCTCATCTCTGCTGGGCAGCGTGGCATTGAGCCGCCTTCTTGCCCTCAGTGTTAGGCTTCATGTGTGTCTGCTACAAATGATGTCAGAAAACTGGATATTGGGAACAGAAGATCAAACTGTCCCACAGCGGCAGTCAGATTTTTGCATGATAGTGCAAGAGAAGGAACATACCACATTTCAAAACCTCCATTTCCGTCTGTCATTTTGGATGCATCATTGGACTTTTGGCGAGATCACTTCTCAAGGCAGGTAGTGACCGATGAAAGCTGTCCACCAGCTTTGAAGTCCTCCCTCCCATCATTTCGGCATCAACAATTCTGATCCTAACAGACATGACCTCTATGCGCCATATCAACAAGAAGGGTGGAACAAAATCAAGAGATCTGTCAAAAGAAGGTCAGTTTATATGGGAATATGCACTTAAAAGGAACAAGCACTAGAAAGCAGACAGGCTCAGCTGACATTGTTTCAGCTAGGTTAGTGGGTTCGATGACCGTATCTTATGAGGCATCTTTTGAAAATGGCCACTCCTCAGATCGGCTTTTTTGTCACAATAGAAAACTCGAAATGGCACACCTTTGTGTCCAGGTTGCCCAACCCAATTCAAATGACAGTGTCCTTTTAATAAATTTGATAATGTTGAGGACATTTGCCTCTGCTTTTCCTCCATTACCCATGCTTCCTAAAGTCATCATCAAGATGATACAATGCTGAATGACAATCCTCTTTATTGGTTCAGACCAGGAGAAACAATGGTGATATCTATCTGTCTCACTGGGTACTTCAACCTCACAAGACTCGACCGCCAAGCCGAGCATGTCAGGGAGAATATTTGTTGGGAAGGAAATGTCCTCTGCATGTTGATGGGCATGCACCCCTACCCTGAGTGACCCAGCTGCATAGCTATCTGGATCCCTTGTACTAATTTCTGGTCATGGCCGATCACAGATCATGCATGCGCACCATGGCCTAGGACTATCTTACGGTAATGCGGCACGCATAGTCCACGAGTGATGCTTCAAGCTCTACCCTCATGAAGGTATATGGCTACTGCCCTTACCTGGAGTAAAGTGACATGAGCATGGTGTTGGCAGCTTACCCGTTTTCGTGTTCATTAGAATTAGTAATGGGAACAGGCCTTTTTACCTCTGTCACTGATGAGGGGCCACCTGGCCCACTCATAGAAAGTTCCATTGCTGCATACTTACCTCACCCTTTTCCTGCATGGACTGTATACAGCCCTGGACAGCTAGCAATATTTGTATGTGTGCTGGGACAGCATGTGAAACTTGCATGTGCATGCTGGGCTGCATGTGGGTGGTACATAACAGACTGTCTGGACTATTTTGAAAACACTGGGTCTGCAGGGGCTGGAGAGGTGAGGACCACAACCCCCAGGCAGGAGATGCGTATTGCTAACATTCCTGATGGTTGGGGTGGGTCACACATATTGAAGGGAGAGGAGCAGGCCATCCTTTTTGCACATCACGGGACCCTTTGATTCCAGTTAGGGTTTCTGGTCAGTGGTGGCTGGGTTCATTGTTATGAAGAATGGTGGGACTGATAAGGTTAGCGCCAACAGGGAATCAAATAGAGAGGAAGGCTTAGTCCTTTGAACCTTTATAGGGCATATTTCACTGGAGACAGCCAGGTGTGATCCCCGATTACTCCTGTGTTCTCTGTTGTGGGTCTCTCAGAATCCAAGAAACTCCTGCGATGGCAGGACCCTTTGAAAAAGGACAATGCAGAGGAGGGGCACTTCAAAAGAGCTGACACCTCCAAAACATATTTCAAAGGCTAGACACTAAATCACAGATGTGCACCTTACTTTGTTGAACAGCACTGAGTTGCCTGCCTAGAGTTTGTCTGCCTTTCCAAAACAGAAAGAGCTTTGTGATGAGGAGGAGAGCGTGCCTAGAGGGAGCGAGGCCCAGTGGGGATCCTGTCCTTTTGCGAGCGCTGAAGTAAATGCAGGCTGTTCGTCCGATCCTGTGGAAGTTCGGGCTGTCACGCTGGCGTGCGAGCACGGTAGTCAGTGATACTGTATTCCAGGAGGGGGCCACTGTGAAATGTGGGATTTTGCCTGTGGGAGCAATATAGTTGGTGACCCTGTGTGACCGGAGGTAACCTCCATTAAGTTAGGTCTGTTGCCTGTCGGAGACATGTAGGTGAGCGGTATTCCTGGAAGGGATCACTGGGGAGACAGGATCCTTGCCATGGTTTGTTGTGCCAAGGATGTTATAGGGAACATTTACTGGTTTTTGTTGGAGCTGTGAAAGGATGTTCAACAACACAGGCCATACAGGGACTAAGGAGTCCAGACGTCGTGGTGGGAAACGACCACAAGAGTTTGCAGACTCTCTGACAGGGAGACCGGAACTTATGAATGAGTGCCCTGTTTCTCCCGAAAATCGCTGACTGCCACTTGGTTGGATAAGACTATTGTATTTTGGGTCATTGTGATGGCTAAGGACATTTCTCAGACTTGGTACTGGTGGACTTTTAACGCAAAGCATAGACTTAGGGGTCCAAACCTGTGAGTCGCCACCATAATTTGAATGGGGACTTACCACTGTATTAGAAGGGACAGAAGGACTCTAAGATCCCACTTCTGACAGTGCTATCAAACTGATCTCAAGAGGGCTGCATTTAGTGTTTCATACATGCTGTGTGTGTTCTTAGAAGCTAGCATTTGGCTGGACAATCATCTTGCTAGTATTGGGCTTGTGTTGTTATGGGCCTGTGTATGCCTACGTCCCCCTTTGACTTCCCAACTCGCACTACTCCTGAGAGTAAAGTGGTGGGCGAGGTAGTACTTGGCCCAGCTACTCAGAACCCATATTAGGTTGGGGCCAGAGACACTAGCAGTAAAAGGCCTCCACTCCTATGATTGGCCCTGTAGCTCCTGCTTCCCCCGTGGCCCTCTGAAATATGTTCTGACAGTAATGGATCCCAAGCTGCACTTGCTTAATTTGGCTGTCTGGCTCTAGAGTACCTGCAACACAGGCATTTGAGTCTTTCTAATGATTGCATGGCCATCTATTTGTTTCTCTTATGTTTTCAAGTGGAAGAGATTCTCTTCATGGTGGTTTAAAGAAGCAGGATAATCTAAGACCATGTGAAACCTTACAGTTTTGCTGTTTATATTCGCAAAATCTGGCCTTCAGTTGCATCAAAGTACATTTGCCTGCCATCACCTCTTGTAGGAAGAGTCCCTCTTAGGTATTGTTTTTCGTCTTTCTGGTGGTTAAGGATTTATTTATTCGAAAGTCTAAAGAAAGTCTTCCGGCCAATCAGAGTGCCCTCCCCTCATGTTAGCTTACCTTGTTTGCTCCAAATTCATAAGCCTTTCATTTGAGCCCAGTTACAAGTCAGCCTTGCAACACGCTTTCTGGAAGGTGGCTTTTCACGCGGCCATAACTTCAGCTTCAACTTCAGAAGGGTGAATGAGCTTCAAGCTAAGTGTTCACTGGGAACGTATTTGGTTTTCCACCGTAACATTCTCTTTAAAAACTCATCCTTCTTTCCTGCCCTAAGTGATATCGAAATTTCATATTTGACAATCGCACCCCAAAGATCTTTCCGGGGCATCACTTTCTTGCAGAAAGATCACTCCATTCTTTAAATGTGATAAGAATTCTAAAATATTACTTGGACAAATCCAAAATCATTAAGGAAAAAACAAACAACTGCGAATTACAAAGCAGTCCATACTGGGATGACTTAATCTATGAAAACCTTGGCTAGTGGCCTACATAATGATGTGTTGCCTTGATATAAAATGTTCAATTCTAGAAATGTGTAGAGCTCTGCTCTGGAATTAGACTCATACTTTGGTTCGACATTACTAGATTAATTTTGGCTCTAGTCATGATTCCCTAGTAGGTCAAGCCTTTTTTGCAGTTTGTTTGCATGGGAAATGTTTCTCTGTCTCTTCACCTCTGAAACCCTCCTCGAGGTTTGTGCATAATGTTTCTCGCTGTTATTCTCTGTGGTTTGGTTATAGGGGAGAATCCCATGATAGAGAAGGAAAAGTTACTTATTCATAATCCTAGTTCTCTATCATTGATATTGTTTCTGATTTCATAAACAATCTGCCCATCTCTCTCTCTGCTCCAAATTTCCTGGTGAAAAGTTTGATTATGATCCTTTTTCTGTATTCCTTCAAAACAAATGGGCATGATGTGTTACCTGGCTACCTTTTAATTCCGTAGAGGTACATTATTGAGTTTGCATTGTCTGTGCTCAGCCTATTAAAGACTGTGTGCCTTTTATTCTGTATTTCATAAGAGGATGTAATCATTATTATTTGGCTAATTGGCATTGTTTTTTAAAACCAGCAAATTTAGAAAATGCTTCGTCGTATAGGCATGTTTTTGTACCTGTAAAGTTATTTTGCAACAATGTGTTCTGGGGATCCCACAGGTGCACAGAGATACTATGCTGTTTATGAATTCTTTAAGAATACCCATGACAGAGAATTAGGATTACAGGTAAGTACCTTTTGCAGGTCAACATATTTTACTCATCAGCTAAGTGTTAGTTTTGTTTATAATGTAGTAGTCTATCGTATCGTCATTAAGATGGACTTTATGCTGCCCAGATTTAGAAAGCTTCTCCTCTTTAAGTCTCGCCTGGAGAGCACACGCACTGTCTACGAGTCTTTGTTCTTAAAAAAAGAAAAAAAGTAATAACAAACAAAAGTGCTTAGTACCCTCCCGTTACTTAATATTGGTTGGTTTCAAGGTAATTCTAATTTCTTTGCTTGTCATTGGTCACCTCCTCCCAGGCTCTTCCCTCTTTGCTTCTCTTCCTGTGTCAGTGCATGCCATGGAGCATGGACCAGCTGCAACTTACAATGGTCAGTATCCTTCCACTGTCTGTGCACATCCAGCTGTACTTTTTTCCTAGCACTCTCGCTAGTGCTTTGCAGTCAGTCACCCCCTCTCCCCACCCCTCCTGCTCTCCGTCATCTTGCAGCCGATTCCTGGTTCCTGCCTTGTTGCCTGACACTCGACCATGGCCATAAAGTTTTTTGTCCGGTCCATGCTTGCCCATTTTTTTGTTTACCTAAAAACTTCTGAGGAATGAGGAATACTGCTACTGTTGGTAATAAAGCAGAGCACACAAGATGTCAGGACTACAGATTTTTTTCCTAGCACTCCAAACAGTGCTTTGCAGTCAGTCTACCCTCTTCCTGTCCGTCCCACCACTCCCACCCTATGTGGCCTTGCCACCTCTTTCCAGATCCCACTGTCTTGCCTCGTTGCTTGCCCCCATTCAGCGCCACTCCTGCGTTGATCGCTGTTCCCCTCACCCCTACCTCATCATTCGTTGTCCGATCCACGCTTGCTTCCGTGCTTGGGCTACAGGTTTCAGCTCTGGTTTATTTTACCTCTTGTAAAGGAAGAAAACACAATGCTGTAGCGACATACAGCCTTTTCTGCAAGAGGGCTCCCTCCAGCGCCAGTGCACCTCTGAGACACATTTGTGTATCTGACCACTGTCTCTTGGACGTGGCTGCAAATCTTAACTCTCCTTTGCAATAAAAAAACAAGTATTTGCAGTGCAATGGGTCTCGCATTTGCTTGACTTAGAGCTATTAGCGTTAAAAAGTCCTAACCGGACTTTTATTGACACATAAAATGAAAAGTAAAACAGTTTTACATAAAAGAGCCAACGGCCACTATGAGCGTGAAGGAGACGAACAAAAAGAAACAGAAGTTCCCTCACAGTCAAACGTATCGTCAAAAGTGCAGTTATCCATGTAACCGGGTCGATGTCATGCAAATCTCTCGACTACTGCCCAGCGAGATCGCTCTGCATAGGAAATAAAAAGAAAACGTAGTCAAAAAACCATGCGGAAAACATGGAGCCTCGTATGTTTTTAGTAGTTTACCGGTGCTCTCGAGGAGGGCTAAACACTGGAAAAGCCATGACGTATGCATGCCTTTCACTAATGAAATCAAGCAAATTTTCAAAGGCAATCCCACGAACCAACGAAACTGATGGGCATGACTTGGGCGTGGTTAAAAGCTTCTACAGAGATTACAACAGGGGCCAGAGCGCTTGAGCGCCTGACCCTAAACAGAGCAGTGCGGACCATCTGCTGGGCATGGCCTGGACCGATTCCCATGGTGCTGGTGCCTGCAACTGCAACAGTCCGCAGCATTCTTGTATTCTTCATCCTTTGCTAAATATTTGACAATAGCGAATTTTTTTGGGATAAGTGTAAAGTGAAGTGTGAAAGGTCACAGTCTTCTCAAAGTGATATTTTTCCAAACTTTATTTAGAATAGCAATGTTAAGTGTTGCATTACGTGATGACAATGACATTAAACATTTCACCATAATAACCTTTCGAAGTTAATTATTTTGTTGGTACACAAAACTGTGTCATTTATAAAAAATACTTTGGCTCTTCCCATGACCTACGGAGCAACACCCAAAAGCAGGCAAAAGGCTCCGATTATTAAATGAAATGAAGAGAAATGAAAACGCATATCTTTTTCTGTTTTTTTTTATTAGGAGGGGCCAAAATAGTTGGGAAATGGGTTTTTTCCGTTTTAAATAGCGCTATCAAAAAAGTTGAGAAATGTTTTTTGTTTTTTGCAATTTTATATAGCGTGAACTGGACCCCAGGGCTTTACATGAGTATCAGTTATATTACACATTAAAGTTTGTAGGCACAGGAAGATTAAGTCATTTGCCCTGAATCTCAGGATGTTGAGCCGATGCTGGGACTTAACCCCTTCACTGCCAGGCCTTTTTCCCTCCTGTGCTGAGCCTTTTTTTGGCTATTTGGGGCAGTTTGCGCTTAGGCCCTCATAGCTTTTTCTCCACATAAGCTGCCCATGCCAAATTTGCGTCCTTTTTTTTTCCCAACATCCTAGGGATTCTAGAGGTACCCAGACTTTGTGGGTTCCCCTGAAGGAGACCAAGAAATTAGCCAAAACACAGCGAAAATTTCGTTTTTTTAAACAAAATGGGAAAAAAGGGCTGCAGAAGAAGGCTTGTGGTTTTTCCCCTGAAAATGCCATCAACAAAGGGTTTGCGGTGGTAAAATCATCATCTTCCCAGCTTTCAGGAACAGGCAGACTTGAATTAGAAAAACCCAATTTTTCAACAGAATTTTGACATTTTACTGGGACATACCCCATTTTTACTTTTTTTTGTGTGCTTTCAGCCTCCTTCCAGTTAGCAACAGAAATGGGTGAGAAACCAATGCTGGATCTCAGACAGCTAAACATTTCTGAAAAGAAGACAAAATTCTGAATTCAGCAAGGGGTCATTTGTGTAGATCCTACAAGTGTTTCCTACAGAAAATAACAGCTGAAATAAAACAATATTGAAATTGAGGTAAAATAACTGCAATTTTTCTCCACGTTTTACTCTGTAACATTTTCCTGCGATGTCAGATTTTTTAAAGCAATATACGGTTACACCTGCTGGACTCTTCTGGTTGCGGGGATATATAGGGCTTGTAGGTTCATCAAGAACCCTAGGTACCCAGAGCCAATAAATGAGCTGCACCTTGGAATGGGTTTTCATTCTATACCGGGAATACAGCAATTAATTTGCTGAAATATAAAAAGTGAAAAATAGGTATCAAGACAACCTTTGTATTTCCAAAATGGGCACAAGATAAGGTGTTGAAAAGCAGTGGTTATTTGCACATCTCTGAATTCCTGGGCGCCCATACTAGCATGTGAATTACAGGGCATTTCTCAAATAGACGTCTTTTTTACACACTGTCTTACATTTGGAAGGAAAAAATGTAGAGAAAGACAAGGGGCAATAACACTTGTTTTGCTATTCTGTGTTACCCCAAGTCGCCCAATAAAAATGGTACCTCACTTGCGTGGGTAGGCCTAATGCTCGCGACAGGAAACATAAAATGGACACATCACATTTTTACATTGAAATCTGACCTGTTCTAGCTGTAGATTTTGGCCTCTAGCTCAGCCGGCACCTAGGGAAACCTACCAAACCTGCGCATTTTTGCAAACAAGACACCTAGGGGAATCCAAGATGGGGTGACTTGTGGGGCTCTGACCAGGTTCTGTTACCCTGAATCCTTTGCAATACTCACAATTTGGCCCAAAAAACACTTTTTCCTCTCACTTCGGTGACAGAAAGTTCTGGAATCTGAGAGGAGCCATAAACTTCCTTCCACCCAGTGTTCCCCCAAGTCTCCCGATAAAAATGATACCTCACTTGTGGGGGTAGGCCTAGCGCCCCCGACAGGTAATGCCCCAAAACACAACGTGGACACATCACATTTTCCCAAAGAAAACAGAGCTGTTTTTTGCAAAGTGCCTAGCTGTGGATTTTGGCCTCTAGCCCAGCCGGAACCTAGGGAGACCTAGCAAACCTGCGCAGTTTTGAAAACTAGACACCTATGGTAATCCAAGTTTGGGGTGACTTGTGGGGCTCTGACCAGGTTCTGTTACCCCGAATCCTCTACAAACCTCAAAATTTGGCCAAAAAAACACCTTTTCCTCTCATTTCAGTGGCAGAAAGCTCTAAAATCTGAGAGGAGCCACAAATTTCCTTTCCCCAAGTCTCCTGATAAAAACGGTACCTCACTTGTGTGGGTAGGCCTACTGCCCGCGAAAGGAAATGCCCCAAAACACTATCTGGACACATCAAAATTATCAACTACAAAACTTCCTGTTTTTGCGGGGGGAGTCACCCTCATTTTTTGTCCTGGGCTCAGTATCCATCTAGGGAAACCTACCAAACCCAGACATTTCTGAAAACTAAACACCCAAAGGAGTCCATGGAGGTGTGACTTGCGTGGATCCCCCAATGTTTTCTTACTCAGAATCCTCAGCAAACCTCAAATTTATCTAAAAAATCAAATTTTTCCCACATTTCTGTGTGGGTTCACAGCACCGGGACAAATTTTATACCACCCAACGTTCCCCTCAGTCTCCGGGTAAAAATGATACCTCATTTGTGTAAATGGGCAAGTGCTTGTGACAGGGAAGAGCCAAAAACATGTTGAAATTGAGGGGGAACCAAAGCGGGCCCAAAAGGGCAGTTTGGCAAAAAACATTTTTTGACTGACAAGGGCAGCAGAATTTTTATCGGTATAGATGAGACAATGCTGGGTGGTAGGATTTTGTGGATTCCTGCAGATTCCGGAAGGTTCCATCACAAAAATGTGGAAAAAAGTTGTGATTTCCAGCAAAGTTGGAGGTTTGCAGAGCATTGTGGGTAAGAAAATGGTGCGGGGTGCTTGTGAAACACACCACCCTGGAATCTCCCAGTTGTTTAGTTTTCAGATGTGTCTAGGTCTTGTGGATTTTTCTACATGGCAGCGTCCCAAAGTCCATAAAGTGCAGCCCTCACCATTCCAAGTGGGACGATTTTGAGAGTTAGCTAAGCTCTCATGGCCCAAATGTAAAACCAAAACCCAAAATAATCAAATGTCCTCTTGCTTGCCGTGGGATAAGATGTTTTAGTGTGTGGGGGAGCACTGAAAGACTGTTACCGCCTTCAGTTGGGGTGGGGGTATAACCAGACCCATACTGGTTGGTATCCACCACCCCACTATTTTATTTTTTTAATTCCCTGGCATCTAGTAGACTTTCTGCCTCCTCCCTCTTTGCCCCTCCACCCCGGGGTGTGGATCAGGGGTAATTGCCCCATCTGCCCACTGGACAGAACAACTTTGGCCCCATTTATTTGGTGTGGGGATATGGCCATACCCCGACCCACTTATTTTTAAAAAATATCTTCCCTGGTCTCTGGGCGCCCCCCCCTCTCAAAGTAGGCCAGTCTTCCCCCCCATGGGGAGCAACCCTTACCATAGGGGCTACACCCCCTAAAGAAAACACACTCATACACACACACCAATCCCTGGTGCCTATGTGGTTTGTGCTCCCCCCCCCCCGGCAGATCAGCTTAATAGAAATACGCTGATCTGGGAGAGCAGAAATGGGCTAAAATAAATTACCCCCCAGGGGAGTGGCCCTTGCCTAAGGGGTCGCTCCCCACCTCTATAAAAAAAATAAAAAAAATAAAAATATCCCTGGCCCCTAGAGGTTTCTGCCTCCCCCTGGGGGCAGATCGGCCTAATAACAATAGGCCGATCTGCACCCAGGGGGGGTAGAAAAGGCCTTGAAAAAATTTCTGTTGTCAAATAAATCCCTGGTGGCTAGTGGGCATTTCAGAAGCCGGATCGCTTCACAATCCAGCTTCTGAAGTGCTCCGAGAGACTTCAAAGGGAAGGAAATTCCTTTCCTTCCCTTTGAAGCCTCCCAGGCCCCCATCACATGATCAGAAGAGAAATGCTTCCAGCGCAATGGGGAGGTGGCCTCTGATGAGGTCAGCACGCAGTCACGCACTGACGTCATCAGACGTCACGGGGAGGGGGTCGGGGTGGAAGGGCTTCCCTTTCCATCCCTGCCTTTTAAGCCCACGGAGGGAGCGCTAGCGCTCCCTCCGAGCTCATGTCCGAGGACATAATGGTTACGTCATAGGCACAGGAGCACTGTGCCAGTGGACGCAACCATTACGTCTCCAGCACAGAAGGGGTTTAACCTGGTTCCCTAGTTTCCTGCCCGTTACGCCACATCCTGTTCTATGCAATCTTATCCTTGTTGCCTACAACAGAGGGGATTTCAGTTTTAAAATGGTGAAAGGCACATCTAGGTATATGTGTTATTACATGCTACACTTAGCTATCAGAATAACCTCTAAAACACTCACAGTTTTTGGCGGATAAGAGAAGCTGGTACAGGAGAGTATGTGAGTTGCCCAACATCACAAGATGCGTCCGGTGTGGAAGTCAGGATTCCAACCCACACCTTAGACACTGTCTGTGCTTGTATGCGCTGGTTATAATAGATAAGAGCAGGTAGGTGATGATGATGAGTCTGTGGGTTTTGGCGATGCTGGTCAGAGCTATCATGTAAGTGTTGAAGAGGGTGGGGCTTAGCGCAGATCCGTGGGTTACTCCACAGATGATGCCTTGAGTTCGAAGATAAAGGGGTAAAGGCGGGTGCAAGGAAATGCCTCCTTGGCATGGTTACCGCCCCAACATTTTGCCTTTGCTGATGCTAAGTTTTGATTGAAAGTGTGCTGGGACCCTGCTAGCCAGGCCCAGCACCAAAACCCTAAACTGTACCTTTGCTTCCACATTTGGCACAGCCCTGACACTCAGATAAGTCCCTTGTACCTGGTACCCCTGGTACTGAGGGCCCTGATGCCAGGGAAGGTCTCTAAGGGCTGCAGCATGTCTTATGCCACCCTGGGGACGCCACACTCAGCACATGCACACTGCTCCACAGCTTGTGTGTGCTGGTGGGGAGAAAATGACTTAAGTCGACATGGCAATACCCTCAGAGTGCCATGCCAACTTCACACTGCCTGTGGCATGGGTAGGTCACCCCTCTATCAGGCCTTACAGCTCTAAGGCAGGGTGCACTATACCACAGGTGAGGGCATATGTGCATGAGCACTATGCCCCTACAGTGCCTAAGCAAAACCTTAGACATTGTAAGTGCAGGGTAGCCATAAGAGTATATGGTCTGGGAGTTTGTCAAACACAAACTCCACAGTTCCAAAATGGCTACACTGAAAACTGGGAAGTTTGGTATCCAACTTCTCAGCACAATAAATGCACACTGATGCCAGTGTGCAATTTATTGTAACATACACCCAGCGGCCATCTTATAGATGCCCCCTGAATACCAATCCGACTTCGTGTTGGCTGACCAGTTTCTGCCAGCCTGCCACACACCAGACATGTTGCTGGCCACATGGGGAGAGTGCCTTTGTCACTGTGGCCAGGAACAAAGCCTGTACTGGGTGGAGGTGCTTCGCACCTCCCCCTGCAGGAACTCTAACACCTGGCGGTGAGCCTCAAAGGCTCACCCCTTTTTTTACAGCGCCCCAGGGCATCCCAGCTAGTGGAGATAGCCCCCACTTTTGGCGGCAAGGCTGGAAGAGATAATGAGAAAAACAAGGAGGAGTCACCCACCTGTCAGTACAGCCCCTAAGGTGTCCTGAGCTGAGGTGACCCCTGCCTTTAGAAATCCTCCATCTTAGTTTTGGAGGATTCCCCCAATAGAATTAGGGATGTGCCCCCTCCCCACAGGGAGGAGGCACAAAGAGGGTGTAGCTACCCTCCAGGACAGTAGCCATTGGCTACTGCCCTCCCAGACCTAAACACACCCCTAAATATAGTATTTAGGGGCACCCCAGATCCCAGGAAATCAGATTCCTGCAACCTGAAGAAACAAGAAGGACTGCTGACCTACAAGCCTGCAGAGAAGACGGACGACGATAACTGCTTTGGCCCCAGCCCTACCGGCGTGTCTCCAACTTTGAAAACCTGCTCCAGCGACGCATCCGACAGGGACCAGTGACCTCTGAAGCCTCAGAGGACTGCCCTGGACTAAAGGACCAAGAAACTCCCAACGCCGGAAGCGTGAGACTTCGCACTGTGCACCCGCATACTGAGAACAAACACCCCAGGGAGGACTCCCCGGCGACTGCGAGCCTGTGAGTAGCCAGAGACGACCCCCCTACACCCCCACAGCAACACCTGCAGAGAGAATCCAGAGGCTCCCCCTGACCGCGACTGCCTGTAACAAGGGACCCGACGCCTGGAACCAGCACTGCACCCGCAGTCCCCAGGACCTAAAGGAACCGAGCTTCAGCACAGGAGTGACCCTCAGCCGACCCTCTGCCTAGCCCAGGTGGTGGCTGTCCTGAGAAGCCCCCCCTGTTCCTGCCTGCGCCGCTAGAGTGACCCCCGGGTCCCTCCATTGATTCCTATCTGAAACCCGACGCCTGCTTTGCACACTACACCCGGCCGCCCATGTGCCGCAGAGGGTGTGTTTTGTGTATCTACTTGTGTCCCCCCAGTGCTCTACAAAAAAACCCTGGTCTGCCCCCGAGGATGCAGGTACTTACCTGCTGGCCAACTGGAACCAGAGCACCCCTGTTCCCCATAGGCTCCTATGTGTTTTGGGCTCCTCTTTGACCTCTGCACCTGACCCGCCCTGAGCTGCTGGTGTGGTAACTTTGGGGTTGCCTTGAACCCCCAACGGTGGGCTACCTATGCCCCAGAACTGAGACTTGTAAGTGTTTTACTTACTTCACAAACTAACCTTTACTTACCTCCCCCAGGAACTGTTGATTTTTGCAGTGTCCACTTTGAAAATAGCTTATAGCCATTTTTACAAAGACTATATATGATATTGCTTTTATTCAAAGTTCCCAAGTTACCTAAGTGAAGTACCTTGAATTTTATGTGTTTACTTCAAATCTTGAACCTGTGGTTCTTAAAATAAACTAAGAAAATATATTTTTCTATATAAAAAACCTATTGGCCTGGAGTAAGTCTTTGAGTGTGTGTTCCTCATTTATTGCCTGTGTTTGTACAACAGATGCTTAACACTACCCTGTGATAAGCCTACTGCCTGACCATACTACCACAAAATAGAGCATTAGAATTATCTAATTTTGCCACTATCTTACCTCTAAGGGGAACCCTTGGACTCTGTGCACACTATTTCTTACTTTGAAATAGTATATACAGAGCCAACTTCCTACAAATTGCCTCATACCTCGCGACCCATGGCCTCCCTATCCGCTCGGTAGGTTGATTCCTGGCGGTTCGAGGAAAGCCAATCAATAATTATTAAGAGTTTTATTGCCCAATAATATTTTAGGATGTCTGGGACTGCCAGTCCCCCATCATAAGCACCCTTTTGCAAATCCTGGGGCATCACCTTGCCACAGTAGTAGTTGGGCCTCCTAATCTGTTTTCTTTAAAAACTCTGGAATTCTGATTGCCTGGTTTGCAGCACATATAAAAGGCTTGGTAGGGTTGTCATTTTATAAAGAGCTTCTCTACCTCTTACACCTGTTACCTGGAGGTTACACCAGTGGGCCACATCCCAGCGGACCCTTTCACCACAATCCAATGTAAAACAATCCCAAATAATCTGCCCCATTCCAATCCAAAGCAAGTCTGCCCCACTCCAAACCAAAGCAAGTCTGCCCCACTCCAAACCAAAGCAAGTCTGCCCCACTCCAAACCAAAGCAAGTCTACCCCCCTCCTAACCAAAGCAGGCTGCCCCCCTCCCAACCAAAGCAGGCTGCCCCCCTCCCAACCAAAAAAGGCTGCCCCCCTCCAAACCATAACAGTCTGCCCCACTCCAAACCAAAACAGTCTGCCCCACCCTGAACCAAGATAATCCGCCCCACTCCAATCCAAAACAGTCTGCACTACTCTAATTCAAATCAATCTGCTCCACTCCAATCCAAAACAATCTGCCCCACTCTAATCCAAAACAGTCTGCCCAATCTGCCCCACTCCAATCTGCCCCACTCCAATCCAAAACAATCTGCCCCACTCCAGTCCAAAACAATCTACCCCACTCCAGTCCAAAACAGTCTGCCCCACTCCAATCCAAAACAGTCTGCCCCACTCCAATCCAAAACAGTCTGCCCCACTCCAATTTGCCCCATTCCAATCCAGTCTGCCCCACTTCAGTATGCCCTACTCCAATCCAAACCAATCTGCCACTCTCCAAAACAATCTGCCCACACTCCATTCCACCTACATCAATGGAAAACAATATGCCCCACTCTTATCCCACCCACTCCAATCTGCCCCACTCCAATACAAAACAGCCTGTCCACTTCAGTCCCCTCTACTCCAATCTGATCCACTCCAGTCCAATCCACTGCACCCCAGTCCACCCACTCAATCCCAATTCTCAACTCCAATCTTCCACAGTCTACCCTACTCCAATCCACCCACTTCAGTCCACCCCACATCATTCCAATCCACCCAGTCCAGTCTACCTCACTCCAGTCCACTTCCCCAATCCACCTCATTCTCTCACCAATTCACCCACCTCAATCCAGTTCACCATGCTCCAGTCTGCCCCACTTCAATCTAAAACAATCTGCTTCACTCCAGCTTGCCCCATTCCAATTCAAAACATCCTGCCTCACTCCAATCAGCCCCACTCTAATCCAAAACAATCTGCTCCACTTCAATCCAAAACAATGTCCCTCACTCCAATCCAAAACAATCTGCTCCACTCCAATCTGGCGTACTCCAATCCAAAACAATCCACCCCACTCCAGTCTGCCCCACTTTAATCCAAAACCATCTGCTTCACTCCACTCTGCCCTACTTCGATCCAACACAACCTGCATCACCCCAGTCTGCCCCGTTCCAGTCCAAAACAACCTGTCTCACTCCAAAATGCCCCACTCAGTCCAAAAAAATGAGTCCCACTCCAACACACCCCACTTCAATACGAAACAATCTGCCCTACTTCAATACGAAACAATCTGCCTCACTCCAATCTGCCCCACTCCAATCCAAAACAATCTGCTCCACTCCAGTCTGCCACAATCCAATCCCAAACAATCTGCCCCACTCCAGTCCAAGACAGTTCGCCCCACTACAAACAGCCCTACTTAAATCCAGAACAATCTTCCCTACTCCAATCCAAAACTGTCTGCCCCACTCAGATCCCAAAACAATCTGCCCCACTTAATCTGTCCCACTCCAATCCAAAACAATCCACCCACTCCAATCCAATCCACCTCACTCCAATCTATCCAAATCAAGTCTACCCCACTCCAAATCATCCAACTCTAATTCAATCCACCCTCGCCAAACCAATCCACTCCAATCCACCTAAACCAAGCCAATCCAATCCACCCCAAACGAACCCTGTCTACTCGCCCCAAAACAATCCAGTCCACCTGACTCAACGTTTCCAATCCACATCGCCCCAATCCAATCCACCTCATCCCATTCCAATCCACCTCATCTCATTTTAATCCTCCCTCTCCAGCCCACCCACTCCAACCCCCCCAATCCACACAATCCAACCCACCCTACCCCATTCCAGTTCACCCTACTACCTCAATTCACTCCACTCTACGACACTCCCTGCCACTGAACTCTACTCCCTTCCACTCAAACAAATCCAGTCTATCACACTGGAGTACAACATGTCAAAAACACATTGTCAAAGGCAGTAGCTCTCGTATAGGCGAAAACTATTGGCTTTGCCAATGCTTGTACTTGTTTGCAGCCGTTGTGACTGGCGTCTCAGTTGTGAACAGGACAAATTAAATGTCCCATTCACACTAAGAGGAAGCTTCCAGAGAATTGGGGTAATTTTATTTTTTGTTTTTCATAGATAAAAGAAGAGCAGTCTGCCATGACATAGTAGCAAACCCAGCTTTGCAGTTTAGATGAAATTCCCCGCCAACACACCTGGGATCTCCAAATACTTCAGACCAGCATTGTCAGGGCTGGTGAAGGTGGGGCTCGAGCTGCTTGGCGCCTGGCCTGCCAAAAGATAAATTAACCCCTTTTTATTCTTGCACACTCTTTTCTCTTAAGGTGTTCATTGATGATCTTAGCTTTTGTTATTATACTTAGCTCTCACTTATTCACTTTCACAGCACAACATGTCACATACGATTCAAAAAAACCTTTGCACAAATGGAGAAAAAAAACACTCGCTATGCCAATAGTTCCGATGTTGTCCTCCAACGTTTTGGCAATTCTTATTTTGTTTTAGCATGAGTTTGTTTGTAAAACTTGGCTTGGGAAGCTGCTGGATGTTCATCAGCCTAAAAATAGAGTATATTGACTAAAGGCAAAATATTATTTGATCTCATAAAAATACACATTACCATAGTGGTCTCTAGAAATGAAGGGAACTACTTATGGATGTGCTCCTTGTAACAGAGCAGCATGGCATAACTCATAGTGAAGTCAGCCAGTGGCTGAAGTGGGCTGATGCATTGCCCCTTGATGCATGCTAGAGTGGGTTAGAGACAAATGTGAATAACACAACCACAGACAAATGGATGAAGTGTGGCTGAACCACCATTTAAGCAACTATGTCATACACATCATTTTAGTCAAATCAGAAGGCTTTGGCTACCGCAGACCTAAAAAAGCCAGTCCTTCTGTCATGCTGCCAGGCTCATGCCTTTGAGAAAGGAAGGGAAGAATAAAGCAGAGGTATAAGGAAAGAGAGAAGGAAGGAAATAGGAAGGAGAGGCAAGGGGATGGAAGGAAGGAGAAAAAAAGGAAGGTAGGAGAGAAAGACTAAAACGGGAAAGGAATTGGAAGGAGCGAAAGAAGGAGTGAGAGAAGAAATCAAAGCAGTGTTACAAGTGTTACAAATTAAACACAAAAATGGCCAGTTTCCTGCCTGAACAAACTTTATTGAAGAACCATTGGTGAAACTGAATCCAGAATAAACATGCTCTGAAGAATTCTCTGCTTAAGAATTCACATGCGTAATATTGAAGCTTTCGGTTTGAGTACTGCATACATAGTAAACAAAAGGTAACAATACAAAACCGTTTCAGATGGACGCAATCTGTAAGCTGTGAAATACCAGCACTCACATAAACAAAGGACTCTCCAAAAGGAACTTCCAACAGCATTGGCAAGAGTCAGGAACTGATAGCGTGGAATGTAGCCTGTGCTCACATCTAGTTTAAAGCACCCTGATTTCACCTCAGACTCTAAACACAGACAGCTCTGAAGTCATTCTAAAGTGAAAACAAAAACACTGGCACTGAAAGAAACTACCTAGTGTGTAGATGCATACATTGTGAGAGCGCAAAATGCAGTTGCTCAAAGTGAATAAAGCCAGTGGCTTAAGAAGCTTGACCCTTTGCCACATACAGTAGTGGGCGAAAGCAAAATGTGAATGACACAACAGTCCAGTGGATGAAGAGAGGTGGCTGAAAGCCCCTTTAAGTAAGTATATTATACATATAATTTTAGTAAAATCAAAAAGTCTTGGCTAATGCTGGATCTCAAAAGATTCTTTAATGCCATCTTATCTTTTTTTTTATTTTTTTTTACTATATAGTCTTCAGTCTACACTCTTCACATGATGAATCCTTTAAAGTCAGTCGTTAGCTGATGCAAGCCTAAGAAGTTTCCCTCCGCAGTTTGTTTGTCCTTCCAACATGAAATACGAAAAAGTATAATTCCCTAGTGCCCTACAGTGTTCGGAACCAATGCAAACAAATGTGTATAATTCTACAGTGTACCCATCTTGCCATATCCATTTGGTCGACGAAAGGACCAGTGTCAGTTTTGCATAGATTATTCACAGCCTCTTTATCTTTATAGCACATGGACCAAGTGTAGCCAAGCCCATTTTCAGTAAGGGAATCTTAATGTGAACGAACATTTGAATTATATAAACCGATTAGCTACGTTTGCCTTCTTTAATTTAGTGCATAATGTACCATTATGTACTGTTGAATTTGCATTCTCTTTCAGCAATATTTTGAAATGAATGCATCTGTAATCAAAGACGTTGAGCGGGATGCAAATCAGTTCCTGAGTTAAATGGTTGACTTTTTTTTAAGTGACAACTGGTGGGCTCATGGAATGCGCCATTTCACAAACCATTTCAATTGGAACTTCGCGCTTCGTAAGAAAGACAGTTGTCACCAGTGAATCGTGCACTACTTCTAAAGATATTTACTCTTGTTTCTTCAATGCTTATATGTTTGATACATTGGTGCTGTTCTTTTGTTCTTTAAACAGCATAGCAAGCTCACTGGGGAAGCTACTTTAATGGCACTCCTGCGTCTGTGAATACAATTTTACTCCTTAGATTGATACTGAGCTTTGGCGAGATGTCTTATTGTATTTACTTATTAGCAGTTTTAAATGACAAGGAAAAAACCTTGTGGGTGGCAGAGCTGTTTATATAGGAATGGTTTCACAAGGGCTATCAAAACCCCGCACAATTGCAGAAGTTGAATTTCAGAAGTAAACAGAAAAAAATAGAAATGTTTGTGTGCTACACAACGAAGGAAAAACATACATACCCACGGATACAGAATTTAAAGAAATATAAGCAGTGAAGACCATGCAAATAAATTTGGTTTGAGACAGTTCTCGAGTGTTGTGGGACACTGAAACAACAGGTTCATCAGACCTGATTTTTAAATGTTTTATAGGAATGGGTTGATCTAAATGACTAGTTTAATGGAGTTCCACATCTTTGATGCACTTCCTCAGGTATGCTGCTTTACGGTTTTTGGCCTCATACAGACTGATATTTCTAGAGAAATGGTGTTAGAGCTCAAAAGATGTCATTGTCTTTCTGAGGTGACTGGTTTCCGGGGGGAAATAGTTTAGATTGCTGGAGTAGAGTGCCTTAAGCAAGATTCATGCTAGTTTAAAGATACTTTTTGCTTGTATAGAGGAACATTAAAGTGAAAGCATAATTGGTGTTACATGGTACTACGTACTTTAGCCCAGGGCACACCCAGCAGTTGCAAATAGGGCTTCTGTAATGGGAATGTGGTGCAGTTTAGGAATCCATATGGATATTGAGTTTCCACTATCCAGCTTCAGAGCAAAAGGGATTTAACTGCTCCAAATATGAGTTGATAAGTATCCTGCTACGATTTTGGGTTGAAATTGTGCTGCTTTGGCTTGTGAATTGATTTGTTTATAGTTTAGGGTATGTGTCCCAAAAGAAGAAAGGATATGGAAGGGCTTCAGGTCAGTGAGGATTGTTGAGTCAAGGTTAAGTCGGATGCAGAATATAGTAGGAAGAATGCAAGAGGCGATAGTGGATTGAGCTTGAGATGGTGGTGTACCAACCATGTTTGAGTATCATTGTGAATGTGCCCATTAGTTCAGCATCTTTAGTCGGCGAAATTTGGGGATAGCACTGTCTGTCATAAAGGTAGAAGTGGCACAGCGTGGAATGTGGCTTGTGCTCACATCTGTGGCATAAGCGTAGAAGTGACACAAGAGGTTAGAGTGGTTTACAATACAGGCACAAGGTTCCACCTATGCACTGAGGTGAGGTGAGGGAAATGAACCTTGGAAGAAACTCGTTGTTTCATATCCGAGCTGGAGAGAACAGTGGCTATTTTTATGTTTTGATGGTGACATTTCATGCCTAAAAACACATAATTGGTTTGGATCCTCTGTAAGTTTCTTATTGTAATTGCATTTTCAAAGCTGCTGTGAAACAAAGTTAACTAATACACGTGTAACTTGTTTTGCATGCATTATGTATTTACCATGTTTTTTGTCTCTTAGGTCCAAACCCTGCAGTTTCATCCTTTTGAAGCACAGACCCTCATTTCTGGTTCTTATGACAAGTAAGTAGTGTAATTATATTCTTAAACTAACTATTCTACACGAGAGATACACACACCAGTGTGATTTATTTCTTCTAAACATATGCTGGTCTGAAGATTCCTTATCTTATTAATATCCACTAGACACTTAATTAGATTTCGAAAGCAATTTCCACAGCAATATCTCTTTATTGTTGACAGATGGTGCCATGCAGCTTTAGTTGCAGCTTTGACCAACCAGGGTGTCATGGAATATTTGACACTGCCAGTTTTTTTTTTTGCTGCACCTCATTGATGGAAGTCAAGGGTTCTTCTCTGTTACACCACCGAAATTCCAGCACAAACTGACCGCAACTAGGTCGTATCTTACATCCTAAGGTGTCCGGATCTAAATCCTGTTAACATTTAAGCAATATCAAAAGATGACGTCGTTAATGGATCTACACAACATTTGTGTAGGAAAGTGCCTCTTTTCAAAATGGTTAGACCCCTCTTTTTTTGCCTGGTTTCTGGTGCAGTTTCAATTGAAAGTGCACTGGTTACCTGCTAACCAGGTCCCCAGTGCCAGATCGGTTTCTCCAAAAACTGCAGAGTTGTTTTTCCAATTGCCAAAACCTTTACTTGCCACTCTAAACCCTAGTAAATGGTACCATTGGAACCGAGGGCATGGGGAGCTAAAGAAGGCCCCTGAGGGCTGCAGCACTGACTGTGCCACCCTCAAGGACCCTCTCACCAACAGCACACAGTGCTGCCATTGCAGACTGCGTGTCTTGGTGCAGAGATAAAATGAAAACATGTCATGGCCCAAAGCTTGTGTGCCATGTCCCGTAACACTGCACGCAATATATGTAAGTCACCCCTCTGGCAGGCTTTACAGCTCTTAGGCAAGGTGCATTTTGTTACATGTGTGGGCACAGCTGCATGAGCAGCTATGCCCCCGTTATGTCTTTGTCGATTGTCAGACATAGCATGTAACCAGTGAAGCAGTTTTAAGTAGATGTGCTGGACACTGGTCACTACAAGTTCCTCAGCTACATGATTGCTTCAATGAAGATAGGAAGGTTTGGTATCAAACATCTCGTATTAATAAACCCTCACTGAAACCAGTGATGGATTTATAATACATGCACGCAGATGGCACCTTAGCGGTGCCCCTTGAAAACCTACCAACCCTTAGTGTGGTCATTGACTGATGCAAACCAATGCAGCCACCTTACACAGTGTTCTGTCCCCCCCCCCCCAAGGTGAAAGCCAACGCTCTCAGCGGCTCAGAACAAAGGCCTGCTCTGGACGGAAGTGATAGTACCTCATCCAGGCAGGATGGAAATTCCAGGGCGGTGGAGTTTCAAAGGCCTTGCCGCCTTTGAAATGCAAACCAGGCCTCTCCAAACGGTGGAAAAGGCTGACCCTCAGTTCCTGACCCCACTTTGGCAGCAGGACCAGTGTCAAAATGAGTTAAATTAGGATCGCCCACTTCATGCTAGTCCCACCCCTAAGGTGGAGGAGCTGAAGTGGACACTATTTTTTAAATTTCTCTATCTTGTTTGGAAGGAATTAGGCCAATAGGGTTAGGGCTGTGTCCGCTTTCCAAAGTAAGTGGTCATAGCAAGGGTGTAGTCACCCTAAAGCTGAGTAGCTCATTGGCTAGCACCTGGCACCCCTGTAACGCCCCTATGTCAGTATTGAGGTGGCACTCCGAACTAGAATTCAGATTCCTGATGACCTAAGAAGAGCCGGACACTACAGCGTCACACCAGCAGAGAAGACTGCAGACACCAATTGACCGGCCTGTCTGCAGCCCACAATGATTCTGCATCAATAGGCGACTGGCCCTGCAGCCCAGCGACCTCCAAAGCTTTGTGAGAACTGCCTGCCTTTGACAAAGACCAAGATCTCCCATGGACAGCGGACCTGTCCAGAAGAAACAAACGTTGTAGAAAAATAACTCTGCCCTGAAGAACCGCAAAACCGCACCCGGACCCACCTCTACACCCGACGGCCCAAGTGTCCGACCAGTCCTGTGAAGGTTCTCCAGCGATTCTGAGCCTGAGTCCACCGTTGGTTGACCCCTGCCGCACTCTGCTTTGAAGCATGCAGCCTCAATCTGAAGACTTCCCCTGACCACGACTGCCCAGTAAGCTGCTTTCCGGTGTCAAAGGACACCCCTGCATCCTGAGCCCCTGGACCTTTGGGAGCTGGACTGGTGGTGTCCCCTGAGTCCTTCGACCTCCGAACTTACCTGGGCAGCTGTGGGTTTTCTTCATTAAACATCCTGGCCCCAGCCTGCAGCCTTTTTCCAAAACCAACCTCCTCCATTGACTTGCATTGGACGCTCAATGCTGTGTTGGCACTTTGCACCCTTCCACCCCTGTGTCGCTGAAGGTGTGATTTTGGTGCTTCCTTGTGGCCCTCCTATTGCTTGTCTCAACCTCAGGAGATCATCTCCTGACACCGCTTTACTCACCTATGAGCAGCGCATCTTTGGTCACCCCTGGTCTCCATTGGTTAACATTGGGCCCCCAGTGCCGTGTTGGCACTCTGCACCCGGCAGCTCCTGTCCTGTTGATGGTGTATGTTTGGTGCTGCCTTGTGGCCCTTCTTCTACTTACCTCAAGTGCAGAAGATCGACCGCTGGCCCTGCTTTACTCCCCTGTGAGCAGCGCATCTTCGTTCACCCCTCCAGTCTCCATTGGTTAACATTGGGCACCCGATCCCGAATCTGACCTCTGCATCCGGCCACCCCTGTGCCGCTGCCAGTACACTCTTGGTGCTGACTTGAACCTTGCCTGATGTTGACCTAAAACCCCAAAGACTGGGTTTGTAAGTCGAGTACTTACCTGCAAAACTACATTCTTGTTTTCCTCCCATAGGTTAACATTGAAGACTCTGAAAATTGCATTGTTGATTTTTGAAACTCAAAAGTGCTTTTAATTTAAAAACTGCTTACATTATAACGAAGTTCTGTGGTTAAAAGCATATTTAAAAGCAAATGTTATTTTTTTAATTTGGTCTCGGATTTATTTACTTGAGTGTGTGTATCATTTATTGCCCCTGTGAATACAACAAATGCTTAACACAACTTCTTAACCTCTTCGCTGCCAGGCCTTTTCCCCTCCTATGGCGAGCCTTTTTTTGGCTATTTGGGGCAGTTTGCGCTCAGGCCCTCATAACTTTTTGTCCACATAAGCTACCCACACCAAATTTGTGGCCTTTTTTCCAAAGTCCTAGGGATTCCAGAGATACCTGGAGTTTGTGGGTCCACCTGGAGGAGACCAAGGAGTTAGCTAAAATACAGCAAAATATTAATTTAAAAAAAAAAAAAAGAAAATGGGAAAAAAGGGCTGCAGAACAAGGCTTGTGGTTTTTCCCCTGAAAATGGTATCAACAAAGGGTTTGCGGTGCTAAAATCACCATCTTCCGAGCTTTCAGGAACAGGTAGACTTTAATCAGAAATCACAATTTGGGCATTTTACTAGGACATACCCCATTTTTACTTTTTCTTGTGCTTTTAGCCTCCTTCCAGTTAGTGACAGAAATGGGTGTAAACCCAATGCTGGATCCCGGCAAACTAAACATTTCTGAAAAGTAGACACAATTCAGAATTCAGAATTTTCCTACAGATTATAACAGCTGAAATAAAAAAATATTGAAATAGGGGTGAAAAAAACAGCCATTTTTCTCCACGTTTTACTCTGTAACGTTTTCCTGTAATGTCAGATTTTTTAAAGCAATATACTGTTAAGTCTGCTGGACTCCTCTGGTTGTGGGGATACATAGAGCTTCTAGGTTCATCAAGAACCCTAGGTATCCAGAGCCAGTAAATGAGCTGCACCTTGCAATGGGTTTTCATTGTATTCCGGGTATACAGCAATTCATTTGGTGAAATATAAAGACTGAAAAATAGGTATCAAGGAAACCTTTGTATTTCCAAAATGGGCACAAGATAAGTTGTTGAGAAGCAGTGGTTATTTGCGCATCTCTGAATTCCGGGATACTAGCATATGAATTACAGGGCATTTCTCAAATAGAAGTCTTTTGTACACACTGCCTTACATTTGGAAGGAAAAATTGCAGAGAAAGACAAGGGGCAATAACACTTGTTCTGCCATTCTGTGTTCCCCCAAGTCTCCCGCTAAAAATGGTACCTCGCTTGCATGGGTGGGCCTAATGCCTGCAAGAGGAAACGCAACATGGACACATCACATTTTTACATTGAAATCAGACGTGTTTTTTTCAAAGTGCCTAGCTGTGGATTTTGGCCTCTAGCTCAGCCGGCACCTAGGGAAACCTACCAAACCTGTGCATTTTTTAAAACTAGACACCTAGGGGAATCCAGGATGGGGTCACTTGTGGGGCTCTCACCATGTTCTGTTACCCAGAATCCTTTGTAAATCTCAAAATTTGGCTAAAAAAACACTTTTTCCTCACATTTCGGTGACAAAGTTCTGGAATTTGAGAGGAGCCACAAATGTCCTTCTACCCAGCGCTCCCCCAAGTCTCCAGATAAAAATGGTACCTCACTTGTGTGGGTAGACCTAGTGCCCGCGAAAGGAAATGCCCCACAACATAACGTGGACACATCAGAATGATCAAATACAAAACTACCTGTTTTCGCGGGGTGGAGGGGCACCTGCGTTTTTGGTCCTGGGCTCAGCAGCCATATAGGGAAACCTACCAAACCCAAACATTTCAGAAATCTAGACACCCTACGGAGTCCTGGGAGGTGTGACTTTCGTGGATCCCCCAGTGTTTTCTTACCCAGAATCCTCAGCAGACCTCAAAATTTGGCCAAAAACAACGCTTTGTCCTCACATTTCGGTGACAGAAAGTTCAGGAACCAGAGAGGAGCCACACATTTCCTTCCACCCAGTGTTCCCCCAAGTCTCCCAATAAAAATGATACCTCACTTGTGTGGGTGGTCCACATGCCTGATACATCAGTCACACCAGCTGATGGGAGTGTGTGGACTGGCGTTTGGCTGGCAGTGTGTTGCAGTGGCCAACAGCAAGTCACTATTTACACCGCCAGCCAAGCGCCACTCCACGCACACCGCCATCACTTTTTCTTTTTTCAACAAAGAAACCACTAATTATAAGTAAGTACAAAACTACAAACACAAAGGCTGTGACTAAATATGACAGTAATGCCAGCAAAGAAACTGAACATATGAAACAGGCAGTTTACGCTCACTGTATTTCCCAGAAATTATTTTTTGTGTGGTAACTCCTGAAACAGCCACCCACACACAGCCCAGGCTTTGAAGGACAATATGGGCAGTACTTTCAAGTCTCCCTCCAGATACCTCTTCGAGCACAGACTCATTTCTTAGCTGGAAAGTCTTTTTTTTTTGGGCATGGGAAGAATATGCTCAGCAAAGTGGCGATCTTTCAATCTAGCCACATCCTCCGCCACTGCTTCCCTAGGAACTCTTGCCTGTTCCACCACAATAAGGCTCTCTATCACTGACTCCTGAAATTTCATAAATGCCATCTTTGACTCTGGAGAACCATCCTTGAACACAATAAAAGCATTAAAAGTTACCTAGTGGAAGAGGTGAACCACTAACTTCTTGTACCAAACGTAAGACTTACGAACAGCAGTATACGGTACCTGCCTCTGATCTACTCTATTTACACCTCCCATGTGCTCATTATAATCTAAAATGCACACAGGTTTGTGCACTTCAGCAACTTGACCCCAAACAGTCACAGGGGAAGTACTGTCATCGTGGATGGTAGTTAGCATATAGACATCCCTCCTGTCTGCAAATTTTAGAGCTAGCAGCTCATCTTTCTGCAAGGCACTGCACTATCCCCTCTCAAGTTTTTTTTTTTTTTTTTACAGACAGGCTCCCTTGGATAGCCTTTTCAGTTAGAAAGGATTGTGCCACAATCAACAGTGTCCACTCTAAACAATTCCTTGAACAACTGCACTCCAATGTAGAAGTTATCTACGTACAAATGGTGAACTTCGTTAAACAGTCGTCTACCAAGTTCCAACACAATTTGCTCACTAACTCCAAAAGTGGGCAGACCACAACGGGGGGTCAATACTGGAATCCCTATCAGTGTAGACCCGGAAATTACACACGTATCCTGCACTACTTTCAGACAGCATATACATTTTAATTCCATACCATGCCCTCTTGCTAGGAATGTACTGCCTAAAAACCAAATGACCCTTGAACAGGACCAAAGACTCGTCCACAGCTGTTTCCTTGCCTGGAACATAGACCTCTGAAAACCGATCTACAAAATGATCTAGGACAGGCCTAATCTTAAAAAGACGGTCAGAATCAGGGTGATCTCGTAGCAAGGCTAAAGCATTGTCAACAAAATGCAACATCCGAAGAAGAAGCACATACAGATTACAACTGATTACAACTCATGGTTGCAAGAAAAATAGCTGTTGCCATCAAGGGACTAGTAGTCCAATAAGAAGCCAGTGATGGCTTCCTTATCAACCCCATCAAAAAAGTCAAACCCAAGAACTTTGTCATCTCTTCCAAATTTGTTGGAATCCACTGGGTAGCTCTAGAGTGTGGCCTAAGTCTGTCAGCTTTGTCCCTCAAATACTGCTCCACATACAAATTAGTCTGCTCAACAATCTCTTCCAAAAACACACTGTCCATAAACAACTGAAAGAAATTGACAGGCAAAATGTTTTCAGTTTTGACTCTGCACCCTGGGAGACCAGTAAAGGCAGACAAATTTGGCTGCTTCGTGTTTGGGGCAACCCAGGGTTCAGGTCTTCCTATGGGAAACCTTTCAGCCCCAGGCTGCTACACTATTGGCACATGAGTGTCCTCCTCTTCTAAAACAGGCCTTTCATCTGCACTGAGAGTGGCTTCATCATCAGAAGATTCCTCTTGGACAGAAAATTCATTGCCAGAATCTCTCACTTCTTCCTCTGCCTCAGATGCAGAGTCAGTCTCATAATCATGGTCAGAAGACGACTCAAAAAGCATGCCAACAACCTGCTGAGCGGTCACTCTGCGGCTAGCCATGATCCTTTCTAAGAAGTGTAACTGGACAAATGCGCCAACAACAACCAGCACTGTCTAAAATAAGTAATAAACAAAATGTGGCTTTATCAAAAGTTTGTACTCCAAAACTATACCACTAACTTGCCTGAAAAATCTAGACTCCCCAGCAACTACTCTGCACAGACAAAACACTTACCAATGATATCCCACTAAAAAGAGGGAACAAAAAGCAAATTAGACATAAGACAACACAGATATCATTGTGCACAAATCTAAGGACAATTTCACACACAATCCTGCATTTAGTATACCACCTACAAACATGTCATTCATGCATGGCAACAATACTCCTTTGGAGTAAATTATTTTTGCTTTCCTAAAACATGAAACTACGCAAACCGCAGGTCAACCACTGCCAAAACCGCAAGGAGCCACAGCAAAGGAAACAAAAGCTTTGAACTAGAACAATAAGGTGAAATACATTGTTATAATCACAAATGCAAATACTTCGCCAGTTGACAAACACCCCGCCACCAAGCATTTAGACATTTTCCCTTGTGCCTAAGTGGATTCTGCCCCTCTTGGGGGCAGATGGGCCTAAAAAAAAATACGCCGATCTGCCCCCAAGGGTGGGGGGGGGGGTATAAATTGCCACCAATTCTGTGCCCCTTTTGGGGGGCAACCCTCGCCCAAGCGCCCCCACCTCAAAAAAACAAAACCCCAAAATAAACAATCCCTGGTGTCTTCATGGCCTCTGCCCCCCTTGGGTAGATCAGCCTAAACATAATAGGCCGATCTGCCCCCAAGGGGGGCATAAAAGGCCATAAATAATATCCCCCCCCCCCCCCCCCAAGGGGATCAACCCTTGCTGAAGGCCCCCCCAACAAAGCACACACAGACACACACACACTCTCTCTCTCTCTCTCTCGCTCGCTCGCTTTATATGGGGGAAGAAGTGGCCAACAGTTCTATGCGACCCTAGCCCAAGTGGGCGCACCCCCCAAACCCCCACCACACAGAAAAAAAAACAAAGAAGAAAATTTCTGGCATTCCAATGGTTTGGGCCAGATCAGCCTAAAAATAATATTCCGATCTGCCCCCAAGAGGGGCAGAAATGACCATAAATAATATGCCCCTAAGGGGAGCAACCCTTGCCCAAGGGTCCCCCCAAGCAAAAAAAACACACACACACACACACACACACACACACATTATCCCTGGTGCCTACGTGGCTTCTACCCATGGGCCTAACAAAAAAAAAAAAAATAGCCAATCTCCCCCCAAGGGGGACAGAAATGGCCAACAGTTCTGTTGCCCCCTTGAGGAGGTGAGCCTTGCCCAAGGGGCCGTGCCTCCATAGAAATAAACAAAGAAAAAAGAAACCTGGCATTCCAGTGGTTTCTTCCCCCTAAAAATAAAAGGCCGATCTGCCCCCAAGGGGGGGCAGAAATGGCCATAGTTAATATGCCCCCCTAAGGAGAGTGATCCTTGCCTAAGGGGACACGCCCCCCCCATAAACAAGTACACAAAAAAAGACAGTCCCTGGTGTCTAGTGGGTATTCCTGCTGCCCGATCGCATTGCGATCGGGCAGCAGGAATGCTAAAAGTGATATCGTGGGAAAGGAAAACCCTTTCCCCGATGCCTCTTTGTTAGAAATCCCCTCCCGGCTGGTGGAGAAACTCACCTGTTTCTCCTAATGCGTACAGGAAGCAAATGGCTTCCAGCGCGACCAGCACCCTCTAATGATGTTGACATCATTAGATGGGGGATGAGGGGGTCAGGGTGGAATGGGAAGCGATTCCCCTTCCATCCCTGCCCTGAGGGGGTGGTGAAGCGCTAGCACTCCCCCCATGCTCAGGTACGAGGATGTAATGGTTACTTCCTCAGCACAGGAGCACTGTGCCGTGGGCCGTAACCGTTACGTCCGCAGCACAGAACCGGTTAATAAGCCTAACTGCTTGCCCACATTACACCAAATAGAGCATTAGACCTATCTATTTCTGCCTCTGCAAACCTTTGGGGACCCACTGGACTCTCTGCATGGTGTACTTCTTTTTAGTGCACTGTATTGAGAGTCCGCTTCCCACAATCTGTATGTGGTTTCTTGGATCCACCCAAGACCCCATACCTTATACTCTTGCTCTTTGATGCACCTGAAGACCATCAGGAATCAAATCCATACTATTTTTGACTAAGGTTCAGAAGGACACCCTGTGACAGTCCTTTCCACTTGTTTAGGTCAACCAGTAGACTGGGAACAATCCCCCAAGGGATCTGGCAGCAATAAATAAACTAAGGATTTGTCCTCTTCTTCCTCGAGGGGACAGTGTTAGTCCTGGAACTGTTCTGAGTCTCAACACTATTCCCCCAGTGCCAGCTTCTTACTCGTGTCCAGAGCTGATTCTGAATGATGATGATGATGAGGCCAGCATTCCCGACTCCTTATGTTGACCCTTCTCAGATTAAGGCCTTTTTAGGATGGGCCACTAGCCTGTGGTCCACTCCCCAATGTTGGCTATCGGTTTGGATATCCTGGCAGCTCTATCCCAGACGCTAGATGACTCCATGCCTCCAGTAGACCTTTTAAGAAATTTTTAAGAAATCCCTGCCCAGCATATAGCCCCACCTATGACACTGCCTTCGGAGCTGATTTCGATGCTGCCTCCATGTCTCACGTCTGAGTGATCAAAGAAGGGGTTTTTGGCTATTTTAATGACAAAACCCTGTCAGAACACCTTGTGTGAGTCTAGAAATTCGCCCACCTGGAAGAAATGTTCGGATCAAATTCTGATACCGAGACAATGGACATGCGGCGGAATACGGTTCCAAGCTTATTATAACCATGATATAGCCATACAAAGTGCAATTAGCCTTAACACTTCTCCACCAGAGGACATTCCTTACCTGTCAGACCATCTGTCAGAAGACGTTTGTTCATTTACCTCCCTGGCATGAAAAGCTGCAGAAGCTCTGGAATTGCCCTGGCAAAGTCCTGAGACAAACTCCAGTACATAATTGAAATGCTTCAGCCATCCTCAGCATTTTCTGAACCCTTTCTGCTGTTCAGTGAAACACTCTTAAAAGTGTGTGGAAAGCCTTTGTCAGTCCCTGCAATCCAAGTCCACAGCAGCTCCCACAAAACCATAGGCTGGCCCCTTGTGAATCAACTCTTTTGCCGACAGACCCTTCACCGTAGTGTTTGTTGGTTCACGTCTCATCTGCTAAACTAAATCTCAACACTTTTCCTACTCCTTGTCCACATCATGAGTCTATAAGACTTGCCTCTATGGGTAACTTCAGGCAGCTTAACTCAGTTCATTGCCAACATCACGTCTTCTTGGCTGATATGCCCTCTGTAGGAAGTTGGCTCTGTATGTGCTATTTCAAAGTAAGGAATAGCATGCACAGAGTCTAAGGGTTCCCCTTAGAGGTAAGATAGTGGCAAAAAGAGATAATACTAATGCTCTATTTTGTGGTAGTGTGGTCGAGCAGTAGGCTTATCAAAGGAGTAGTGTTAAGCATTTGTTGTACATACACACAGGCAATAAATGAGGAACACACACTCAGAGACAAATCCAGCCAATAGGTTTTGTTATAGAAAAATATATTTTCTTAGTTTATTTTAAGAACCCCAGGTTCAAATTTTACATGTAATATCTCATTTGAAAGGTATTGCAGGTAAGTACTTTAGGCACTTTGAATCATTACATTAGCATGTATACTTTTTACATAAAACACAATAAGCTGTTTTAAAAGTGGACCCTTAGTGCAATTTTCACAGTTCCTGGGGGAGGTAAAGTATTGTTAGGTTTCACAGGTAAGTAAGTCACTTACAGATTTCAGTTTTTGGTCCAAGGTAGCCCACCGTTGGGGGTTCAGAGCAACCCCAAAGTTACCACACCAGCAGCTCAGGGCCGGTCAGGTGCAGAGGTCAAAGAGGTGCCCAAAACACATAGGCTTCAATGGAGAGAAGGGGGTGCCCCGGTTCCGGTCTGCCAGCAGTTAAGTACCCGCGTCTTCGGAGGGCAGACCAGGGGGGTTTTGTAGGGCACCGGGGGGGACACAAGTCAGCACAAAAAGTACACCCTCAGCAGCGCGGGGGCGGCCGGGTGCAGTGTGCAAACACGCGTCGGGTTTACAATGGTTTTCAATGAGAGATCAAGGGATCTCTTCAGCGTTGCAGGCAGGCAAGGGGGGGGCTCCTCGGGGTAGCCACCACCTGGGCAAGGGAGAGGGCCTCCTGGGGAGTCACTCCTGCACAGGAGTTCCGTTCCTTTAGGTGCTGGGGGCTGCGGGTGCAGGGTCTTTTCCAGCCGTCGGGAAGTGGAGTTCAGGCAGTCGCGGTCAGGGGGAGCCTCGGGATTCCCTCTGCAGGCGTCGCTGTGGGGGCTCATGGGGGACAACTTTGGTTACTCACGGTCTCGGAGTCGCCGGAGGGTCCTCCCTGAGGTGTTGGTTCTTCACCAGTCGAGTCGGGGTCGCCGGATGCAGTGTTGCAAGTCTCACGCTTCTTGCGGGGAGTTGCAGGGGTCTTTAAATCTGCTCCTTGAAACAAAGTTGCAGTTCTTTTGGAGCAGTGCCGCTGTCCTCGGGAGTTTCTTGTCTTTCTTGAAGTAGGGCAGTCCTCAGAGGATTCAGAGGTCGCTGGTCCCTTGGAAAGCGTCGCTGGAGCAGGTTTCTTTGGAAGGCAGGAGACAGGCCGGTAAGTCTGGGGCCAAAGCAGTTGGTGTCTTCTGTTCTTCCTCTGCAGGGGTTTTTCAGCTCAGCAGTCTTCTTCTTCTTGTAGTTTCAGGAATCTAAATTCTTAGGTTCAGGGAAGCCCTTAAATACTAAATTTAAGGGCGTGTTTTGGTCTGGGGGGTTAGTAGCCAATGGCTACTAGCCCAGAGGGTGGGTACACCCTCTTTGTGCCTCCTCCCAAGGGGAGGGGATCACATTCCTATCCCTATTGGGGGAATCCTCCTTCTACAAGATGGAGGATTTCTAAAAGTCAGAGTCACCTCAGCTCAGGACACCTTAGGGGCTGTCCTGACTGGCCAGTGACTCCTCCTTGTTTTTCTCATTATCTCTCCTGGACTTGCCGCCAAAAGTGGGGGCTGGGTCCAGGGGGCGGGCATCTCCACTAGCTGGAGTGCCCTGGGGCATTATAACACGAAGCTTGAGCCTTTGAAGCTCACTGCTAGGTGTTACAGTTCCTGCAGGGGGGAGGTGTGAAGCACCTCCACCCAGAGCAGGCTTTGTTTCTGTCCTCAGAGAGCACAAAGGCTCTCACCGCATGAGGTCAGAAAAACGTCTCTCAGCAGCAGGCTGGCAGAGACCAGTCAGTCCTGCACTGAACAATTGGGTAAAATACAGGGGGTATCTCTAAGATGCCCTCTGTGTGCATTTTTTAATAAATCCAACACTGGCATCAGTGTGGGTTTATTATTCTGAGAAGTTTGGTGCCAAACTTCCCAGTATTCAGTGTAGCCATTATGGAGCTGTGGAGTTCGTTTTTGACAGACTCCCAGGCCATATACTCTTATGGCTACCCTGCACTTACAATGTCTAAGGTTTTGCTTAGACACTGTAGGGGCATAGTGCTCATTCACATATGCCCTCACCTGTGGTATAGTGCACCCTGCCTTAGGGCTGTAAGGCCTGCTAGAGGGGTGACTTACCTATGCCACAGGCATTGTGAGGTTGGCATGGCACCCTGAGGGGAGTGCCATGTCGACTTAGTCATTTTCTCCCCACCAGCACACACAAGCTGGCAAGCAGTGTGTCTGTGCTGAGTGAGGGGTCCCTAGGGTGGCATAAGACATGCTGCAGCCCTTAGAGACCTTCCCTGGCATCAGGGCCCTTGGTACCAGGGGTACCAGTTACAAGGGACTTACCTAGGTGCCAGGGTTGTGCCAATTGTGGAAACAATGGTACATTTTAGGTGAAAGAACACTGGTGCTGGGGCCTGGTTAGCAGGGTCCCAGCACACTTCTCAGTCAAGTCAGCATCAGTATCAGGCAAAAAGTGGGGGGTAACTGCAACAGGGAGCCATTTCTTTACACCCTCAGTTTGTGGGAATTGCCTACCTTTCCACTTTCAGTAGCTCTAACACTCCTTTTGGGACAAAAATGGCCCTATGTCATGGCAAAATTAGCCACAGCTCTTTTGTCTTCCTTCATCCACAAGAGCTGCTGTCTCAGAACCTCTTTAGCACCCCCCTTCAATCACCAACTGCTGATAATGAGGGAGGATCTCTCACTTTACCAGCAATTGTAATACAACCATGAATGATTGGGCTACACAGCATATCTGCAAAGGCTAGACCCTCCCTTTTCTATCCTCACTACCGTACCACACTCTCTCAGACTGTTCCCTTACTCAGACTCCGTTTTGGAGGTGAAGAATGCATGCCCACACTGGACATATGCCCTCTAAACATCATTATCCGACAAAACAGGTTAAAAATAATGGCCCAGATTCGTGGTTTGGTCACCCTCAATTTGGGAGATTTCTTGGTGTACCTGCCCAAGGTGATTGTTTCCATTTTCCCTTGTTCAGTGCTCATAGGTTATACCTCCGATTCACCATAAGGCCCCAACACAATCAATTTGCAATCGACCTTAGAACTGCCTTGGTGGCATCTTTACTGAGGAGGTGGAGGGCCTTTGTAATTCTGTACGTGGAAGGCTGGATCACCTGCACTAGTGATAGAACATCTTCATCCAACCATGACCCTTCTTTACGACTCAGAATTTATATCAATTCCCAGAGCTCCCACCACGGTACCACTCCAAGGCTGACCTGCATAGATTCACTTTTGGGCTTGACCTGTAAGAAGGCTTTTATTTCTCCTTACAGGACTGTGACTATTCGGAATATAGTTCCAATGTTTCTACATCAGCATCTGGTCCTGGTTCTGCAAAACCTGTTTATTTTCTATAATTGTAGCTACATTTTGGTGTTGGTTTTAATTAATCATTTAATAAAGTTTTTTATGCCCGGAAACTCTTGAGTACAGAATCTATGTCTGCAGGGCTTGATGTCCTCTTGCATCATTGTGCTGTATGCCAGATTGTGTCTGAGGGTTCTTTAGTGATGTCTAACAGTGGCTCCATCATCAGGTGATTCCCTTGGATTCAGATATTCCACTCTGTCCTCCTTGACCTGCATTGGTGGATGTACCCCTCAATCCTTATGGTAGGTCGTCCCTTCAAACTTATGCAGTTGCAGACTGCTGTAGTTACGGATGCCTTCTCTTTGGGCTGGGGTGCTCATCTGGGCAACTTGACGGAGTGGCACCATTGGTTCTCATCAGAAAAATGGCTACACGTGTACTAGAGTTGTGGGCAAATGCGCCTTCCATCTCTGCTAGCTGCATCCAGAGCCCTTGGCCAGCACAGCTACCATTCACTATAGCAAGAGATAACGCAGTATGGATGCGTGAACTCTCTTTTAGATCCCTTCCCCTGTTTCGATGGGCCTTCCAGTGACAACCATCTCTACAGGCACTCTTAATGTGAGGTTGAATACTCTGTATTGCCTCTCAGTAAAAAATTGTGAGTGGAGTTTTGTCCTTGCATAATAGAAATTTGCTGCAGATTACGGTGTCCATGTGTGTATCTGATGGCCAAGGCCCGGAACAGGAAGTGTCCTTTGTTTTTGCTTGATAAATATTCCTCTGAATTATTGTCTTGGGGATGTCTTCAGCTTTGACCTTGTTACTTTGTGCATTCTCACTAATCCAACATCTGTCAGACATCTGCAGAAGATGCTGGAGGGGACTGCGCACATCTGATGCTGATGCTCTAGCTGGGGAAATAAAGATTTCCTCTCCTGTCCTGTTGCAGGTCATTCAGCCACATCTTTCTTACTTCAAAGGATGAACCTCGCTTTTGCAACAGGATATTCTGGCACTGTGACTGCGCACATGATGTGATTGATCAGTGCCAACTTGAGTTTTTTACTACTGAAAATGACAGATTTTATCTTGGTAACCTGAAACCTGCTAAACCCATTTATTCAGTGCCACTGTTCGAGGCTTGTTGCTTGGTATGATTTTAGAGGTTAGAACACTTCTCTGTCTTGTCTCTCCAATGTTGTACATTTTGTGCTTTCCCTTGGCTAGCAGTGCCTGATAGTTGCCACTGTAAAATGATATTTCACTGTCTTGCCTACCTTTAGCGCTCTCTCTGTTTACGTAATGCCTAGTGGCATTTTCTTCTGAAAAGTTTGTGAGCTTTAGTTCCTTCCACACAGTTGTCTGCAGTGAGATTTAACTTTTATTGTACCCTTCCTCATGGATGTGCTATTCGAAATGATGTTCAGTTATCTCTTCACATTTAAGGCTTTTTTCCTGGTGCCAACAGTTTTATTTATAGAGTCAGCAAACTAAATGCCATTTTGTTCTAGCCACGTTTCACATATTTCTAACCAGGCAGACTGCTTCTTGACACTTCCCCCTCCTCTTTGTTGAAGGTTGTGTCTGTCTGCCACATGGGCCAGTCTCTCCCTCCTCCATCCTTCTTTCCTTCTCTTCATCCTATCAAGAAAGAGGAGAGACTTCATAGACTGGAACCCTGGCTCATGGTATCTTACTACATTGACCACTGAAGATCAGCTGTTTGTGAGCTTTGCTGGAACTAAACAGGGCAAAGTGGTTACCAAGTGTACGATCTCAATTTGGATTACATTTTCCATGAAGATCTAGTACAACTTGACCAATCAAATAAACCAACTGTTATTCGTCCCCACTCCACAAGGGCCATGGCAACTTCTCCTGTGTTCACCAGGTGCATTTGCTCTTATTTGCATACTTTGAAATGCCCTTATTGCCTCACAGAACAGGCATTCAATGATGGATACTTTGTTCGGGCTGTATTGCATGGCATCTGATAGAGGCTTCTAATTGCAGATTGCTTACCTTTGGATTCTTCCCAGGCGTCAGACAGGATCCAGAAGAGTTTCCTGAGCAGTACCCCTGCATGCCAGTAGGTGGCATAGATCGGCGCCACTTCCATTGTCGTCTGCAATGGATATGACTTGCGGTTCCTATATAAGCACCACCCTGCGTGCTGACGCCGGTTCTTTTCTTTCCGGGCCAAGGTAGCTCTCTTTATATCAGCCCTCAGTCACTTTTTGACTGGCTTTTTTTCAACTTTCTGTTGATAGTTTTTTGAGTGTTCTACTCCTGGTGTGTCAAAGATGTCCTCCAGAAAGACTGGATTCAAACTGTGGATCCTGTCGTGGGGTGAAGTCCATGACCGATCCACACCTTCTGTGTCTTTGGTGCTCTGAGTGTCGGGCCATGCATCCGAAGGCATGGAAGAAGAAGCCCCTGAATCTAATGGTGGCCCAACACTCGACTCTGCGCAAGTCGAGAACTCGGTCGGGAGGAAGACCTGGGATCAGTCGCAGAGTCCTCCATCATCGTTGCACCACTCCATGTCCTCAGGGAAATGAGGGTAAGTTGAGGCATAAGTAGAAGTCCAAGAAGTTGAAGAGTTCTTTGACTTCTCCTTGTCAGTCGGGTGGCGAGATGAGGGAGCATCGACGTTTTAGGCCCTTCTCTGCAGAGCCTGCACCTGGGCCGACTCAGCTCCTCCCTGAGCTTCTGGAAGCTGGAGCGACTCTTGCCCAACTCGGAGAGTTTTACGAGGCTATGCGCCTCATTGTTGGGCAGCTTGACACTGCTGGAGCGCCTTTGGGCCCTGCAGAGTCAGAAGGGACTCCTTAGGGTCCCTGCCGGCAGCTTAAGCATCAGTGCCGAGGAGCAACCAAGGATTTAGTCCTGGATCTGGACTGGCATCGGTCGTACCCCCCCAACTTTCACAACGCTGGTCCTGACACTGACGCTCCTGGTGCTGTCCACGCCTACCGGTGGCGCCATCTCCATTGTGATCCTGGACTCCGCAATGGAGCCGGATGAACGTCGTGCAACCGACACCAGCAGGAACCTTTGCTCCAGGATGGATCCTTAGCCCTTTTACTGTGGGTTAGGCCTCAGGATGAATGAGCGGGTTCGCTGCATTTTTTAGAGCACGGGTCTTTAAACTGGGGGGGTGGGCCACCACCCCCTAAGGATGCCTCAGTGATCCCAGGGAGGGTGGGGGAGCCACCAGGCTCTGGCCAAAAGAAGCATTATGCAAATAACAGTGCTTTGTTTTAAGCAGAAAACTATTTATTGCATTTTTAAAAAGGTAACAGAACTTGACTGCAATGTTTAAAAACGTCTGGACATGTTTACACATTGCCAACTTAATAAAATAATTGTGGAGAATTCTGAGGGGGTTCCTGATCATATTCCCGATTTCCCCACCCTCCCCCATCCGATTGGGGGGGGTCACAGCATTAGAAAGTGAAAAACACTGCTTTAGAGTACCAGCCCCATGAAGCTATGGACTGGCCTGAAGAAGTGGACGGCCTGCTTTCTCCCCCCCTACCGTGGCTATGGAGGAGCGAGCATCTTATGCTATGGTGGTGAGAAGAGCAGCTGAGGTCCTGGACCTTCAACTGCCTTCAGTGGCCTTCAAGACTAATCTCTTGACAGAGGTGCTACAGCCAGGAGCTTCCACCTCAGAACTCCTGCTCATGTTTAATCAGGCCCTCACGGACATCCTACTGGGTACCTGGCGCAAACCTAGCACGGGCTCATGTGAATAGGAGGATTGCCTGCCGACATCGCCCTGCACCAGGGGACTTCATTTTATTGACGCAACACCCTGCCTCTGAGAGCTTGTGGTCCAAGCCTCTACCTCCCAGGACATGTGTCCTTCCTCTTCCCCGGATAGGGAGTCCGAAAGGTTGGACTCACTTGGAAAGAAGATATTTTTTTCCGTCAGCCTTGCGGTCCGTGAACAGTGCATGCCTTTTGGACTGTTGTTCACGCACACGCAGTGGGATATGGCTGTGCAAGTGTTGCCAAAAGGTCCCAGAGGAGGCCTGGACTGGGCTCTCTCACGCTGTTGCAGATGGGAGAGATGCAGCAAAGTTCAAAATCGATTGCAGACTGGACTCGCAACTCGCAGGGCAGAGTGGTTTCATCAACAGTGGCCCTGAGGCATGCCTGGCTGAGGATGTTTTTTCAGAGGATGTCCAAGCTTCGTTTCATGGATATCCCTTTTGATGGAACTCGTCTCTTCCAAGATAAGGCAGACTCTGCGCTCGAGCGCTTCAAGGATTCTTAAGCTACGACCAGATCCTTGGCCCTCACAGAGGCCTCCCGACCCCACCACCCCTATTTTGCCATTTGCCCCTTTTGTGGGTATGGAAGGGGCCTCCAACCGTGTCCATTCCGGACCAGCCACCGCACATGCATCCAGGCCTCTGTGTGGCCAAGGGCGCAGGATCCACTGACCTTGTGGATCATGTGCCAGCATTCTGGTCAGTACGCCTCCCCCAAAACACCGCTCCCCAGCAGCAGCCTCCATCTAAACATTCCTATTCTGACTCTCCCCCACCAAGGCCAGTTGGTGGCAGGATTTGCCATCACCCGCGCCACTAGCAATCCATCACGTCAGACAAGTGGGTTTGCAAATAGTTCGAAGGGGCTACTCCCTCCCCTTTGAGACTAATCCTCCATCAATGCCATCATCTTACAATCGGATGATGGAGGATCATTTGCCCCTTCTCTGCAATGAAGTTATGACTGTCTTGGCCAAGGCAGCCATCAAGATGTTTCCCATGCCAGAAGTAGGTCTTGGTTGCTATTCCAGCAACTTTCTGGTCCCCAGAAAGGACAAGGGCATCCGTCCTATCCAAGACCTTCAGTCCCTCAATCTCTTCCTCAAGAAGGAGAAGTTCAGGATGCTCACTTTGGCTCAAGTGCTGTCTGCCCTGTACCCATAAGACTGGATGGTAGTGTTGGACTTGCAGGACGCTTATTTTCAAAACTCTGTCCTGCCTGCCCACAGATTTTACCTGCTGTTCACGGTAGGCCACAAGCACTTTCAGTTCATCATGCTCCCCTTTGTCCTAACCAGTGCCTCTCAGGTGTTCACCAAGGTGATGGCGGTGGTTGCGCCTTATCTGTGGAGATTAAGGGTTTCAGTCTTCCCCTATCTCGACAACTAGCTGTTGAAGGCTAGCTAGCCCTGGGCTGTTCTCTCCCACCTCCACAGTATGGTGGACCTCCTGCATACACTGAGGTTCACTATAAACTTGAAGTCACACCTGACTCTCTGTCAGATGCTCCCTTTCATCGGAGCTGTTCTGGACACAGTGCAGTATGGGGCATATCCTCCAGAGAGGCAATTCAGGCTATAATACCAGTGTTTCAGCCTCTATCTTGGATTTCGGTGAGAATGACCCTGAAGCTGCTGGGCCTCATGGCCTCCTGCATCCTGCTGGTGACACATGCCAGAGGGCGTTTGTGGGCTCTGAAATGTAACCTGAAGTTCCAGTGGAAACAGCATCAGGAAAATCTCTCCAACAGGGTCCTGATCTCAGAGAGAACTGCGAAAGATCTGCAGTGGTGGTTAACGAGCCGTAATTGGATTAGAAGCAGACCCCTCTTCCTTTCCCACCAAGATCTGATAGTAGTGACACTTTCATCACTCCTGGGTTGGGGCGACCATCTGGGAGAAGTAAAGATCGGTGGCATCTGGTTTCAGGCAGAATCCAGACTCCACATCAACCTGTTCGAGCTCCATGCAATCTGGCTGGCATTGAAAGCATTTCTTTCCTCTGTAAAGGGAAAGATGGTGCAAGTGTTCATGGACAACATAACAGCCATTTGGTATTGCAACAAGCAGGGTGGTTTGAGGTCCTGGGCCCTTCATCAAGAGGTTCTGTGCCTCTGAACGTGGCTCGAACAGCAGGGCATATCTCTGGTGGTTCAGTATCTGGTAGGATCTCTGAACGCCAGAGCAGATGAAGTAAACTGAAAATGCCTAGCGAATCACAAATAGCGTCTCCATCTGGAGGTGGCACAAGGTCTCTTTCAGCAGTGGAGAGAGCCTTGGTTAGATCTGTTCGCCTCCACAGAGAACATGCATTGTCAGCAGTTTTACACATTGGAGTTTCCAAGGCGGCAAACGCTCAGAGATGCTTTTCGTCTTGATTGGAACTAAGGCCCTCCTGTATGCCTTTTTGCCCATATCACTTCTGCCTATAGTTCTCAAGAAGATAAAGAACGTCTGGGACCAAGTAATCCTTGTGGCTCTGGGCTAGGCACAGAGAGTTTGGAATCCCTAGCTGCTGCGCATATCCATTGATCCTCTGATGAGACTGCCCCTTCGGGGGGACCTTTTTTCACAGCAGCAGGGGAGGGTTCTAGACCCAAACTTGTCCGCTCTCCGCCTTCTTGTGTGGAAATTGAGTGGTGAAAGTTGACAGCTTTTGACATTCCTCCCGAAGTCTGTTATGTAATCTTGACAGCCAGGTGTTCCTCCACTGAAAGGTTATATGCCTGTCATTGGAAGAAACTTGAAGCATGGTGCTAAGACAAGTCTGTTGACTCCGTTTCTGCACCTCTCTCTGGGGTTCTGTTGTTTATCCTTTCTCTGGCACAGCAGGACTCTGCTATGGGCACTCTTAAAGGTTATTTGTCTGTTTATTTATGCTTCTTTTAGGATAAATGATCAAGCTTCTTTAAGTCCCCTGTTGTACATAGATTCCGCAAAGCCTTACACATCTCTTTCCTCCTTTCCCATTCGTTATGCCCAAATGGGATTTGAATTTGGTTTTGGTATTTGTGATGTGCGCTCCTTTCGAGCAGTTCCATAATTGTCCTCTCAGCTTCTCACTTTGTAAACAGCCTTCCTTGAAGCCATTACATCTGCCCACAGCGTGATTGAGCTGCAGGCATTGTCATCCAAGCTGTCCTACCTTTCCATCTATCCCACCAAAGTGGAGCTTTGCACTAGGGCTTCCTTTCTGCCAAAAGTGGTTATGCCCTTTCATGTAGGTCCCAATCCATCACCTTGCCTACTTTTTACGCACCCAGTCATCCGTCTAAGGAAGAGGAGAGACTCCACCAACTGGACCCAACGAGAGCATTGGCTTTCCACCTTGATCGTACAAACAAAATCCAGGTGGATGACTATCACTTTGTACGTTATGTGGGTGCGAAGAAAGGTCCGACCATCTACAGATGGGTCCTACTCTGCATTAAGATCTGCTACGCTCTGGAGAAGAAGTAACCCCCTGAAGGATAGCGTGCTTATATTACCCGAGCTAAAGCTGCGCCCTCCCCGTTAGCACGCAGAGTTACAGTCTTTGAGATCGTTCAGGTGGCAATGTGGGGACCTCTGTACACGTTTACCAAACACTGCTACCTGGGCAATCAGGTCTGTAGGGATGAGCACTTTCTCAGTTCGGTCCTGAAGGACTTTCTAGTCTGAATTTGGTTTGTAGACCCACCTCTGGGGATGGTATTGCTTGGGTATCTATTCAAAGGTAAGAAATCTGCAATTAGAATTCTGTCAGATGAACAAGTTACTCACTTTAGGTATAGCCTTATCTGGTAGAGACAATATCTTGTTGCAGATTCCTTAATGACCCACCCATCCTTCCCGCTCTGCAAACTGATTTCTAGGGGCAAGGACTTCGCTTTCAGGGCCTTCGTTTTGACGCACCAGTAGTCTGTTTCTTTATGACTCTGCGCTTCTGGCATAGAAAGTTGTGAAAAGAAACTGACGTCAGTGCGCCGGAGTAGAACCTATATAGGATATGCAATGTCGTAACTGACGCAGGGATAATCAGTGCCACCTAACGCCGTGCAAAGGTACTACTCAGGAAACTATTCCGGGTCCAGTCTGACGCCTGGGAAGAATTCAAAGGTAAAGAATCTGCAACTAGAAATTGTCTCGCCCAGATAAGGCATTACCGAAGGTAAGTAAATTGTTCTTCCTTGTTAACCAGTGCTACTGAGTCTTATATCCTGGACAGTATTGCTTAGAGACTTAATCAAATGTTGAGGAATCTATGAGAAGAAGCATCAATGAGAAGTAAAAGTTACTTACTTTTTATAAAGAGATTTCTGATATATGTTGTATCTTCCCTCAGGTTAATCACTTCCTTCCTTTCTTCCCTGATTTTAACAGTGTTATCAATAAGACTCCAAGGTATGCAGTTGTATCATCGAATGAGCTTTTTGCTCTCGTTCATGCTCTGTTATTCTCTGCACCCCTCAGTGGAGTGCAAAAAAATGTCTGAAACTAGACTAGAGTTCTAGTTGGTGCCATGTTTATCCTAATGGCATCATTACACCTGGGCTGGATGAAGCTGTGACTGAAGCGTTACCATGCCACGCCATGCCATCTGGCAGAGCAGGAAAGCTGTCTCTGGCCAAATTAATATCTTGATCTAGTCTTGCTGGTGGAGGACATTCATAAGATGGCTATTCTACAGGAATAGAAAAACAACAGATGATGGACGGAATGCTGTACAGTATCAAACATTTACCCCCTGTCACAGATCCGGGCCTAAATTCATTGTTTTTTTGCTTGCCCAAGCAGTTCCAGTTGGGATTCAGTCATATGCAAATCTTTTTTGACCCTGCTCCCCATGGGAACAGTCCAGCCAGAACTGCCAGGCCAGGTCCTCCCTGGATCGGAAACAAGCATCCTTGGACCGGTGTCAGGGTATCGCCTCTCATCAGCCTGGCCCGCTTGAATCTGAACCCACGTCTGGGCATACCCTTCACACTTAGGGTGACAAATGCAAAAGGAACAGATGATGATATACACCTCCAGTGACAAACCTGGGTCTGAATCCATTGTTTCTTTGATTGCCACGCAATTCAAGTTTAGACCCAGGGTGGTTTTTTTTTCAGTCCAGGTAGGAACTGGTCCAAACTGAAGTGGCATGGCAGACAAAAAACAATGGATTCCAATGTGGCCTGAGTGATTGCCCGTGGCTGAGATTAATTCAAGCATTCTGTCCACCACCTTGTTGATTCTTCAGAAATAACATATATTTTTCCACCATAAATATTGTTACTGAAGGTAACATTATTCTTCTGCATTTGAAGTATTTGTTTGGGACAAACCAAACCATTTGGTATGCTGATACTGCTTTCTCCTATACCCATTCAGAAAGAGTTACTTCTTCCGCCTCTGACTTTAATTTGAAGCACCAAGAATCCTGTCGGCCCTCACTCATTCCTTTTCTTTAATCAGCCTACGCTGATGGTTTTATTGTACCACAAATTGACGTTTATGCAACACACACTGGAACATTGTTTGGCCTAGAGTGATGTTCTCCACTGACTCGTTGACTTCTGGCATTTCTTAAAGGGCAAGCCCTTGTCACCTCATGCTCGGAAAGCCATATGTTTATGGTATATTTTTGCAGAGGTAGCAAAACGGTGACATAGTGGTTCTTGAGTGTGACACTGCTGATGCCTTCTGGCGTAGCAGAACACCAGTGTACTTTTAAAGCTTGTATAGTTTGTTAGGACAGCAAGCTGAATATGATTTATTTAACTCTATGCCGGTGCAATGTGAATTCACACCTCATTAATAAAGCACATTTTCCAGTTACTGCCACTTTTCACTATCAAGACCTGAATGTTGCTATTAGCTACCTGATGGTATACCATTGTGAATAATAACACCATTCAACATGAGATCTGGTGTTTAGGAGGCTGTTTTTAAGGTAGAAAACTCTATTACACACAATGACTTAGTCAACGTCTAGTGATAATGTATGGTTGCCTACAGTTGATCATAGTTTTCCAAATGTTTTAGAACATGTGCTGTCTTGGGATTGTAAGAGGCATACCTCTAGCAATGGAAGACCTTTACTCCTTACGCTATAAAGGAACACTGGTTATTTAAAACACCATTGTATATTTAATACCGATATTTGCACACTGATATACAGGCCATTATTTCAGGAAATGTTAATTGACTGCAGTAGTAGGATAAAACAAGATTAAGTAGACTAATTAAAAGATTTCTGCCGATTACCTCTAACTGCAGTTGCCTTATCTTAGAATACTCCCCAGAATCCAGACCGGATCCAGAAATCTTTTCCAACTAGGTGGTGCAGTGCAGCTCCATGCTGGCTCCTTGCCACCCTGCAAGTGATGGAGTAGAGCCACAAATAAGTGGCACCCATGCGTTCTGACATTGGTTGCTTTAGTTCCACACCTCTGACGCAGATCCAGAGCTCCGCTCCCCTATTTTTTTGGCATACAGATGATTCCTGGAAACGAAATTCAATGTCATAAGGAATTATGCACCCCACCCCCCAAAACTACAGATTACAAACCATGTTGTTACTGTAGAAAACAGATGGTGTACCTCTGGTGGCCAGGACACGACTGAGAGCTGTGCAGTAATTGTGCCCTCGAGGCAGTCTGGAACCGAGAAGCGTAGCTATACATTGTAAAACATAAGAAGTGGAGATCCTCACATGAGTACTGCTTATGGGGCCGTCAGAAAAGTGGTCAGCCTTGCAGCTAAAGTTTTATGCTAAATTTGAATCAGAGTCTAAGCCAAAGTATAAAAAGGCAAAGTGGGACTCAACTCCACCCCGCCACTCTGTATCCAAGGAGAGGAGGCAAGAACATCACAAAGGAGGTCGGTCCGCTTTGCGGTCACACATTGCAGAGTGGATTCCCCTACTGATTATGGTGCACTCTGATTTTACCATGCCATGGCTGATTGATGCCTTAGGGGAGGCCATGCTGCAGATTTTTGCCTCGCTTCCAGCTGCCTCTAGCATGCCTTCGGGCTCCAGGGAAAGGCAGGTGCCTCCGGTCCGCTTACTTCCGGTGGATCCGTACTCAATGTGTTGGACCTTTTGGGACCCTCCCTAGATTCTGTATTGACTCAGCCAGGAGAACCAGAGTCTTGTGTTTTGGCAGATCTCGTATTTTTGAATGGATGAAGGCAAACGGAGGTCATTCACTTGTCCCCACCAGCTTTAGTCCTGCAGCTAACCCAGTTTATGCCACACTCCTGTTTAGGAGGCAGGACAAGCTTAGTTGAGGCGCATTTGAGCTAGCCCTAACGATTAGGGTCATTTTTCTGTTGTGTCTTCAACTTGAGAGAGTATGCATGGGCAAGCAATTATTTGCAACATTTCCATTGGAAATTAGTGGTTAATACCAGCAAGCATCTCTTGTTGTACCTTTTTCAATCGTGTGACCACAAATCTGGCATATTTGTTCTGATAAAGGTTGTAGACAAACTGAGTGCTCTGTTAGTAGGTTAGAAGAGAGACAATACCTTGTCCAATCTTTAGCTAAATAGATTAATACGCTCTGTTGAACCAGTTGTTCAGCTAAATTTCAGAAAAATTTCTTGACTGAAATTTTTAGCCACAAACCAGATTTCTATAGAAGTAGTAATAGGTAGCAAAGTATGGTTAAACTATCATGAAATGCCCCAGTTTTTAGAAATTATTACTCTTTCATGTATGCACTACTTTATACTACCTTCAATCAAATGAATCGGTGTAGAGAGTTATTAGGGTGACAGAAAAATTTATCCAATTGGTGTTGGTGATCAGGATGGATTTTGAAATAGCAGAGGAGGAATTGATGTATTGCAATAGCTTAACTTCATATACTTTTACAGGAAAACAGCCGTTGTTATTGATTAGACGGTGCATATCTGCAAGAATGAGAGTAGGCATATAGATTTAGTGTTAACATAAGGTGAATGTAGGGGTTGTAAGGGAGCGTCTCTGTGTGTGAAGCAGCATCAAATTTGGAAGTGTTCTGATGCAAGAAATAATGTGAGAGATTCCAGATTAAGTGGATATTTGGTTGAGAAACCGAGGGAGATCCCTTTTTATATACATTTGCATGGAGCCCTGCAAGGAATTTGTATTGTATCTAAGCTGGATGCATATGTGTGAGTAAGTAGAAGAGCTCATGGAGAAGGCATTCCCAGTTGTGCAGACCTTTTAGGGGGATGAGGGCGGAGGGACTCAATGGCGAGGAGTGGTGGGCTGACACGTGCTTACACTTCATGTACTTCGACCATGCAGGGTCAGAGAAAGTGCATCACTTTACAAAGTGTGCCACATGCACAAACTGTTCTGTAGACCCCAAAAGCAATTCAGCTCAATCTCTGACTTGTTTTCAGCAAGCCAAAATATAACAAGATGCATTAACCTACTCTTTGTTCATTCCTTGTTTGGGGAAGTGGATATATTTTTTAGTCTTCCCTGTCACAGGATATCTTGTGGATTGATGGGTAGAGTCAGTCATGAGGTGCCCTTCTACCATGTTCTCAGATGCATCAAGACTGTGCACCAACACACTTGTCAGGCATAACAGAGGTCATACAATATAGTGGTGCTAAGTGCTTACAACCCGTCTTCTGCCCTGTCAGTAGCCTGGTCCACCCATTTTGTTAAAAAAAAACAACAACAAAAACACTGCGCACCATACCTCGGTTAGTCAGCGTGGAAGGTTGACTACACTCATGGAAACTTACGGGGATGATTTCAGTTATTTGATCAGTCATAACATCCACATGATATACTTGTAGAAGTCAAGTTATGTCAAGTTATGTCAACATATGTCTTCTGCTGGTCTCTAATCAGTTTTGATCACTTCCACAAGTGCCACTACCTGTCTGTCTACTTTATGAAGACTGTTCAGTTCATGCAAGACACACATGGTTCATGTTTCTAGACTTCTACAAACACTTCATGTAGATGTTTTGGCTGCTCTGATAGCTAAACTCCTCTCAATACGTTTAATGGACTTCTTGTCTACTTTCAGAGGATTATTGTTTTCTAACAGCAAAATGGACACAGTTTTGGTATTACATTGTTAAGGAAAACTGTGCACATGTTGCTGATTTGTTGTTCTATAAATTGTAGTATACTACGTTTGAGACAGTAACAGACATGCTGGTAACACTCATTTATGAGTTTGTTCTACCTTATCCTGTTTGTGTATGAGTGGTATTCATGCTCATCCAAAGTGCAGCTGCCCGCATAAGCTCTTTGTTTAACCTGTTGACTTTGCCAATGTTTGTTTCAACCAGGCATTGTCAAATTATTATGAGATGCTTCTTCTTTTGAATGCTGGTTGTCAGAAATGGAATTATTATTTCAGGGTTTTGGGGGGAGGGAGGGGACCGCTACCAACTCAATAAATCTGCGCTGGTTAAGTGAAAACAGTTCTGAATCTCTGCTCAACCCCCTGGTAGCTACGGCACAAGCGGCAGGCAATTCCTAGCGAAGCGCGTTCTAAGGTCTATGAGTACCACCAATTTAATTGTAAATAACTCATCACAATAAAATTATCAAACCAACCTAGAGAAATAGAAAACTTGTAATGACCAAAATGACACCACACTCATCAAAGTGGGTTAAGGGAAGCAAGAGATAAGAATGTTTAAAGTTTAGGCAAAAAGAGCTAAGAAAAAGACAATCACAGTGAAATAACAGCAGTTCACAGTGGACTGGGCTGTAGGTGCAATTTCTGGCCAAACATGGTGGATTGGAGGTTGGATACACCAAGGAGGTTCTACCTGTCAAAGGTTTGCAAAACATGCTTCTGGGTCTGTCTAGCTTCTTAGGACAGGTTCTATGCACTAGGTCTCTCTCCAGCCAGGTCTCCTGCAGGTTCTAGTCATAAATAGCCAACTTTTGGAGCCAAGAGTCCTCCTAAATTTGTATCCCTGAAGCAGGTAAACAGGAGGCCAACAACCTAATCCTTGGAAAGCAGTTTCAGTTACCGGGAGCAAGTGGGATTCAGGGATCTTTGTTAGAGTCCTCTTCTTTCAGCAGGAACCAGGATTCAGAAGTCGAAATTTCTCTTCCAGCAGGGCATTCTTCTTCAGATGGAGTCATTCCAGGTCCAGGAATGTTTAGAAGGTGGCAGTGAAGTTGCCTGATTTAATCTGTGCACCAGCCAATGACTAAAGAAATTCTAATACTCATTCATAACAATTTTCTCACAGTTTTCCCATCACTTTTTACAGCACGTCATATTTGCCTTATTGTAACATTTTCCAGGAATAGCTGTTTCAAGATGGCGGGACCCGGCTGTCACTTTGCAGGGCCTGCCTTCAGCTTCTTGGCCAATCACACACATTACAGTGTCTAAACTGTTTTTTCTTCCTGCCATGGCTGTGTCCTGACTGTAAAGGAGAGTCCTGGGGCTGAAAAGGAGAATCCCTGGCATTCCCACCCAACAAGGTAGTATTAAAGCTGCCCTTTAGTCTACCAACCTCCTCTGCCCACTCCCATAGCTAATCCCTGCCTAAGTGGTCAGCACTTAACACCCATTAGCCTTTCCCTGACTCAGAGGCAAGCCATTGTCCTCTTAGCCAGATTCATTAACTGTCTCAGCCACAGATGTATATTTCAACTCTGGAGTTGTGATAATTGGCAAAACTGGTTTTAGGCCAGTTTTGACTCGGGCGCCCTAAAGTACATTTTCACAAAATTACGTCTCTGCTTAAAATTTTTAAAACCTGATGAAATATTTGTCTAACCCTTTCCTAAGTATATGTGGGAAAGAAGGTTTTTAATCCCACCTAGTCTAAGCAAGCTGGCATTGTGAAATAGCAGGCTTTGTTAATGCATGCTAACTCCAATATGAATTGTGCCCTATTATTAGATATTGCACCCTGCTCTGTGGGCTTACAAGGCACTTTAAGAATGACCTATGAATATATATACATAGGATTTTCCTACATGGAAAAGGCAGTTTACCCAGTCGTGTCTCACTGCGGTGTATTTGAACCACATGGCACCTAGACCACAATGGTGCTTGGGGGCAGTAATATGTTTTTGTTAAATTGGGAGTGCTGTAAATATACACTCTGGCCTACTTAAGACATTTAACTTTCCATGCTGTTGGTGGACTTTAGACACTATTTACAATTGACTTACAGGAACGATAAATAGGCCAAATAAGGTGTTCCAGTGTATAGCAATACTTTAGAGGGGAAGCTCAGTCACTTTATTACTGTTTAGCAGCGGTAAAGTGCACAGAGTTTAAAGCCAGCAAAATTAGGATCCAGGAAAAGGCAAAAAGATCTGGGGTAGCCTTCCAGGGAAATCAGATTTGGTGTTCTGATCAGTTAACATTTCATTAAAAGGTATTGGATTGTAGGATAGATTTTGTATGTTAACACCATGAATAGGGCTCAATAGAGTTATTTGCTGTGTGGTCAGTTTCATAGCTGTTTTAACCAGTGTGAGCATGAAAACGTAGTTATCAGGCGACCTCCATTGCTAAACATGAGCACTGAACAGCCTTGCCCACGTGTGGGAATACCGGACCACTTCTTTAAAATACATCATCTTAAATGTAGACGTTCGCCTTACTTCAGGAAGGCGAAGCCTATAACATAATGGAGAATATTCACAAGATGAGGAACCTGAAGTTAGAAGTATCTATTAGAAATAACATTTTTACATGAATTAGGGATACACAGAAAAAACAGCTAGGTTTACAGCAATCAAAGGCCTTCATGATTAGGACTTATAGGAAATAGGAACTGTAGTATCTAACATGAATTGCCACTGAGTTGTCCGCAATATGAAATTTGCTCAAGAGCTCAGTCAAAATAACACAAACCCACTTCGCAAAGAAGGGCAAGGCAGTGCAAAGGTGGATCATCTCGTGATGGATTGTTCTCTGCATATAAAAGTGCTTTACACTGACAAAAAGAAGCCTCCAGGAGACTTACGGGCTCATTCCACCAGAACAAACTCAGCTACCAGTACGCTAGCATGAATGGTACTTCGTAGGGGCATTTGTGAGGCAGCTACATGTAAGTCAGTACAAAGAATCACAAAGCACTACTGCTTTGGCAGTCCGTTCCATCAAGGAACGTTTTGCCCACTCGTTTCTGCAGGGCTTTTTGCCCTGAGCCAGTCCACAGAAACAGTCCCTGGGGAGGTACTGCTGTAGTAGATTTACACACAGTTCATTAGGCACTGCAGTACATTTTGGTTTCGTGAATGACTTCTTTTACTAGACTCATAGGTCTGGTAAAAGTTGCAAAACGTTTTAGAGGCTGCTACCAGGAATCCCGTACTATTTATATCATTCTGTTATGCCTTATGCCGCCAATGTGCCAAAATATTAAAAAGTATTACAACCGACTACCTCCAACCTCTCTTCAACCAAATAAGAAGAAACACATTTTGCAGAAAGACAATAAAAATCCAGTCATGTTTCTATCATCTAATGTGCCTCACTGAATAATACCTGATAGCTGCAGCTGTTTCTGATAAGGTAGTTAATGAAAACACTCAGGACTGATCTGCAGCGGTGATGTGCTTCAAAATCTGGAACAGCTATGCGCCATGTCTCACAATCTAAATTAATTGAACGTATGTAGTGGACATACATTTCCATTTGTGCCCCACTGCTGTGCATACGTGATTTGATGCTGTACTGCTGTATGACTAATCATGTCACTGATTCCCTCTCGTCTTTCATTTGCAGTGTATCAGTCCCTTCATAACCGCATAGTGAGATTATTCATATTTAAAATTAATTCTATTAATTTCTTTAGGTCTGCTATACTCTATGACTGCAGAAGTCCACAAGAAGCCCATCGTACCTGGCGATTTAGTGGACAGGTCGAGAGAGTGACTTGGAATCATTTTTCACCTTATCATTTCTTAGTAAGTATTTCTTGTTCCTTCTTTGCTGTGCATTTTTCTTTAGCTGCCATGTATCTGGTAACAATAACACACCAAGACTGCCTTTGGCAGTGAGAGCTGCTTTAGATATGAAAACGTCTGTTTTTTTCTATTAGGCAGTCTTTTAAAAAAATATTAACCAACTTCTTTCTGAAGGATTCTTTTACTTGCTTTTATTGAGCTGTAGCTACATTAAGAATGCTAAATTGTATTTTTTTTTACTCAGCAGAACAATATTTGTAATAAAAAATATATCGCTGTTCCCTATAAAAACTGCAGTTGAACTGATTATGCTATAAAACTACAAAACACTGACTTTAGCCAGTTTATATGAGTAGCTTGGCATAGCTATCACCTACCCACCAATTGCACTGTGCATGACAGCTTTTTTGAGTATGAAATATTACAGAGGTCATAGCTCACTTGAGCAGGACACAACATATATTTGGAGCAGGGCCTATTCCTTGTGTTATCCACACCCATCTCCAAGAGAGACTAGTTTAGCCTTTAGCTGGGCCCTGCACGCTGTGGAGTTGGGGCTGGCCTTTCATCGGGACACTAACTTCAGTTGGAGTGAACCAGAATGCTCCATAGTCCTCTTAGAGCATCCCTTCCTGTAGTCACTTGGCCTTCTGCCTTACCACGCTTGTTCTCGTGCAAGACACGGTCCCCTTCTTCCCTGAGTAAACAGCTCCCACACCATTGATATTAACAGTCAGTATCTTTGACATCATGCCCCGAGGTCAACATAGCTAGTAAAGTTGTAATTTTTTCAGCATTTGTTTTTTAATCATAACCATAATATTCCATCAGATGTAGTTTTTTAGGGTAATATCAAAGTTTGTAGGTCTGGCTTAGCAGCACAGCAGCTGTCTACAGAGGTATTTTTACACATACTGTAAAAACATACGATTGGCTCCACCTAAAAGACATTGCTCTCTTCTCATTATATTGTCTGTTTGTTGTATCATTCTGCCTTTCAGAAAGTGCTTCTATTGGAGTGCATGAGAGGCTGTTTTGCTTCTTAAGAGTACACTGAAACTTCACACTGATTGTCACATTCATTTCTTATTGTCAATTAATTTTATACAGAAGCACACCATGTAGCTATTTTTCTAAGCACTAGCAAAGTCAAACAGGCAAACCTTAATGTGATTAAAAACAGCATGTGTCCATGCAACACAAGTAAATAGAAATTGTGGTATCCTGTATTTGCATGCATTGGCACGTTGAAGCCAACACTTTAGGCCTTGCCGAAGTTTGTTCTATAACAGATTATTTTTCTTCTGAGTGACAAAGCACAACTTCTTTTAATAAAATCTTTTAAATTATGTTTTGAAATTTGCAATAATATAGTTTTTCCCTTGTCCAATACAAACATTTTTCAAATACGGCTCCTCTGCATGACCTAAATATTGAGTGGCAAGTTACATGAGAAAACCTTTCTCGTATTTCATAAATTAAAAGTGGCTGAAGCTAGAAACCAGATCAGGTACCGTCCTAAATATTACAAGCACATGTACAGAGGCTGTGTCAGTCTCGAAAATGAGGCTGTGCAATTTCTTTGTAGACAAACAATTATTGAGGAATGAGGTAAGTTTGACTTGAACCAGTAGTTTCATCTGTAAATGGAATGGATAAAGAATGAAGAAAATACGCACACTGTAACAAAGTGGATCATTACATCGGGTGGGCGGTCGCCCTCCTCAAGAAATAACACTAACAGGCTTAACGTAGAGTAATGTGTAAAGTAGTTATGCAATACCAAAACCATAATAAAATAAAGACTCCAAACAATGAATTCCCAAACGTGGGGAGCGTGGCCTGCCAGAGCATGGAGTAGGACGTGTCTCTTGTGCTCTGGGCTCCCGCCGGCCATCCCGCACCGGCTACAGCATCGGGACCACTTAAATAGATGCCACACACCAAGAAGTTACCACTGTGCGACCCCGTAAGTCTGAGGGGGTTCGCACGCATCTCTTTGGCAGTCCCAACGCAGCAGAGGCCTCTGCTGCTGTCCCCTGAATTTACAGCCACAATCTTGCCTGGAGCGGCCCGCGGATGCCAGAATTGACTGCCGGGCAGCGCAGATGGGCGGTGGAGGAGTTTGTGCTCCCCGAGTTTCTCCAACATTGGATTTCACGTGGGAGGTCCAGAGACTGCTGCCTAAGACCCTTACCCCCGCATAGCTGGGCTTCTCCTTCGACAATAGCTGCTGCCCGAGTAGGAGATTGGGGGCGACTTGATTGCCTTGGAGGGGGTGCAGACGCCGCTCACACCTGATTGCCCCCCGTTCCTCTGAATCTACTGATATATACACAAACTTTGCCAACACGAGTGGCTCATTTTCGCTTTTTACCAGTGTGGTACTCTGCAACTGAGCACTTCACCTCGGGACTCTGGAGACTTTGGCCATGCTCAGTGCCAAATCCTTCTGCGCATCACCTCACTCCCCCAGCCAGGCAATGTGCTTGTTGTCCAGCTGGTCACACCCTGAGTGTGCCCTGGAATGGTAGACATTGCAGATCTGCAGGCGTACAGTGGCGTGTGGACACCTCCTGCGCCAGTCTGATGATAAACACACGTCTCCCTTGAACCAGGCCTCCCCTCAGGAGCCCCTAGCCTGCTCACAGAGGTTAGCCATAGCCACCCCTCCTGCCCCCAGTGCACAGTGACAGCCCAGCCTGCGGGGACCTTCTGAAACTTGGTGCTGCTTGTGCAAACTCTAAAGCATTGGGGTGGGCATTCTCTGCAAATCGTGTTTTTGCTTCTCGGTTCCCAAAGCCACACGAGACACAGATGGGCGATTCCTGAAACTACACATGACGAGAGGCAAGTGACATTTTCCCCCTAAATATATAAGCACCAAACTCAGCACAGGACCTCTGTTAGGAAGGTGTTCCAGGAACAACTAAATGGAGCAAAGGGCAACATAATAGTTGCAGGAGACATTAATCTAGTCCGGAGTTGGATAGGAGCAAGGTGACATTCTAGGGCACAGGAGCCATGTTGGCCCAACTAAAGAGGGATATCTCCGACCTGGGCCTAGCTGACTCCTGGCAATACAAGAACCCAGGTGTTTTGGACTACTCTTTCTAGTCTCACAATTCCTACTCTCGCATTGACTTTGTCTTTGTGTCCCACTCATTCCTAGGTACCCTATCAACAGCCTGTATTTCCGATATCTCAATCTCTGACGACGCCTATGTTGAAACCTATCTGGTCTGACCAGTGCTTTAAATGGAAAAATAGAAGTGCAGGTACTCTCTATCAGAGTACCTGCTTTTTCTGAGAAGTGCCGGTACTCTCCAATTAAAAGTATTAAGTTTTTCTTGAGATATGCCGGTACTCTCCCTCCCAAAATAAAAAAGTGCCGGTACTCAGTACCGGAGAGTACCGGCCCATTTAAAGCACTGGGTCTGACGCAACTCCTTTCACCAAAGCCTCCCCCCCGCTGGTGCCTACCCCTCCATCTTTTGCGAGACCATGTAGATGCTGAGGCAATATGTAAGGGAATCAGCAAATATTTTACCCACAACACTGTGTCAGACACGTCCCTCCACATGATGTGGGAAGGTTTTAAGGAATACATACGGGGAGTGATTTCCTCTATAGCCATTGCCAGGGGGAGCGAAGTGTGTCTAGTAGAGACTAAACTGATGAGAGAGCTCAAAGAACTGGAACAACAGGACAAAATAAATACCTCTAGCAGAAATAAACACCAACGGCCAATTGAGAGCCTTCAGGACTAATCAAGCAGAGTGTGCTTTTCTAGCCCTGCCACAAAAATATTATGAAGATGGCAACCAAGTGGGCTCCCTCCTGGCGAGTAAGCTTCGTCACTTGCAAGCTAGAACACACATAACAAAGCTCCTTAATGGGTATCAGGGTGGGTGACTACTAAACTGGACAAACTACAACAATTTCAAGACTTCTACCAGGTGCTTTACCAGGGCGATGCTGCCCCTGCCGAGCTGATTACAGATTATCGAGGATTATCGGGTCCTGTGACTGGGAACTACTGATTCCCCTGCACAAGGAACTCCTTGAAGCCACATTACACCGTAGCAGTTGAGCGCTCCTGCACAAAGCCTACCCCTGGGGAAAACACTGGGCCCGAATGGGCTGCCGGTCAGTTTTTACCATCTGTTCCTCCCTGAGCTTCAGGCCCATCTTCTCCGAGCTCTTTAACTCCTTTACCCAAGACTCCGGTCTCATGCCATCCATGATGGCAGCAGAAATAACGCTCATACTCAAATCCGGCAAAGGCCCAGCCCACTGTTTGTCCTACCAACCCATATCTCTGCTTAATACTGACACTAACTTATTCACCAAGATCCTCACCCCTAGATTAGAAAAATATCACCCAGGCCTTAGTGATCCAGGCCTGGTGGGCTTCATCTATGGTGACAGGGTGCAGACAGTGTCCATCGAGTTGCCCACCTGATGGAAAAAGCACACTCATTATATTCCAGCATGCCTTCTCTCCCTCAGGTTGGAAAAGGCATTGGATAGGGTGAGCTGGGCATTCCTTCAGGCAGTCCTGGGAAAGATAGGCCTCGGACCGAGCATGACATCTAAATTCATGGTCTCATACTCCTCCCCCACTGCTACCATACATGTTAATGGGCAGCAATCATAGGTGCCTAGAGCCCACCGTGGCACATATCAGGGATGCCCGCTCTTGCCCCTGCTATTTGCTTTAGTGGTAGAACCCCTATCCATAACACTCCGGAAGGCGACGGAGGTAACGGGCATCCCTTTCGTTGGAAGAGAACATAAGATCAGTATGTTCGCCGATGACCTGTTTCTCACTCCGACTACCCCAAGGACCTCACTGCCTGCTCTGGTTGGACACCTGTGAGTTTTCGAAGCTGTCTCTGGCTTTAAGATCAATATGCAAAAAGAACAGATGATGGACGGAATGCAGAGAAAATCAAACATTCACCCCCAGTCACAAAGATCTGGGTTTACTCCATCGTTTTTTGCTCACCACACCACCCCAGGTTGGACCCAGCCATATGCAAATCAGTCTTGACCCTGTTCCTCATGGGAACAGGCCAGCCCGAACTGCCAAGCCAGGTCCTCCCTGGACCGGAAACAAGCATCCTAGGACCGGTTTCAGGGTATCACCCTTCATCAGCTAGGCTAGCTTGAATCCAGTGACGCAGTGAGCACGGGACCCACGTCTGCGCATACCCTTCCCACTTGGGCTGACAAATGCAAAAAGAACAGATGATGGACGGAATGCAGAGCAAATCAAACATTTGCGCCCGGTCGCAAAGAACTGGGTTTAATCCATTGTTTCTTTGCTCACCTCGCCACCCCAGGTTGGACCCAGCCATATGCAAATCAGTCTTGACCCTGTTCCTCAAGGGAACAGTGCAGCCCGAACTGCCAAGCCAGGTCCTCCCTGAACCGGAAACAAGCATCCTAGGACCGGTTTCAGGGTATCACCCTTCATCAGCTAGGCTAGCTTGAATCCAGTGGCGCAGTGAGCACGGGATCCACGTCTGGGCATACCCTTCCCACTTGGAGATCTCTGTACTGGGGGTGAATGTTTGACATTGTTCTGCATTCCGTCCATCACTTGTTCTTTTTGAATTTGCTGCCCCAAGTGGGAAGGGTATGCCCAGACGTGGGTCCTGTGCGCCCCATGGCACTGGAATCCAGCTAGCTTGGCCGATGAAGGGTGATACCCTGAAACCGGTCCTAGGATGCTTGCCAGGGAGGACCTGGCTTGGCAGTTCAGGCTGGACTGTTCCCATGGGGAACAGGGTCAAGACTGATTTGCATATGGCTGGGTCCAAACTGGAACGGCATGGGTAGCAAAAAAACGATGTATTCAGGCCCAGATCTCTGTACTGGGGGTGAAAGTTTGACATTGTTCTGAATTCCGTCCATCACTTGTTCTTTTTGCATTTGCTGCCCCAAGTGGGAAGGGTATGCCCAGCTGTAAGGAAATGCCTCCTTGGCATGGTTACCCCCTGACTTTTTGCCTTTGCTGATGCCAAGTTATGATTTGGAATTGTGCTGAGGCCTGCTAACCAGTCCCCAGCACCAGTGTTCTTTCCCTAAAACTGTACCTTTGTTTTCACAATTGGCACACCCTGGCATCCAGGTAAGTCCCTTGTAACTGGTACCCCTGGTACCAAGGGCCCTGATGCCAGGAAAGGTCTCTAAGGGCTGCAGCATGTCTTATGCCACCCTGGGGACCCCTCACTCAGCACAGACACACTGCTTGCCAGCTTGTGTGTGCTGGTGGGGAGAAAATGACTAAGTCGACATGGCACTCCCCTCAGGGTGCCATGCCAACCTCACACTGACCATGGCATAGATAAGTCACCCCTCAAGCAGGCCTTACAGCCCTATGGCAGGGTGCACTATACCATAGGTGTGGGCATAGGTGCATGAGCACTATGCCCCTACAGTGTCTAAGCAAAACCTTAGACATTGTAAGTGCAGGGTAGCCATAAGAGTATATGGTCTGGGAGTCTGTCATACACGAACTCCACAGCACCATAATGGCTACACTGAAAACTGTGAAGTTTAGTATCAAACTTCTCAGCACAATAAATGCACACTGATGCCAGTGTACATTTTATTGTGAAATATACCCAGAGGGCATCTTAGAGATGCCCCCTGAAAACATACCCGACTTCCAGTGTGGGCTGACTAGTTTTGCCAGCCTGCCACACACCAGACATGTTGCTGGCCACATGGGGAGAGTGCCTTTGTCACTCTGTGGCTAGTAACAAAGCCTGTACTGGGTGGAGGTGCTTCTCACCCCCCCCCCCCCCCCCCCCCCCCTGAAGGAACTGTAACACCTGGCGGTGAGCCTCAAAGACTCACCCCCTTTGTTACAGCGCCACAGGGCATTCCAGCTAGTGGAGATGCCCACCCCCTCCGGCCACTGCCCCACTTTTGGCGGCAAGGCCAGAGGAGATCTTGAGAAAAAACAAGGAGGAGTCACTGGCCAGTCAGGACAACCCCTAAGGTGTCCTGAGCTGAGGTGAATCTGACTTTTAGAAATCCTCCATTTTGCAGATAGAGGATTCCCCCAATAGGATTAGGGATGTGCCCCCCTCCCCTCAAGGAGGAGACACAAAGAGGGTGTAGCCACCCTCAGGGCTAGTAGCCATTGGCTACTAACCCCCCAGACCTAAACACACCCCAAAATTGAGTATTTGGGGCCCCCCAGAACCAAGCAAGATAGATTCCTGCAACCTGAAGACGAAGAAGGACTGCTGACCTGAAGCCCTGCAGAGAAGACGGAGACACCAACTGCTTTGGCCCCAGCCCTACCGGCCTGTCTCCCCACTTCAAGAAAAACTGCTACAGCGACGCGTCCCCCAGGGTCCAGCGACCTCTGAAGCTTCAGAGGACTACCCTTCATCTAAAAGGACCAAGAACTCCAGAGGACAGCAGCTCTGCTCCAAAGAAGAAACAACTTTGCAACAAAGAAACAACTTTTAAAGGACTGCACGTTTCCCGCCAGAAGTGTGAGACTTTCCACTCTGAACCCGACGCCCCCGGATCGACCTGCGGAGAAACAATACTACAGGGAGGACTCCCCGGCGACTGCGACCCTGTGAGTAGCCAGAGTTGACCCCCCTCACCCCCCGACGCCTGGTAAAGACTCTGCACCCGCAGCCCCCAGGACCTGAAGGATCTGACCTCCAGTGCAGAAGCGACCCCCAGGTGGCCCTCTCCCTTGCCCAGGTGGTGGCTACCCTGAGGAGCCACCCCTTGCCTGCCTGCTTCGCTGAAGAGACCCCTGGGTCTCCCATTGAACTCCATTGCAAACCCGACGCCTGTTGGCACTCTGCACCCGGCCGCCCCCGTGCGGCTGAGGGTGTACTTTTTGTGCTGACTTTTGTGTCCTCCAGTGCCCTACAAAACCCCCCTGGTCTGCCCTCCGAAGTCGCGGGTACCTACCTGCTGGCAGACTGGAACCGGGGCACCCCCTTCTCCATTGAAGTCTATGCGTTTTGGGCACCACTTTGACCTCTGCACCTGACCGGCCCTGAGCTGCTGGTGTGGTAACTTTTGGGTTGCCCTGAACCCCCAACGGTGGGCTACCTTGGACCCAACGTTGAACCCTGTAGGTGGTTTACTTACCTGCAAAACTAACAAATACTTACTTCCCCCAGGAACTGTTGAAATTTGCACTGTCTAGTTTTAAAAGAGCTTATTGCCATTTTTGCCAAAACTGTACATACTATTTTGCTGATTCAAAGTTCCTATGATACCTGAGTGAAGTACCTTTCATTTAAAGTATTGATTGTAAATCTTGAACCTGTGGTTCTTAAAATAAACTAAGAAAATATATTTTTCTATATAAAAACCTATTGGCCTGGAATTGTCTTTGATTGTGTGTTCCTCATTTATTGCCTGTGTGTGTACAACAAATGCTTAACACTACACTCTGATAAGCCTACTGCTCGACCACACTACCACAAAATAGCGCATTAGAATTCTCTTTTTGCCACTATCTTACCTCTAAGGGGAACTCTTGGACTCTGTGCATGCTATTTCTTACTTTGAAATAGTACATACAGAGCCAACTTCCTACACCAGACGTGGGTCCCGTGCTCCCCATGCCACTGGAATCAAGCTAGCCTGGCTGATGAAGGGTGATACCCTGAAACCGGTCCTAGGATGCTTGTTTCCAGTCCAGGAACGACCTGGCTTGGCATCTCGGGCTGGACTGTTCCCATGGGGAACAGGGTCAAGACTGTTTTGCATATGGCTAGGTCCAAACTGGAACGGCATGGGTAGCAAAAAAAACGATGGATTTAGGCCCAGATCTCTGTACTGGGGGTGAATGTTTGACATTGTTCTGCATTCCGTCCATCACTTGTTCTTTTTTCAAGATCAATATGGCCAAATCCCATGCACTAAACCTGACTCTACCTGCCCAGGATCTGAAAGCCTTAGGGAGCCTGGCACTGTTACAGTGGGTGTCGGATAAGATCAGATACCTAGGCCTCAATATAACTCCTACCCTCTTCACTTGGTTGCGTGCAAATTGACCCCAACTTCATTGCGCCATCCTTGCAGAATTCTGTCAGTGGAAATCTCACCACATATCCCGGCGAGGACGCATCAGTGTGGTTAAAATTAACATACTGCCTCAAATGCTTTATTTATTCCAAACACTGCCAATCCCCATCCCACAGAGCGATATCCAACAGCTTCAACCCGATGTCCAATCTTTCATTTGGAATGGGAAGCGTCCCCGGATATTCAAATCTTTGTTGATGCTATCATGTGATAAAGAGGTACTGGCCTGCCCCCACATTTTTAGGTACTCATGGGCCTTGCACCTTTGCTACATCTCAGAATGGGTGGTGGAGTCAGTGACAAGCATTGGTTCCATATGGACAGCACATTAGGGTGCCGGCCTCTGTGGGATCTGGCTTGGCGGCCAAAACATGCACGACCATGCAGTTACTATCATGCTACTCCCACCAAAATGTTACATGACATTTGGGATTGGTTGGCATTCAGACGAGGCCTTACAACCTTTCCCTCCCCTAACACCTCCATAGAGCAACCCAAAATTTCCCCCAGCACACTTGCCTCATTCCTTTGCCACCTATAGGGATGGTGAATGTAGAACATAGCAGGACTAATTTGTGGTACCCACGATTAAATCCTTTGAGTGGTGCAAAATGGACCACTACCTCCCTGACTCTGCCCATCTATACTACGGCACTGGGCTTTGTATCCACAGGTATACCTGAACACCACCCGGCTTCACATACCCTTTGAAAAGATAGTTGAGGCCATTTACTGGGTCTAAGGGGCTTATCTACAACACATACCATACACTACAGCACGCTACACCACCTTGCCCCCATGTGTATCAGGCTACTTGCATTGGGAACCTCTATGGTGCAACATTCACAAAACGTATTGCAGTTTTTCCCTATGGGAAACAGCCTGTAAGCTTATGTACCACTGGCATTACACCACAGCACATCTTGCAAATATCTACCCCTCTATCTCCACAATGCTGGAGGTGTGGCCTAGCACTCGGAAACTCCTCCCATATTTGGTGGTCTTAAAGCGTAATCACCTTATTTTGGGAGGAGATTCCGGGACATACAAAGGAAGTTTTCCCGCTACCTTTCACATATGTCATGGCCAAATTAGGCAGTCGACCGCCTCATATACAGGCAATGTCACATACGGACTGAAACTGATTAGTTATATGCTTCATACAGCTCGCCAGTTAGTGGCCCTACACTGGAAAAAGCAGTCATTCGCCTTCCTCTGTGACACAATGATTCACCCGCCTCTGGCAAACCATGGCTATGGAAAAACTGTCCCATCGCCTCCACCAAACCGTATCCAAATTCCAAGCGTTGTGGCGCCCGCTGCTCCAGAGTTTCATCCATATAGAATTCCCCATGACTGAGAGTGCTCTACAACTGTTTGATTAATCAAGCTCCTCTCCTGCTGTGGCACCCTCCACCTCTATCTTTAGCTCTATCTGTCCCCACCCTACTGCTCTACATTGCCTTGCCCGGCCCTCTCTCTGTCCACCAGTTACTATTTGCAGTCTTGAAGGCTTCACATCCTACAGTATTACAACCTTGTGCTGTCAGACATTGGTTTGTTCATGTTTTCATTCTTTGTTTCGTGTCACTACATGTTGTATTGTACTTGCACCACTCAAATATCATCTGGATACCTCCTTGTAGGGTTTTATACCAAGAGCTCATCTATAATGATGTATGCTTAATGTTTCAAATCTTGCATTTAATAAGATGTCTATGAGCTATGGTGCACTATTTGTCCTTTATCTCACCAAAACTTCTAATAAAAAGATAAAGTAAAAAAAAAGCGGTAGACCGGACCTTGGGTGCTTTTTCAGGACAGCCGGGATGGAGCGCTGGTCTGATATACCAAGCAGGTTTGTCCCAGTCAAAGATTTCACCTTATGACTTAGTCTTTTTTATGAAGCTCATCAACCTCTAGAGCAGTAATCCTTAAGCTGTATCCAGTGAAGTTACATTGAAATCTGAAACTTTTTCTGTAAGGTCCAGCTGATGCTCGAGAGGTCTTGAAAGTCCAAACATTTCCTTAGTCTCAGATATTTAGGGTTTTTTGAGTAACTCCTCTTGGTCACTTCCAAGGCTCCTAGGACCTCGGGGACAGTACATAGGGTCAAGACTTACTCCAGCAGAGGCAACCAGCATTGCCCAGCCTAGGTCCAGTTAGTACTGGTCATGTTGTCACATGTCCTCTCACCCAGTAGGAGTGGTAGCAGACCCTAGACCCCAGGGAGATGTTGTGCTGAGCTTCTCCACGCTGATCTACAGCTCCAGTTTGGCAATTTTCAGAGTCGCAAGCTCCCCTTTTGATAATCCATTTCAGACACAGATTTGATTAAATGACTGAGTCATTGAAATTTGTGATGGGGTTGCCTGCATTGAAGAGGCCACTCCTCTGTCCTGTCCTTTGTCCAAGAAGCAGTCTGTCACAGCAGGAATTACTCCAAACTTAATAGCCAAAAGATGTCATAGGAGTGACTATAGGATCACACGTTGATATCAGCCTCACTGATATATGCCTATCAAATTGTAACAAAGACCCTCAGTTCAGTTCTTTATGAATCCCTTATCAGCTCCTGAAATGCGTCCAGTGACTTTTTCAGAATCACAGAACCCCTTTAAAGAGCACAAGAGAGCCTGGCTTTCCTTTGCTTCAGTGGGTGTCTTACCCAGTCTCAGGAATGCAGGAAATCGACAAATCTGTCTGGGATGGCTCTTCCATCTCTGCATGCCTCTTCAGCCATGGGTTTCAAATACGGAACCCACAGGCCTCCATGTACCGTACCACACACAGACACACACACATTACAGTATTCACATGTAATCACACGTGTGCTGCACAGCACAACATAATAACCTCAATGGAAGTTCGGTACACAGCAGCGGAACCTAGCATAAGTGGACCAGTAAACCTCACTCCAGTGACACAGTTGAACATGCCAGTTCACTTTACTGATCATTATCTCAAAAAAACTATGTGATGCCACCCCACTGTTTGTGATAGTTAACTCTGGGTAAGGGTAGTAGCCCTTTACCTCTACTAGGGAATTCTTTGTGTTCCCCTTTCTGGTCTAACAAACCTGCAATCCGTGAGACAGGCATATTCGACGAACTTGCAGGGGATTTTTCCATCCGACAGATGTCTTCTGCCTTTTTCCATTCTCCTTAAATCAGCATATTGTGGCCCAATATTAACCCGATGTAATTGAAAAATTGTGTTTTTTTCCACTAGTCCATTGTGACATTTGTAGCAAAAGGCCAGTATTGCGGGTTTTTTGGCTTTGGATTATTGTGAATCATCAATTACAACCCATTAAAATAACTGAATGCCATTAAGAAAAGTGACAACTGGCTAGTATGTTCAAGGTGCACAGTGCCAGAATTTTCATGGTACCAGTGGTTTCAATTTCAAAACCGCCAGTACAAGAAGAGTGAGACGAGCTAGGAATTTGAGATACATCTTTTAATGCAGTTACTAAGGCTTAGGATGTCTGCTAAAATACTTCTTGTTTCTGGGCAGATGTGCTAAAAGGTCAAATGGCTTAAACCAAGATGTAATTTGGAGTTTAAAGGCTGTGAGCAGAGTAGGTACTTGGGGATGTACAGCAAGATTATTTAGGAAAAATACCGTGTGGATATAAATGTAGCCTAGGGCATTGAATCGAGAAAACGTTGTATACCAGACATCAGAGAATTGATGGATCTTTCTTAAAGTGATCTCCACCTAAAATATGAGTTAGTCTGTTCAAGTATGCATTTTACTGTGAGTATCTAGATTTTTTTTTATCTGGGGTCTAGGAGAGACCTTCAGAATACCGAAGATAGGGAGTTACACTGGGTCTTTGGGCAATCTGAATTTGCCATTGTGGAGAGGTGCCATGAATGACTTTGAGATGGATTGGTCCCCTCCCCCACTTGCTTTAGATATTCTTCTGTCTGTCAAGTGGGCTCTGGGTTCAGATTATCATGCTTGTTGTTATTTGATATCCTTAAAACGGGACACTGTTCCATTTAAAATGATCTTTTTTTTTATCTTTGAGGAAGCTATTATAATGTTTGTGTCTTATCCTAGATTAGGCAAAAAGTCTAGACTTAAACTCACCACATTAGCATTGCAACCAGAGAAATCCAGTTGTGGCCCTACTGGGACCCAGGATCCTTTTGGTTGTGTGTTGGTCCTAGGTTTTGTCCTGTTTGAGGAAGTGTCGAGTTTGGTCTTATAATTGTCTTCCTGTCTAGCAGATTTTAGCCGCTGAGATATTGTACTGTTACTAAAAAACAAAACGTTATCCCTTTTGATAGTGACTGAATCTTGGTTTTACAAAATGCCTGTGGTAGGTTTGCAGTCACTACAGACTCTTGGTGTAATGTTGGGTTGGGAAAATAACATTGTTTTACTCAGTTTATTTTGGCCTTTACACTTATAAGTCCATTATGCCTTACCAGAAAACCTGCATGTGTCTTGAGAGAATCCACTGCAGATCATTTTTTTCAACTGTGAGACCTGGGTGCGAATCCATATCGCCAATAGTTTTTTTTTTCCATCTGAAAACCATATTGTAGGGCATTGAATGATGGATCAAACCCAGATGGGACTATAGTAAAGTGAACATGGACGGCCATTCTTGGTCACAGTGCTTTTCAGACTTCAACAGCAACTGTCATGTCATGAGAGTGACTTTAGGTAAACGTTTGTTCATCAGTAAGACATTTGCCATCTTAAAGGTTTGTCTTCTGTATGGGCCGGGAAAGATGAATCTGCAATCGATGTACTGCTTGCCCACAAATTATTGCAACAGTGAATATCTATCTTGCAAGGTTGATGTAAAAGTAATACAAACAAATGACTTACTATGAAATCTCATCTACTGGGTCGGAGCCTTCTACGGCGATTGCTTGAGAACCTTTGTAAACAATCAAGCTTGACTTATCAGTGCATGAGATGTTGAAAAACCAGTGCAATCCACTGGTCTTGAAAAAGTTAGTAATTTCGACAGAAATTGGCTTCCAAAGCCAGAATGCTATTCCTGTGGTGGAATACATTGAGACATACCCAGAACTCCATTGTAGCTGTATTGTACAGATTTGAGATAAGTCTAGAGCTCGAATGTGTATAACATTGTCCTTGAGGTGCACAGATACATATGTGCCCTTGGCCCATAAATTGATCTCTCTGCCTTGAGCAAGACATATGCCAGAGTCAGATGCAAAATGTCTTCTGAGCCTAAGAAGATCATCAAGGTGAGGTTCAAACTTGAGCCACAGGCCAGCATTTCATCAAAAACTGACAAGGGGTTATACCAGTGCTTAATTTGAGCCAGTGGTTTCTGGTGTGGGGCACCAGCACTTATTTTTCTTACTCAAGCATTTACTGTGAGCAAACAACACATATGGGAAAGACGGAGGAGGAGAAAAACAAAAAAGTGTCAAAAGGTAAAAAGCTGCAAGAGTGAGCTGAAGGGGCAGAGAGTGGCTGTAAATGGATTAAAGAGGGCCGAGATTGTTTCAGGATTATGCTACCTCACAGTTCCATGCTCTGACATTTAATTGCAGCAGCTGCGTTTTTCAGAGGAGAGCTTTGGGCACTGGCCCCTTTTTATTTACAAATTACGTACTGGATTATACAGTCATATTGTGCATAAATGTATGGTATTGCTAAGTTGTGCAATGAAGGAAACATACATCTAAATTGAAAACTATCGAGTTGCAGCATGACTTTCAAAGGTGGGGGGGGGGGGAGGGTCAATCCAATCCAGAATCACCTCTGTTAAGCCTGACACAAATTCTAAAAACGTGTAGTATTCGCAGCCCAACACTAGAGGGTAGAATTATGAATAGCATGAGAAAATTACAAATTAACCCGGCTGCGAAGTAGTTTTTACAAATAAATTGAATGTTTCTTTATGTTGCACCTTCCATGACCAATTAATATTTACTTTTTGTCTAGAACTTTGACCAAAGCACACCAGGCTTCGACTATCTACCTGATGTACAAGTGTGAAGACATATCTAACATTAGGGAACAATGGTCAACGATGTCATCAGGGGTAGTAAGCGCTATATAAATACTATTACAATACAATACATTACAATACAAAAAAATGCTTTGTAACTTAGGTTGAGTATTATTTTAACACTGGCCGCTCGTAGCACATGCTGCTGCACAACAGGTCAATAATGAGCATCAAATTACACCAAAAAGATTTGCTAAAAAAAGATACATGAACGAAGTACAAACTTCAGCCTTTTTGGAAAATTGGTTTTAAATTTTGTTTGGGGAAAAAGACATTAGGCACTGTCCCGATGTATCTTAAATTAGAGCTTAAGAAGAAGAAAAAAAATCGTATTCAGGGAATATTTGGATTTAATAATTGGGACAAAAAGACCCGAAAAACCTAGAATTGACGTTTTATGGTTATCACCTGCCCCTTCTCCCATGGGCACCACAAATACATGATTGTTTTTACTTTTGGCCACCGTTTGTTAAGAATGTAGTGGTGTTGATAAACTTTCCTCACCAATTTATGGTCTTTTGTTTTTTTGTTTTCTTGTCTTAACCATAACATCCCTGAGTCCTTCTGTGATCCATGATGTACATATGTATAAAAAAAAAAGGGGGTACTCAGCGTGCCTTTATGACGTATATAAGATAAGCCATTGCTAATGAGAGTGAGAACATGACAGCCCACTGTGTAACTGTGTGATGCCTATCGGATACCTGACTTGGCCTCAAGGCGCCCTGGACCACTGGAGTTCGTGCTCGGTTGACACCTTGACTCAGATGTATGTACTGTCACTCCTGAGTGTACTGCTTTGTATTCAGACTAGAAATCGTTCTCCTATTGAAATGTCATTATGCAATGCTTGTTGTTCTTATAGTGCTTTTTTATTATCAAAAATCAATAAAATAAGTTTCAAAAAATATATAAGCCATTGCTTTGTGCAACAAATATTGAAGGAAGCACCTGTGCAATTTTTGCCCAAGCTTAGGGCAAATATTTAAATCTGGTACAAGGGCGGTTTAGACCTGGGGGCAATAAAGTTACTAACATAAGCCTTTTCACTGAAATTGTCTGATATTATGATCATATTTTTCGGTTTTACAATTTAAGCTTACAGATTGGACTTGAGGTTTGTGAATTACATGTGATGATTGCTTTAACAGTGGGAGTGTTTTAAAACAGGCAATTGTGGTTCCTGAACCTTATGTGATGACTTTCAGGTTTTGGTTTGTGACTCCCTCAATGAGACCGTAGTTTGCAAAATATTTTACTCCATAAACATCATAAACCCTGCTTTGCGAATCAAGGGCCATGCTAAAGCGATTTTAATCCATTTTGTATTTCTTTTTTGGGGCTATAAGGACATTTTCCTCCCTTTTGGGGCGCACTCTTTTCCATCTTGCGCCTTTGCTCTCCAATGTTTAACTTGGCATAGGCTCTATAAAAATATATTTTTTGTGCAGTGTTGGTGAACTGTGGCCTATTATTACTAAACTACGTAAGGAAGTCAAACTGTGTAAGGGTGGATGGTGAGAAAGGTATCTTTCCTTCTTATCATTCAAGTTGAGGCTAGGTTTATGTGAACTGGCTTTTCGAGTTTGTAAACCTAAAAAAATGTGCGCCAATGAAATTCAACTGTATTTTCCAAATCAAAGTTCGCCATCTGATTCTTCCGCTTAATAATATAATAGATTTATACATAGCTTTTCTAAATCAGCGTTTTTTTTTTTTTAAAGTAGTTAGTAATTCTAAAAGTACTGAAAACATTTAGAGTACATCACAAAAACATGTATTAGATTCAGGCTCTGTCTATATGCCAATTTTGGTTTACATTTTTCCAGTTTTTGCTCTGTCTGGGAACAAAGAATAGCTGGAATTTTTAAAACACATGTAAAATATAGAGCCCTTTTTAATCTTTGACGAGTCTGCACACACTTTGATACAAAGAGCATGGCTGATGAATTTGGTTTAGATATTCTCTAATAGCTCAAAAGATTAATAGTAATACAAAATATTTTTTAGTTACCCAAACGTCTGAACCATAACTGCAGAGGAGCTGGTTGGTCCTCTGCATAAAAAAAATCAGGAGGCTGATTTGTAGTGTGAACCTTCACCTCAAAGGCTCTTGTGTTGCTGTTGATGGATGGCCGATATTTATTGTTACTCAAACCGTAAAAGGCTGATTGGATCCCCATACATTTGATCTGTGAGAATGAGGTCAAGCGCAGATTTTTGTAGTTATTGGATTAGTCCACTAAGTCATTAAAATGCTTGTCAGACATGGTATGCTTGTAAGCTTGATTTATTATTAATGAGCATACATACTCCTATGCATACCCCATTTGGGTTTCTTGGTTCTGATAATTTAAGAACCCTCATCTGTTATTCAAAATATATGAAAACTATGTAAATGTACTGAAAATATTGTCAAGTTTCCATTTGTTTCCTAAGCCGATGCAAGGCTGAGATTATCTGCAGTGTAACAGGGCATTCCACTGTTTTGGTGTAGTAACTGGCACAAAATAACAATGCTCTTTACTTTGTGCAAAAAAAAGTGGAGAGCCTGAAGGAGCACTGTAAGGAAATGCCTCCTTGGCATGGTTACCCCCCTGACTTTTTGCCTTTGCTGATGCTAAGTTTTGTTTGAAAGTGTGCTGGGACCCTGCTAGCCAGGCCCCAGCGCCAGTGTTCTGTCCCTAAACTGTACCTTTGCTTCCACAATTGGCACAGCCCTGGCACTCAGATAAGTCCCTTGTAACTGGTACCCCTGGTACCAAGGGCCCTGATGCCAGGGAAGGTCTCTAAGGGCTGCAGCATGTCTTATGCCACCCTGGGGACCCCTCACTTAGCACATGCACACTGCCTCACAGCTGGTGTGTGCTAGTGGGGAGAAAATGACTAAGTCGACATGGCACTCCCCTCAGAGTGCCATACCAACCTCACACTGCCTATGGCATAGGTAAGTCACCCCTCTAGCAGGCCTTACAGCCCTAAGGCAGGGTGCACTATACCACAGGTGAGGGCATATGTGCATGAGCAATATGCCCCTACAGCGTCTAAGCAAAACCTTAGACATTGTAAGTGCAGGGTAGCCATAGGAGTATATGGTCTGGGAGTTTGTCAAACACGAACTCCACAGTTCCATAATGGCTACACTGAAATCTGGGAAGTTTGGTATCAAACTTCTCAGCACACTAAATGCACACTGATGCCAGTGTGAAATTTATTGTAAAACGCATCCAGAGGGCATCTTAGAGATGCCCCCTGAATACCAGTCCAACTTCTAGTGTTAGGCTGACCAGTTTCTGCCAGAATGCCACAACCAGACGAGTTGCTGGCCACATGGGGAGAGTGCCTTTGTCACTCTGTGGTCAGGAACAAAGCCTCTACTGGGTGGAGGTGCTTCTCACCTCCCCCTGCAGGAACTGTAACACCTGGCGGTGAGCCTCAAAGGCCCACCCCCTTTGTTACAGCGCCACAGGGCATCCCAGCTAGTGGAGATGCCCGCCCCTCCGGCCACTGCCCCCACTTTTGGCAGCAAGGCTGATGGAGATAATTAGGAAAACAAGGAGGAGTCACCCACCAGTCAGGACAGCCCCTAAGGTGCTTTAGAAAACCTCCATCTTAGTTTTGGAGGATTCCCCCAATAGGATTAGGGATGTGCTCCACTCCCCTCGGGGGAGGAGGCACAAAGAGGGTGTATCCCCCCCTCCAGGACCGTAGCCATTGGCTACAGCCCTCCCAGACCTAAACACACCCCTAAATTCAGTATTTAGGGGCACCCCAGAACCCAGGCAATCAGATTCCTGCAACCTGAACTAAAGAAGGACTGCTGACCTACAAGCCTGCAGAGGCGATGACAACTGCTTTGGCCCCAGCCCTGCCGGCCTGTCTCCTGACTTGAAAACCTGGAACCAGCGACGTATCCAACAGGGAGCAGCGACCTCTGAAGCCTCAGAGGACTGCCCTGACCCCCAGGAACAAGAAACTCCAGTGAGCAGCGGCTCTGCTCAACAACCTGCAACAAACTTGCAACTTTTCTACAACTTTAAAGACCTCACTCTTTCCGCCCGGAAGCGTGAGACTTCACACACTGCACCTGACGCCCCCGGCTCGAGATCCAGATAACCAACACCACAGGGAGGACTCCCTGGCGACTGCGACCCTGTGAGTAGCCGGAGACGACGCCCCCTCCGACCCCACAGCGACGCCTGCAGAGAGAATCCAGAGGCTCCCTCTGACCACGACTGCCTGTAACAAGGGACCCGACACCTCGACCAACCAATCTAACCAATACTTACCTCCCCCAGGAACTGTTGGTTTGCAGTGTCTACTTTTAAAATAGCGTATTACCATTTTAACAAAAACTGTATATGTTATTGCTCTAACTCAAAGTTCCTAACTTACCTGTGTGGAGTACCTTGCATTTTATGTATTTACTCCAAATCTTGAACTTGTGGTTCTAAAAATAAATTAAGAAAAGGTATTTTTCTATATAAAAACTATTGGCCTGGAGTTAAGTCTTTGAGTGTGTGTTACTCATTTATTGCCTGTGTGTGTACAACAAATGCTTAACACTACCCTCTGATAAACCTACTGCTCGACCACACTACCACAAAATAGAGCATTAGAATTATCTAATTTTGCCACTATCAACCTCTAAGGGGAACCCTTGGACTCTGTGTACATTATCTCTTACTTTGAGATAGTATGTACAGAGCCAACTTCCTACAAGCACTAAGTTAGTTTACACCATCTTACTCACTTGCGCATAGAAAGTTTGAAGCGGCCCCATAAACTAACTGATGTACCATACACTTACTTTTAAAAGTTATTAATTGCTTCAGTAGGCCATCATTGTAGTTGCTTGAGTAGGTCCAGGCCACGAGCAAATTTTGGAATCAATCACTCTAGCTGCCGTAGTGTTTTGAATTATCAGGAAAAAAACTATAAATGCTATATTATGATTTGTGGCAGTCCAAACTAGCACTGGGACTCTCTGTGTGCTTGTTTTAAAAATTGTAATTGAGTATAGACCTTGCTTGTCCTGCTCTGTGCTTACAAGACTTTAAACAGTATTCCAGCCTGATTGGCCAAATCAGAGAAAAAACTCTTAACATAATTATTACATTTTGTTAAAGTTTGAGAAATACCTACAGTATTTATGTTCTCATGAAATTCTATAGTTAACTAAGATTTTAGATTATCTTACCACAATTTAAAGATTCATATCACAATTATTTGGATTGTAAGATCTAGTGAGGCAGTGAGAGAGGAATATTCCATCCATCGTTTCCTAGAGCTCTGTACTCAAACAGAAGACTTGAGCAGATATATTTTACCACCATTAACTCAGTTAACTTTGTGTATATGTGTGCATTTGTGTGTACGTGTGCGCACACACTGGTACCTGCTATTTTGCATACAGAGACGTCAATAATGTCCCTAAAAATGAAAGCTATACCTTCCTTACTCCCCCCCCCCCCCCCCTTTACCTGATGGACAGTGTCGCCTAACAGTCTCGTATCTTGTAAAGTACTGTTTTCTGCTTCCTGTAGGCCCAACGCTCCTGCACCCAGCTTTCTTCCACAAGGAGTATATTGAATTGATTGTTCATTTTTCTCCCGCTGCTTCCTATTACCTGTTACGCAGGCACTCTGTTTATTCCAAGCTTTTAAGTATTACATCTTCCTTAGTGTTTCCACCCCTTACTCCTCAGAGCTAGTATACCTTTCTCCTGCATAAGGTTAGCCTCCCGCTACTCTCTTACTTCACTATGGTATGAGCTGCTGAACCTATTCTGTTGCATAAAGGCCCAACAGATCGTGCCTCTTGTTCACCACACCACTAACACAGATTCACTCAGTTTCTGTGGCAAATATGTCAGAATAAGCCTCCGCCTGACTAAGAACATGATTACAATTGAGGGTACGATTTTGGGAGGTAGTCTCTTCAGGGTTCAAAGAAGTCGTCCGTGAATGTCACATTAGGTCTTGAAACCCAGGCGGACATCATTGAATAAAGGACCATTCTGGAATGTATGTTGCTGATTGTCAGAGATGCCTGACTTGGCTCAGAGGGTATGGGTCTAATGAGTCACTTGACTCATGCATTTGAACTAGGTATCGTATTTGACAGTCTTATAGGTTTGAGTGCTTCTCCACTCTCTGCCTTTATTTTATTACAAATGTACCTTACATATGGCTCAGGGAAAACTAATACATTTAGCAGAAATTACACATGGGTTATAATTAGTATTACTAATGGAGTTTTTAAACTTGCTTTGTTTTATAATCCATTTTTGTTCAGGCAAGCACAGAGGATGGTTTTGTGTACTGCCTCGATGCCCGTTCAGATAAGCCACTTTTTACACTCAAGGCTCATGATGGTGAAGTCTCCGGTGAGTTATGCTTCATTTTTATTTCATTATAAATATATATATTTATATCTATCAGCAAATCTCTAAACGAAAGTAAATTAGGCAAATGATGTACTTAGAAACAACTGGTTTCAATTATGACCTCCAAGGCTAAAATATAAATAAATGCATATTAAAGCGTGGTCACTTTTGTTTCAGTGAAATCATAAATTATTGTCCCACCTAGAGTGCAGGTTTCACAACAGTTGTGCTTCCTTCCCTCCACAATTGTCACATTTTATAACTATTCTATAATTTATTTACTCACATGAGATCTTTCCTTACTTGGCCCGCATGAGATCTGTCAGCAATGAACTATGTCTTCAGAGTGTGAATCCGTCAAATAACTGAAATATACAGCTCTTCTTACTTCTTAGGCCACCTAGCAATTGTGGGTCTTTTTTCACAATGAACCTAGATAAAAAAAAAAAGTTCACGTCATTCTTACTAACTCTCCTATCTTTCTTCCTTATCTCCTCCTGTCAGTGATGCGATTTTCCCCAATGCTCTTGTTTTCTGAGAAAAATAAACCACTCCTGTAGGAAGTTGGCTCTGTATGCACTATTTCAAAGTAAGGAATAGTATGCACAGAGTCCAAGGGTTCCCCTTAGAGGTAAGATAGTGGCAAAAAGAGATAATACTAATGCTCTATTTTGTGGTAGTGTGGTCGAGCAGTAGGCTTATCCAAGGAGTAGTGTTAAGCATTTGTTGTACATACACACAGGCAATAAATGAGGAACACACACTCAGAGACAAATCCAGGCCAATAGGTTTTGTTATAGAAAAATATATTTTCTTAGTTTATTTTAAGAACCACAGGTTCAAATTCTACATGTAATATCTCATTTGAAAGGTATTGCAGGTAAGTACTTCAGGAACTTTAAATCATTACATTAGCATGTATACTTTTTACATAAAACACAATAAGCTGTTTTAAAAGTGGACACAGTGCAATTTTCACAGTTCCTGGGGGAGGTAAGTTTTTGTTAGTTCTGTCAGGTAAGTAAATCACTTACAAGTCTCAGGTTTGGGTCCAAGGTAGCCCACCGTTGGGGGTTCAGAGCAACCCCAAAGTTACCACACCAGCAGCTCAGGGACGGTCAGGTGCAGAGGTCAAAGAGGTGCCCAAAACGCATAGGCTGCAATGGAGAGAAGGGGGTGCCCCGGTTCCGGTCTGCCAGCAGGTAAGTACCCGCGTCTTCGGAGGGCAGACCAGGGGGGTTTTGTAGGGCACCGGGGGGGACACAAGTCAGCACAAAAAGTACACCCTCAGCAGCGCGGGGGCGGCCGGGTGCAGTGTGCAAACACGCGTCGCGTTTGTAATGGTTTTCAATGAGAGATCAAGGGATCTCTTCAGCATTGCAGGCAGGCAAGGGGGGGGCTCCTCGGGGTAGCCACCACCTGGGTAAGGGAGAGGACCTCCTGGGGGTCACTCCTGCACAGGAGTTCCGTTTCTTTAGGTGCTGGGGGCTGCGGGTGCAGAGTCTTTTCCAGCCGTCGGGAAAGGGAGTTCAGGCAGTCGCGGTCAGGGGGAGCCTCGGGATTCCCTCTGCAGGCGTCGCTGTGGGGGCTCAGGGGGGACAACTTTGGTTACTCACAGTCGTAGAGTCGCCGGAGGGTCCTCCCTGAAGCGTTGTTTCTCCACCAGTCGAGTCGGGGTCGCCGGGTGCAGTGTTGCAAGTCTCACGCTTCTTGCGGGGAGTTGCAGGGGTCTTTAAAGCTGCTCCTTGAAACAAAGTTGCAGTTCTTTTGGAGCAGTGCCGCTGTCCTCAGGAGTTTCTTGGTCTCTTGGAAGTAGGGCAGTCCTCTGAGGATTCAGAGGTCGCTGGTCCTGGAGAAAGCGTCGCTGGAGCAGGGTTCTTTAGAAGGCAGGAGACAGGCCGGTAGGACTGGGGCCAAAGCAGTTGGTGTCTTCGTTCTTCTTCTGCAGGGGTTTTCAGCTCAGCAGTCTTCTTCTTCGGTAAGTTGCAGGAATCTAAATTCTTAGGTTCAGGGGAGCCCTTAAATACTAAATTTAAGGGCGTGTTTAGGTCTGGGGGGTTAGTAGCCAATGGCTACTAGCCCTGAGGGTGGGTACACCCTCTTTGTGCCTCCTCCCAAGGGGAGGGGGTCACATCCCTAATCCTATTGGGGAATCCTCCATCTGCAAGATGGAGGATTTCTAAAAGTTAGAGTCACTTCAGCTCAGGACACCTTAGGGGCTGTCCTGACTGGCCAGTGACTCCTCCTTGTTATTCTCATTATTTTCTCCGGCCTTGCCGCCAAAAGTGGGGGCCGGGGCCGGAGGGGGCGGGCAACTCCACTAGCTGGAGTGTCCTGCGGTGCTGGCACAAAGGGGTGAGCCTTTGAGGCTCACCGCCAGGTGTGACAGCTCCTGCCTGGGGGAGGTGTTAGCATCTCCACCCAGTGCAGGCTTTGTTACTGGCCTCAGAGTGACAAAGGCACTCTCCCCATGGGGCCAGCAACATGTCTCGGTTGTGGCAGGCTGCTGGAACTAGTCAGCCTACACAGATAGTCGGTTAAGGTTTCAGGGGACACCTCTAAGGTGCCCTCTGGGGTGTATTTTACAATAAAATGTACACTGCCATCAGTGTGCATTTATTGTGCTGAGAAGTTTGATACCAAACTTCCCAGTTTTCAGTGTAGCCATTATGGTGCTGTGGAGTTCGTGTAAAACAGACTCCCAGACCATATACTCTTATGGCTACCCTGCACTTACAATGTCTAAGGTATTGCTTAGACACTGTAGGGGCACAGTGCTCATGCACTGGTGCCCTCACCTATGGTATAGTGCACCCTGCCTTAGGGCTGTAAGGCCTGCTAGAGGGGTGACTTATCTATACCTGAATAGGCAATGAGAGGCTGGCATGGCACCCTGAGGGGAGTGCCATGTCGACTTACTCGTTTTGTTCTCACCAGCACACACAAGCTGGTAAGCAGTGTGTCTGTGCTGAGTGAGGGGTCCCCAGGGTGGCATAAGATATGCTGCAGCCCTTAGAGACCTTCCCTGGCATCAGGGCCCTTGGTACCAGGGGTACCACTTACAAGGGACTTATCTGAATGCCAGGGTGTGCCAATTGTGGAATCAAAAGTACAGGTTAGGGAAAGAACACTGGTGCTGGGGCCTGGTTAGCAGGCCTCAGCACACTTTCAATTCAAAACATAGCATCAGCAAAGGCAAAAAGTCAGGGGGTAACCATGCCAAGGAGGCATTTCCTTACAACTCCCTTACATATTGTTGTCGCTGTGATCTTCCTGGTGCAGACATTCATATTCTACTCTTTCATTGGTTGCCTCATTACAGATCATCACCCTATAATTCACCGTAGCCAACGGACCCCTTATCGTGTGTGGAAGCTAAAACAAAGTCATTTTCCTTTCTCAAATGTGCTAGAGCAGTTTCCTCTCATCTCCTAAAAATAAGAAGCAACTAGGTTTTCTTGTAGAGTTATGTTGACACACAAATGTTTCACAAACTCATAAACTTATATATGCACCTGTAGGTTAACTCTCTCCGTACACCAATGTTTTTTCACAACAGTTGCTTGAGTATAAGAAGAATTTGCTCTGGAACCAAATATATGCTCTAGAATCGAAAAGCCTGCAATGTCCTGTGTCTGCATCAAGACCTTAGGCTACAAAAGGGATGTGGTTGCTTTAATTATGCAAGTCTCTCTTTCTACATAAACTTTCCAGGAGTCGGATTCTGTAGGAGTTTTGACATTTGTAGAGAAATGTGGCTACAACTTTTCCCTTTACAATGGAGTGGCAAATCCTCCAGCTATTTTAGCCAGATATGATAGAAATCTGTGAGTTGTTGGAGACAAACAAACAACTGGCATCTACTCTCTTTTAAAAATAGCCTCACATCTGGCAGAGACAATGTTCTTGCAGTTAATGAAGTGGATTGGTTTATTATTTTACCTCTTTTTAATTGCCAGAAGACAAAGTCTATTTGTTTGCACAGTGATCAAAAACAAAAGTCCAATTTTGCACAATTATTAAATGTACTCAAGAATTGCCAGCCTTTATTAAATCTTTCATATTTTCCTCCCACTACATGATGCAAAGACCCTGCCTTTCTTTAACATCCTAGAAAGATTTTATTCGAACTGCAGGGTGCAGAACAGGGTATAAGAAGGGCGAAGAAGAAAAAATGGATGCTTGTCAACTGCTTCCTTAGTTTTTGGTTGATCTTAAGGACATGGCATCGTTTTCATTATCTAACTATCCTCTGCCTCATCTAGCCAAGATCGCTGGGTTTACCACTTCTACCAATTTGTTCACCTCTTCATACAAAATTGGCAAACAAATACTTTGTCCTCACATTTCAGTGACAGAAAGTTCTGGAATCTGAGAGGAGCCACAAATGTCCTTCCACCCAGCATTCCCCCAAGTCTCCTGATAAAAAAATGGTACCTCACTTGTGTGGGTAGGCCAGGTGCCTACGACAGGAAATGCCCCAAAACGCAACATGGACACATCATATTTTTACATTGACAACTGACGTGTTTTTTGGAAAGTGCCTAGCTGTGGATTTTGGCCTCTAGCTCATCCGGCACCTAGGAAAACCTAGCAAACCTGGACATTCTGACAACTAGACACCTAGGGAAACTGAGGATGAGGTAAATTGTGGCGCTCTCACCAGGTTCTGTTACCCAGAATCCTTAGCAAACCTCAAAATTTGTCCCAAAAAAAAGACACATTTTCCTCACATTTCGGTGCTGCAAAGTTCTGGAATCTGAGGGGGGCCACAAACTTCCTTCTACCCAGGATTCCCCCACATCTCCGAATAAAAATGGTACTTCACTTGTGTGGGTAGGACTAGTGCCCGCGACAGGAGATGCCCCAAAACACTACGTGGACACATCAAAATGATCAAATACAAAACAACCTGTTTTTGCGAGGGGGGGGGGGGTGGAATTGGCGTTTTTGGTCCTGGACTCGGCAGCCATCTAGGGAAACCTACCAAACCCAGACATTTCTGAAAACTAGATACCCGAGGGAGTCCAGAGAGGTGTGACTTGCGTGGATCCCCCAGTGTTATCTTACCCCGAATCCTCAGCAGACCTCAAATTTAGCAAAAAAAACACATTTCCCTCATTTCAGTGTGGGATCACTGCACCAGCACAAATTTACCACGCAACATTTCCCACAGTGTCCCGATAAAAATGATACCTAACTTGTGTAGGTGGGCCAGGTGCCTGTGACAGGGAAGAGCCAAAAACATGTCAAACTTTTGGGGGAACCAAAGTGGGTCAAAAAGAGCAGCTTGAAAAAAAACATTTTTAGGCTGACAAGTGGGGCAGAGTTTATATCGGTATAGATGCGATAATGCTGGGTGGTAGGAATTTTGTGGATTCCTGCAGATTCCAGAAGGTTCCATGGGGAAAATGTGTGATTTAAAGCAAAGTTAGAGGTTTGCAGGGCATTGTGGTTAGAAAATCGGTGTGAGGTGCATGTAAAGCACACCACCCTGGACTCACCCAGATGTTTAGTTTTCAGATGTGTCTAGGTCTCGTAGATTTTGCTACATGGCAGCGTCCCAAAGTCCAAAAAGTGCAGCCCTCACCATTCCAAGTGGGAGGATTTTGAGAGTTAGACAAGCTCTCATGGCCCAAATGTAAAGCCAAAACCCAAAATAATCAAGTGTCCTCTTGCTTGCCATGGGATAAGATGTTTTAGTGTGTGGGGGGGATAGCTGAAGGACTGTTACCCCTTTCAGTTGGGGTGGAGGCATCACAGCACTTTTCTTTTTAATTCCCCGGCATCTAGTAGGCTTTCTGCCCCCCCCCCCCCTCCCCTGGGGAGTGGATCGGGGGAAATTACTCCATCTGCCCACCAGTGTGCAGAACAACTTTGCCCCCATTTATTTGGGGTGGGAATATGGGATGAAAAGAAATCTTCCCTGGTCTCTGCTTGGCTTTCGCCCCCCCCTTGGGGGCAGATGGGCCTTACAAAATAGGCCAATCTGCCCCCCAGGGGGGCTTAAATGGCTAACAGTAATGTGCCCCCATGGGGAGCGACCCTTGCCCAAGGGGCTGCCCTCCCAAACAAAAAACACACACACACACCCCTATCCCTGGTGCCAAAGTGGTTTCTCTCCTTCCCCCCAATAGAGATAGGCCAATCTGCCCCCATGGGGGCAGATTGGCCTAAAATAAATTTGCCCCCCCAGGGGAGCGACCCTTGCCTAAGGGGGTCGCTCCCCATCTGTTTGAAAAAAAAAAAAATCCCTGGTGCCTAGTGGTCTCTGCTCCCTTTAGGGGCAGATCGGCCTAATTAAAATAGGCCGATCTGCCTAAAATAAATTTGCTCACAAGGCGAGCGACCCTTGCCTAAGGGGTTGCTCCCTTTGCGTGAAATTGGTGCAAAAAAAAATAATCCCTGGTGTCTAGTGGTTTCTGCCCCCGTTGGGGGCAAATTGGTCTAAGAAAAATAGGCCAATCTACCCCCAAGGTGGGCAGAAATGGCCTAAAATTAAATTTCACCCCAGGGGAGCAACCATTGCCTAATAGGCCGCTCCTCATGGGTAAAAAATAAATAAATAAATAAAAAATAAAAAAATCCCTAATGCTGTCTGCCCCCACACCTCAAAAATTGCCTGCACAACATCAAGATAAGAATGTCCAGTGTCTGTCCGAATCTCAACCCAACCAAGACAGGAATACTGTCATTTGCCAAGAACAGCAAACAAGAAATGGTACAAACCTGGCTCAATTACATGAACCTTGACAGCTTCGAACACCTATTTTCATTAAATGCCAAATAACATGAGTTGACCTTGTACACTAACCACACTCTCAAGGAACTCATTGGAAAAAAAGACAGCCTGGTACCAGCTCTCTCTCTTCCCAAGAAATTGAAACAGTTGCTTCCAGAAAGCGACTTCAGGACTGCTGTTCAAGCTCTCATAGTCTTGCAGCTGAGTGGTGGTAAAGCCTTGCTCCATGACGTCTTAGACCCCACAGTGGCCCCCGCCATGAAAAAATATGATCTCATTACCACCATCCTGCTTGAACTCCACTGGTTCCCCTTGATGGCCTGCACCATCTTCAAAACTAGCTGTGTCATTTACAAAACAATCAGGATCAGCAATCGTGCCTATCTTGCAGACAAGCTCTCTTGTGGTTCTCGCCACACCCGTAACCAGTATACAATCATAGTTCACAATAATAAATGTAAAAAATAATAAGACATCAGTCCTTTTCAAATATATGCACCTAGGATCTGTAACAATATCCCCATAGCCATCAGAACCACCGATTCAGAAAAGAGTTGAAGACTGGCTTCTTTTAAAAACACTAAATCCCAGTGATTTAACTGTTCACAATTTAGCTTACTCTCTCATTACAGGTTGACTGTATGCTTGTCTTTGATGAGGTAATGTGCTTCGCTACCTTTTAGCTAGGGTCTCACTTTAGAAATACCATATTCATACATACTGGCTAAAGAAGCATGTCAGCTCAGTGTCTTTTTTCACCCCCTTTGTTAAAAATAGTCTTAAATGGGTGAGTCAGACTCATCTGCACATGTTATTTTCTTGTCCCTGGTTGCAGGTTAAGCCCCTGTTTAAAATCTTGGTTATTTGGATACAGTTTGGGTTGTTGGGCCTCTTCCCCTTATGGTGGTTGATCCTTCTCTCAAGGGGACTGAAGCAGCAGCAGCCTTACTCAGTGCGGTGTTCTCTGGGAAGACTCGATGAGGCAGGTCTGTGCTGTGTGCCGCAGGGGGCCTGCCTTGTTGGCTGCAGTTCGATGCTTATATGTAGCAGTTACGGCCTCCGGGCCCAGTCAATCTGGGTGGTGCCTCTGAGGCAGTCACAGTTTCCAGGCTTCCCACTTTAGTGGTTATGTGGCTTTCACTGTCCTCAGCGGCATCACCAGTCTCTCAATTCCTCAGCAGGCTGCCGGGCAGTGCAGGAATACTTGCTCTGGTACAGTCCTGTTACTGCTCACTTGCAAATACACAGAGAGACCAGGGAATCTCTTCAAAGCATGGGCAGCTACTAGCTCGCTCTCTGAGATTGTAAGCTTTCTCTAGGTGCACCTCATGCCCAGAACATGCTGGACGTCTCTTCCTTAAAAGTCTCTTCTGCAGTACCATTCAGTTTCCTCTTTCAGCAGTCAGATAGCCTTTTAGCTTGATTCCCACCTACTCCTGCTGTAAGTGCAGACTTCTGGTAATATCACATCAGCTCTGGGAGTCTGGTTGTCAGACAGAAACCAGCCCTGATCACACAGCAGCTCTTTAAGTAGGTAGGGAGCATTCCTCCTTCCTTGGGACTGGAACCAAGTGTGGTGGTTTGTATATTACTTTTGCACTCATTTTTTACACAGGATGTGGATTGACAGTCAAAGGCTTCAGAATCAGTTTGAGGTGGTTCTCTTTCAAATGTCATTTTCAGGGTGCTCTACAAAAACAGTATTTGTACAAAGTAATGGTTCTCACAGCAGGTAGTAGTGGGTCTAGTTTCAAGCATGAGTATTCAAAACAGGAGCACAATGAAGTCTGAAGGTTCTGCATCTGGCTTTGATCAGCCTTCCTGAGGCAGTAATCAAAGACTGACAAAAGGCTTGCCCTACCTAGTTAATTCCTCACCTTCAACAACAGAAATAGCAGTCTCATCCTTCACCTCTACCATCTGTCAAATGGCAGTGCTCAGGAAGAACTAATTATCAACCTTTTCCTAACAAAGGCGTATTTAGATTTCATAGGTATCCCTGTCTCTGTCTTTCTCACTTCAGTGTGTCTAGCTCCAGAAATGCAGGCAGTACACTTCAGCTGTCTGGGGAAGCTATCTTCATCCTCTGTCTTGCACCATGCTAAACCATGAGTATACAAAATGGATCCCGACAGGGCTCAGTGCTCAGGGATGCACTGGATATGTAAACAGGATATCAGAACAAGATTCTGGGGTTTCAACTAATGGAGGAAATTTGCATGAGAAAGGTCAGTAGACCGGTCTCTCATTGACTGGGAAAACGGTCTGGTCATCTTATAAATTAAAAGCACTTGTTAACTGCTACCACTGCTGCTTTTGTGATGCACCCACTTGTAGTCCACTGCCTATTAAGTGGGCACTCTTGATGCACCTGTCCAGGTCACAGGCAAGTGCTGAACCTTGCATTATCAGGGTCAAGCCTAGGTCTCAAAAGTTAGGATACCAATTACACATTAGCAACAGATTGAGGCATATAAGGAAGCCATGCTTAGCCTCTTTGCCACACTACTGCCCCCCCCACCCCAATTCTCCATGGATCCACAGAGGCCTCAGGTCGAGTTACCATTGGCGGGGCCTCCAGCATTATCTTTAACTCCTGAAACCGTTGCAAGTTCAGCTCTGACTCTGGAGCCAACCCCACACCCTGCACCATAATCCATGCAGGTTCCTGCCACATCAACACTAGCACTGTTAGAGAAGGACGCCAAGCCCATAGTTCTGTCCGAATCATATACAAATCCTTCCCATCCAAAGCTGAGTGTGAATTCAGTCCCTGTACACCTGGCATACATTCTGATTCGACTAAGGCAGCTTCTCTGTTCAGAAGTCTCCCTTCAGTGCTACAACAACTCTTTGGATCCAACTCTGACCACAGCCAACCAGTTTTTGGTCATGATGGTGATGAATTCTCCCCACAATATGACAATGACAGTTTTTACATGGAACTTCAAGAGGCCAATGGCCTGGTCCCCCTGTCCCGCAGAAGGAAAGTAGCCTGAGACCCAACCCAAGTGAGCCTCCCTTTCTGACACAGCACCCTACTCCTGAGAGTCTGGTAGTTCATGCCTCCTCCAGAAGGGTTAATCCCAATTGTTTTCCCACTACATCCCTGGAAAGAGAGTCAAAAATAATTGAGGCATTTTGAGAGACAATGTTTTCTACCCCTGGCCCTCAGGATGGTCATTGCTAGCTATTGGATGGGAAGTTAATCCCACGCCTTATGGGACTCAGTTCCTGAGAGTCTACCAGGAGTCCCTGGGGAATTTTATGCCAATTTGACAGAGATGATACAGGGTGGTGCAAATGATGTCATCCGGTCAAGCCTGTACATGACGGACTGCTTGGGTAGAGCAGTTGACGCCAGCATGGTCCTCTGGAACCACGCATGGATGGAATTCACTGGCTTCTCAGGTGGCGTCCAGGTGTCTTGCCTGTTTGGCCAACTCTCCTTGAGCGCTTTAAAGAGAGCAGAGCTACTGAGTGCTTCCTCAGTCTTTCCACACCCACAAGGCAATATCCTTAACATTTTACCCCCTTTGGAGACATCGCTGGTACTTCACCTTCAGACATCTTAAGGACCCACCACCCTAGCAACAGGCCCCTCGTTCTTTTCAGGGTCGGCAATCTGCCAGCGCCACCCCCAAGACACTTTAGTTTGTCCTTGGTAACACACAACCACAAAGTGGGAGGCATGATAGCTCATTTTCTCCGCAGCGAGTAATCCATAATATCCAACAGGAGCGACTTACGGAGGAACGTTTGTTCATTTTGCAGCAGGAAGTTCAGGCTGTTTTTTGAGAAAGGATCCATAGGTAGAGTCCCGGCCTCTGAAATCAGAAGTGAGTGTTACTCCTACTATTTCCACAAAATGGTGGAGACCCTTGCCCTATTTTAGGTCTTTGACCCCTCCACCTCCCAATTTGTTCCTGCTGAAGGACAAATTCAGGATGCTTTGGCTTGTCCAGGTCCTACCAGCCCTGGGACCAGGCAACAGGATAGTCTCATTTGACCTGCTGTATACCCCCATTCTGCAGGCCCACATGCAATAACTGTGGGTCAAGATGGGCCACGCGCATTTTCAGTTTGCCATGCTCTAGTTCAGCTCAACCAGTGCCCTTCTGGTGGCCATGAAGATTATGGCTGTAGTTGCAGCATTACTTCGGAACTTATTCCTTGGCTGTTGAAGGTGACCTCTCCACAGTCAGTCGCAGACTACCCTCAGGTGACAGTAAGTCTCCTGACATCATTGGGGTTCACTTTTAATGTGCCAAATTCACACCTGACTCTTTCGAAGGGACTCCCTTTCATTGTAGCCATCCTGGACACGGTACACTGTTGGCCCTTTCTTCTAGAACAGAGAGTCCAAGACATTCAAGCTATGATCCTGATGTTTCAGCCTGCCCTGGGTGTCAGTGAGGATAGCTCTCAGGCTTCTTGACTTACTGGCCTCATGTATCCTGATTGTCAACCATGCCAGGTGGAATATGCAAGCTCTGCCGTGGGATCCAAAGTCTCGTTGAGCCAAGCACCAAGGGAATCTGTTGGACTCCTTCCTGGTTTCAAAGGAGACTGCAAACGATCTGCAGTGGTGGCTGCTTAACTGCAGCTGAATCAGTGTAAAATCCCTTTCCCTACTCCACCCAGAGGACTGCTGGGTTGGGGAAGTAGTCTGGGTATCAGAGAACTCAGAGACCCAGCTTCACATCACCCTGCTGGTTCAGGTCCTCCTGTAAAACAACATTGTTATGTGGTATTGTAGCAAATAGGACAGGGTGGGGCCCTGAGCTCTGTGGCAAAAGGCTCTGTGCCTCTGAACCTGACTGAATCGTCAAGGGGTCTCCCTGATAATTTAAAATCTTTACACACCAGGGTGGACAAACTCAGCCGGCAAAAACTAGCAGATTATGAAAGGCAACAACATCTGAAGGTGGCGCAGGGCATCTCTAGATCTCTTGACTCTAAAGACGATCTTTCTCATCACCATAACATCAGCTCGTCATGTGACTTAGGCTTTGTCAGTCCAGCTGCCCTAAACAACTTTTTTTCCGGCCAAACTGGTGCAGAGGATTAGAGTGGTCTTTCTCCATAAATCTGTGACTCCCTTTCACGTTGGGCAGACTATCACTCGTCCAGTGTTCTTTACCCCACCTTACCCTCGAAAGAGGCTGAGAGGCTCCATCGCCATCGTTTGAACCCCAAGAGAGTGCACAGCATTTACAGAGGTCGTACCAAAGTCCATCGGGTGGCTGATGAGCAATTTTTTGGGTATCCGGGTCAAAGAAATGCAAAGTGGTGCAGAAATGGACTTTGTTTATGTGGATAGTCCTCTTCATTAATATCAGCTATGTGATGGCCAAAAGGCAGTCTCCAGAAGCATTGAAGTCCCATTCCACCAGGGCTTAGGCTGACCACTGTATTGGCATGCAGAGTGGCTGCAGCATGGTTTTGAGTGCAAATGCATATGAATCATTACTGCCTTGACAGCCAGCTCAGACAGAAAGGTCAGTATCTTTTTAGTCTGAGTCTTTCCACAGTGGACACCACAAGGAAAGTGCTACTTTGGTATCTCTTCTAAAGGTGAGGAATCTGTGGTTAGAAGTATCCATCGAAGAACAAGTTACCTACCTTCGGTAATGCTCTTTTTAGTGGATATGCTTAAAAATCCTCCAGATTCAGTCTGGTGCTGGACAATCTAAAGGTGAGGGATGTGCGTTTAGTATCTGCCAGAAAGAGCGTTACCAAAGTTAACTAACTTGTTCATCCATCAGAAGAATAATTTACTAGACTTAGGTAATGATCTGTCTGGTGGCCACAGTACATGCAACAGTTTTTTAGTGCTTCGCGTTTGAGGGCATAGAAGGAGAAAGTTTAAAAATCTGATGTCCATGCTGAAGGGGGTGACACTTGTATGTGTCTCTGCTCCGTCACTCCCGGAGCGGAATGGAGTCACTGTGGTGCAACATAGCATCTCCTCTCTGTGCACATTTCTCATTGCTGAGAAAATTCTCTGTAGCCAGTCTGGCGCGTGGGAATATTCTTTACATTGGGAAGTTTGCAGGTATTCACCATAAAGGGCATTACCAAGGAAAGTAATTTGTTCATTTACACACATCGATTTTGCCGGTTGAGTTGAGTGTCAGCAAAATGTGCTTTTTTATTTGATGTAACCTACAGCTAGTTGAATACTGGAACTAGCTAGGTCCATTAACATTTAGCTCTTTATTAATTTAGATATTGTAATTTAGCAGTTGTTCAAGCACATAGCTGTCCAGCTAAGTATGGAATGAGAAGTCTTGCACGCAAAATATATTAGCTTGTTACAGAATACATTGGCATGACGACATGGATTTGTGTGGGGAAAAACAGTGATTTTCCCAGGACTGTTAATTAGTGACCTGGGAAAGTGGGTTAGGTTAAAATACATCAGCTTTGTACCTGTTGTACCATTAATAGTTGCTTTTTAGTTTATGTATGCATCCTGCTTTTCTATGAGAGAGACTTTCTTGGTGCTTATGTGCACATAGTTTGGTAGCCTCCCTTCTTGGAACAGAAAGCCAATATCTTTGGACATTGCAAACTGACCTTACTGAAAGATGTTTAATTTAAGGAATGTATTTGACTGAGTTTGTTGTGAAAATTGTGTTACCAAAGAGATAAAGGCACTGTTTCAGGGGTATTTCTCAGTATCTCTAAATGAATTTGTTTGGCAAAGTACAGTGTTTATCCTGATACTGCAGGAGTTGGAGAACGATGTATTTTGACACACTTTAATGATTCTGTTAATCAACCAGTTCTCATTGTCGGCATTTCTTGGCTGCCTTTGTCTCATGTTCTCTCTGTTACCCAGGTCTATCTTTCCTCCTTACTTTTCTTTTAACCATGTGTAGGAAAATGCCACTGTCGGCATGGTTACCCCCTAACTTTTTGCCTTTTGTTGATGCTAGTTATGGTTCAAAGTGTGCTGGGACCCTGCTAACCAGGCCATAGCACCAGTGTTCTTTCCCTAAAACTGTACCTTTGTCTCCACGATTGGCATAGCCCTGGCACACAGATAAGTCCCTTGTAAATGGTACCCATGGTACCAAGGGCCCTGTGGCCAGGGGAGGTCTCTAGGGGCTGCAGCATGTCTTATGCCACCCTGGGGACCCCTCACTCAGCACATGCGCACTGCCTCACCGCTTGTGTGTGCTGGTGGGGAGAAAATGACTACGTCGACCTGGCACTCCCCTCAGGATGCCATGCCCACAACCCACTGCCTGTGGCATAGGTAAGTCACCTCTCTAGCAGGCCTTACAGCCATAAGGCAAGGTGCACTATACCACGGGTGAGGGCATAGCTGCATGAGCACTATGCCCCTACAGTGTCTAAGCCAATTCTTAGACATTGTAAGTGCAGGGTAGCCATTAGGAGTATATGGTCTGGGAGTTTGTGAACACGAACTCCACAGTTCCATAACGGCTACATTGAATACTGGGAAGTTTGGTATAAAACGTATCAGCACAATAAATCCACACTGATGCCAGTGTGGGATTTATTGAGAAATGCACACAGAGGGCATCTTAAAGATGTCCCCTGCATACCAGCCCAATTACTAGTGCTAGGCTGACCAGTTTCTGCCAGCCTGCCACATCCAGATGGGTTTCTGGCCACATGGGGTGAGTGCCTTTGTGCACTCTGTGACCAGGAACAAAGCCTTTCCTGGGTGGAGGTGCTACACACCTCCCCCTGCAGGAACTGTAACATCTGGCGGTGAGCCTCAAAGGCTCAAGCCTGGTGTTAAAGCGCCCCAGGGTACCCCAGCTAGTGGAGATGCCCGCCCCCCCCAGACACAGCCCCCACTTTTGGCAGCAAGTCCGGAAGAAATAATGATAAAAACAAAGAGGAGTCACCCTCCAGCCAGGACAGCCCCTAGGGTGTCCTGAGCTGAGGTGACCCCTGCCTTAGAAAATCCTCCATCTTGCTTTGGAGGATTTCCCCCAATAGGATTAGGGATGTGCCCTCCTCCCCACAGGGAAGAGGCACAAGGAGGGTGTAGCCACCCTTAGGGACAGTAGTCATTGGCTACTGCCCTCCAGCCCTAAACACACCCCTAAATTTAGTATTTAGGGGCGACCCTGAACCCAGGAAGTGAGATTTCCTGATGACCTAAAGAAGAAGGACTGCTGATCTGAAAGCCCAGCAGAGACGACGGAGACGACAACTGACTTTGCACCAGCCCTACCGGCCTGTCTCCAGCCTCAAAGAACCTGCAACAGCGACGCATCCAGCGTGACCAGCGATCTCTGCCGACTGAGGACTACCCTGCAACCCAAAGGACCAAGAACTCTCGTGGACAGCGGCTCAGTCTAAGCAACATAGAGGAAACCAACTTTAAAGGGACTCTAGCCTCACTCCAGAAGCGTGAGTCCCCAACACTCTGCACCCGACGCCCCTGGCTCGTGTCCAGAGAAACCAACACTGCAGCGAGGACCCCCAAGCAACTCCCACAACATGGACACCTTGAGACGACCTCCCTGCACTCCCACAATGACGTCTGCAGAGAGAATCCAGAGGCTCCCTCTGACCGCGACTGCCTGGTGACAAAGAACCTGACGCCTGGAAGAAGCACTGCACCTGCAGCCCCCAGGCCTGAAAGGAACCAAATACTGGTGCAGGAGTGACCAGCAGGCGGCCTTAGTCTTTGCCCAGTCGGTGGTTGGCCCGAGAAGCCCCCCTGTGCCCTGCCTGCATCGCCAGAGTGACCCCCGGGTCCCTCCATTGATTTCAATACAAAACTCGATGCCTACTTTGCACACTGCACTCGGCTGCCCCTGTGTCTCTGAGGGTGCATTTTGTGTGCCTTTTTGTGACCACCCTCCCTCCCCCCTCAGGGATCTACAAAACCCCCCTGGTCTGCTCCCCAAGGACGCAGGTACTTACCTGCTAGCAGACTGAAACCGGAGCACCCCTAGTCCCTATGGCACCTATGTTATTTGGGCCCCTCTTTGACCTCTGCACCTGACCGGCCCTGTGTTGCTGGTGCTGGGTGTTCAGGGTTGACTTGAACCCCCAACGGTGGGCTGCCTATGTCCCATAGACTGAACTTGTAAGTGCTTTACTTACCTCAAAAACTAACCTGTACTTACCTCCCCCAGGAACTGTTGAATTTTGCAGTGTCCACTTTTAAAATAGCTTATTGCCATTTTATGCCAAACTGCGTACATTACTGTTTTGATTCAAAGTTCTATCTATAACTATGCAAAGTACCTGATCATTAATGTACTTACCTGCAATTTGAATCTTGTGGTTCTAAAATAAATTAAGAAAGGAATATTTTTCTATATAAAAACCTATTGGCCTGGAGTTAAGTTATTGAGTGTGTGCTCTCATTTATTGCCTGTATGTGTACAACAAATGCTTAACACTACCCTCTGATAAGCCTAACTGCTCGGCCACACTACCACAAATAGAGCATTAGTATTATCTAATATTGCCTCTGTTAAGCCTCTTGGGGAACCCTTGGACTCTGTGCACACTATCTCTCACTTTGAGATAGTACATACAGAGCCAGCTTCCTACAGTAACAATTTCGTTCTTACACATCTTACTTAGTCTGTTCTCCAAATTTTGAAGACTATATAAACACAGTATACTTTGTTCCTTCATTTTAGGACTACAGTTAAGCAGTCAAGTAAAAGGATGCCTAGTTACATCTTCAGCGGATAAATATGTTAAGATCTGGGACATACTGGGTGATAAACCAAGTCTTATCCATTCCAGAGATATGAAAATGGTAAGTATAACACCTTTAGCAATCTGTGATCTATATGGATGGTTTGTGCAATTTTAGTTTAGGAACTTATGTGTCTGATGGAAATTTCCAGCTGCAGAACCCTCACCTTGTGATTATCCCCAGGCATTAGATTGGACTCAGAAACATTTGTAGCAATTCCATCACACGTCAATAGGTGTGGTTGTGCAGCTTTGTGACAGAAACATCCCTCCCCTGGTCATGTATATGCACTACCTTCATGCACTAACACCAGTTCCTTTCTTTCTGCACCTGTAGATGTTGAGCCGGAACTTCCAAATCCGCTAATACCTGATTGAGAGTTTTTCACTTAAAAACCTTGCAGGGTGCAGCATGACACCCTCTTAAACAACAGAGCTCAAACTGTGTCATACCTGTGATCAAGAGATGTTGGTCACTGAATCCCATGAAGAAGCTCTCTTGTACCACGGCACGAAACACGACTTGAAGTTGTGCAGCTGCTGTGCTAAAATAAATAATTTGATATAGACTTCTAGTTGCAGATTCCTTACCTTAGAATTTCCCCCAGGCGTCAGACTGGATCCCGGAGATTTTTCTTCGAGCAGTACCCTTGCGTGTCGGTAGGTGGCGTCGGTCGACTCAGAGGGCATCGTTGCCGTTGTAGTAGTGGTGATGACAGCGGGAGTAGTACATAGATGCCTCCTCAGCGCAGTGATGTCAGTTCTTTTCTTTCCGCACCACACGCTGATCCGGAAAGAGCTAGCCTGGTCTATTTTTTACTAAATTCTACAGTTTTGTCGAGTTTTCTAATGAGCTTTTGGAGTGTCGAGGATGTCCCCGAAGACCGGTTTCAAGCCATGCGAGGACTGTCACCGCATGATGTCAGTGACGGATCTGCATCGGGTTTGTTTGTAGTTTCTTAAGCGCGACCACGACCCGAAGTCGTGCTCCGAGTGCCGGTCCATGCACCCAAAGGCCTTGAAGGAGCGGTCCCTCAAACTCATGGTGGCCCGGCGCTCGACTCAGCGTAGGTCCCGGTCTTGATCGAGAGGAAGGTCTCGAGACCGTTCGCGGGGCCATCACCACTCGTCGTCCTCAAAATCTTCGGGTGCAGGTAAGAAGAAGAAAAGTCGAAGAGTCCCTCATGGACATGCCCTTTGACGGCTCTTGTTTCTTTGGAGACAAAGCGGACTCGGCCTTGGAGATAGTCAAGGATTTCCAGGCTACGGCTCAGTCCCTTGGTCTTTCCTCTGCCTCCTCACCCCCCCAGTCCGCTTTTCGACACTTTTGTGGCCACGTAAGGGGCTCCCTGTCACGTCCCCCGCCCAGCCACCGTGCCACCTTTGCGTGGCCAGGGACGCGGTATCCCACATGTGCGTGGGACAGGGAACCAGAGGTCTGCCCAGTCCACCTTTGCTCCTGCTGCAGCCTCCAAACCCTCCTAGTCCGTCCCCTCACTCCCTTCCAGTTGGTAGCAGGTTTCACTATCACCTGCCCCACTGGGAAACCATCACTACGGACAGGAGGGTTTTGCAGATCGTTCGAAAGGGCTACACCCTCCTGTTTGAATCGGCCCCACCAGCCATGCCTCCATCGCTCAGACAAGTCCTGGAGGATTATTTGGCACTTCTCCGCCAGGAAGTCATGGCTCTCTTGGCCTTGGAGAAGGTCCCTGTGCCCGAAGTAGGTCGTGGTTGTTATTCCCGCTACTTTCTGGTGCCGGAAAAGGACAAGGGCTTACGCCCTATCCTAGACCTTCGGGACCTAAACTACTTACTCAAGAAGGAGACATTTAAAATGCTCACCTGGCTCAGGTTCTGTCTGCCTTAGACCCAGGAGACTGGATGGTAGCGTTGGACTTGCAGGACGCTTATTTCCACATCCCCATCCTGCCTGCCCACAGACGTTACCTACGATTCGTGGTAGGTCACAAGCACTACCAGTTTACCATGCTCCCCTTCGGCCTTACCAGCGCCCCTTGGGGGTTCACGAAAGTGATGGCGGTGGTTGCAGCTCATCTGCGCAGGTTAGGGGTATAGTCTTTCCCTACCTCGACGACTGGCTGTTGAAGGCGGCCTCACCCTTGAAAGTCGTCTCCCACCTTCAGACTACGGCGAACCCCCTGCACTCGCTGGGGTCCACTATAAAAGTGCTGAAGTCACACCTGACTCCCTCTCAGGCGCTCCCTTTCATCTGAGCTGTTCTGGACTCAGTGCAGTTTTGGGCTTATCCTCCCGAAAAGCAAGTCCAAGATATTCAGGCTATGATTCCAATCTTTCAGCCTCTGTCTTGGGTTTCGGTGAGACTGACTCTGAGGCTGCTGGGCCTCATGGTCTCCCGCGTCCTGCAAGTGACACATGCCAAATGGCATGTGCAGGCTCTGCAGTGGAGCTTGAAGTTCCTGTGGGTGCAGCATCAGGGGAATCTCTCCGACATGGTCCAGATCTCGGAGGGGACTGCGAAAGACCAGCATTGGTGGCTTTTGAATCCGCATTGGGTCCACAGCAGATCCAATTCCCTTCCCCAACCAGATCTATCTACAGTGACAGATGCGTGACTTCTGGGTTGGGACGGCCACATGGGAGAGACGGAGATCAGAGGCCTCTGGTCTTCGTCGGAGTCTGGGCTCCATGTCAACCTTCTGGAGCTCCGGGCGATCAGGCTTGCGTTTAAAGCATTTCTTCCCTCTCTCAAAGGGAAAGTAGTGCAGGTGCTCACTGTCAATACTACCGTCCTGTGGTACTGCACAAAACAAGGCGGAGCAGGGTCTTGGACCCTTTGTCAAGAGGCCCTACATCTCTGGACATGGCTGAAACATCAGGGCATTACCTTAGTGGTTCAACATCTGGTGGGTTCTTTCAACGCCAGAGCGGATGAACTCGGCTGTCGATGCACAGCCGATCATGAATGACGTCTGTATCCGGAGGTGGCGCAAGGTCTCTTTCAACAGTGGGGAGAGCCTTGGTTAGATCTATTTGCCTCTTCAGAGAACGCGCAATGTCAGCTGTTTTGCGCGTTGAAGTTTCTAAGGTGGCACTCGCTCGGAGACGCTTTGCGTCTCGAGTGGAACTCCGGCCTCCTTTACACCATTCCGCCTATACCACTTCTGCTGAGAGTTCTCAAGAAGATCAGGAACGACCTGGCCCAAGTCATCTTGGTGGCTCCGGACTGGGCACGGAGAGTCTGGTATCCAGAGCTATTGAGCATGGCCATCGATTCTCCACTCAGACTGCCTCTTCGGGCGGATCTTCTGTTGCAGCAACAGGGGACGGTTCTCCACCCCCACCTGTCCAATCTCCGCCTTCATGCCTGGAGATTGAGCGGCGGCAGTTGAAGACTTTTGATCTTCCACCCGAAGTTATCTTAGCAGCCAGGTGTCCCTATTGGCATAAATTTGTGGCATGGTACACCAACAAATCTGTTGATCCTCTCTGTAAGGGAATGCCTCCTTGGCATGGTTACCCCCTGACTTTTTGCCTTTTGCTGATGCCAGTTATGATTGAAAGTGTGCTGGGACCCTGCTAACCAGGCCCCAGCACCAGTGTTCTTTCCCTAAACTGTACCTTTGTTCCCACAATTGGCATAGCCCTGGCACTCAGATAAGTCCCTTGTAAATGGTACCCCTGGTACCAAGGGCCCTGATGCCAGGGAAGGTCTATAAGGGCTGCAGCATGTATTATGCCTCCCTGGGGACCCCTCACTCAGCACATGCACACTGCCTCACAGCTTGTGTGTGCTGGTGGGGAGAAAATGACTAAGTCGACATGTCACTCCCCTCAGGGTGCCATGCCAACCTCACACTGCCTGTGGCATAGGTAAGTCACCCCTCTAGCAGGCCTTACAGCCCTAAGGCAGGGTGCACTATACCACAGGTGAGGACATATGTGCATGAGCACTATGCCCCTACAGTGTCTAAGCAAAACCTTAGACATTGTAAGTGCAGGGTAGCCATAAACAGTATATGGTCTGGGAGTTTGTCGTATACAAACTCCCCAGTTCCATAATGGCTACACTGAAATCTGGGAAGTTTGGTATCAAACTTCTCAGCACAATAAATGTACACTGATGCCAGTGTGGGATTTTTTGTAAAATACAGCCAGGGGGCATCTTAGAGATGCCCCCTGAATACCAGTCCGACTCTTATTGCTAGGCTGACCAGTTTCTGCCAGCCTGCCACAACCAGACGAGTTGCTGGCCACATGGGGGGAGTGCCTTTGTCACTCTGTGGCCAGGAACAAAGCCTGTACTGGGTGGAGGTGCTTCTCACCTCCCCCTGCAGGAACTGTGACACCTGGCGGTGAGCCTCAAAGGCTCATGCCTTTCGTTACAGTACCCCAGGGCATCCCAGCTAGTGGAGATGCCCGCCCCTCCGGCTACTGCCCCCACTTTTGGCGGCAAGGCTAGAGGAGATAATGAGAAAAACAAGAATGAGTCACCCTGTTGTCTCGAGCTCCAGATAACCAACACTACAGGGAGAACTCCCAGGCGACTGCGACCTCGTGAGAAACCCGAGACGACCCCCCTGAACCCCCACAGCGACACATGCAGAGAGAATCCAGAGGCTCCCCCTGAACGCAACTGCCTGTAACAAGGAACCCGACGCCTGGACCAAGCACCTCACCCGCAGCCCCCAGGACCAGAAGGAACCGAACTTCAGTGCGGGAGAGACCATCAGGCGACCCTCTGCCTAGCCCAGTTGGTGGCTGGCCCGAGAAGCCCCCCCCCCTGTGCCCTGCCTGCACCGCTAGAGTGACCCCCTGGGTCCCTCCATTGGTTTCTATTACAAACCCGACGCCTGCTTTGCACACTGCACCCGGCTGCCCCTGTGCCGCTGAGGGTGTGTTTTGTGTCCCTACTTGTGTCTTCCCAGTGCTCTGCAAATCCTCCCCCCTTGCCCCCCTGGTCTGCCCTCCGAAGACGCAGGTACTTACCTGCTGGCAGACTGGAACCAGAGCACCCCTGTTCTACATAGGCGCCTATGTGTTTTGGGCTCCTCTTTGACCTCTGCACCTGACCGGCCCCGTGCTGCTGGTGTGGTAACTTTGGGGTTGCCTTGAACCTCCAGCGGTGAGCTGCCTATGCCCAGGAGCTTGAGCTTGTAAGTGCCTTCTAAAAGGCAAAAGGTTCTAAAAATAAATTAAGAAAATATATTTTTCTATATAAAAACTATTGGCCTGGAGTTAAGTTTTTGAGTGTGTGTTCCTCATTTATTGCCTGTGTGTGTACAACAAATGCTTAACACTACGCTATGATAAGCCTACTGCTCGACCACACTACCATAAAATAGAGCATTAGAATTATCTAATTTTGCCACTATCTTACCCCTAAGGGGAACCCTTGGACTCTGTGCACTATCTCTTACTTTGAGATACTATATACAGAGCCAACTTCCTACACCGTCTCTGCCCCTCTATCCGAGGTTCTTTTGTTCATTCTTTCTTTAGCCCAGCAGGGCTCTGCTTTGGGCACCCTTAAAGGGTATTTATCTGCCATCTCGGCCTTCCTTAGGTTACCTGATCTGCTCTCCTATTGTGAGTAGATTCCTAAAAGGACTCACCCATTTATTTCCTACCACACCATTTATCATGCCTCAGTGGGACCTCAATCTTGCCCTTACTTATTTAATGTGTACTCCCTTTGAGCCGATGCACAGTTGTCCCTTACGGCTCATCACCTTCAAAACTGTCTTTCTTGTTGCCATCACCTCTGCTCGCAGGGTGAATGAGCTTCAGACCCTTTCATCCAAGCCTCCATACTTGTCTGTGGACCCTGACAAAGTGATGTTGCGCACTAAGGCTTCCTTCCTTCCAAAATGTGGTTACGCCTTTTCATGTAGGCCAGTCCATCACCCTGCCTACTTTCTATGCATCCCCACATCCTTCCCATGAGGAGGAGAGACTCCACCGTCTGGACCCAAAAAGAGCATTGGCGTTCTATCTTAATCGTACTAAAGATTTCCGGGTGGACGATCAACTCTGTCAGGTATGTGGGTACGAAAAAAGGGACGGAGGTGCAAAAACGTACCATCTCTCGATGGGTACTTCTTTGCATGAAGAGGTCAAACGCTTTGGCCAAGAAGCAACCCCCTGAGGGCTTGCGTGCTCATTCCACCAGAGCAACTGCTGCTTCCACTGCATTGGCACACGGAGTTCCTGTCCTGGATATCTGCCAGGCAGCTACGTGGGCGCTCCTGCACACGTTTGCTGAACACTACTGCCTGGACAGTCAGCTCTGTTGGGACAGCTACTTTGGTCGTTCGGTCCTGCAGGACTTCCTAGTATGATCTTGGTTCGCAGCCCACCACCGAGGATGGCATTGCTTGGGTATCTATTCTAACGTAAGGAATCTGCAACTAGAAGTCTCTATCAGATGTACAAGTTACTTACCTTCGGTAATGAAATATCTGGTAAAGACATATTCTAGTTGCAGATTCCTTACCAACCCACCCATCCTCCCCGCTTGCGAACTGATTTCTAGGGACAGGAATTCCCCTTTCAGGTTCTTAGCGGCTCTGCGCTTTGGCGTGGAAAGTCGTTAAAAGAAACTGATTTCACTGCTCTGAGGCGGCGTCTATGTACTACTCCCGATGTCATCAAGGCGACTACGATGCCCGCGGAATCGACCAACGCCACCTACCAACGCGCAAGGGTATTGTTCGAAGAAAAATCTCCGGATCTAGTCTGATGCCTGGGGGAAATTCTAAGGTAAGGAATCTGCAATTAGATTATGTCTCTACCAGATATTATGTTACCGAAGGTAAGTAACTTGTACATCATGGCCATTTGGGATCGAGAGGCTATACTTGTTATTGCCAAACCAAAAAAGTCGAAGACGTGGTCTCGAGCGAAGTCGCTGACCCGCTCTCACTCCTGTGTTTTCTTTCGTGGCCAGTCCTCATCGAGGTCACAGTGCTCAGGTAAGTTAAGACAGTCCCATAAGAAACATAAAAAATCCAAGCATGAGTCCCTTTCATCCTATCACTCCGACTGAGGCAGTGCTCCGAGCACTTTCACGCCACGAAGTCTGTCTCCACGTTCTGAACTGACACTTCCCCTGGTCCATAACAGACAGCGACACCATAACAGCTCCATGAGCTTCACCTGGCCATGGACAAAGTTCTTGGTGCTTCACTGGGTCCCTTTGGAGCACCTTCAGACCCCATGGATTCAAGGTGGATGCCAGTTGTGTTCTCACTGGCAGATCTGTCCCCATCACGGACTGCTCCACTCTCCCTCGATTCTACTCCAGTACCTTATCCACAGCTGGCTGAAACTTTACTTTTGTCGCCAACTTCACTGGCTCTGAAGCCGGAGCTACGTCCAACACCACCTATGGTGCCAAGACCACAACTACTGGCCAGTATCCCGATGCCAGGCCCGATGTTACTGACACTGAACACAGACACCAAAATGAATTGGACTTGATTCTTCAAACTCTGTCATATTTTCGCCATGCACCATTTGGATGAGAAACACCAGCATAGTTAGATTGTACCTGTCATGATTGTTAGCACTAACTAAACATAGGTCTGTGGAGGGTCTTGGGTATGTTTCTGTTGGTCGCCTGAACTGGCCCATTCAGTCTGCCAATTTAAACACTGACTTTATGTGTTAAAAAACGTTCAGTAAGTCCTCCACTAAACTCTGCTTTCGTCTGCACACCCTTCTACGATAAACGATCGGAGTTTCAATCTGGTGGGTTTCAAGTGATTTGATCCGCTAAATTGTTTTTCTGGTGGTGCTGATCATACTATTACAAAGTTCATATCATGCTGTTGTTCATTGTTGCTTACCGTTTGTAAATCTGCAGTCCGAGCTGGTTGCTCGTGTCCTCCGATGGCAGCACTGTTTTCGTTGTTTTTTGGCATCAATGATCCATTGTAGCCCGAAATGTTAACTATTTATGACAAGCTATCAGGACCTCAGATTCATGTAAAGTTGGAAACACGAGTGAATATATTGCTTGCTTCATTTTACAGTTTGTAGTTTCTCACTCTCCATAGATATCATTCGTTTATTCATATCACCATTTTGAAAACAATACGAAAGGGATAACTTTAATAAAGATGCTTCTTGCTATCCCCAGTTATTAATAGTTGTTGGGTCCAGTGTCTCGTTCCACTTTTGTCGGTTTTGTTACTGTGCTTAAAATGTAGGTTGTTCATTTTAATTTTGTTTTGACTGTAAACCCTTCGTTATTAACATGCAACACAACATGTTTAGCCTTTTCGTACAGAGGCTTAAAGAAAATAACAAAATGTAGGGTTTGACCGAATATGTGGGGGCTTTCTAGTAAAGTCAGCAGCGACTGAAAAGAGAAGCTAGGCGTATTGCTTTACTGGCTATCTGACATTGACTTGTAAGGACCATAAACCATTTTTTAACTTCTTTATTCACATTTTCGATTTATTGCAAAATCATCAAATATAATCTTCGAAATCGTCAGATAAGACATGAACAAATATATTAACAGAGAATTAACATTGCAGCTAAGAGGCGGAAACCACTTGATCCTGAGAAAGCAAGGGGAATGTGGAGGAGGGGAGGTGGAGTAAAGGCGGGGAGGCAGGCATAACATCAATTCCCCAACTGGGGGGAGGCAAGAGGTTCCCCCACGTACAATGTCCAACATGGACCATAAACCATAGAGTAAAATTGTATGGCAAACACATTTTATTTACTCTCCCTCACTCAGCATTTTTGATAGTGAACCTCTCTGCAAACTTTACACCCTCCAACTTTTGCATCTCAAATGTAGAAATATTTTGTGGCAAAATAAATGAGGTAATGTACCATAAAGTGTAGTGTATTTCATCGAAAATAAATATCTGGGGCTTCATAAATATATTATCCATTTTTTGGTATATATGGTATAATCTTTATCTTAGAGGAAGTCGATTTCACTTTCCAGTAACAATAGTGTTCCTCTTTCAGCTGTGATCAGCATTGACTAACTTCTGTGTCAGTAATATGTCATCAGAAACACAACCGCAGGCCGTATATGTTTTTATTAATTGGGAATCATGAGTTATTGGCAGAGCCACATAAAAATATTTATAAGTAGATTAAGGAACAAAGACAAGAGTTGTCAATTGATGGAAAGGCCAGTAATGCTCTTACCACATAAATGTGCCTGCATAGTTTAATCTATCGGCCTCTACCGGTTGTTATGAATGCCATTCCATGCAATGTGAGTGCCTGGCTTACTCTAAACATTCCAATGAATGTATTCTTTAACCTGCATTACCCACTTTTGCCGGCATTGCCAGCTGTTAACGCCTTCCAAAAGGAAAGCCAATATGCCTAATGGATGGACAGGAACAATTCATTATTGCCTTGCACAAAGGGCAAACAGCTGTAACTTCCTGTCAGTACCCTTCCCTCCTGCCCTGCCCCCAGAAGTATCTACCATGGCTGCTTACAATGTTAGTAGTTCGCCTGCCCACCATTCCCGCCACAGATTGACCATTTCCTCTAGAGCACCTGACACTTCTCCCTATCACCCATGTCTTCTTCATGTATTTGCCTATGCTTCTATCCTCAATCCCCTAATTCTGAAAATGTACTTGTGGACTCCAATTCAGCTTAGGAACTTCTTTAACTTGCGCTGCTTTTACCACCTATGATGCATCACAGCCAAAGTGAGACTGAATAGCCAAGAAGTGAGACAGTAGCCCAGTAACTAATGGAAATCCTCTCACACCGGGAATAAACCACTGGAGGTAGTGTCTATAGGGAAAATAAATGTGTCGAGCAAAAAGAAAAAAATACTTCGCTTTGGCATTGATATTTCTGGTTGATACTAGATCTTCCTGTTATAGTCCAGGTGTCATATTGGATCTAGAAACCTTTTCCTCAGCAATAGCTCTCCAGTGACACTAGGTGTTGCTACTCAGCTTCAGCGTCACTAGGTTTTGTCACTGAGCTCCAGCCTCAAACTCAACTGCCCAAGATCTAATTGTGACACATAAGGCACGGACTAGTGTGTTAACTTCAGTTCCCTCTACTTTTTCTATACTTCTTTAGGTACTGAGATAGTTTTGATGACAGCAAGAAACACTGCATCATGATATGTTGGCATACCTTTAGATATTAATCATGGCATCAGCTCATCAGGGGAGGAGGAATAGCGTGACTGCACATACAGGAATATACCGTATCTACCTCAAATATTGTTGCCAAAGGAACGTAACCTTTGGTTCGATGGCATCTGTCGCTGTAGATACACATGGTATGCATGAGCTCGCCATCTGGTGTTGGGTCGGAGTGTTACAAGTTGTTTTTCTTCGAAGAAGTGTTTTCGAGTCACGGGACCGAGTGACTCCACCTTCTGTGCTCATTGCGCATGGGCGTCGACTCCATCTTCGATTGTTTTCTTTCCGCCATCGGGTTCGGACGTGTTCCTGTCGCTCCGAGTTTCGGAACGGAAAGATAGCTGAAGACGGAAGATTTTCGACGGTATCGTTGCGATCCGGTTAGAGATAGACACATACGACGACGCGTTGAACATCGAAGCGCCTCGGTGCCCTTCGGGGTAGATTTCGGCACCCCGTCGGGGCCTAGTCGGCCCGACCGCGTGGAGGACAACGCCGATGGATCGGACCCCGTTTCGATTCTGCCCCGAATGCCACAACAAATATCCTTATACGGACCTACACTCGGTCTGTAATCTGTGCCTGTCACCCGAGCACAGCGAAGAATCCTGTGAGGCCTGTCGGGCGTTCCGGTCCCGAAAAACTCTGCGCGACCGTCGAGCGAGAAGACTCCAGATGGCGTCCACGCCAAAAGAGCGTCCACAGTTCGAGACAGAAGAGGAACAGGAGGAATCCTTTTCCATCCAGGACTCAGACTCCGACGAGCTACACTCTACAAGAACTGTGAGTAAGACGTCGAGATCAAACCTTAAAAAAGGAAAGAAGGCCCAGGGGACGCCACTGCCAACCGGCCATGGCTCCACCCAAATTCTCGGTGACCAACAATCGGCACCGAAAAAGGCCCATTCAGTGTCGAGATCGTCCGACTTCGGTCGAGACACCGGCACGCAGCCTCCTCGGGACCGAGAGAGTGCTAAACAGAAGCATCGACACCGAGAGTTCGGTGTCGACACGGATCGACGCCGAGACAGTGGCGCCGAAGACCATAGAGGCCAGGAATTTTCGGCACAGAAAAAGAGGAAGGTTACCTCGGAGCCGAAAAAACAATCGACTGGGTTTTCGGAGCCGAAAAAAGCGACATCAGACCCTGTTTCTGGCTCCTACACTGAAGAGCATTCTATGTCTTCTCAAATGAAGAAACATAGATTTGAACAAGAACTGCAATCCACTGACGTGGATCACACGCAAAAGCGTATCTTTATTCAGCAGGGGACTGGGAAGATCAGTACCCTTCCACCTGTCAAACGAAAGAGAACGCTTCAGTTTACTCCTCAGCAACAAACAGCACAAAAGGTAACACCTCCTCCCTCGCCTCCACCTGTAACTCCGGCTTCGCCAACTTACACCCCGTCACATTCGCCAGCTCACACCGCCATGAGCCACGATGACCAAGATCAGGATGCGTGGGACTTGTATGACGCACCAGTGTCTGATAACAGCCCAGACACATACCCAACTAGGCCATCACCACCGGAAGACAGCACAGCCTACTCACAAGTGGTGGCTAGAGCAGCATTATTCCATAATGTGGAACTACACTCGGAACAAGTAGAGGATGATTTTTTATTTAACACCCTCTCCTCAACCCACAGCTCCTACCAAAGCCTGCCGATGCTCCCAGGCATGCTACGCCATGCAAAGGACATTTTCAAGGAGCCAGTTAAAAGTAGGGCAGTGACGCCTAGGGTGGACAAAAAGTATAAGGCGCCTCCTACGGACCCTGTATTCATCACCTCTCAGCTGCCACCAGACTCTGTGGTGGTAGGGGCTGCCAGAAAACGGGCAAACTCACACACTTCTGGGGATGCACCTCCCCCAGATAAAGAAAGTAGGAAGTTCGATGCAGCCGGGAAGAGGGTTGCTGTCCAAGCAGCAAACCAGTGGCGCATCGCAAATTCACAAGCGCTGCTAGCGCGATACGACAGAGCCCACTGGGATGAGATGCAGCATCTCATTGAACATCTCCCAAAAGATCTGCAAAAAAGAGCAAAACAGGTTGTTGAGGAGGGTCAAAACATTTCCAACAATCAAATACGCTCCTCCATGGATGCAGCAGACACGGCCGCAAGAACCATTAATACGTCGGTTACCATCCGTAGGCACGCATGGCTCAGAACGTCTGGATTCAAGCCAGAAATTCAGCAGGCAGTGCTTAACATGCCAGTAAACGAGAAACTTCTGTTCGGTCCGGAGGTCGACACAGCCATAGAAAAGCTCAAGAAGGACACTGACACTGCCAAGGCCATGGGCGCACTCTACTCCCCGCAGAGCAGAGGATCTTATAACACCTTCCGCAAAACACCTTTTAGAGGAGGGTTTCGGGGTCAGGCCACACAAGCTAGCACCTCACAGTCCGCACCGCCCACCTACCAGGGACAGTACAGGGGAGGTTTTCGGGGCCAGTATAGAGGGGGGCAATTTCCTAGAAATAGAGGAAGATTTCAAAGCCCCAAAACCACTACCAACAAGCAGTGACTCACACGTCACTCACCCCTCCCACACAACACCAGTGGGGGGGAGGATACATCAATATTACGAAGCATGGGACAAAATAACTACAGACACATGGGTCCTAGCAATTATCCAACATGGTTATTGCATAGAATTCATGCAATTCCCTCCAGACATACCACCAAAATCACAAAATTTATCAAAATACCATTCACAGCTTCTAGAGATAGAAGTTCAAGCACTACTGCAAAAAAATGCAATAGAGTTAGTACCAAGCACACAAATAAACACAGGAGTTTATTCACTGTACTTCTTGATACCAAAAAAGGACGAAACACTGAGACCAATTCTAGACCTCAGGGTAGTAAACACATTCATCAAATCAGACCACTTTCACATGGTCACACTACAAGAAGTGTTACCATTGCTCAGAAAACACGACTACATGACAACCCTAGACCTCAAGGACGCATATTTCCATATACCAATACATCAATCACACAGGAAATATCTAAGGTTTGTATTCAAAGGAATACATTACCAATTCAAAGTATTGCCTTTTGGTTTAACAACCGCTCCAAGAGTATTCACAAAATGCCTAGCAGTAGTCGCTGCACACATCAGAAGGCAGCAAATACATGTGTTCCCGTATCTAGACGACTGGCTAATCAAAACCAGTTCGCTCACACAATGCTCAAACCACACAAATCAAGTCATACAAACCCTCTACAATCTAGGGTTCACCGTCAACTTTGCAAAATCAAACATTCTGCCAAGCAAAGTACAGCAATATCTAGGAGCCATAATAGACACGACAAAAGGAGTAGCAACGCCAACTCCACAAAGGATCCACAATTTCAACAGGGTCATTCAACACATGTCTCCAAACCAAACAATACAAGCAAGAACAATACTACAGCTCCTAGGCATGATGTCCTCATGCATAGCCATTGTCCCAAACGCAAGACTGCACATGAGGCCCTTACAACAGTGCCTAGCCTCACAGTGGTCTCAAGCACAGGGTCACCTTCTAGATCTGGTGTTGCTAGACCGCCAAACTTACCTATCGCTTCTATGGTGGAACAGTATAAATTTAAACAGAGGGCGGCCTTTCCAAGACCCAGTGCCACAGTACGTAATAACAACAGATGCTTCCATGACAGGGTGGGGAGCACATCTCAATCAACACAACATAAGAGGACAATGGAACATACATCAAACAAAACTGCATATAAATCATCTAGAATTATTAGCAGTTTTTCAAGCACTAAAAGCTTTCCAACCAATCATAACCCACAAATACATCCTTGTCAAAACAGACAACATGACAACGATGTATTATCTAAACAAACAAGGAGGAACACATTCAACGCAGTTAAGCTTGTTAGCTCAAAAAATATGGAAGTGGGCAATCCACCATCAAATTGGTCTAATAGCACAGTTTATTCCGGGGATCCAGAATCAGCTGGCAGACAATCTCTCTCGAGATCACCAGCAAGTCCACGAATGGGAAATCCACCCACAAATTCTGAACACCTACTTCACACTCTGGGGAACACCACAAATAGACTTATTTGCAACAAAAGAGAACGCAAAATGCCAAAACTTCGCGTCCAGATACCCACACAAGCAATCCCAAGGCAATGCCCTATGGATGAACTGGTCAGGAATATTTGCTTACGCTTTTCCTCCTCTCCCTCTCCTTCCTTACCTAGTAAACAAATTGAGTCAAAACAAACTCAAACTCATTTTAATAGCACCAACGTGGGCAAGACAACCCTGGTACACAACACTGCTAGATCTGTCTGTAGTACCACACATCAAACTGCCCAACAAACCAGATCTGTTAACGCAACACAACCAACAGATCAGACACCCGGACCCAGCATCGCTGAATCTAGCAATCTGGCTCCTGAAATCCTAGAATTCGGACACTTACAACTTAGCCAAGAGTGTATGGAAGTCATAAAGCAGGCCAGAAGGCCATCCACTAGACACTGCTACGCAAGTAAGTGGAAAAGATTTGTTTGGTACTGCCATCATAATCAGATACAACCACTAGAGGCAACTCCAAAACATATAGTAAATTACTTGCTCCATTTACAAAAAGCAAAGCTAGCCTTCTCTTCTATTAAAATACACCTTGCAGCAATATCTGCATACCTACAAACTACATATTCAACTTCCTTGTATAGGATACCAGTTATCAAAGCATTCATAGAAGGGCTTAAAAGAATTATACCACCAAGAACACCACCTGTTCCTTCATGGAACCTAAACGTGGTTCTAACAAGACTCATGGGCCCACCTTTCGAACCCATGCACTCTTGCGGAATACAATTCCTCACCTGGAAAGTTGCCTTTCTCATCGCCATTACATCTCTAAGAAGAGTAAGTGAAATTCAAGCGTTCACAACACAAGAACCTTTTATACAAATACATAAAAATAAGGTCGTCCTACGACCTAATCCAAAATTTTTACCAAAAGTTATTTCTCCATTCCATCTAAATCAAACGGTAGAACTACCAGTATTCTTCCCACAGCCAGATTCTGTGGCTGAAAGAGCACTACATACATTAGATGTCAAAAGAGCATTAATGTACTACATTGACAGAACGAAGAACATCAGAAAAACTAAACAGCTATTTATTGCATTCCAAAAACCTCATGCAGGTAACCCAATATCAAAACAAGGTATAGCCAGATGGATAGTTAAATGCATCCAAATCTGCTACCTTAAAGCAAAAAGACAACTGCCCATTACTCCCAGGGCACATTCAACAAGGAAAAAAGGTGCTTCAATGGCCTTTTTAGGAAACATCCCAATGCAAGAAATTTGTAAGGCAGCCACTTGGTCTACGCCTCACACATTCACCAAACACTACTGTATAGATGTGCTATCCGCACAACAAGCTACAGTAGGTCAAGCTGTATTAAGAACTCTATTTCAGACAACTTCTACTCCTACAGGCTAAACCACCGCTTATGGGGAACTAACTGCTTACTAGTCTATGCATACCATGTGTATCTACAGCGACAGATGCCATCGAACTGAAAATGTCACTTACCCAGTGTACATCTGTTCGTGGCATCAGTCGCTGAGATTCACATGGACCCACCCACCTCCCCGGAAGCCTGTAGCAGTTCAGAAGTTACCTTCAATTTTGTACATTTGTATATATATTACTTAATCCTTTAATAGGTACATACTTACATTTTTCATTGCGCGGGCACTATTACTATAGTACAACTCCTACCTCACCCTCTGCGGGGAAAACAATCGAAGATGGAGTCGACGCCCATGCGCAATGAGCACAGAAGGTGGAGTCACTCGGTCCCGTGACTCGAAAACACTTCTTCGAAGAAAAACAACTTGTAACACTCCGACCCAACACCAGATGGCGAGCTCATGCATACCATGTGAATCTCAGCGACTGATGCCACGAACAGATGTACACTGGGTAAGTGACATTTTCATTTTTTTTGATGGATACTTCTTCCCTCAGATTTATCACCTTATGAATGAGTCCTCCAGGAGGAAGGGAGCGGATGTGAGACATTAATGCTTTGCTAATGTATTCAAGGATGACAAAGTAGCTGTCTGGCAGATGTCCACTACTGGAACACCTCTGGTGAGAGCAATGGAAGCAGCTGTAGGCCTTGGGGAGTGGGAGAGACTAGCATTTACAGAGTCTTTGTTGGCCAAGGTGTAACAGATCATAATGCAAAGGTGGATCTAATGCGGGCTTGCAAACCTGGGTACCACCTTGCCCTTCTTTGCTCCGGCTAAACAAAGAAAGAGATGATCATCCATTCTGTCCTGATCTGTGCAGTCAATGTAATAACAAAACGCACACCTAGATTCCAGCCTCTGCTGTCTCTCCTCCCTTGATGGCATGCAGAGGAGGGGAGAGTAATAGGCTGGCATTAGAAGAAAAAAAAATCACCATCTTTGGTAGGGATTAAGGACAGTTGCACAGAACCAGGCACAGATGCACAGAACCGGACAGAATAGAAGGGTGGATGGATGGACTCAGGGCCTGAAGCCCATTGATCCCACAGACTAAAGTGATATAGCTACTATAAAAATGGTTTGAACCCCCCCCAGTTGAACCGGCCAATTATGTATCACCTACAGTGGAATAATGAGGGAAATCAGGGGCATAACATAGGCCCCCGTGGTGCTGGGTGCCCTAAGCTCCAGTCGTTCGCTCAGCACAGTACCCTGGCCTGAGTGCTCCTGAGTGAGTCTGAAGGGACACCCCTCTGTGTACTGTGCAGAGGGGCCCCCCTTCAAGTTTCATTACGCTCCTGGACTAACAAAAGATTAAAATTCCTATGTGGAAAAATAATTGATTGGAAGGAAACAAGTTGAAAAAACATTCTGATAACTTGCCTCTATATGTATCATAAAAAAGGAGGACTTTGTAGCAAAAGCAGAGAAGGCGGACAAGTAACCTTGACAGTAACCAGTGTGAGACTCACTTGGCAAGAGATGGTGCAGAACATACAATTTTGGAAACATGGGGCTGAAAGGGATTCATACCATCCAGCTGGCATTACTCCACAGCAGGGATGTCATGGGGTGCTGTAACAAAAGGCATGAGTCTTTGAGGCTCACCGCCAGGTGTTACAGTTCCTGCAGGGAGAGGTGAGAAGCACCTCCACCCAGTACAGGCTTTGTTCCTAGCCACAGAGTGAAAAAAGCACTCACCCTGTGTGGCCAGAAACTCGTCTTGTTGTGGCAGGCTGGCAGAAACTGGTCAGCCTAGAACTAGGAGTCGGATTGGTATTGAGGGGGCATCTCGAAGATGCCCTCTGGGTGCATTTCTGAATAAATCCAGTGTGCATTTATTGTGCTGAGAAGTTTGATACCAAACTTCCCAGATTTCAGTGTAGCCATTATGGCGCTGTGGAGTTCATGTTTGACAGACTCCCAGACCATATACTCTTTATGGCTACCCTGCACTTACAATGTCTAAGAAATGGCTTGGACACTGTAGGGGCATAGTGCTCATGCAGCTATGATCTCACCTGTGGTATAGTGCACCCTGCCTTAGGGCTGTAATGCCTGCTAGAGGGGTGACTTACCCATGCCACAAGCAGTGAGAGACCTTCCCTGGCAACAGGGCCCTTGGTACCAGGGTTACCATTTACAAGGGACTTATCTGGCACACTTATCTGTGTGCCAGAGCTGTGCCAATTGTGGGAACAAAGGTACAGTTTAGGGAAAGAACACTGGTGCTGGGGCCTGGTTAGCAGGGTCCCAGAACACTTTGTCATAACTGGCATCAACAAAAGGCAAAAAGTCAGGGGGTAACCATGCCAAGGAAGGCATTTCCTTACACAACCCAATTGCAATGACTCACTCCCAGGACAAACACACCTACTGCATACTAAAAAAAAAACATTGTACAGACCCATCACTACTCTAAAGATGCATTGAAGGATACATAATTTACTGCACAGACACAACCACATGCAGGCACACACCCCTAGAAATATACCCTCCCCGAACCCCCATGGAAACATAAACACACCCTCTAGAGATAGACCCAAGCACTCCCTTTTGACAGGCACACCCGCATGGGAAGCCGTGTTGTGCTTGTTGAGTAAGCGAATAACTAGCTATTTCCATCAAAGGGTCGGCTGAGACACACTGTTGTGCTGACACACTGCCTCTGTGCAGACATAGATGCCCTGCCTAGACATGCATGAACATCCTGCAGAGAGACACCTACACCATCACAGACACAGAACTGCTGTAAACAGACAACATATCCCCTGTAGGTTGCCACAGTCACCCCAAGCACAGAGATACTACCTCCTCATAAACTTGCTTGCACACGCTGGTGAGACTCGCATGCCCAGTAGACATACATTATGCACACTTTGAGCAGCAGTTATACCTGCACCAGGTCTACCCTCAAGCAATCAATGATTATACACTTTCCAAACAGAGGTTGCTGCCTGGATCAGGGATGACACAAGGCAGTGCTGTTACTAAGGTCTGGTAGCCTGCCGGAATGTGGATGAAGATATAAGAGAAGAAGCATTAGTCACAGTCCCTCTCTGCTAGTGGTGGACTGACCAGTAGCTCTTCAGCTAATGGAGGATGGACCAGTCTGCATGTAGGAAAGTGCCCCTTTCTACTGAGGTGCACTAGGTTCCTGATAAACAGGTCCCCAGTGCTAGTGCTCTTTCTCTTTATTAAGGTAAAAGGTCTAATTGTGCACAATTGGCACCCACTGTAGTGCCTCTAAGTCCCTAGTAAATGGTGCCCCTGGTACCTAGGGCCTGGTTAGTAGAGAAGGTCCGTAAGGGCGGCAGCACATATTGTGCCACCGTATGGGACCCGTCTAAAAATTGCACACAGCCTGCCATCACAGACTGTGTCATGGTGCAAGCCATGAGTGAAAACATGACATGGCACACACGTTGTGTGCCACACCCAAGTCCCTGCTTCTAATATATGTAAGTCACCCTTACAGCAGGACTTAGAACCCTAAGGAAGGATGCATTATGTTTGATGTGAGGACATATCTTCATGAGCAAATATGCCCCTGTGATGTCTAAATTACTTAGACATTGCAAGTGATCAGAGAAGCCATCTTAAGGTATCTGCTGGGCCCTGGTCAACACGAGTTGCCCAGCAACATAATGGCTTCACTGGAACCTATGGTGTTTGGTATCAAACACCTTGTCTTAATAAATCCAGACTGATGTCAGTCTTTGATTTATTATGACATGCACCCGTAGGGAACCTTTAGAAGTGCACCCTAAAACTTGCTAGACATCTAGTGTTGCTGGCTGGCTGACTGGTATTGGCCAGCTTCCTACCACAGACATGTTTCTGATCCCAGGAGGCGAGAGCCCATGCTCTCAGAGGCCAGAAACAATGCCTGCTGTAGAGGAAGGTGTTATCACCTCTTTCAGCAGGATGGCTGGTGAATCTGCATACCAAGGCCAGGGATTTCAAAGTCCCTGCTACCTTTGATATGTGACCCTGGCTTCCCCCAGACCTGGGAGATGCCACCCCCTGTCCTGAGGCCCATTTGGCACCAGGACAGGCGTGAAATTAGTTATGCAGTAGGCGTGTTGCACTGCCAGGCTAGCCACACCCCTAATGTGGGGTGCCTTATGTGCTCCACGAAGGAAGGGTTCCATCATCTTGTTTTTGTTGGAATTAGGAATTCTGGGACAGGGTTATGCCCACTCCCCACCGGAAGTGGTCATATAGGAGATGTAGTCACCCCAGGAGTAGGTAGCCCATTGGCTACTAGCCTGCACTCCCCTGAATGCCCATAAATTGAGTGTTTACACCAGAAGAACAGATTTGTCTGACAAAAGAAGAAGGAGGACCAAGGTGAGTCGAAGAAGCAAGAATTGCAGATTGCTGGTGGACTTTGGCACAAAACTCTGCCTGCTTACCTGCTCTTATCCTGACAATCGTGGCAGTTGTGCATCCTCCAGAAGCCTTGGAGGGCCTCCAGCATCTCCCTTGAAGTGAAGGTGCCACGTCCCTGCTCACTGCAGGACCAACTATAATGTCCTGTTCACCATTCTGCTGACCACCAGGTCCACTGATGCAGCAGTCGCCCAGGAGCAGGTCACTGTGCTCCAGGAGTACCGACCCATCTCTTCACCAATTGCGAAGACCCCAGGACCTACCGGAGCTGTCCCGCACCAAAACCTGGGATACCAGACCCCTTGCAGCAGCTAACGCTTATTTGAGTCCAGACCAGACACCAGTGCCGCAACCCGAGACCAGCCATTGAGGGACGTCAGCATCGCAAGAGTGGACCAGCTGCCCAGTTTGTGTTCCCTTCATGCAAGTCCAACTGAAAACCGTGGGTGCCTTTGATGCAGGAGCACACGATGACCAAAACCCGCTGCACCCAAGTTCCACAGCCCGTGTCCAAGACAACAGACGGTATTCCCTTGCTCCCAAGACCTCCAACAGCCGAGCCAGCTGTGGGAGCTCCTGGACTTGTCCCCAAGTTCCCCTCTGTATCCTGTTTCCACGTGACCGCCCCCCCCCCAAAGCCACCTGTGCAGTGCTGAAGGCACCTGACCCATCCGGCACCTTTGCATCTGGATGACCCAAGACAGGTAAGACCAAGCTACTGGTCTTCCTTGTGACCTTGCCCCTCTGGGCACCCTACGACCTAAAGGGGACCCCGCAAATTGAATGCAAAGACCCTTATACGGTAAAAGCACTTCACCCAAAGGAAGTTCTTCACCGCGTAAAAGTGCATTGGAGTGAACTTGTTACTTCCGTGCAAAAATGGATACACTGCAGCAGTACTTACCTTCTTTAAAGTTTTTCTGGTGTTGAAACATTCTAAAAAAAATATATATATATATTTTTCTAAACATTGGTCTTGAGTTTCTTCTTGAGGGTGTATCACATTTATTGACTGTGTGTTCAACAAATGTAGGGCACCACCCTCCATTAAGCCTTAACTGCTTGCCCATGCTACCTCAAAAGAGAGCATTTGGGATTATGTTTTTAACCCATGTAAACCAATAAGGGTTGCTTGGACTGTCTGCATAGTGTCCCCATACGTTTGGTACACTACGTAGATAGCCAGCTTCCTACACTGCACCAAAGGTTTTGGGGCCAGTACTCATCTGTTTGATAGTTGGCCCCTTGCTAGTAGGGGAGTTGCTGTACTTTGTGTTTGCATCAGCATATATAAAAATAAAGGAAATTTGCTTCTAAGGCCGCATTGAGAAATACATCTTCTGTGAATGAGCTCTCCCACCCCCCCTCCCTACCCAATATACCATCCAAACACAGCTCCTGTACAGTTCCTGTAGAAAGTGTACAGCGTTGGGGGGGAACATCTTGCATGTCTGGTTGTAGTGTGGCACAGTCTGGTTTGGTTAGTTCCTGGTGGTGTTTATACTAAAGTATTCAGCGATGACTGTGCTAATAGAAAAGTCACGAAGCTTACTGACCGGCTGGTTCCCTTGGACTCGAAATGGGAGGAGTCCCTCTGTCTCGTGACTCGAAAAGACTTCTTCGAAGAAAAACAACTTGTAACACTCCGAGCCCAACACCAGATGGCGGACTGTGCACAGCATGTGAATCTGCAGCGACTAATGCCACGAACAGATGTACACTGAGTAAGTGACATTTTCCATACATGCCCTCCTAGAAAGCCACAGCTAGAGCTAGGAGTACTCACATTCACAAGTACTTTCTGCCGCAGGGATGGGGTCCACATCGCTCAGCAGAGGGTTGAGCTTGGACATGCTTGATCACTGAGTTGCAAAAATGTCAGGATGTTTTCCAGGCCATCGTTCTGTATAGCCTGTTTTTCACAGCAGGTGACAAATGTAGTGAAACCCCTGACAGCTTACACCAGTTTAACCAGTTGCAAGACAATAACACAGCAGCAGAAATCAAAGCTTTAAAGTGACAGGTCAAAATGCTTTTACAGTATATTTCAACTCGGTTCTCCCAACTGAGCATCAAAGGCTTTAGTCAATCTCCTGCAGGTCTATGGCCCTCCACTTTATATGCACACATTATCAGTTCTCTAAAGGACACAAGATTGGTTTCCAAAGGAGATATTTTGGTACTGCAGCGTCTCCCTCTTATTTATCTTGTAAACAAACGTGGCCCCCCGCCAGACACTCAAGCACTATAATGCATGGTAAATAAATGACCCTGCCCTGTTAAGGCCAAATCATTCAAACTCTCGCAGTTGGTGAAAATAATGTGAGGGCAAGGGCCTGAGGGGATTGATGAAAGGATCACTTACTTGCACATTTCCCATGCCAAGACTTCTTGATTAGCTGTGAGCACGAAAGTGTTGCAGCTTTATTTCTGTTTATTTTGATTTAACGTTTAGTTGTCTGTCGGACAAAATAGACATTACATTTCTTGTCCTTGAAAGAAATCAACATGTCTCAGTCGATATGAATTTCCCAGCCCTGCTTTGACAAGGCTTATTTCAACTTTGCTTCACAAATGGCATCCCATTCTCATCATGGATGTGGCCAAATATTTGTTCATCCCAAAGGCTGAACTAAATCTTGGTCCAGGGTGGCAGTGAGGAGAAAACACCACCTAATTTGGTGGGATTCTAGCGAAAGGTATTTTTCCATGTGGCTAAAGAAGAAAAAAGTTTTAAAGTGCAACTGCACTGTAGTGCTGAATTTACACCTCTGATCGAAGTGAAAGGGTGGGGGCATGCATCAATACCAGTGCAACTGCAAAGTTGTTTGTGACTCTGATTGTAGAAAAAGCAGAGCATTCTTTATTCAGATTTTAGGTGTATTGGCATATCTGTTAGTGGTTTCCAGTACTTCGATATCAGTGAGTACATGACTGAGGTGCATTAGAAGAACTCCTTTCACTGTTCCCTGTAATATTTATTAGTGCATGTTTCTAAACTTCAACCTTTGGTATGCCCAGCACCTTGTGTTCAACCTGGACATGTGCAATTCATTACAAAAATCGTTTTCCATGGGAAATGCATGGAACTTGATTACTTTCACCAAGGCATTCTTTCCTATCTCTTATTAGACAGTCTACAAATGTCAGCAAATCCACCCATTTCCTGTTTTGGGCTGTGAGCACGGAAGTTTTGCAGCTTTGTCCCAGTTTACTTTGAGTTAATGTTTAGTTGTCTGTCGGACAAAATAGACATGAAATCTTCTTGCACCTGACAGAAATCAACATTTTTGGGTGTCAAGCGGGATTAATTCCCTAGCCCTGCTTTTGTTGGTGCATCAAGGATCAAGACTAAGGGATAGTGTTTGGATGTATCCTACACACTAACAAAGCCAAGACCCTTAGTGGGCGTAAAGCCTAACCCCATATGGTAGATGCAATTGCTTATTTATTTGTTTGAAAAAAATATTTGCCTCTACCACATAGGGCCAAACTTTCCACCACTAAGAGTTTTGACTTTGTTAGTGTGTAGGATACCTCTGGGTTTGTAAGTAATTAATGCAGGATGACGTATCCTATCCATTTCCTCTCTTCCCCTCTTTCATACTGGTTTACTATTTGTCATCCACTGTGATATAGGTATAAGGTATCTAGTGTTTGAATGTGGCACACTAAATGCAGATGTCACGTGAGTCCGATAAGGACGTCTACTTTATGCATCTGCACTGGGTTTAAACCCCAAAACGTTCGTAGTAGATATTTGACATAGTTGCTTTTTAAGCTGATGAACTTTGTTGGTGAAACACAGAGAGGACCTCTGGACCCATATCGATGAGGTGCTTAAAAACAGAACCTGACAACATTATGCCTGCTAGGGCTTTGAATTTCTCCACATATTGTCACGTTCTGGATGGGCAAGAATTTGTCTGGGGACCTATTGCTATAGAAATAGTTGCAGATCTAGTCTGGCGCTTGGAAGATATTCATAAGGTGAGAAATCCGCGGAACATAGCAGCCATCAGAAATATCCCCAGACGCATGGGAAGCCGTAGTGTGCTTGTCGAGTGAGTGAATAACTAGCTATTGCCAGAAAGCCAAACATTTTTTTGTTGAAAAAAAAAAAAGGTGCCTTGTTTAAGCAAATACAGTGACCTAGTTTACTTCTCTATACTAGATACAATCAAAGGCTGTAGAATATGTACTTAATAACAGAATGGGGAAATGCATCTTCCTGAAGAAATGAGCCAAATGTTCCAGTTGGGTTACTATTCATAACATTCCCTTACTAATGCAAGGTTAAGGTAGTCACAGTGCACCTTCACTTCTGATAGCTCCTTCAGTTTTTTTATTTGTAAAAGTATCTTGGGACACATTACCTTTTCTAATTGATAAGTTTTCTCACAGGTTCCTCATATACTTATTCTGAGGCATCAAGGCTTGAGCTGGGGCATTTGTCAGCATTGGTCTTTTAGACTGCCGATATCTGTAACTGTCCTTTTTATGATAACAACAGATATCAGAGTCTGCAGCTCCCTGTGGTTATTGCTTCATATTATTCAATTTTTTTCGTTAAGTTGTGCTTGTTTTCAGTAAAAGATGTGTCTTTATTCTCATGTCTAAAAGATGTCAGTCATTCGCATCAACTTTTTCCCTCCTTGAACCATTAATCAGATTATGGGAAAACAAAGCGCCCTTCGCGTTGTTGAACACCCTTTGACTGGCTAGAATCCTCCTCTCAACTGTTTTCATTGCGTGAGAATCTGCAGCCTAAGTCTGACGTAAGATTCCACATCACAGCACTGAGTGTGCTACAAGTAGAATCTTTTTGAGGGTGTGTGCTAGAGATTTGTGAAAGACATCCTGCCCTTTACCCACTAGAGCTGCTGGTGTTGTAGCCGCTTTCCGAGTGACATTGGCCTATCCCAGATCATTGCAGATTTTTCGGCACCTTCTCCTGTTAGAGAAATGTGTTCTACTATGATGTAATTCGCCCGGGACATCTTGTTTGGGGTCAAGGGCAACAAGTTTTTATGTTTACTTTGTCCTTGGGACAAGTAGGCCCACCGCTGTGCAGCACAAACCCTTTGGCTGCCTGTTTACAGAGAGTGGAACTCTCTGCAGTTGAGGTAATGTGTTTCCAAAAGATAATACTGTTCGAACTTGTATTTATGGTTCATTATTTGAAAACCTTCATTATTAGGGTGAGTGCTGTAAATAAATGTTTTAAGGTCACACTTCACTACTGACGTTGGTTCCAGTACAAAAAAAAACAACTGTGTATACACATGTTTGAAAACTTTAGGCTATGAGGCTAAGTATAATGCTCCCAGAATGTTCTCTGATTAGATGCAAATGAAGTGTCATTTAGTAAAATGTGTTGATGCATGCTAGTATTTCCCAAAAATATTTCTAATGGAAAATCAGTGTAACCATTTTCAACATGAATATGAGAAGCATGAAAATAAACAAACACTGACAAAGCCAACTGATCTGACATATTTTTATAAGTCTTTTAGTTTCATCAATGCGTGTCTTGTTTTGACATGGCTTTTGTAACACTTTATTGTTGTGGGAGCTACCAGGCCCTCAACATTGTAACAAACACTGGCAAAAAAAAACCCACATTTTTTTTAACTCTAAAAGCACACGTTGCCACCAGTGGCATAACAAAGGCCCCGCAGCCGCCCTCCAGGGGGCCCCTTCAGCACAGCACCTGCCCTGAGTGAGTCTGGAGAGGGGGCTCCTCCATGTTCTTTGCAAAGGGGCACCCTCCAGTTTCGTTACGTCACTGATTGCCACTGTAGTTCCTGACACTGAACAAAACTACTTTGTGTGCCAATATGCTCCTTGTGGAAGAGCAGAATGCAATCACTCACAGTAAAGCCAGCCAAAAGAAAGAGAAATAGAAGTTTTTATTAAACAAAATGTCTTTGTTAACACCAGACCTAATTAGGGACCAAGACCCACATGTAGGTAGCTGTTTGCGATGTGCAAAAAGCATATTGCGATGCACAAACCCAGTTTTGCGATTCAGTAACCTGGTTACCGAATCGCAAAACGGGTTTGCGACTCGCAATTAGGAAGGGGTGTTCCCTTCCTAATTGTGACTCGCAGTGCAATGTAGGATTGTTTTGTGACCGCGGGCGCAAACCAATCGCAGTTTGCAGCCATTTCAAATGGGTGCTAACACTTTCGCAAAAGGGAAGGGGTCCCCATGGGACCCCTTCCCCATTGTGAATGTCACTGTAAACATTTTTTCAGAGCAGGCAGTGGTCCTGCGGACCACTGCCTACTCTGAAAAAACGAAAATGTTTCATTTTTCGTTTTTCTAATGCATCTCGTTTTCCTTTAAGGAAGCAGTCACAGACATGGTGGTCTGCTGTCTCCAGCAGGCCACCATCCCTGTGAGGGCCGCTATTCACAAGGAGGTCGCAAATTGCGACCCACCTCATGATTATTCACTAGGTGGCCATTTGCGAAGCCCTTGCGAATCACAGATGGTGTCAGGGACACCATCCTACATTCGGATTTTCGACTCGCTATTTGCTGTTCGCAAATCTGAACCTACCTACATGTGGCCCCAAATTCTTAAAGAAAGTCACAAAAGTGCACCCATGGTATATGTCGTACCCCTATAAAATATTTGTGAACTGTATTTTAGCATGGGTAAATCCGCATGTGTAGATTTGCTCATGTGAAAATCTATTGAGCATCTGCAAGTTCATTTTCCCTCCGGCCACTTTCTTCCCAACCCTGGAAGAAGTTCTAATTCTGCCATTGTCAGGAGTAAACGTCCAACGTTCTTATTATGGGAAAATATTAGAGAGAAGCTGGTGAAAATCTTTAAAACATGCAGGTTAGTAGGTTTGCAGACTCAAAGGCATTCCAGCCCTGGAACTATTGCTTACTGCCTCCTCCAGCCCCAGTATGCAGATCTGCAGAAAGGTGGCAAAATAAGGAAATTGCTACAGTAGGGATTGAAACTGCAAGTATTCAAGCCCTATTATGGTAGTAGCCCTGGCATAATCAGAGAGGCTATTATCAGAGCTCTTACATAATGAGATTGCTGCCATAATTTGTCGCCACACATGGCACCAAAGGGACAAGTAGATCTTTTTACAGGACAAGTAGATTTGAGAAGCAACCTGTCCCCTGGACAAGTAGATATTTTAATAAATTCCACACCCCTGTATTATTTTTGGGTACTCTGTTTTTTTTACATTGCCTCTGTCAAAAATGGAAAGAACTCTCTTCACTGTCATGGGCAACTCCGTTTTGAGGAGTTTCTGCTTAATTTATGGCATTGTCATTGGCCAATCCATGTCAAAGCGTCTTTGGTTCCTTTATAGAGCATTGCTCAAAATGTTCTTAATATAGTCTGAGGTCTGGGAAATCTTTGAAGATGTAAGCGGAGATATCCTTCAGAAAGAACTTTACACAAGTTAAGTAATATTGGTCTTCAGTCTCACCTAAGAATTTGTATGCTGATTGTCAGTGGTGTGTACTACATTATCATTTAAGTGCAATGTGCCTCTACCAGTCAGCCAACAGAGCAATGTTCTTTTGGTATTTGCTAGTAGCGGCCTCAAAAATAACTGAACGCGGAGGTTTGCATTATACTACTGCAAACTAACCTAACTGCTAGAAACGGTTTGTTCTTAACTTACCTGAACATTTTTAATCCAAATGTGTTTTGACTCTGCAGGGTGTTCTCTTTTGTGCTGCTTGTTGCCCGGATTTACCATTTGTATATTCCTTTGGAGGCCAGAAGGAGGGATTAAGGGTCTGGGATATCAGCAGTGTTGCTGCAGGTAAGTCCAACTTGTAAGGTAGCTTAATGGTGTTACTAACTCCTCTTTACCTAACCTACCAATTTCACTGAATAAGTTTGTTTTTTACTTAGAAGGACGTTGCTCTTCGAACTGCAATATTATTCTGATTGTCTCTTCTTTAGAAATTAGACTAAGAATAATTTTAAAATTAGGAACTCATTTTGGCAAGCTACTGTTATGAAAAAAATAGTATCGTATAGGACATGTTTATAGCAGACTTTTACAGAAGATGTTGTCTCGATGAGTTGACCTTTATTTAGAAATTGCTAAGGGCTGGAGGGTTGATACAAAGGATCTAAAAAAAGGTTTCTGATGGATATTTTTAACTGCAAATTTCTCATCTTGTGAATATTTCCCTTTTGTCAGACTGAATCTAGAAGTTTTAAAGCAGTTCTCCTGCATGCCGGTCTCATAATCTCTATTGTGACGTCAATCCGACCCGGAAATGATGAGCGGAGCCACAAATATAGGCCACCCATGAATGCAGAAGTCAGTTCCTTTTTTTACGCAACCGCATATGCAGGTTTAGAGTTTCTCCTTGGTTCCTGACTGTTTAAGACATAATTATCTAGTGTGCAAGGGAAAATGGCACCCCATAAAACACGAGGATTTAAACTGTGTAGGTACTTTTACAAACAGAATTCTGTGATAAACCTTCACAAAGTCTGGTTGTGGTGCCTGGGGTCAAACCACGACTCTCCAGGCCTATGACAACCATGCCCAGATTAACGCAAAGGCCTTATGGGACTGTGAGGCTAAACTGAAGGAAGGCTCCATGTCGTAATCGGTTGAAGTCAAAAGGAAAGACCCATTCCCTCTCTCAAAGTCGTTCCTGTGGCAGATCAGCATTGCAGTCAGAGTCTTCGGGTTAGTCCAACAAAAAGCATTAGAAGAGGAAGTGGGAATCTGCCATTTTCTTCCACTCTTGCACTCCAAAGAGGATGTGAGGGTGTCAACATGCCTCTATGTATTGCTCCCAGTCTCCATCGAAGCAGATTCCAAGTTTGGTCCTCTTTTACCCTTGAATATCAAGGTCCAGCAGCAATATCATCACATCAGCAAGTAGAAGGCTTCAGAGAGGCCATGCTGGGTATAACTGGTACTTTACCCACTAGCTCTGGTGCCCCTTCAGGTCCCACGAATCTGTAGGCAGGTCCACCCTCTGCGCTATATGTGACTCTTGGACCTGCAATGGGTTCTGCACCCACTTAAGTGCCCACTCCCATTCTAATCCATTTCTTGCACCGGTCCCCTTCACATCAATGCCCATATCGATTGATACTGGATGAAAATGCGCAGCCTTTAGTGCTATGCAACTGAGCAGAACCACCACAACCAAGAATTCGTCTGGCTGTGACCGGTACATATCTTTGGGCAACCCTTCGAATTCAGATACGTTGCCCTTATTACATGAAAGGGCCCAGACTTTTCCATAATCTTTTCAGCACATACCAGAACGGTGATCATTGTGATGAAGGGTAAAACTGTGTGCCCCAGTATGATTAAGAAAATTGTCATAAAGAGCTTTAGAATGCCACTGGGTTGAATACTTCCCCATTATGGGCCTTATTTCCCCTCCACGCCTGTCACAGTGGAAAGTACCTCTTTCACTACTGTGATGCAAAGAGCAGCAGAGGTTCTAGATTTACAACTTCCTACTACAAAAGTAAAGATTATTGTCTTAACTGAAGTACTTCAGCCATGGCATGCTCCCACAGAGCAACTGCTACTACTCAATGAGGCCCTTATGAAGGCTCTTTTGGGCACTTGGGCGAAAACTTGTTTGGGTCTGCCAGGTTGCACCTCACCATCGCCCTTCGCCATCCTTTCTCACTTAACACCCAATGCCAGAGAGGCTGGTTGTATAGGCATTCACCAACGAAATTACTCCTAATGCCTTCCCTACTTCATCGCCTGATCGCAAATCCAAACTCTTAAAAACATTTGAAAGAGTGATATTTGTACCTATTGTTCTCAAATTTTTCTTAAGCTTGCGGTTGAGGTCAATTGGATGGCATACCTATGATGACAACCGTAATCCCACAATGCCCATGTAAGTGTTACCATTTTAGATTTGTTTTGCCATTAAGTATGGGGGTGCATTAGAAGTCTCCTGACCTTTTTTTTCTTCAGAAGTAGTCAAAGAGTCCTTGAACAATCTTAAAAAGCAGTTGAAGGAACACATAACGACACACAATGTTTCTGTCAGGAGGGCTTGAATGTTTATTGGTTCAAGTAGGATCCAGGGGGTTCCGCAACACCATTTTAGAGCATGAGCACACTCTTTAAATTATGCCTGAAGTGCCACCAGAAGTTCACCCTAAACGACGAACATCTAGTCTGCAGTGTTCTGTTTTCCTCGAGACCATAAGTCAAAAGCCTGTGTCCCGTGCTCATATTTTAAGCCATAAACACTAGTCCACAGGGACAAATTACTTTGGGCACATTAGGCCAACACAGACATGTCAGAAATAGAAAAGCAAAGAAGAGATGCTCCACTGATGGAGAAAGTGGCTTTCTCCTATGATGATGAGGTAGAGGCGCAGGAGGCCCGGGGTAAAACCAAACAAAGAACAACACATTTTCGAAGTCGAAGAGACGCATTGTGATGACCCTTAGCCCAGAGTGCCTTGTGACCGAAAACAATCTAATCTGTTGAAAGACAAGACACCCAAGACTCCGAAGTCAAAGCCCTCAACACCAAGAAGACTACCAGTCGCAAGAGCTCAGAACACTTCTCATCCTACGGTGACTGGTAAATTTACTGGGAAGGATACGCCGAAAGGCAGCGCCTCAACTTCCAAGGTTGATTGAGTGTGAAAAGGGAAGGAAGGGCAAGAGCCCTCGAAAGTAAAGGTTCAGAGGGAGCCTAAGACTTCTAATGTCAAAGGAAAAAAAAGGGATTGTGGAGGTCAAAATAGAAACGTTTATGAGTAAAAAGAGGCCGTTTAAGGAATACATGACTCCCTTTGAAGAACTTTGACTGACAATCCTTAAGAGAAACCTGCGAGAGACACTGCATAAGAACAGGGAGAAATCACAGAAGAGGTTCAAGACATAGATGTAGGAGAAGAGGAGGAACATATCTTAGGTGTCCACCCTGAGGATCTAGAATTAGAGGAGCCACAAAGGGAAATGCCACGGGAAGACATCAAGTCTAAATCACTTTTGGTTCAAGGCAGTCTCTTTCCCCCATGATATCTCCACATACCAAACTGGTAAAAAAAGGCAGTTGAAGCTTCTGGAGTTGAGATAGAGGTGGAAAACGAGGAGACATTCTCTTCTATGGCATGTGCGGCTGTAGACACATGTGCTCTACATAATCCTGAAATCTAGTGTTGGGTCCGGAGTGGTGCATGTTGATTTTCTTCGAAGAAGTGTTTCAAGTCATGAGATACAGTGACTCTTCCTCTCAGTGATATTGCACAAGGGTTTTGACTCCTTTGTTAGATTGTTTCCTCTCTGCCGTCCGGTTTGGACACGTTTTCCTCCGCTCCCTCTTTCGACTCAGTTTCACAATCTGCCTTTTCTGTTCCAATGGTATTGTATTCAATTGTGTTTTTTCTATCTCAGTGCTCTCTATGCTTTTATCGATTTGGGCTTCGACCGTCTGCCCTTTGGGCCGTTAGCGCCTGTCTTGGGCCTACCTTCCTCGTGTCTCCGGTAGCTACAAGAAGCACAAGGCACAGCAAAAACACACTATCTCTCAATGGTTTGCTTTCTGCAAAAAGATCTGCTATGCACTGGTGAAGAAGCAGCCTCCAGAAGGCTTGCGGGATGACTCCAACAGCACCAGTATGATTGCATGCACAGTTCCTGTCCTTGACATTTTCCATTCAGCTAAGTTGGTATCAGTTCACATCTTCAAACAGCACTAGTGCCTCAATAGTCTGGCCCGTCAGGAGGGCTATTTTGCCTACTCCGTCCTGCAGGACTTTTTATTTTGAGCCACTTCACAGACTGTATCCAAACATTTTAAAATAATGATTATTTACAAATATTATTCAAAAGTGTGTTCTTTTGTTAATAATAAGTATGAAGTTTAGATTTCTAGTGGCAGCTGTTCTTATGGATATTTCTCACCATAGGGGGGTTGTGAGCACAAGCAATGTGAGTTACGCTGGAGAACCTTCACAGTGATCATGGGGGTTGGCATGATGGGAGGAGCAGGAATGGTGATCTAGCTGAATAGCTGACCTGTGGTGCTGCCTGACATGGAGCTGCCTTCCCCTTACCAAGCAAGGGGTGGGGACAGAACAGCAGATGCTCATGTGGTGGCTCAGGAAGACAACAAACATTTTATAATTCCTCCACAGGCATATTAAGGGAGCTTGTAAATGGTGAAATCCCCAAAAGGTTGTGGTGCCGGGTACAACTGTTCTAAGACTCTAGGATTAGGTCTGCAGTCATCCAGTATACTCATGGATTCCTATAGGAAATGAAGCTGTAGTAAGTCATGTAAGACATTAGCTAAATTGCCAGGGTAATCATGAGTAGAATAGTAATAATACATGTGGTTAAAAGAAATACCTTTTCACTCTCACAGTCCACGTGTCAGAAAACAAAGGTGTGACTGAAGATGTCAGAAAAATACATTATTTAAACTTATGTTTGAAGCAGATGCTCCAAGGTAGATAAACGCCCCAAGTAGCGCTGCAGCTTACGCTATCTAATTTTCATCATTAATGTAGTGGTAGATTTGGAGGGGGCCGCAGGTGGTCGAGCTGTCCAAAAAAGCTGGAAGTTCTTTTGGGGTATCATGCAGAGCAAGGGGCAGTGTGTCTCTCCACAAGAGAAAAGGGGAGAGGGTTTGTGAAGTCAGTTTTAGTCTGCATGGATTCAGAGTGGGTGGGATTCGGTTTATAAGCATAAGAATGGGTAAATTTGCCAGAGAATGGGCGGAAAGCCCCTGTGCCTCACAAACAGTAGCCATATTGGTAAGGTTACTGTTTTTGGTAGGAGAGAAAATGTTGAAATAGGCTACTAAAACTAGTGCGGTATCAAAAAGGTGGTGTTACTTGAGGGAAGTTATTCTAGTATCCTGGTCAAGTGGGAGGCTGTTTGTGAACATGAGAATGGGCGCGCCCGCCACATTGGGGGACGAGCTAGGTGTTTTCGCCCTCATTGCAGCAGGCGCACCCTCTACACCTGTGCACGTCAGGGACACATGTTTTCTCTTACTTTCATGACTGCCTGTTGAAAGTGGGCTCACAACAACTAGTTATGAACACTCTGCAGATAACGGTTTTGTTGTTGCCTACCCTGTGATTTTCTATCGGAAAGTCAAATTCTATGTGCTTAGGATTCCCTTAAAAGGGGCCGTTCATGGGAACAATGCTTGGAAGTCTGTTTTTGTCCAGTAACAACTCGTGGACATTCAGGTTATGAGTAGGGTGTTTTGGGTGAAAAGTTTCTCTTCCAGCCTTGGGGGTTCTGAGGCTTGTAAGACTTTCGGTTTATGGTATCCTAAACGTGCCACATGTCTGTTGGCCTATTCAGGCTCTCGGCATGCCTTTCGGACAACATTTGTATCTCCAAAGTAGTGGCTCAGTACCTTCAATAATGGGGTGAAGACTATTCAGTTGTTCTCAGACAACATTAATGCAATGTGATACTGAAACAAAACTGGTGGTGTAGGGTTTTGTACCCTCTTTTTAGAGACTCTGAGGCTTTGGCTGTAGCTGGCATTTCATTGGATTTGATTCACGGTTAGTCACCTGGCAGCATCCCTCAACATCAGGGAAGACAAATTCAACAGGTCTCATCCTGCCGACCTTGAAAAGCATCTGCACCCAAAGGTGGTTGAGTGTGTTTTCTCCCAGCTGGGCATCCCCTTGGTACCTACAGTTCATTCTGATAGCTCCGGACTAGGCTTGGGGGGGGGGTTGGCGTATGCCTTTCATTCCTATTGCCTCTTTGTAAAAAATCTGCTGCCCCAGCAGCAGGGCAGGTTATTGTCCGCAAACATCTACAGTCCCCATCTCCATGCATGGAGCTTGATTGAAACCATCCGCAAGTTTTCAGTCTTTCACCAGAATAGGTGGATGTTCATTTTAGCTGCTCGCTGCCCCTCCACAGAAATATGCATATTAATGCAGTTGGGCAAAATTTGTCTCCTGGTGTAAGGAAATGCAAGTTGATACTCTTTGTACGGTTTTTGACCTGGCAAAGCTTTGATGTTGACACAGTTAATGGTTATTTGTCAGCCCGGGGCTTTTTTCACTTTATTCAATTAACACTTGATGTGCTACTTTTCTCAAATGGGCTTTTGCTTATGTTTCTACCTGCCCTTTCTGTGAAGCTACAGTGGGACCTTAATTTAGTTTTTTGGAGTTTTTTTATTGCGAGAAAACAACAAAAACAGATACACATCGCAGCCTCAGAAGTCATATTCATCAAAGCACAACTAGCCATCAACATTTCTCTAAATCGAGACCCCATGCTACCCGAGAACTATAGCTTCTCAAAATCATTCCCTCATTTCTCGTGCTGACCTTCTGGTCCTCTAACTTCTGGCGAGGCGCACAGTCCACCCCTATGTTTGTTCCAGTTCGATGGCATGTGTAGCTGCAGATACACATGCTTTGCACATCCCACCATCTAGTGTTGGGCTCGGAGTGTTACAAGTTGTTTTTCTTCGAAGATGTCTTTCGAGTCACGAGATCGAGGGACTCCTCCCCTTTCGGCTCCATTGCGCATGGGCCTCGACTCCATCTTAGATTGTTTTTTTTCCGCCATCGGGTTCGGACGTGTTCCTTTTCGCTCAGTGTTTCGGGTCGGAAAGTTAGTTAGAATCTCGGAAAAATCGTCGGTATTGTTTGCGTTCGGTATCGGGTTAGTTACAACAGATCGACACCGACTTTTGAAGAGCTCCAGTGGCCCTTCGGGGTTTTTTCGATCCCCCGTCGGGGCCTGGTCGGCCCGGCCACCTGTCTCTTCAAGGCTGATGGAACGGACCCCATTCCGCTTCTGCCCAAAATGTCACAACAAGTATCGGTATACAGATCAGCATCTGGTCTGTAACTTGTGTTTGTCTCCAGAGCACAAGGAAGATACTTGTGAAGCCTGTCGAGCGTTTCGGTCGAGGAATACATTAAGAGACCGAAGAGCGAGAAGACTGCAGATGGCGTCGGCGCCGACAGGACAAGGGCGTTTCGAGGAGGAAGAAGAAACCTTCTCCATTCAGGAATCGGACTCAGACGAGCTGGATCCTGAAGAAACGCCGAAAACCGTGAGTAAGACGTCGGCACCGAGACACCATGACGCCGAAAATAAAGAAGGTTTCCTCGGAGCCCAAAAAGGCGACCGAAAAAGTTTTGATTCCGAAACATCCAGCCTCGGAACCGAAAACAGGTTCCTACACAGATTGCAAGGACATAAGTTCGGAGAAGAACTTAAATCAATGGAGCCAGACTACACTCAAAGGAGGCTCCACATTTAAAAGGACACAGGGAAGATAAGCACTCTTCCCCCAATTAAAATGAAAAGAAGACTTGCCTTTCAAGAAAAGGTCAAGCAGCCACAGGCAAAGGTAGCAAGACAAACAACTCCGCCACCTTTTCCACCACCATCAATGCACACATCACCGGTAGCCACTCCACCACTGATGCAATCCCCGACTCATACTGCAATGAGTCAAGATGATCCCGACGCATGGGACCTTTATGATGCTCCGGTATCAGATAACAGCCCAGACTGTTACCCTGCGAGGCCGTCACCACCTGAAGACAGTACATCCTACACGCAGGTGGTCTCAAGGGCAGCTGCTTTTCATAACGTCACCTTGCATGCAGAACCAATTGAGGATGACTTTTTATTTAATACACTATCCTCCACTCATAGCCAATACCAAAGCTTACCTATGCTCCCTGGAATGCTAAAACACTCCAAACAAGTATTTCAGGATCCTGTAAAAGGCAGGGCCATAACTCCAAGGGTGGAGAAGAAGTATAAGCCACCGCCAACAGACCATGTTTATATTACGTAGCAATTAACACCAGACTCTGTGGTTGTTGGGGCAGCTCACAAGAGATCAAACTCTCATACCTCGGGAGACGCTCCATCTCCAGACAAGGAGAGTCGTAAATTCGGGGAAAAGGGTTGCAGCACACGCAGCAAACTAATGGCGCATTGCCAATTCACAAGCACTTCTGGCAAGATACGATAGAGCTCATTGGGACGAAATGCAGCATTTCATAGAACACTTACCCAAAGAGTTCCAAAAAAAGGCACAACAAGTGGTGGAAGAAGGACAAAGTATCTCAAATAATCAGATACGGTCAGCAATGGATGCAGCAGATACAGCTGCAAGGACAGTAAATACTGCAGTAACAATAAGGAGACACGCATGGTTGCGTACATCAGGATTCAAGCCGGAAATACAACAAGCCGTGCTGAATATGCCTTTTAATGAACAGCAGTTGTTTGGCCCGGAGGTGGACACTGCTATTGAGAAACTTAAAAAAGACACTGATACGGCAAAAGCCATGGGCGCACTCTACTCTCCACAGAGCAGAGGCACATTTCGCAAAACACAATTTAGAGGAGGGTTTCGAGGTCAACCTACAGAAGCCACAACCTCACAAGCAAGGCCCACTTATCAAGGCCAATATCAGCGGGGAAGTTTTCGGGGGCAATATAGAGGGGGACAATTCCAAAAGAATAGAGGGAAGTTCCAAAGCCCCAAAACTCCTCAAAACAAGCAGTGACTTCCAAGTCACACATCCCCAACACATAACACCTGTGGGGGGGAGACTAAGCAATTTTTACAAACATTGGGAGGAGATAACAACAGACACTTGGATACTGGCAATTATCCAGCATGGTTATTGCATAGAATTTCTCAATTTCCCTCCAAACGTCCCACCGAAAACACACAATATGTCAAAACAACACATGGATCTTCTAGGACTAGAGGTCCAGGCATTGCTACAGAAAGGAGCAATAGAATTAGTACCAATCCAACAGAAAGGAACAGGAGTTTACTCTTTGTACTTTCTCAAACCCAAAAAGGACAAAACACTAAGACCTATATTAGATCTAAGAACATTAAATACCTAAATCAAATCAGACCACTTTCACATGGTGACATTACAAGACGTAATCCCACTGCTCAAACAACAAGACTACATGACAACACTAGACCTCAAGGATGCATATTTCCATATACCAATACATCCTTCACACAGAAAGTACCTAAGATTTGTATTCCAAAGGGTACACTACCAATTCAAAGTGTTGCCATTCGGAATAACTACTGCGCCAAGAGTCTTTACAAAATGCCTAGCAGTAGTAGCTGCGCATATCAGAAGGCAGCAAATACATGTGTTCCCGTATCTAGACGATTGGTTAATCTAAACCAACATACTAAAACGGTGTTCAGAACACACAAAGTACGTCATAGAAACCCTACACAGACTAGGTTTCTCAATCAACTACACAAAGTCACACCTTCAACCGTGTCAGACACAGCAATACTTAGGGACAACGATCAACACAGCAAGAGCGATTGCCACGCCAAGTCCACAAAGAGTACAAGCATTTCACAATGTAATAAAGGTCATATATCCAAACCAAAGGATACAAGTCAAAATAGTAATGAAACTACTAGGCATGATGTCCTCAGGCATAGCTATTGTCCCAAACGCAAGGTCACACATGCGGCCCTTACAACAGTGCCTAGCATCACAATGGTCACAGGCACAGGGTCAACTTCTAGATCTAGTGTTGATAGACCGCCAAACATACACCTCGCTTCAATGGTGGAACAATATAAATTTAAACCAAGGGTGGCCTTTTCAAGACCCAGTGCCTCAATTCGTAATAACTACAGATGCCTCCATGATAGGGTGGGGAGCACACCTCAATCAACACAGCATTCAGGGACAATGGAACACTCAGCAAAAACAGTTTCACATAAATCACCTAGAACTATTGGCAGTATTTCTAGCGTTAAAAGCTTTTCAACCAATAATAAGCCACAAACACATTCTTGTCAAAACAGACAGGGAGGAACACACTCAACACAGTTGTGTCTCCTGACACAGAAAATATGGCACTGAGCGATACACAACCACATTCGCCTAATAGCACAGTTTATTCCAGGAATTTAGAATCAATTAGCAGACAATCTCTCTCGGGATCACCAACAAATCCCCAAAACAAATGGGAGATTCACCCCCAAATACTATATACGTACTTCCAAATTTGGGGGACACCACAAATAGACCTATTTGCAACAAAAGAAAATGCAAAATGCCAAAGCTTCGCATCCAGGTCCCCACAAGATCAGTCTCTGGGCAGTGCATTATGGATGAGTTGGTCAGGGATATTTGCATACGCTTTCCCCCCCTCTCCCACTCCTTCCATATCTAGTAAACAAGTTGAGTCAAAACAAACTCAAACTCATACTCATAGCACCAACTTGGGCAAGTTCCTTGGTACACAACACTACTAGACCTCTCAGTAGTACCTCATGTCAAACTACCAAACAGACCAGATCTGTTAACTCAACACAATCAACAGATCAGACACCCCAATCCAGCATCGCTGAATGTAGCAATTTGGCTCCTGAGGTCTTAGAGTTCGTACACTTAGACCTTACACAAGAATGTATGGAAGTCATAAAACAAGCTAGGAAACCAACCACGAGACATTGCTATGCAAATAAGTGGAAAAGGTTCGTTTATTATTGCCATAATAATCAAATTCAACCTTTACATGCATCTGCTAAAGACATCGTAAGCTACTTGCTACATTTGCAAAAGTAAAAACTAGCTTTTTCATCCAATAAGATACATCTTACCGCAATTTCAGCTTACCTGCAAATTACCCACTTAACTTCATTGTTTAGGATACCAGTCATTAAACCCTTTATGGAAGGCCTAAAAAGAATTATACCACCAAGAACACCACCAGTCCCTTCATGGAACCTCAACATTGTCTTAACACGACTCATGGGGCCACCTTTTGAGCCCATGCACTCATGTGAAATGCAATATTTAACATGGAAAGTTGCATTTCTAATTGCCATCACATCTCTAAGAAGAGTAAGTGAAATACAAGCATTTACCATTCAAGAACCATTTATTCAAATACACAAGCTTAAAGTAGTTCTTCGAACAAATCCAAAATTCTTACCAAAAGTCATATCACCGTTCCACTTGAATCAAACAGTAGAACTACCAGTGTTCTTCCCACAACCAGATTTGGTAGCTGAGAGGGCACTACATACGTTAGACATCAAAAGAGCGTTAATGTACTACATTGCTAGAACCAAACAAATTCGGAAAACAAAACAATTATTTGTTGCTGTCCAAAAACCTCATTCAGGAAATCCAATTTCCAAGCAAGGCATTGCTAGATGGATAGTTAAATGCATTCAAACCTGTTATCTCAAAGCAAAGAGACAACTGCCTATTACACCGAGGGCACACTCAACTAGAAAGAAAGGTGCTACCATGGCCTTTCTAGGAAACATTCCAATGACTGAAATATGTAAGGCAGCCACATGGTCTACGCCTCATACGTTTACCAAGCACTACTGCATGGATGTGTTAACAGCACAACAAGCCACAGTAGGACAAGCAGTATTACGAACTTTGTTTCAAACAACTTCAACTCCTACAGGCTGAACCACCGCTTTTGGGGAGATAACTGCTTACTAGTCTATGCAAAGCATGTGTATCTGCAGCTACACATGCCATCGAACGGAAAATGTCACTTACCCAGTGTACATCTGTTCGTGGCATGGGACGCTGCAGATTCACATGCTCCCACCCGCCTCCCCGGGAGCCTGTAGCCGTTTCAAAGTTGATCTTGAACATTTGTAAATTTGTAAATATATCACTTTAAACTACATTATGTACATACATGTTTACTCCATTGCATGGGCACTATTACTATAATACACAACTCCTACCTCACCCTCTGCGGGGAAAACAATCTAAGATGGAGTCGACGCCCATGCGCAATGGAGCCGAAAGGGGAGGAGTCCCTCGATCTCGTGACTCGAAAGACTTCTTCGAAGAAAAACAACTTGTAACACTCCGAGCCCAACACTAGATGGCGGGATGTGCAAAGCATGTGAATCTGCAGCGTACCATGCCACGAACAAATGTACACTGGGTAAGTGACATTTTCCTTTCTCCCAAATTGTAGTCAGTTTTCTCGGACACCTCCTGCTCTCATATATATCTTTCTCTGCCAGCATGCACCATTCCAGATCCAACTTCCAGTTCTCCAGCTCTGGTGGTCCAGTTGCTTTCTAGGCACAAGTTATGTTGCGTTTTGCCACTACCAGTCCCATAGTCATCCATATCTGATCCATATGGGTGAGATCAGTTGCATCCCAGGTATTTAGCAAACACCACTTAGGCTTAGGCTCTGCAATGTTGCCACATACAGTATTTAAACAGGACACCACTGAGCCCCAGTACCTCTGTATGAACAGCAGCCCCATAGCATGTGATAGAAAGACCCATCTTGGACACAATTTCGGGGACATAAGGGTGAAGCTATTCTACCCATTTTAGCCAAGGTGGTACAAGTGTAATAGCTCCTATGGAAATCGAAACCTTGCTCAGCTAGCTACTTCCCTAGGGGATGCTAAGGCCACTTGTCATCATCTAACTCCCCTATGTCATGCGCCCAGTGCGCCCTCAGGCTCCGACATACATCTGGCAGGTTATTTATATAATTTTATGGTATGTGGTGGACGTTGCCTTCTTAGGCACGTGGACAGTAATCGGTCTTCAAGCGGGGATGATTCAGGGGTGTAATCCCCTCAGGTAACACTTTATAGGGTGCATGCCTGATTTGGAGGTAGCGGTACGCCTCAGCAGAGGCGAGTTGAAACCCCGTCTGGAGATCCACATAGGTAAGAATGATGTCCTGTGTCCACAGATCCCTGACTTTTGTGAGGCAGGTGAGGTCCCATTTACTGAATCCTAGCTGTGTACCTAGCATTCCCAGTACCGCCGTCTCCCATAGGGGGGGTATTTTGTGTAATGATTTTTTCCACTGCAGCGCGTGCAGTGTTTCATGCCAGAGTGACAGCCGTAGAAGTGGGCAAGGCCTTAGGTCTTTTCCCACCATATAGTGCCTGCAAGACCCCTCCAGGCTGCACGGCATTACAGTCCATTCGATAGGTTGGTTCTGTTGCTTCATTGGAGTCTCTTCACAGCTGTGCTACTCTTGATTCCTAAAACAGTTTTTCTTATTGCAGGTTCTTCAGCAAGCTGCAGGCCCCTTCATACTATCTTTGTGCCTGACATCCTGGTAGTTAGTACCTTTGCCTCCTTTTATGCTGCCAGCGTTCACTTCTTTAACACATCCATCCAAGGAGGAGAGGCTCATCGGTCGTATCCGTGGCATGCTCTTAGGCTCAGAATAAGGAGAACTACGTTGATGATCAGTTATTAGTTGGGTGTACAGGTGCAAAAAGCTGGCACCGAGGCACTGTACAATAGAAAATACCAGCTCCTGCCGTCACCCAGTAAGGATAATGGCTGGGGAGCTGGGATGGATTACTGAGACCTTTGGCATCCCCATGGCCCCCAATTATTTGTCACCCGTTTATTATTCACTGATCAAAGCAAGGAGATCCTCCACATTGCCCTGCTATGGCTTTTGTGTAAGATTTTTGGATGATGGTGGTGCCCCTGGAAGAGGCATGGGAATCACCAGGCATTTTTTAAATGTCATGGGGGGCTGCAGGGAGCACCTCACGCAGCCCCAAAGCAACTTAAACAAATTGCAATAAGTCTCCTGGATCAGAACATGACCACAGAAGAGCTTACCGTATTTTTTTAAAGCACTCCTAGTTGGAGCTGTATGCACTTCAGCAAGAGTGCAGGGGGACCCTTGTGGTTCTTTGGCTGCACTTTGTGGGCTGAATATTTTTTTTTTTTAAAGACTCAGACACTTTTTATGTTTTTTTATTTTTTAAATGTAGTGACATTTTGAACAATCCCTAAAGTAACTATAACTGGCACCCTCACCATGCACTGCTGATTGCCCCCGTGTTACATCACTCATGTCAAGTTATATGACATAATTGATAGCATCATTGCAACATCTGAAATTACATTATTCATAACACTGTGAATGGCGAGGGCTCTAGTTATAGTTATATTAGGGCACAAGGTGTACTTACTAAAGATAACTGGTGAATTTTCAGTACTTTTGTTATTTTAAAATGGTATGCTTTGTCTGATGTTGTCACCTAACCATTATGTCACTTTAACCTATGTTTTTTCAGTGATATATCGTTTATATACTTAAGGAAACTTTCTGAGCAAGAAAAAATGTATTCATGAGAAACACTCTTAGTTATTTGTGGCACAGATGCCTATAAACTACTAAAATATAGTTTAAATGTGTAATAACTTTGCATAGCTCTATCAACAGTTGCACCTTCATGAGAACCCCGTAATAACATCCATATTTATTTTGCAGTTAAAGAAGCCTTTGGAAGCAGGGAGAGGTTAGTTGTCATGAATTCGCCAAGCTCTTCAAGTAGTGCTGCCACTTCAGCAGAAACAACAATGCAGATGTAAGGAAAAGATGCCTGGATAATACATCATCTGGGTTCTATAATACCTGCTAATAATGAAGAAGGATTCAGAAACGGTGGCAGCGTTATCTGCTTTATGACCAGTACCATCAAGAAATGTATTGGACAATCGAAGGAAAGAAATTTGCAGGGCATGTTTTCCAAAACCAATCAGTTTTAAGCATTCCCCCATTTTGTCTGCATCTTCTGTGGGTGTGCCATATTACTGTAATATATTGTACAGTAAGAAAGCGATATATATTTGGTATCTTACAAATAAACTAAGGTGTTTCATCTCCACTCTTAAATAATGTGATTTTTGTTCCGTACTACCATGTAATATTTTAAACAGATTTTTAAATGTAGTGCAAGGTATTTGGTGGCTATGTGATAAATGAGTCAGGGTTTTACCACTTGGATTTTTCAGTTTTTGTATTTTTCCAGATTTGGTTTTATATGCTTATATCTGTGATATAAATACATCAGTTCAACTAGAATATTTCCACATTTAACAAATCCTGGACCTCGTTCACACTAGCAAGTAAAAACCACAGAACATCAGACATTTAACAATTTACTGGTCAAGATGACCTCTTAACCATGGAACTCTGCTCGCCCTGCTGTCCAAGAACTAGGCGAGAGCCTTATGTCTGTGGTTGTTTTGGCTGCCCAATCTCTATAGCAGAGCGGCAGAGAAGAGAATTGGAGTACCTTTTTGACAAAGGCATATATGGTACAATGTACTAACTTCTTCAAACTGTAAAAGAAAAATTCAAAAGTGAAATACAGATGTCTGCCAAAGGGGTAAAAATCAGTAAGAGAAAATAAGGCTGATATGGCTTCTTTGTGCAAGAGAGTTGATGAAAATAAAATGACAGTTCTGAGAGTGAGGCAGAATATTTACGATTATTGAGCTTAATGCATTATGCACTATGATGCAGGGAACTTTAAAATAGAGCTAGGCAGGAGACCTGCAGGAAAAAAGGACAGATCCAAGAAAGTAAAGGTATGACAATTAAGGATATAAACTAAGCATCTTTGTACATATGGATCTAGATCTCTCGATGCAAGTGAAGTCGTTGGTCCTTCAGATGTTATAAGGCATTTACACTCCTGCTTCACGAAAAAGAACCTACCGATAGCCAAAAATGCTGGCACCAGTTTGTTCCAAAGCTACACATTAACAGTTCATCGGGGTGTGGCCCCTTTCACCCAGGTTAGACATTTCCAGTTGTAACAGATTAAAGAGTTGGTACATGCGAAGGGGCCAATATACAGGCAGCTACAACCCTTTTCACTACTATCCTCTTGGACCTTTGGTCCAAAATTACATAATAAAGACCTAAAATAAAATAACTGGAACTTGTTTTGGGCATTTTGCTCCAAAACAAAGAGTGTGAAAGCTACATTGTTCAAAGGCTGAGCGTTGGAGCTGCTGAAAGAGAAGGGCGAGGATAATGTATGAAATGCTGACTAGCCATACTGCCAGAATAACAGTAGTGGCCGAACAGTGTAATCCAAAAATTGTTTGCTGTTGTACACTGGAGGTATTGTAAGTCACAATCAAGTTGATTACACTAGTTATTCATTTTTTTTTTAAAGTAGGCGTAGTGATGGAATGGTACAACACTAATCAATATTGAGGAGTGCCTATATGGCGGGTTGTGCTTTTGATGCTTGTTAAGTATTGTAATAGTTAACCTAGAAAGTTTAGGGTACTTGGTCTCATAGTTGCTAAGCCTTTGGTAAAAGGGGTTTACCAGGTCCTTCATTGGTTGCAGGAGGGGACAGTCATGTTAGTCTGGGTGTAGAGGCTGTGGTGTGGAGTTAGAGGTGGGTTACTCAACATTCTACTGGGAAAGACTGATCATTCCTGCTCGAAATGTTTGTAGACAAAAGCAGGCCATTTGATGGTATCAATATTACTTTTGATTGTGCTTATTTTATTTTTAAATGTTATGGGGTTCAACTCTCCTATTGAGAAGCATAACGTTGTATCTGTTTTTGAGAAAGGATATATATCACCTCATCTTTTAAAGACCAGGTCTGATTGAGAAGCAGTAGGTTCATCCAATAATACTTTTTCTGCAGGCCAAAGAAAATGCACCTTTTTTGGAATTTTGACATTCCATTCATCCTACTTTATACAGCAGTAACCACGGAGATGGTATTTCTTTATGCTAACAGTTAATGTAAGTTGATGCCGGCAATCCTCTTTATTCCTACCTCTTATGACCCTAAAACAGAGCATAATCATTTGAAGGAATTTGTGGTCAAGCTTTTATAATTCGTTCAATGCAAGATCACATTAGCACGAGATCTAATTTGGGTGCGAAATATTGAGAAGCAGAGACGGGATGGATAGATAAAGATCAGATGAGCATCGCAAGAACTTCTGACAGTGATAAGGAAATTGGTACTGTGCAGTATTTGGTTAGAGATCCATTCTTCAGAGATGGAAACGGGGTGGTGTTATAAAGTTTTTGGGGAATTAATATAACAGTTGCGTGAGGTGTACTTTGGAATGCCATTAAGATCAATATCTTGGGAAGAATAACAGCGCATGCAGCTTTTCTGATGGATTCATCTTCTTCAAGATTCCAATCCATACGAATAATTCTTCAAAGTGTCAGACTGATCCAGAACAAGTTGTTCCCAGTAGTGACTCTCCAGGAAGTGCTGCATGGCTCCAGCCACAACTCCACCTCTGTATGTAACAATCCTGAAGTATATTAGGTCCCAACCAAAGTCCTTGTGTTAGTTCTTGTTTTTACATTCCTCAATAAGGTACAGTGCCTTTTGTCTCACTAACAAATTCATCAGCTTTTGGCATTGAATAGGTCAAATGTCTTTTCAAATTGCCTCAGGCTTCAAGGCTTTTCAGATGGTGCCTAAGATGATCCAGGACTGCTGCATGTGGTATTGGGTCAGGTCGTTGCGTGACTTGTGCCTCCATGCACTCGTAGGAATCAGGCATTTGTCGTTAGCTGTGGCTCATAAGGAAACTCCCAAGTGGATTTTTTCACCCAAAGGTGAGTCACTGTCCAGGGAACGTTCTCCTCCTTTCCACACAAAAAAAAAATCAGAGGAAGGATACGTTTTTCAGCATGAATCTTTTCTGGGTTCAAATGCTGTGTTTTATTCCATGATCTAGCGGTTGGGTCCAAAACTCTCCTCTCATAGTAGTCTTTTTTTTTTTCCCCTTTGTTGTTGACCTTCGCCTGCTTCCACCATTTACTGCTTAGTCCAGCTGTCGCTTGATGTTGGACTCCTATCCCAGAAGTCTTTGTGCGTGGTCGCCATCTTTAGATATTTTTTCTGCCATTAGGTCTGGAAGCATTGCTGAAAGCTCTCCTATTGTCAAAGGAAAGAAGAAAGAAAACACTTGGGTGGCTAATGTGTGAAGGCCGGAGAATGCGTTGGGAGGGAGCTCCCTGCTTTGAGTGAAATTTAGAACACACCTTTCTGCTTCTTCCTGCAGTGCCACCACAAGTTTGCCTGAAAGGACAACCACCAGGTGTGTAATCAGCTTGCTGAGAGACCACAGCACCAAGGGCTTCAAGGCTTTTGCAAGATTCAAACCAAAATGCCCGGGAGAAGCAAAGACAGGCACACTAAACCATGCGGGAGCAGATAGAAACTCCATCACTGAGAAACCTCGGACTGCCGAGTGAAGAGGGGGGACAACATCGCCAAAGGAGGAGAGGGATTGGATGTTGAGCAGGAACACAGGAAACAGAAAGAAAAGCGTGGACAGGTAACTCTGTAAAAACAGGGGCGAGGGAGCCAAGAACATCAGACTCTAGATCTCAAAAGACTGCCTCAGTGCCAAAAATATGACTGACCAAAGGCCTTGTTGAGATCGAAGGAGCACCTCGGGTCCCACACCAAAGACACCGCAAGCAGTCAAGCCTCAGAAAAGTCACCAGCGTCGTAAGATGACCAAAGTGAGAGAAACTCAAGAAGATGGCAGCCGAGACAAAACAATGACGTAGAACACGAGAGCAGTGGTAGGACCTTGATGCATATTCCCCTGAAGAGAGAGTGGATACTTATCCGTTGCGGCCTTCCTGCCCAGATGACATTGCCATGTACAATCACATTTTTAAATGTCAGCAGACCAGTATAAGATCTAGTTGGAGGAAGAGAAGTTGCTGATGTGTTTAGCCCGAGACTGCTACTTTCACAAAGCAAGAGCCAGTACTTACCAATGCTCCCATTTTGGACCAACCTGCAGATCAGTGACATCCAAGGTTGAAAACAAAAAATTAAACATGCCTTGAAGGACTTTGCACATATTCAAGGCACTCCATCACTGTGGTCACCACCAGAAAAAGAGTGAATGTGTGTTAGAAATGGGGTTTCTGGTTGGCTAGGGTATGCACCTAAGCCAGGCAGAACCTACCCATGCTAGTCAGGACAAGGGAGTTACACGTCTAAGATAACCCCTACTTACCCCCTTGGTAGCTTGGCACGAGCAGTCAGGCCTATCCCAGAGGCAATGTGTAAAGCGTTTGCACAACACACAAAACACACGTAACGCAATATGTACACCACAAAGTAAACACAACACTGAGCTATGTAAAAATAAACTGTATTTCACAAAACATAATTAGACCAAACATTACATATCAGTACTACCCTGCTACCTTAGAAGTTGTCAGAACGTTGCACGTGTTACTAATACTCTGCAAGAATAAGCAGTAGTCTCATTAGAACACGTACTCAGGATTCTGCAACATAAGCAGTAGCCCGGAATCACCTTATAAAAGAAATGCACTTGCCATAAAAGTATCATAAATATCCATAAAAGGAACATTAGAGAACATATGGCAGGTCATAAATTCATATTAACCTGTTATGCCCATAAAAGGAACATTAGCAACCATATATGTAACATCATAAAACTAGACAGGTTAACATAATGTCCATACTAGGTGCATAAGAAATATGTAAGTCCTTTTTAAGTACTCTTATGATGTAGGGGCACTTCAGTGCCACGGGGATCATAGAGGGGGGCCCCTGGCGCTCCTGTGCGCAAGACAGGGGCCACGTGTTGATCCTGGGTGGAGGGTGGCGGTAGTCCCCTCCTCTGGTGGTGGGTGTGGGGGGCCCCTCCTGGGGCTTGTGCCTAAACGGGTGCAGACACGGTCTGTGGCCCCCCCATGGATCATGACTAACCCTCGTAGGGGAGGGGGCTTCTGTAACAAAGGCTTCAGGTCGCCGGGGCATCCGTGCCCCGAAGGCATGGGCTGGGGAAAAGGAACTTCCTTTCTGCCCCTGGGCCCTGCAATGCCAAAGGCAGCTGCTCGAGGAAAGGGGGAGAGGCCGACACCTCTCACAGCTAGCTGCGCTCCTCCTGGAGCCCTCTGGGAGCTCAAACAAGGCAGGGAGTAGTCGGCCAGCGCGTCCCCCAAACAGGGTGAGACGTGCTTCCACTTGATCTGGGCTATGGCGGTGATCCTCCAAGAAGGAAGGGCCCAGGGCTCCTGTGCCCCGGGGGGATTCAACACAGCGCGGTTCGGACGCGCTCAGCAATCCTCGAATGCTCGGGTTGCGGCGGTGACCTCTGTACGGCGACGCTCTCTTCGAAGAACGGGGACCCGCAAATGAGCCCCGGGCTGCGGCGGTGAATCTCCTGCACGGCAATGCGCTTAGAAGCACAGGGGGGCACAAAGAAAAAGCGCTCTCCCGGTGCTTTATGAGGAGATGCAGCACTCCTCGTGCTGTGGATGATTACAGGGGTTAGAGGCCACCGTACCCTGCCCCTGGAGACAGAAGAAGGGGGGAGTCACAGGGCTAGCAGGCCCCAACAACAGGCAGATGGTGTCAGTTCCTCCTGGTGACCTAGCAGCTCACAGGTCAGCACAGCAGCAGCAGTCCAAGGTGGGTCCTGGTGAGTCCATTCAATAGCGACCTGTGTCCTGAAGATGTCCCAAGAATTTCTCTTCATGTCTAAATTGTGGGGGAAAATCCCCTGTACTTATATACTCAGTTTACAGTGTGTTTCACAAAGAGAGGGGATAGACAGTGTAAAAGAGGACAAACTGAGCAGGCAAGCATCCTCTTCACACTAATGGGAGCTGGCTCAAGCAGTGTGATAGAAACAGTGTTCAAAAGGGTTGGGGCAGAATTAGTTGTTTGCAACACCAGAAAATGGAAAAAATGCCGGTTTGTTGCATCCAGGCACCCATACTGCCATTTTCTAGGGAATCTACTGTTGATAGACTGGTCAGGGAAATTTGATTACGGTTTCCCCCCAATCCTACTGTTGTCACTAGTAATCAACAAGTGCAGACAGTCGCGGATGGCCTTAATACTCATCACTCCCACCCAGTGGGCAAGACCAACCTGTTGTTCAGTTCTGATTGAGATGGCATAAAAGAATGTGCAGACTCTGCATCACACGACCCGCTTTCCATGCAGGAGTGGGGGTTGGGCTGGGGAGGTCAAGGGGTTCACCACCCAGAACAAAACACACTGAGTCTAGCAGCATGGCTCCTGATGTCATAGAGCTCAGACATCTGGGCCTTCCAGAGAAAGCAATGACAGTCCTCAGGGAAGCACGATTACAGAACACGAAGAAATACTACACAGCCAAATAAGAGAGACACAGAGATCTGGGGCAAGATGTATCATACTTCCATTTTGCATTACCTAAATAGCCAATTTTAGGAAATCGCTATTTAGGTAATGCAAAATGGAATGTAACAAAATAAATTCCCTAATGGGGATTTCTTAAAATTCGCAATTGCTATTAGGGAATGAGACTCCATTCATTCCTTTCAGCCTGAAGGCCCATAGGTGCGAATGGTTTTGCATTGTAATGCAAAACCAAGGGTACTGAGGGCCTAAGGTCCCCTTTAATGGACCCCTAAAAAAAATGTGTGCACATGTAAAGCGCACACATGCCCATTCCACAAATCATCCGTAAATTAATCACACTTGAGACAGTGGGGGTTATTCTAACTTTGGAGGAGTGTTAATCCGTCCCAAAAGTGACGGTAAAGTGACGGATATACCACCAGCCGTATTACGAGTTCCATAGGATATAATGGACTCGTAATACGGCTGGTGGTAAATCCGTCACTTTTCCGTCACTTTTGGGACGGATTAACACCTCCTCCAAAGTTAGAATAACCCCCAGTGTTTCTAATTGCAATGACCTCGTCTCACAGGGTAAGCAAGCTACAAGCACTCACTATATAGAAGCCATACCTGCAAATATACAAGGACAGGATACTCTTGAGGACCAAACCACGCATCCTGCCAAAGGTCAGATCTCACTTTCACATAAATCAAATAAACCAGACACCAAGCTTTTTTCAAGAGCCAAGGACTTGTGCAGAAAAAAAAACACTACATACATTGTACGCCAGCAGGCCTATAATGAACTACCTGGAGAGAACAAAACCAATCATAAAAGGGAAATCGTTCTTTGTATCATTTGTAGACAACAGCAAGGGCAAACCAGTTACAAAGAACACCATTGTTAGGTGGATAAAGCAGATAATCCAAGTGTGCCACAAAAAGCTGTCATACAGCTAGATAGTAAACCAAGAGCACACTCGACAAGAAAGAATGGCGCTACCATAGCTTTCCTGGCAAACATCCTACTGAGTGACATCTGTATGGCAGCCATATTGTCCTTAGTGAACATGTTAAAAAAAATTCTACTGCATCAACGTCCAGGTGAACAGAGAAGCATAGATGGGACAAAAGGTACAAGCTCAGACTTCTCTCCAACCGAACCACCACTGTAAAGAAACAGCTACAAAATTGATGCACAGCATGTGAATCCAGAAAAGAATCCTGGTGCAAAACAGAATTGTTTTTTACTAGTAGGAGTAGTTTTGCAGCTTGAAGAATTTTCTGAATTCACATATGGGTCATTCCAGAAAATGAGCTGAAGCAAAGTGAACAGGGACACAGATTACAAAAAAGAAGAAGCCTACAGCACACTAAAATACAAAGTGCCTCTAAAAAGGAAAAAAAAGAATCTGAAGACTGCAACAAAGCACTAATATTGGGTGGGCATCAGACGTCAGGAGATTGTTAGACTAAGCACCAAATGGTGGAAGCAGTCCACGCCCAACAGCAAAAAATAATGGGGGGAGGGTGGCTATTACGAGGAGAGTTTTGGACTCAAGCACTAGATGACTGAATAATATACAGCATATAAATCCAGAAAATTCTTCAAGCTACAAAGTAAGTAAAGTAGCCATTTCATTGTCTTCTTCCTTGAGGTAAAAGTCCCATTCACTGACCATTGAGACCCTCGGAGCACCTGGCTAGAAAAACGCTGCAGCACTCATAGACAGTCCACAATTATTGTCAACCAAGATGAGTCCATAAAAAACTTGAAATGTTAGATCCTTTTATTGATGTTTGAAAGCATCGGTCTTGCTAGTGTAAAAATCTAGAAAAATACACAGCCAACTTGTGTTTCGTCACCAGTGTGACTTTTTCAAGGCTGTAAAGTATGCGAAATTTAGACCATTACATGGTGATAAATCCTTTGAGGAAAATTACAGGAAAACAACAGGCCTACAGCCCATACCATATTAGTGGCTGATTCATTAGACCCATGCATTGCTGAAAAGAGTGTCTTCGTTGACATGCCAAGAAAGGAAAACGTGAATCAACCCAAAGATGAAACATAATCCACCAATGAGAAAAAAGGAAGTGAAAGAAGATAAAATTAAAATCAGTAGGGCTACCCCACCTAAACAGCCAGTGTCAGTAAGTAAAAGATAAGAATGGAAAGCTGCATCAAGTTGATGCTGACCAATTGCGTAACAAATTATAGCCGAAGACCGGCTACTCAAGAATTGATGCTGAGAAATGTAGTGCTGTAAAAACAAATCTGATAGAGACTTCTAGTTGCAGATTCCTTACCTTAGAATTTTCCCCCAGGCGTCAGACTGGGTCCAGAGACTTTTCTTCGAGCAATACCCTTGCGTGTCGGTAGGTGGCGTTGGTCGACTCTGTGGGTGTCATGGTCGCCGTGATGATGTCAGGAGTAGTACATAGACGCCGCCCTCGCGCAGTGACGTCACTTCTTTTCTTTCTGTGCCACGCGCTGATCTGGAGAGAGCTACCCTAGCTATTTTTTGGCAGAATCTGACCGTTTTGTCGAAGTTTTTGGTTTATGACTTTGGTGCGTCGAGATATCCATGAAGACCGGGTTCAAGCCTTGTGAGGACTGCCATCGGACGATGTCGGTGACGGATCCTCATCGCGTTTGTCTGTGGTGCCTTGAGCGCGACCACGACCCAAAGTCGGGCTCCGAGTGTCTGGCCATGCCCTTGAAAGCTTTGAGGGAGCGGTCCCTAAAGCTAATGGCGGCCCGGAACTTGACTCTGCGTAGGTCTCCATCTCACTTGAGAGGAGGGTCTCAAGATCGGTCGCAGAGTCATCACCACTCGTCTTCTTCGAAGTCCTCGGTTCAAGGTAAGAAGAAGTCGAAGAAGTCCCATTGCCCTCTGACCTCACCCTGTTGCTCGGCCGCCACGGAACGAGCGTCCACGCACTAGGCTGCTGTACTCGGAGCCTGGGTCTGGGTTGACTCCACGTTTCCCTGAGTTTCCCAGAGCCGAAGCGACCCCCGCCCAACTTAAGGAGTTTTACGAGGCCATGTGCCTCATCTTTGGGCGGGCCGACCCAGATACGGTGCCTTCGGGCTCAAGGGGTCCGGCTGAGGGGCCTTCTGGTTCCGCACCGACGGCTATGGCCCTGGCCACTGAGGTCACCTCCGGATCTTTGCGCGGATCCGCACCTATGCCGGTCGCACCTTCAAGACCTTCCCCAGCACCGGGTCGATTATCGACGCTCCCGACGTCGGTAGTGCCCACTATAGACGTCGACCCAATTCTTATCCCTGACGACTTGGAGTTGGAGCGGCGTTGGCCAACGCCGCCATCGGCTTCGGTGGGCCCTATTTGCCTGAGGTCGGATTCAGACTCATTTTCCTATGGGTACGAATACGGGAAGGAATTGGAGGGGTCCCTGGACCCTTATGAATACCAGGATGACCCTGCTATGGACTAGGAACAGGACTTGGGCAAAGCCAGTGGTCTGGATACTTCTCCTGACGCTGGCATGCTGTCTCCTTCTACCGTGGCTATGGCGGAGGGAGCTCCTTATAGTATGGTGGTTAGTAGGGCGGCTGAGGTCCTTGGCCTTGAGCTACCTACTGTGGAAGTCAGGTCTAATCTCCTGACAGACGTGCTTCAGCCTGGGGCATCTACTTCGAAACCCCTTCTCCCATTCAATGAGGCCCTCACTGATGTCCTTTTGGGTACATGGTCCAAACCCAACACAGGGGCTCCAGTGAACAGGACTATCGCTCGCCGCCATGGGCCCGCACCGAACGACCCAAAGTTCCTGTCCCAACATCCTACACCTGAGAGTCTCTTGTAGTCCAGACTTCCTCTTCTTCTGGCGCGTTCCCTTCCACATCCCCGGATAGGGAAGCCAAAAGGCTGAAACAATTTGGTAAGAAGTTGTTTTCTTCCTCCAGCCTCGCACTGTGGTCTGTGAACACTGCTTGTCTTTTGGGCCGTTATACCCACTCCCTGTGGGATACGGTTGCGCAAGTCCTGCCGCAGATACCGGAGGAGGCCCGTGCTATCGTCTCCCAAGCAGTGAAAGATGGGAGAGACGTGGCAAAGTTCACTATCCGTTGTGGGCTGGATACGACCGACTCTCTGGGCAGATCGGTTGCGACTACAGTGGCCTTACGGCACCCCGCCTGGTTACGCCCTTCTGGCTTCTCTGGGGATGTCCAACAGTCACTCTAGGACATGCCCTTTGATGGCACACGTCTCTTTGGAGACAAAGCGGACTCGGCCTTGGAGAGATTCAAGGATTCCTGGGCTACGGCTCGGTCCCTTGGTCTTTCCCCCGTCACACGCCCCCCACAGTCCGCTTTTCGTCCCTTTCGTGGACACGGAAGGGGCGCCCTGTCGCGTCCTCTACCCAGCCACCATGCCACGCACGCTGGACAGCCTATGCGTGGCCGTGGAATCCCACGTGGCCGTGGGACAGGGAACCAGAGGTCTGTCCAGTCCACCTCTTCCCCCTCTGCAGCCTCCAAACCCTCCTAGTCCGTCCCCTCACTCCCACCCAGTTTGTGGCAGGATCCGCCATCACCTGCCCCACTGGGAACATATCACCACAGACGGGTGGGTTTTGCAGATCATTCGTAAGGGCTACTCTCTCCATTTCGAATCTGCACCACCACACATGCCACCATCCTTCCATCATCTTCCGGAGGATCATTTGGTGCTTCTCCACCAGGAAGTCTTGGCCAAGGGAGCTATAGGAAGGGTCCCTGTGACGGAAATTAGGTAGGTGTTGTCATTCCTGCTATTTTCTTATTCCAAAGAAGTACAAGGGCTTATGCCCTATCCTAGACCTTCAGGACCTGAACTACTTCCTCAAGAAGGAGAAATTCGAAACGCTCCCCCTGGCTCAGGTTCTTTTTGCCTTGGACTCAGGAGACTGGATGGTAGCGTTGGACTTGCAGGACGCCTTTTTCCACATCCCCATCCTGCCTGCCCACAGACGTTACCTACGATTCGTGGTAGGTCACGAGCACTTTCAGTTTACCGTGCTCCCTTTCGGCCTTACCAGCGCCCCTCGGGTGTTCACGAAAGTGATGGCGGTGGTTGCAGCTCATCTGCGCAGGTTAGGGGTCTCAGTCTTCCCCTACCTCGACGACTGGGTGTTGAAGGCTCCTTCGCCCCAGACAGTCGTCTCCCACCTTCAGACTGCAGCGAACCTCCTGCACCAGCTGGGGTTCACTATAAACGTGCCAAAGTCACACCTGACTCCCTCTCAGAAGCTCCCTTTCATTGGAGCTGTTCTGGACACAGTGCAATTTCGGGCTTATCCTCCCGACAAGCGAGTCCAAGGCCTTCAGGCTATGATTCCGATCTTTCAGCCTCGGTCTTGGGTTTCAGTGAGACTGACTCTGAGGCTACTAGGCCTCATGGCCTCCTGCATCCTGCTGGTAACACATGCCAGATGGCATATGCGGGCTCTGCAGTGGGACCTGAAGTTCAAGTGGGCGCAGCATCAGGGGAATCTATCCGACATGGTCCAGATCTCGGAGGGGACTGCGAAAGACCTGCAGTGGTGGCTTTTGAATCCAAATTGGGTCAACGGCAGATCCCTCTCCTTTCCCCAGCAGATCTCTCTATAGTGACAGATGCGTCACTTCTAGGTTGGGGCGGCCACATAGGAGAGGCGGAGATCAGAGGCCTCTGGTCTCCAGCGGAGTCGGGACTCAACATAAATATGCTGGGGCTCTGGGCAATCAGGCATGCGTTAAAAGCATTCCTTCCTTCTCTCAAAGGAAAAGTGGTGCAGGTGTTCACGGACAACACTACCGCCATGTGGTACTCTAACAAACAAGGCGGGTGGAGTCCTGGACCCTTTGTCAGGAGGCACTATGCCTCTGGACATAGCTGGAACATCAGGGCATTACCCCCATGGTTCAACATCTGGCGGGCTCTCTCAACGCCAGAGCAGACAAACTCAGCCACCGACGCACAGTCGATCACGAATGGCGTCTCCATCCGGAGGTGGCGCAAGGTCTCTTTCACAAGTGGGGAGAGCCTTGGTTAGATCTGTTCGCCTCCGCAAAGAACGAGCGATGTCAGCTGTTTTGTACATTGGAGTTTCCAAGGCGGCACTCGCTCTGAGACGCTTTTTATCTCGAGTGGAGCTCCGGCCTCCTTTACGCCTTCCCGTCTATCCCTCTTCTGCCGAGAGTTCTCAAAAAAATCAAGTACGACCGGGCCTAAGTTATCTTGGTGGCTTCGGACTGGGCTCGAAGAGTGTGGTATCCAGAGCTATTGAGCATGTTCATTGATCCTCCACTCAGACTGCCTCTTCGGGCGGATCTTCTGCTGCAGCAGCAGGGGACGGTTCTCCACCCGAACCTGTCAAACCTCCGCCTTCATGTGTGGAGATTGAGCGGCAACAGTTGACGGCATTTGACCTTCCACACGAAGTCTGAAATGTTATCTTAGCGGCCAGGCGTCCATCGACTAAAACTGTATACGCCTGTCGTTGGAATAAATTTGTGGCATGATGCACCAACAAATCTGTTGACCCCCTTTCAGCCCATCTGTCAGAGGTTCTTCTGTTCATTCTTTCTTTAGCCCAGCAGGGTTCTGCTTTGTGCACCCTGAAAGGGTATTTATCTGCCATTTTCGCCTTTCTCAGGCTACCTGATCAGCACTCACTCTTTAAATCTCCTATTGTGAGTAGGTTCTTAAAAGGGCTCACCCGTTTCTTTCCTCTAACTCCATTTATCATGCCTAAGTGGGACCTCAATCTTGTACTTACTTATTTGATGTGTACTCCCTTTGAGCCAATGCATAATTGTCCCTTGCGGCTCCTCACATTCAAAACTGTCTTTCTGGTCATTATCACCTCCGCTCACAGGGTGAGTGAGCTCCAAGCCCTTTCTTCAAAGCCTCCATACTTGTCTGTACACCTTGATAAAGTGGTGTTACGCATTAGACCTTCCTTTCTTCCTAAGGTGATTACACCATTTCATGTAGGCCAGTCCATCACTTTGCCTACCTTCTACGCACCACGACATCCTTCCCATGAGGAGGAGAGACTCCACCGTCTGGACCCAAAAAGAGCATTGGCATTCTACCTCAATCGTACTAAAGATTTCCAGGTAGACGATCAACTCTTTGTTGGCTATGTGGGTGCGAAGAAAGGGAAGGAGGTGCAAAAGCGTATCATCTCGCAATGGGTGCTTCTTTGCATCAAACTGTGCTACGCTTTGGCTAAAAAGCAACCTCCTGAAGGTTTGCATGCTCATTCTACCAGAGCAACTGCTGCTTCCACTGCGTTAGCACGCGGAGTTCCTGTCCTGGATATCTGCCAGGCAGCTACGTGGGTATCCCTGCACACGTTTGCTAAGCATTACTGCCTGGATAGTCAGGTCCGTCGGGACAGCTACTTTGGTTGTTCGGTCCTGCAGGACTTTCTAGTACGACCTTGGTTGCCAGCCCACCACCAAGGATAGCATTGGTTGGGTATCTATTCTAAGGTAAGGAATCTGCAACTAGAAGTCTCTATCAGATGTACAAGTTACTTACCTTCGGTAACGAAATATCTGGTAGAGACATATTTTAGTTGCAGATTCCTTACTGCCCACCCACCCTCCCCGCTTGCGAACTGATTTCTAGGGACAGGGATTCCCCCTTTCAGGTCCTTAGCTCTGGCGCACCAATCTCAGTGTCCTTAGCGGTTCTGCGCTCTGGTGTGGAAAGTCGTTAAAAGAAAATGACATCACTGCGCGAGGGCGGCGTCTATGTACTACTCCCGATGTTATCACGGCAACCATGACGCCTGCAGAGTCGACCAACGCAACCTACCGACGCGCAAGGGTATTGCTCGAAGAAAAATCTCTGGATCCAGTCTGACACCTGGGGGAAAACTCTAAGGAAAGGAATCTGCAACTAGAATATGTCTCTACCAGATATTTTGTTACCTAAGGTAAGTAACTTGTATGTCAAGCCACATCTGTAAGACTCTGAATTGTCATAGACAAGAAAGCCCCAATAAATACAAAATAATAAGAATACCTAGATTCGGTAAATAATGCCATGAACTGTGAAAATCATCAGGAATCAGCGTAGCCCGTGTCCAATCACAACTACAGTAAAGACAGTTGATGTCAAAGGGCTGGACACCAAGTATCTGAAAAAAAGATTGTAAAGAACACAAGAAAGATAGTATATGGTAGTCCAAAACAAACATATACCTGAATGTAATACAACATAATACCTACCCTATAAATACTTGGGTTTGAAAGAGCATAATAACATCTAATGCCAAGTAATTACACCAGTTGCCTTCACACCAAAGTCCATTGAAACCCGAAATTCTCAATGGTGGGTGACTATGATAAGTCATGTGCCTGGAAAGACAAACCGCACCATGATAAGTGCACAGAGACCAGACGTAATGTCACTAAACAAGGTTGCAAACAACAATGCCACAATAAAATAGGGGTAACCAAGATATGTTCTTGTTTCGGTTCTTATTTTTTACTTACCGACATGTTTTGTTTTTTAGGTGGTGGCAACACTATTGATATTAATTTCATCTTCTTTCACTCCCTCTTTTCTGATTGGTGGATTATTTATCATCTTTGGGTTGATTCACATTTTCTTTTCTTGGCATGTCAACGAGGACACACTTCAGCAATGCATGGGTCTATTGTATCAGCCACTAATATGCTATGGACTATAGGCCTGTTGCTTTCTTGTCATTTTCCTCCAAGGCTATATCCCCATGTAATTGTCTGTATTTTGCATACTTTGAAAAAGTCATGCCAGTGACGAAATACATGTTGGCTGTGGATGTTTCTACATTTGTATGCTTGCAAGACCGATGCTTTCAAACCTCAAACTGATCTAACCTCCCAAGTTTTCTATGGACTCATCTTGTTTGACAATATATTGTGGACTGTCGATGAGTGCTGCAGAATTCTTGTAGCTAATATATGTACAGTTTTACCTTTCAGGTTGCATTAATATGCCTATGGGTAGCAGGGCATAATTTCTTTCAGCACCACGTTATATGTCAACGGTTGTTTGTTCTTACTTGTTTTTGCCATTTACATTTAGAAACATGAAGGATGTGCACCCACTAATGCCACCACTACCAGGCTATACTCAATTTTCACCCTCACAGCAGCTCCCTGATGTTGGACTCTTCCATGATGTCTGGCACCTAAAGAGATGGGACAATAGTCTCACTGTCCTGCAGTTGACCTCAGGTAGTTTGAGCCCACCCAGTTAGCGATATTGAATCTTTTCAAGACAGCTCTGCAAACTTCTGGATAGCTCCCAAAGGTGCTGGTCAATTGCCTTAGACTTGTTGACTGAGGCAGCTCTCATCCCCGTGCCACACCTCGACATACTTCAGCCTAAGTGCCTTTGGTGATGTTGAAACCAACTAGGGCTTTGTCTCCATTAGCTAACGCCCTTCTCTTGCATTTCAAAGCTTGTGGACATGGCGTCCACAGAGCAGACTCCTGTGCCAGCCATAGAGTCAATAGAAAAAGGTATCATCCATGTGGCAAAAGGGAATGTCAAGGCTAATTTTAACAACGACCAACATTTTGAGAACCTCTACAGGGCCCAAAGGTTTGTTGTCTTGGAGTAGACTTTCAGTTCCCATTCAAGTAATACCTTGCCTATGGAAGACATGTCCTAGGACTCTCGTCATGGGGATGAGACTGCTGGTTTCGAGCGTCAGCACCCCCGAGTGTGGGGGACTAAATCTTATCCCACACTGTCTGGTAACTGTTGGTCTAGCCCTTTCGGCTTGCTAGCAGCACCTCACCAAAAGATAGACGTAAAGGTGATTTTTGGCAACTTGATGCATGACACTCTGTGACTTCTCCGGAAAGTTGTGGTGGAACAGGTCTTACCCCTTTCTCTCAGTTACACGAGTCTCATACATACAAAGACAAACAGAAGCAGGATTTGGTATTTGGTTCAATACATTCATTGAAGTATCTGTATTCTACGTGAAGAGACATGGATTACGATTATTAGGAAGATAAAACATAACTCTATTATCTTTGTGACCTGAAATGAGAAACAGATAAAAAGTCCTGTCACACTAGTAAATCTAAAATCTCTACCTGCACTACTACAAATCTACAAGAGTGATAGCAGTGTTAGCCCCAATCTGCCCGTACAAGTCTCTGCAAGGAAGATCCATACCTGGATAATAAGCAGGGGGTTGCCTGTTGGTCCGCTGGCAGTCCGCCCAGGTGGTTGGAGTGACAGGGACAAGTGTAGCAGAGCAGCAATGACAGGATACAGCATAAGATGGCTGGCTGGCTGGCTGGCTGGCTGAAATGTTCCCCCTATAACCTGGTTTGTGGCAGATTGTTGTTTTATAATAAAACGTGTTGTTGTTCTGACAACTGCCCTGACGTGAAAAAACATATTTTCTGTGTAGAGTAAACATTGTACCCTTTGGACCGGCAATACTCAGTAAACAATCATGTACAGCCTCGTACTGAGCACAAGATGAAATGTCATGCAAAAGAACTAATAACAAAGACAAGACATGGGACTCCAATTGGTGAGTGAACTCTGCCCCATACCCACACCAAGAACCTCAGAATAATCAGCAGCAAACATGACCTGACTCCACAAGTCAACGTCGTCACTGCATCCTGCTTCCACACCCTGAAGATGCTGAGGAAGAACTTCAAATGTCTCCAAGGAACACAAGGAAAACTGTCATTTAAGCCCTAGTTACCAGTAAGTTAAAATATGGGGAACAGCCCCTACACCGGGAACACCAAGCAACTCACTAGAAGACTACAGACCATCCAGAACTCAGTAGCCAATCACCCCCAACCTTCCACAAAGAATTCACATTACACCAACTCAGTTAACTACAGTGACTTCCAGTATTCAGACTCACTCAATTCAAACTCCTCACACACACAAGTTCAGGGCACTCCATAACTCAGACCCCACCTACCTGAACAGTTGCATCACTTTCCACCAACCATCCAGATGCCTCTGTTCTGCAGGACTCCTACTTGCTAACATCCCACGCATACCCTCATGAGCACGGTATTGAGGGCTCTTACCCCCGATATACACTGAAAGATATTTGTTGGACAAAGCCAAAAAGAAGCAGGCACACATGAGTTAAACATTTTAATTATGATAACTCCAACCTCTGCTTGATAAGCTCTTCTCGCTATGCTTCTCTCCCTCAGAACCTCCCCACCCTCAATATTCTAAAACTGAATGGGGAGTGGAAGCGAAGTACCAACAGTAAGATTATGCAGATATATATATATATGTTGATTGGGAGAGAAAAGCATATTAATTTACGCTCGTACTGACAACAGTAATAAAGTTACAAGACAATTGACCCAAACTAAAGGAACAGCTCCCTCGTATGTAAATACCAAACAAAGAAAAGGGCACATCCTTGATTGAAGAAAACCTAGGGGAAAATCTATAGTAGGGCAGCAAGGCCCTCTGGTCTGTCACAAAGAACCTGATGAACATAAGGAGCCTGTCAAAAAACTGCACTGCAGGAGGTACTGGATCCCTGATTGGATGAGCCACTTTAACAAATGGAAAATAGGATCGTGTTGGAGGAAAGAGTTCCGGGGAACAGAAACATTTCTTCAGGCACAGTGGCAATGTCCCAACCTGGTGACGTTCTCAGAAGAAACGCGTGTAATGATGAAATACGTTGCTGGATTTCAGCTTCTGCTGGACTCCAAAATGGTATTGCTGAGTGCTTCTCTGAGGGAATTTCTAATGGACACTTCTTCCCAGATTCCTCACCTTACAAATAGGTGCCAGACAGGTTCTGGAAACTTTTCCACCTACAATATTAGTCCTCTGCCGTTCTGTAGAAGCTCTCCAAGTATGTGACAACTCCAGCCTACGTAAACTGCCATCTGACGTCAGTTCCTCGTGTTTTTTGCATCTTACTCATGCATATCCCGAGCCTTTCTTGTGATTGATACATTCTCCTGCAATTTCTCACCTTAAAAATGATCTTTCCAAATTTGAGACTGGTCAGGAAAAGCTATTCCACACCAATATCTCTTCAGTGCCTTCAGGCGGTGCCATTTGACTTCAGCTGTGACTCTGCATTCAGACATAACACCAGGTGCACTAGCGCCAGTTAATCTTTTTCCGCACCTCATCAATGCATGTATGGAGCTCTTTCTCGATTTCTCACCATCAGAATTCCTCAGTGAGTAGGTCGAAAATCTCCAACTAATGTTTCGGGGTTCATGCCTTGTCATAGATTCAGCAAAGGATGTCTGTTTCAGACCAACATGACCTCTGCATTTTGTGTCAGTCAAGTGGTACTAATCTTGTGTGCTGGATCCAAATAGGGCGATGCTCCTTTCTGTTTCTTGCTACCTCACCAGTAATCTCATTTACAGAAATATGAGGGCCAATAGTAGACATTGTTACACTGAGCTGGTATGCATGGATGCGTTCCACTGGATTCTCCTGAGATGTCCAAGCCACACTCATAGACATGCCCTTTGTCCAAGCCACACTCATTGACATGCCCTTCAATGGGTGAGCGTATCTTCAGACTTCTCCCTGGAGCCTAGCCTCCTGAGCGCTACAATTTCATCATCACTATAGAAAGCTTTGTGGCTACTACAGGGCTGTATAATCCCATCAAATACGTCTTTTTCAGTCTAATTAGACATCCCAGCAGCTTTAGTTATCCTTTTGGGGTAAGGGTGGAACTAGGGCAATTGTTTGACTATTCAGAATGATAACCACTCTGTTGTGATGTCTGTCAAGGAGTCATGGACACTTGGAGAAACCTTAGGTAAGACTTTATAATTCTTTAGATCCTAGTAAGAAACCACCACTGTGACCTCTGTCAAATGCGCTCCAACTGACATCTTCTGAACCCCTGGGCAGAACACACAGCAACGGAACACCGACACAAGCATTCTACAATCATGGAACATATGAACATAACATAACATCTCCTTTGTTTTTCTCAAAGTCCCTCCACAGTACCCCCTTAAAACAAAAGAAAAAAAAAAATTTAATGAATGAGACAGACATATTCAAATGACCAAAGATTACATTGTACCAAAACGTATGTTAAAACCTTAAAGCCTAAGAAGAAGAATACACGTGTGAAACCATGAGCACTACACAATAAGCCATGTAGTATCATCATGGGCACATTTCGTACAAGTATCACAAATGTAAATGTACACTAATATCTGTAGCCCTCCTTGAGTTTCCATGGTACACATTTTTCACCGGCGGATCTCCGTGGATTCTGTTCCATATTTTTGAGCTTTTGCATGTTGTTCTCAATCATCACTTGACTGGACAACGAATTTTCACTGGTTCCAAAATCAATGACAACATCATCTCTAACTTTAACAACTTTCCCAACATTCCACCAATGGGCACTGTTAGAAATGGGGTCTTTGGTTGGCAGTCTGGTTACCCCCTGTCCAAGCAAGGACCCTCTCTCTAGTGAGAGTAAGTCACACACAATCCAGACTATCCTGTGCCGACCCTCTGGTAGCTTGGCACTGAGCAGTCAGGTTTAACTTAGAAGGCAATGTGTAAAGTATTTGTACAATAAATCATGCTGTAACATAGTATAAACACCACAAAAATCCACCACACAGGTGTAGAAAAATATAAAATATTTATCTGAGTAGATTAAGGTCAAAACGATCAAGGTTTGATAAGTACAAGTTGAAATATCACTTTTGTAATGATAGAGTCTTTAGTTCTTAAAAAGCAATGTGTCTCTTGCAAGTACAAAGTACCTGGTTTGTGTCTAAATTATCAGCACGGGACCGCAAAGGAGATGCATGTAAAACGGGGAGGTGTGGGTTTGTTTCTCCAGGCGTCCACAGACGATGCGTCAATGCTTTTTCACACAACAAGGGCTTTGCATCAATTGCGGGTACGCAGACTTGGATCCTCTTTGGGTTGCGGAGTATTTGGATGCCCCGGGGATGATGCAGAGGTATCCTAGGCATGCAGGACAATGTCACAGGAGCTGCGTCGATCCTGTGGGTGATGCAGGGAAATTTCTGTTGCACAGCAGGCGCTGCGCCGATTCTTCTCGCAGGAAGTTGGGCTGCGTCATTCTGCATCAGCGATGCGTCGATCCAGTGGGCCGTGCGTCAAAGTTCTGCTCGCAACGCTGGCGCTGTGTTGATCTCCACTCGGGGAGCCGGGTTGTGTCATTCCGGGTCAGCATGCAGTGATTTTCTCCCCGCAGGCTAAGCTGTGCACCGATTCCGGCAGGCTGTGCATCGATTTTCGCTGCACGAGGAGTTCTTTGCAGAGATTAAGTCTTTTTGTCCCTGAGACTTCAGGAAACAGGAGGCAAGCTCAATCCAAGCCCTTGAAGAGCACTTCTCAGCAGAGCCAGAGGGCAGCAAGGCAGCAGGGCAACAGCAAGGCAGCAGTCCTTTTCAGCAAAGCAGTCCGGTGAGACCTTTGGTCAGCCAGGCAGCTTCTCTTAGCAGGTTGCAGGTTCTGGTTCAGAGTTTCTTTCCCAGTAGGTATCTTGTCAAGAAGTGTCTGAGTTGGTAGGGTCAGAGGCCCTGTGTAAATACCCAAATGTGCCTTTGAAGTGGGGGAAACTTTAAATAGTGGCTTAGAAGTGCACACAGTCCCCTTTCAGTTCCATCCTGTCTGCCAGAGTCCCAGTAGAGGGTTTGGCAGTCCATTGTGTGAGGGGAGGCCCCTGTCCTTTGACATGTAATTGTCAGGCCCTCCACCCTTCCAGCCCAGGAAGACCCATTCAGTATGCAGATGTGTGCAGGTGTAACTGAGCATCCTGTGTTTGGGGTTATCTGAGTGAAATGCACAAGGGAGCTGTCAACTAACCCAGCCAGCAGTGGACTGTAAGGCACAGAAGGATTTAAGTGCAGAGAAATCCTCACTTTCTAAAAGTGGCATTTCTAAAATAGAAATATTAAATCCAACTTCACCAGTCAGCAGGATTTTGTATTACCATTCTGGCCATACTAAATATGACCTTGTTACTCCTTTCAGATCAGAATCTACCACGCAAACAGTATATGAGGGTAGCCCTAATGTTTTCCTATAAAAGGAGCAGGCCTCACTGCAGTGTAAAACGAATTTAGGAGTTTTACACTACCAGGACATTTAAACTACACAGGTACATGCCCTGCCTTTTCCCTACATAGCACCCTGCCCTATGGGTTACCTAGGACCTACCTTAGGGGCGACTTACATGTAGGAAAGGGGAGTTTTAGGCTTGGCAAGTACTTTTAAATGTCAAGTCGAATTGGCAGTGAAACTGCACACACGGGCCTTGCAATGGCAGGCCTCAGACATGGTTAAGGGGCTACTTATGTGGGTGGCACAATCAGTGCTACAGGCCCACTAGTAGCATTTAATCTACAGGCCCTGGGCACATGTAGCTCACTTTTACTAGGGACTAATAAGTAAATTAAATAAGCCTTTGGGTATGAGCCAATGTCACCATGTTTAAAGAGAGAGAGAATCTGCCCTTTAGCACTGGTTAGCAGTGGTAAAGTGTGCAGAGTCCTAAAACCAGCAAAAACAGTGTCAAAAAGTGAAGGGAGGCAGGCAAAAAGTTGAAGGGGACCACCCTAAGGCTGTCGGGTCTAACAGCCACCCTCCACCATGACAGCATTGCCACACACCTTCTTCACAATGATCGCTTCACCAAAACTGGCATCCCTTTTTTAAACAAATATTTGATGTTTAATGCGTACCACATCCCCAGGTTGAAAAATGTGAACTCTGGTAGATTTTTTTAGATCGTACCTCTATTTCATTCTATTCTGTACTTCCTTTACTCCTCCCAACGTTTTTCTCTGGCCACCTTATCTGTGACCTTGCCCTCTACTGTTTTAGCTAACCAGGCCGGATATAATTTAGAGGTGGAACGTCTTCCCCTGAGAAGTTTAAACAGGGCTATTTTATTGAATGAATGTGGAGTAGTGCAATAAAACCACAGCATAGACTTCACCGCCTCTCCAACATCATACCTGTTATCCTTAGCCCACTTAATACATTTCACCACCACTCTGTTCATCCTTTCTACCAAACCATTGGTTTGTGGATGGTAGAGTGAGCTTTTCAGATGCTTCACACCAGATTCCACGAGGAAAGCTTCCATTTTGCGATTGACTCCATTATTAGAGACTCTGTACTCCGGAAAACCCTTCTCTCATAAGAATATCTCTGAGAAATTGTATAGCACTGCCTGCTGTGGGATTAGGGAAAAAAACACACTTCTGGCCATTTGCTTGTGGTAATCCATCAAGACAAATGCATAGCGTAACTGATGTGGGAGGAAATTAAAAAGCACCACCATGTCAATGCCAACTTTCATCTAAGCTTTCTCAGGTACAGGTATAGGTTTGTAAGGGTGGTGTAACCACTTTAAACCCCTTCTGTGCTCTGCTACACACCACACACCTCCTCACCACCATATCCACATATCTTTTTCCATAGAAGGCCTTCAATAATGAGCTCTCACTTGTTTCTTCATCATAGTTGAGCCTAAATGACCTTCATGTGCACATGATCCAACATAGGTTGAATGATAGCTGGGGGGACACATTTATCATTCCTCAACACCACACCGTCTTCAATCGAAACTTCTTCAAACATCTTGGGGTAAGGTTGAATCTCGGTACTTAAACTAATTTCCTTGGGCCATCCATTGACAATATACTCCTTAACTCTACCCAACACAACATCATTGCTCTCTGCAATTTTTCACATTGTTTCAGTGCAAACTTTGCTCTCATCAAGATCCACTGACGCTATAAAACAATCTTCCTTATCGTCTTCCAAATCAGTTGCATCCTGTTCACAAATAGGTAACCTAGACAAAAAGTCTGCTGTGATACTTTCCTTACCTGGAATGTATTTCACTTAGAAATTATATTGTAACAATTTCGTAGTGAGACGTGCAATGCGTGGCGTGGTGTAATTGAGCTTGTCACCACTCAAAATGTACACCAAAGACTTATGATCAGTTTGAATTACTGATTTCCTGCCCCACACATAACTCCTGAATTTCTCACTTGCCCAATAACAAGCTAACAATTCCTTCTCAATTACTGAGCAATTTATCTCAGGTTCACATAGTACTCGTGAAGCATAACTGATGACTGATGACTGTTTCATCCTCTCTGCAACCTTGAGTCAGAACTGCAACGAGCCCATACTTACGAGCATCAACTGTAATGATGCACATTCTCCCTGGGTCATAAGGACTTAATGTTCTAGCATTGATCAATTCCCGTTTAACACTGTCAAATGTGTGTTGACACTCACTATCCCACACAAATGGAACCTTGTTTTTTAGCATATTTGACAGAACTTTCATTTTGGTGGCATAATCTGGAATTAATCTGGCATAATATTTGCACAGCCCAATGAAAGAACGTAATTCAGGATTAGAGGAGTCTACCACAGCCTTAACCAACCCTGGCCTAGGTGTCATTCCTTTGCTTGACACACAGTATTCCCAAAACTCAATTTATTTTTTCCAAAACTCACACTTCTGTTTTTTAACAATCATCCCATTTGTCTGAAAACTGATCTGATGATCTTGTTGTGATCTTCTAGACACTTATCATAAATCAAGACATCATCTTGGAATGCTAAGACACCTTTAACATTTTCCAACAACTTGTGCATTATGCGTTGAAAAACCAACACAGCACATGCCAAGCCAAACAGCATCCTACAAAATTGTAAAGTGCCAAACGGTGAATTAAATGCTGTATAGTGCCGCGATTCTTCTTCCAAAACTACCTGGTGGTAAGCTGACGCCAGATCAATTTTAGAAAACCACTCTGCACCTTTGAGTTCCTCTAGAAGATCACTAATCTTGGGTAGAGGATGTGAGTCCACCCAGATTTCTTTGCTGAGAAATCTCAAATCCACACACAAGCTCATGTCCCCATTTCATTTCCGAGCAACAAGAGAGAAAGCCACAAACTAGTTTCAATGAGTTCTGTTACACCATTCTTTTGAAGCTTATTCAGCTCAGATTTGAGGTCATCTCTCAAACTGAATGGAACAGACCTGAGGAATGGCATCTTGCTTAATTTTATCCTATATTTAAAACCTGCAATTTTCCCTAGTCCTTCAACGAAGACACTGTGAGATTCATCCTCAAACTGAACCAAATTAGTGGAATCCTTAAACACCAGAACTTGTTCTCTAGCACCGGATTTCAGTGTCATACCTAACAAACCTTGGTGGAACTACCCCCAGATATTCAAACCCTTAAATTCCACATAAGCTTTGCCTTGAATTTTGCACCCTTTGAACTCTAAAATGTCTTCAATGAAACCTTCCAGTTCTATTTTCCTTCCTTCATATGAGACAGGTGCCCTGTCTGGGGGATGCAACTTCCTATCCCTCCAGGTGTTGTGAAATAGTTCTGATGTAATCATTGTAATGCGTGCTCCTTAGTCAACTAATACGTTTAATATTTTATCACCCACAGCACTGTCTACATAGGGATCCACACATTAATTTTTGTCTCCACAAACAATCTCACCTTCTGTGACTACTACAATCATGTCCTGAAAAGCTTTTGCCATTAGTTGTTCTCTATTTTCATCGTCTTCATCCACTACACTAATTATTTTTGTTTGCCTATTTTGTGTCGCCTGGCCCACCTTATCAAAGTGGCCAATTTCCCCACACTTTCTACATGAAACATTCCTTGCCGGACAACCTCTTCCTTCTCTGTTGTGTGGTGAAGTACCACACCTAAAACATATGTTAGTGCACTTAGAGAAATGTTTCTCAGATTTCTTGTGCTCATTTCTGTTTGTCCCTCCTGACTTTACAACGTTAATATTGACATTACCATTCTCTTTTACAGCGGGATTCGCACTGAGTTCCTTCAGTGATATTTGTGCCAATTCAATACTCTTAGCAACTTTAATGACCTCCTCCAATGATGGATTACCCATGCTCAAAAGTTTTTGTTGAATGTGTTTGTCTGAGCAATGACCAATAAATTGATCCCTTATATGTTGGTCCTGAAAATCCCTGAATTCACATTGCAAAGACAGTTTCCTAAATGCACTAATATATGCATCGACATCCTCATTTTGGATATGTGTACGTTTGAAAAATGTATGCCTCAAGGCCACCAGACTAGGTTGCATATCAAACGTCATAGCCAGTTTCTTAGTGGCAACTTGATAGTCATCCAGTTCTTCATTTTTTAGTGGATCAGGTAGGTGTTTGAAAATCTCTCCACCTTCATAGCCCAAAGAATGTAGTAGCAGATTTTCTTTTCTTTCCGGTCTGTAACGTGATGCATCAATAGCACCAAGGTATGTTTCAAACCCATCAAACCATTGTTTACGTGGGATGGAGGGTGTTCCTGGTGTCTCTAAAAATGGTGGTCGTGGATTTACACTTGCATGGCTCACAATGTGGTACACACTACCATCTACTATCGATGGAAGTAGTTAACTGTTAAATGGTTTTGATGTGACAAACTGAGGGCCTGATTTATGAAAAGTTAGCACCGCCTTTACGTCATTTTTTGACGCAAAATCCGTGCAAACTGACAAAATATAATTATACACACCTACTAATAAGCCCATTTTGTGACTAAATGATTATCTTGAGGCACTCAGGGCCTGATTTATAAAAAGTTAGCGCCGCCTTTATGTCACTTTGTGACGCAAAAGTGGCACAAACTTATATATACATAATATATAATTATATTTTGTACGTTTGCGCCGCTTTTGCATCAAAAAATGACGTAAAGGTGGCGCTAACTTTTCATAAATCAGGCCCTGAGTGCCTCAAGATAATTAATTACTCACAAAATGGGCTTGTCAGTAGCAGGTGTGCATATCACCGCTGTGACACGCTTCTGGGTATCATTCCATGTTCAATGATCAACACAAAATGTAAGTCAAGGTGTGCACATAACCTTTAAACTGTAACCTATAGTGTGAAATACAGAGTCATTTCAAGCAGTTTCCAAAGTTTGGCAAAAACAAAAAAAATATTTAAAAAAATCCTTTTTTTTCTTTATTTTTATAATGGTGTGCACATCACCACAAGTGTGCACAATTTTAATCCATTTTACACATTTATCTGGCGATCTGAAGCTTTCCTCAACCAATCCACTCAGTAGATGCTAAGCGTGTCTAAGGTTATGTGCGTTACCGCTCGTTAGCCAGAGACAATGACGATCTCCTCCAAATGGCTGCTGTGTGCATGCACAGCTGTACGCGTTTACCGCACTTCCAAGATGGCACCTGTAAGCATACACACTGGTAGAGTCTATCGTTTCAACAACGATTGGTGGAATTGCGCATGCACGAACTGTGAGACGGGATCCTTCCGACACAAAATAGTTAATACCGACTGTAGGAATTTGGCTCTGTATATACTATTTCAAAGTAAGAAATAGTGTGCACAGAGTCCAAGGGTTCCCCTTAGAGGTAAGATAGTGGCAAAATTAGATAATTCTAATGCTCTATTTTGTGGTAGTGTGGTCGTGCAGTAGGCTTATCAGAGGGTAGTGTTAAGCATTTGTTGTACACACACAGGCAATAAATGAGGAACACACTCTCAAAGACTTACTCCAGGCCAATAGGTTTTTATATAGAAAAATATATTTTCTTAGTTTATTTTAAGAACCACAGGTTCAAGATTAGAAGTAAACACTTAAAATGCAAGGTACTTCACTTTAAAAGCAATGTCATATACAGTCTTTGTAAAAATGGCAAGAAGCTATTTTCAAAGTGGACACAGTGCAAACATCAACAGTTTCTGGGGGAGGTAAGTAAAGGTTAGTTTGTGAGGTAAGTAAAACACTTACAAGTCTCAGTTCTGAGGCATAGGCAGGCCACCATTGGGGGTTCAAGGCAAACCCCAAAGTTACCACACCAGCAGCTCAGGGCCGGTCAGGTGCAGAGGTCAAAGAGGTGCCCAAAACACATAGGTGCCTATGGAGAACAGAGGTGCTCCGGTTCCAGTCTACCAGCAGGTAAGTACCTACGTCCTCGGGGGCAGACCAGGGGGATTTTGTAGAGCACTGGGGGGGGACACAAGTAGGCACACAAAACACACCCTCAGCGGCACAGGGGCAGCCGGGTGCAGTGTGCAAAGCAGGCGTTGGGTTTCAGATAGGAATCAATTGAGGGACCCGGAGGTCACTCTAGCGGTGCAGGCAGGCACAGGGGGGGGGGCTTCTCGGGACAGCCACCACTTGGGCTTGGCAGAGGGTCGCCTGGGGGTCACTCCTGCCCTGAGGTTTGGTTCCTTCAGGTCCTGGGGGCTGCGGGTGCAGTGCTGGTTCCAGGCGTCAGGTCCCTTGATACAGGCCTTTGCGGTCAGGGGGGAGTCTCTGGATTCTCTCTGCAGGCGTCGCTGTGGAGGTTCAGGGGGTCGTCTCTGGCTACTCACGGGCTTGCAGTCGCCGGGGAGTCCTCCCTGTGGTGTTTGTTCTCTGGATCTCGAGCCGGGGGCGTCGGGTGCAGAGTGTGAAGTCTCACGCTTCCGGCGGGAAACGTGCAGTCTTTGAAAGTTGCTTCTTTGTTGCAAAGAAGTAGCTGGTTTGGAGGAGGGCCGCTGCTCGCGGGAGTTTCTTGGTCCTTTAGTCCAGGGCAGTCCTCTGAGGCTACAGAGGTCGCTGGTCCCTGTCGGATGCGTCGCTTGTTGCAGGTTTTCGATGTTGGAGACAGGCCGGTAGGGCTGGGGCCATAGCAGTTGTCGCCGTCCGTCTTCTCTGCAGGCTTGTAGGTCAGCAGTCCTTCTTGTTTCTTCAGGTTGCAGGAATCTGATTTCCTGGGATCTGGGGTGCCCCTAAATACTACATTTAGGGTGTGTTTAGGTCTGGGAGGGCAGTAGCCAATGGCTACTGTCCTTGAGGGTGGCTACACCCTCTTTGTGCCTCTTCCCTGTGGGGAGGGGGCCCATCCCTAACCCTTTTGGGGGAAACCTCCAAAACTAAGATGGAGGATTTCTAAAGGCAGGGGTCACCTCAGCTCAGGACACCTTAGGGGCTGTCCTGACTGGTGGGTGACTCCTCCTTGTTTTTCTCATTATCTCCTCCAGCCTTGCCTCCGGGTTTGTAAGAGCGCCGCCTTGACCACAATATTACTGGCACATTTTTAAAATAAGACTGAACTCACCAGTGTTTTTAAAAAAAAAGGAAAAGTTCTTCTCAGCAGTGTTTTCATTGGGTGCCTGTCAGGATCATCTCGGAGCGCAGCGTATCTCCTAGAATGTTACTTTCTTCATGTCACCCTGATGCTCTGACGCACGCTGCTTTCACGCTGGCGGCCATCTTGGGTGTGATTTTTTTCCCAATTTACTCTGTAATGAGTCACTCTCCAACGTTGCAATTCACGATCGTTGAGTCGAATGGAAAGCACCAGCAGAGTAGGAAACCTCCAACCAGACTACATATATATTTTGGCTAATATTGTGCAAACACACCATATTTTTTTGTATTTATTTTCTAACAGCATTTTCATTCTCAGTATCCCAGAACATACAGGTGAGAACATTTTCATTTTTTAGATATGATGTATGCAAGGGATAGTGCAACGTCCTCCATTCTTACAAAAACCAGGAGAACCAGACATTAAATGGAGAGACTGGCTTTGTATATCTGAAAACTGTATTGATGCCAATAATTATCCTCCTTCTAGAAAAAGGAATGTTATTAATCACTTGGGTGTGACAGGTCAAAGAGTATTTGATAATTTACTGATAGTGCCTGCGCCTGATGCAGAAAATATCTCTTGGATTGTTTTTATTGAGGCAAAAGAACACATCTTTAAACAATATTCAGAGGAAACTAGCATACTTGCTTGGTATATTTTCTCAAATGCAAACAGGCAAATGATGAAACAGTGGAAGATTTCATTGCAAGAATTCATGAGTTTTGGCTTCAAAGTGTGAATTTGAGAATAGTGTAGACATCTACATCAGGGCTCAACTTGTGTTCAACTGTTACTCGAAAAATGTGCAGGAAAGGTTGTTATCATGCAGGAACCCTATGATTTCAGAAACCAATGACATTGCCAAGATTATGAGAGATCTATTCTAACTACACACATCATGGCTAATGATAACCGTGACCACGGTACTGTATCAACAGGTTTACTTCCAGTTAATTGCATTACGGATGAATCCCAAATCTGTGCATTCAGCAAACTGAAGAAATGTTCTAGAGGGGGAGGGACAAATATGAGTTATAGGTGTGGTTGAAAAAAAAAACATAGGGAATCATTCCTCGTGTGCAGCAATTGGAATAAAAGTGTACTCATCGTAAGAAAATCGGATACTTCCATGGAGCTTGCAGGGCAAGTATGAATTCCTCAAATAAAGACAAGATCCACAATGTCAATCTGATGGAAGAATCTAATGAACTACAAGAGTGCACTCAGAAATTCTCTAATGTACTTTTAACTCTAGACACCGATACTGAGTATAATCAGAAAGGTGAAAGGGTCAAAGGACCATTTTGCCAAGCTACAATTGATGGTACGGACACCTATGTCATGACAGACTCTGGAGCCCCAGTCACATTAATAGCGGCTTCCACATTTTTTGAGTTATGGACTAAAAATACACACTTAATTCCAGCGGATATAAATACAAAGGCATTTGGTGAACAGGATGTGGATTTACTCAGCTATTTGTTATCGTCACTACAGTGTCCTAGCAGAGAAATGTATTTTAAAGTGTGTGTGGCGGTTAAAGGGTGAAATATAATGGGATGGAAAGACCTGGCAAAATTGGGAATTTATCTACATCCAGGTCATAAAGAACCTAGGGCCAGATGTAGCAAGCGTTTTGCATGGTGCAAACAGCAAATTTCGCTGTTTGCGCCATGCAAAACGCACATCGCGATGCTCATTCCCATTTTGCGAGTCGGTAACCTGGTTACCGACTCACAAAATGGGAATGCGACTCGCAAATAGGAAGGGGTGTTCCCCTTCCTATTTGCGATTCGCATCATGATGTAGAATTGCTTTGTGACTGCGAACGTGGTCGCAAAGCAATTTGCAGTTAGCACCCATTTCATATGGGTGCTAACCCATTCGCAAAAGGGAAGGGGTCCCCATGGGACCCCTTCCCCTTTGTGAATGGCTCTGAAAACATTTTTTCCTATGGACTACTGCCTGCTCTGAAAAAATGAAACAAAAATGTTTCATTTTTTCGTGTGTATTGCAACTCGTTTTCCTTTAAGGAAAACGGGCTGCAATACAAAAAAAAAAACTGCTTTATTAAAAAGAAGTCACAGACATGGTGGTCTGCTGTCTCCAGCAGGCCACCATCCCTGTGAGTGCTGTGAATCGCAAGGGGGTTGCAAATTGCGACCCACCTCATGAATATTCATGAGGTGGGCATTTGCGACCCCCTTGCGAGTTCCAAACAGTGTCAGGGACACTGTTGTGCATAGGGTTTTGCGACTCGCAAATCCCAACTTACCTACATCTGGCCCCTATAGTGTTAAAAGAAGTACCTATTCTCCACTTAGATGATATAGGTGAAGTGAAACAATTAATGCAACAAAATTTCCTCAAGTATTTTCCAATACTATTGGAACACTGTAAGGGAATTCCGAGCCAGAAAATCCATAAGGTGAGACCAGTTCCCATGAGTGTGAGGGATGATTTAAAAAAATCTATTAGAGAAACTCACCTCTCAGGGTGCAAGTACTACTACTGACTCAGAGTGGGTTTCTCCGATTGTACTTACCAAGAAACACTCTGGTGATTTAAGATTATGGCCCTCATTACAACCCTGGCGGTCGGTGTTAAGGCGGTGGTACTACCGCCAACAGGTCAGCAGTAACAAAAATGGAATCATGACCTCGTCGGAAACCGCCAACACAGACAGCCACTTTAACACTCCGCCACGGCGGTATCAACAAACACCGCGGCGGTAACCGCCAACAGCAAGGTGGAAGACAATGTACCACCCACCCCATTACAACCCACCCATCTGCCAGCTTTTCTGGGGAAGTACCAACGCCATCAAAAGCACGGCAGAAACAGTACTTTGAAGAGAAACCACTCACCTCTCGACACTGTAGGTAGAACCAGGACCCGAGCTGCAGGTCTTCCCCATGCTGGTGTTTCTGCTCATATACCAGGAGTACCAACGGTGAGTACTGCACCTAGCACATAGGGGAGGGGAGGAAAAAGAGAGTGACACACACATGCAACACCCCCATCCCCACCCTCACCCTCACCCCCAACACCACACACACAAACACATGCAACAACATTACCTATACACCCCATAACCCTCTGGAATAATGCAAGAACAAAAGGAATGGAGTCAAATGAGTGTTATATTAGAAATAGTCAGAAAAACATTAATAATTCAAAAACAGTATTTACAAAATATACAATATGTACAAAAGGCGGGACAGTGTCCCTCAAAATGTCCGTGGCCCACTGGGCCAAAACACATAGGCCAAGCCCACACTTGACTCCTGCCTCAATACGGAGAGAACACTGCAGGGGCATCAGGTCAAAAACACACAGGCACTTCAGGGGGACGGGGCAGGGGGGGCACCTCAGCCGGAAGATAGTACAACGCCGCTGCTCCTGGAGGGGGCTCCATGCCCACAGCGATGTCCTGGGGAGTGCAAAGCCACAGTCTCTCAAGTGGGTGTATTGCCCACTGCTTGGTCCTGGGGAGTGCAAGGCCACAGTCTCTCAAGTGGGTGGTTTGCCTACTGCTTGGTCCAGCGATGTCCTGGGGAGTACAAAGCCACAGTCTCTCAAGTGGGTGTATTGCCCACTGCTTGGTCCTGGGGAGTGCAAGGCCACACTCTCTCAAGTGGGTGATTTGCCTACTGCGTGGTCATGGGGAGTGCAAGGCCACAGTCTCTCAAGTGGGTGCCTTCTTCCACTGGTTCTGGAGGGGGCTTTGTGCCCAGTGTGCTTCATCCTGCCAAGGATAGGGTGAGTGGATGCCTTTCTCCACTGGTTCTGGAGGGGGCTTTATGCCCAGTGTGCTTCATCCTGCCAAGGATAGGGTGAGTGGATGCCTTTCTCCACTGGTTCTTAAGGGGGCTTTGTGCCCAGCGTGCTTCATCCTGCCAAGGATACAGTGAGTGGATGCCTTTCTCTACTGGGGCTGGAGGGGGCTTTGTGCCCAGTGATGCAGCACTTGGGGGGGCTGGGGGGATGCCAGGTCACAGTCCCTCACCTGGGTGTCAGAGCCACGAGATTTGCAGTGACCAGAATGCATGATAGTCCATGGAGGCAGGGCTACAGTCCATGCTACGGCTGCACAGTGGTGGTAGTGCTGGTGGTGGTGTGGGTGCTGCCAATGGTGGGGGGAGGCTACAGGCTTTCTCCTGCAGCCTCGAACAGCTGCCCACTGGGGCTGCTGCTGCTGGCAGTGGTGCTACTATCAGCTGTGCAGGTGGCGGTGCTTGCGGCGGTGCAGGTGGCGGTGCTGGCCGCGGTGCAAGTCCCGGTGCTGCCAGTGGTGGGGGGAGGCTCCAGCCCTTCTCCTGCAGCCTCGGATGGCTGAAGTGCCTTGGCTGGTGTTTTGTGCCCCATCCTGCCCTTGGCAGATGGTGGTGTCACCTTGGGTCTGGCAGCTGGAGACTTTGAGGGGGCCTTGTTGGGTGGTTGTGGCTCCTTCCCCTTGCTGGATGCTGTCGCCTTCTTCACCTTGCCATGTGGCGGAATGTTCCTGGCCTTGGCAGGGGTTGGTGTCACACTGGCTGGGCTCACGGGTGCCCCCTTTGAGCCTCTGACAGCTGCAGAAACCACAGCGGACGTGGACATGGTGGCTGAGGTGCTGGACTGGGTTTTGGCCACCCTGGCCCGAGGTGAATGACGGGGGAGAGGGGTAGGGAAGAGGTCAATGTTTGCTAGGAAAAGCTTCTTAGGGACATTGGGGTGGGAAGTGGGTGAGGGTTTGGGAGTGGAGGAAGAGGGAGTGCTTGTAGGAGGTGTCAGTCTGCTGTGTTTGGGTGCAAGTGCATGAGCTGGATGCTGTTGTGAGGTGGATGGCTGTTGGGCGGGTGTGTGCTTGCGTTTGTGTAATTTGGGAGGAGGGGTCACAGACACAGTGGGAGAGGACACAGGGGACGTGTGCATAGATGTGGGTGTGGTGACTGCCAGTGAGAGGTGTGTAGTGATGGGCGTGCTGGTGATGGAGGTAGTGGATAAGGATGTAGTGCATGCAGGTCTGAGTGGAGACGCTACTGGGATGGAGGTGGACGATAAGGAGGAGGGGGACACAGTGGAGGGAGTGGATGTTGGTGTGCTGCATGGGAGTGGTGCTTGTGTGAGTGCCTGTGAGATGAAGTGTGGTGCTTGTGTTTGCCTGAGCCACTTCTGTATGTTGATTTGGGTGAATGCTGGTCTGAAGGTGTGCTTGGGATAGGCTAGTGTTGAGGGGATTGGGACTGGGTAGAGGAAGTTGGAGGGGGGAGGCTGGAGGCTGGAGACAGGGACAATGGCTGCCATCAGTGTGTGAATCCCAGAGCCTGAAATGCTCTTTGTTGGGTCGCTACGCCAGAGTGAATGCCCTCCAAGTATGCATTTGTTTGTTGCAAATGCCTCTCGGCACCCTGGATGGCATTCAGAATGGTTGACTGCCCAACAGTGAGGGATCTCAGGAGGTCAATAGCCTCCTCACTGAGGGCAGCAGGGCTGACTGGGGCAGGGCCTGAGGTGCCTGGGGCGAAGGAGATGCCCACCCTCCTGGATGAGCGGGCATGGGAAACACGCTGAGGGGCTGCTGGGAGGGCGGTGCTGGTAGGGGGTGGCGGCTGTACCTGTTGTTGGGGTGGGCACAGAGGTGTCCGCCACCGCCAAGGAGCTTCCATCGGAGGAGGAGTCGCTGTCTGTAATGTCCCCTCCTGTCTCTGTCGTGGTGCTCCCCTCACCCTCTGTCCCACTGGTGCCCTCACTCTCTGTGGATTCGGCCTCCAGGCCCATGTGGGATGCAGCTCCCTCCGTCACAAGTGCCTCTGCTCCTCTGCCAGATGATGCTAATGCACACAAGGACAGGGTGACAAAACAAAAAGTGATGGGAGAGACAGAGGATACACTTGGTCAATGCTTGCAACAACACTACCGTTGGTGTACACAACACACAGGGAACAGCCCTATGCACTACCAGTTACAAAGATAGTCACCAGCTCATGGGGTACATAGCATAACGCCATCAGCCGCACACCTGAAACAAACAGGACCCTGACCAGTAGTAGATGCCCACTAACACCATTGGGGTTGGAGTGCTTCACAGCCTGCCCAAAAAGGGACCTACCCTGCCATGTTCTCCCAGGCCTAGGGGCACCCACAGTCCACATCCGCACCCAGGTAAAACCTTAACGCGCACAAAGTCATGAATCTGAATTTGTACTCACCCCCTTGTGGCTGCTGTGATGCCCTCAAGCGCCTATCCAACTCCGGATAGGCCACCGCCAGGATGCGGAACATCAGGGGGGTCAGGGTACGATGGGCACCCCTTCCTCGTTGGGAGGCCAGCCCCAGCTGGACCTCTGCTGTCTTCCTTGCCCAGCGGCGCAGGTCCTCCCACCGTTTGCAGCAGTGGGTGCTCCGCCTGTCAAAGACCCCCAGAGTCCACAACTCCTTGGCGATGGCACGCCAAATACCGTTTTTCTGATGGGCGCTGACCTGCAGGAAAAATACAGCAGAAAAGGGATTAGTCATACAGTCCGGACTGTCATACTCATGGCCCACCATATCCTTCCCATCCCCTTACGCACATACATTGACCACCATACATGCAGCACTCTGCACAGGACACCTCAGCGCCCACCTACATGTGGCTTACAAACAGCACTCCATACATTCATGGCCCACGCATCATGCTCACAGTGTACTCACCTGTTTGTCTGGAGGACCATAGAGTAAAGTGTACTGGGGTAGGACCCCATCCACCAGTCTCTCCAACTCCTCTGAAGTGAAGGCAGGGGCCCTTTCCCCAGACACATGAGCCATTGTCGCTTCCAGACACAGGTCACAGCAGCACTTGCAGTGTAGGTCCTCTCCTGCTGAAGGTCAGGTAGCAAGTGAGTGAATAGATAGAAAATGGTGGTCACGTCCGCGGTGGTGCGTACCGTCACCACCGGCGTACATCGCCATTGGCTCCTGGAACCCATAGGGCCTAATGTTAACCAATGCGAAGTTGCGCGGCGGTCGTCGACCGCCGACTGCAACGGTGCACAACACCAGCGGAATTACCTAATTTCCACTTGTCCCTCCTCACAGGTCAGGCAGCCGCCATTTCAGGGGGGCAAAGGCCATGGCACCTAACTGCGTCACAGCAGACATTGGCACATCAACTAACTCTCGGATTCACATACTGGTTCTGTAAATGAAGACATGCATTGTTATTTCAATAGATGTGTGAATATGACCCTCTGCTCACTGTTTCCCTCCCTAGACTTCAACCGCTAAGGATGAATATGAGATGGAGACATCCTCCAGTGTACAGACCCCTGGTGGACCTTGTGACAATGGAAGACAGACAGATTATTGTAACCTACAGACTTGATCGGACCACAATCCAAGAACTGTGTGCCCAATTGGAGCCAGACCTGATTTCAGCTATTCGCCAGCCCACAGGTATCCCCCCCTCTTGTGCAGATCCTGTCAGTGCTCCATTTCCTAGCAAGTGGTTCCCTCCAAACAACCGTGGCCATGGCATCAGGGATGTCTCAGCCAATGTTCTCCAACGTGTTGACCAGAGTGTTGTCTGCCCTGCTGAAACACATGCCCAGCTACATCGTATTTCCCCAGGTGGAGGATTTGGCTACAGTGAAAGCTGACTTTTATTCCCTGGGACATATCCCCAACACCATTGGTGCCATTGATGGTACACATGTAGCATTTGTCCCCCCTGGAGAAATGAACAAGTGTTCAGGAATAGAAAAAGCTATCACTCTCTGAATGTGCAGATGGTGTGTTTGGCGGACCAGTACATCTCCCATGTGAATGCCAAGTATCCTGGCTCTGTGCATTACGCCCTTATCTTGAGGAATAGCAGCAATTCCAGAGGCACCGGGTGTGGCTAATAGGTGAGCCCAAGGTCCCCACCCAGTATATGTTGGTGTATGGGTATGGGGTTGTTCCTAAGGGTTAGTGTGTGTCTAATAGTTGTCCCTCGATATTTGCAGGTGACTCTAGTTACTCCAACCTCTCATGCTACTGACGCCAGTGAGGAATCCCAGGACAAGGGCAGAGGAACGTTACAATGAGGCACATGGGCGAACAAGGAGGATAATTGAGAGAACCTTTGGCCTCCTGAAGGCCAGGTTCAGGTGCCTCCATCTGACAGGTGGATCCCTGTACTACTCACCCAAGGAGGTGTGCCAGATTATCGTTGCATGTTGCACAACCTGGCCTTGAGACGGCAGGTGCTTTTTCTGCAGGAGGATGAGCCTGGAGATGGTCTTGTGACAGCGGTGGAGCCTGTGGACAGTGAGGAAGAGGAGGCAGAGGATGAAGATGTGGACAACAGAAGTTCTCTCATACAGCAGCACTTCCAGTGACACATAGGTAAGACACTGTAACTTCACTTTACATTTCAGTATTCTGTTGGACATTGGACATTGGACATGGCAGCATGAATTCCCTATGTCTATGGCCACTTACTGTACCCTTTGGCATCTCTTTTGTCAGATCACTCTGGCTCCTGGTGTGTTTACTGCTTCCCACTACAGGTCATACCAATGTATATATAACTTGCAATGTTTACAGAATGGAGAACTAATACATATTTCAAACAATTGACAGCTTCCAGACTTGTATTTGTTCCAAGGGTGTTTATTTAAGTGCTAAGAGGGTGAGGGGGTGTGCAATGGGCTGGGATGATGGTGGAGGAAAGTCTAGGATAGAGTCCAGTCTCTTATAATCACAGGTGTATTGTCCAATTGGGCATAGGAAGGGGAGCAATGGCAGTTCAAGGTGGACAGGGTAACAGAGTGGGACAGAAGGGTGACAATCAGGAGAGTATTATATCCTGGCGGGGGTCTTAGCAATGTTCTCTGGCTTCTGCCTGGATCACAGGGATCGTTTGCGGGGTGGTTCTTTTTCTGCAGGGGGTGGGGTGCTGGTGGCCTGTTGGTCCAGTGGGGGGGGGGGGGGCTCCTGTCCACTAGTGCCAGCGGAGGTGGAGGGCTGTTCTTCAGTGTGGCTAGTGCCAGGGACCGTTGGTGTGCCACTGCCTCCCTCATGGTATTGGCCATGTCAGCCAGCACCCCTGCAATGGTGACCAGGATGGTGTGGATGTGTTTGAGGTCCTCCCTGATCACCAGGTACTGTCCTTCCTGCAGCCGGTGGGTCACCTGCAACTTGGCCAGTATCTGGCCCAAGGTCTCCTGGGAATGGTGGTATGCTCCCAGGATCCCTGCAAGTGCCTCCTGGAGAGTGGCTTCCCTGGGCCTGTCCTCCCCCTGTCGCACAGCAGTCCTCCCAGCTTCCCTGTTGTCCTGTGCCTCTGTCCCCTGAACTGTGTGCCCACTGCCACTGACCCAAGGTCCCTGATTGTCTTGGGTTTGTGGGGCTGCCTGGGGTCCCTGTAGTGGTGGACACATGTGCTATTGACGTGTCCTGGGGACAGTGGTATGGGCTCGCTGGGTGGGTGCTGTGCTGGTGTTTCCTGAGGGGGAGGGTCTGTGGTGGTATGGGACTGTGGCAGGGTAACTGACTGTCCAGAGGTCCCTGATGGGCCAGGTGGGTCATCGTGATCCAGGCATGCAGAGCTGCTGTCATCACTGTGGGCCTCTTCTGTGGGGGGACTGGATGTTGGTGGCACCTCCTCTCCGGTGTCGTTGAGTGGGGGTCCTGTGGGGATGTAAATGCGGTGTTATTGTATGTGCGTGTGCCGTCTTGTGCATGGGTGTGTTTCCCTGTATGGTTGTGATTGCCCTGTCAGCTTTGCCTTTTGTGCGCGGTGAATTTGTGGGCTAGGTGATTCTCTCTAATGGGCATGCTTTAGTGATGGGTGTCCATGCAGGTCTGTGATGGGTGTCCATGCATTGGTGTTGCATGCAGGGCTTGATATTGGGATGGGTGGGTTGTGATAGTGGGGTATATGTGAGGTGGTGGAGTGATGGGGGTGAGGGTAAGGGTAGGTGTTTGTGATGGCATGCAGGTAGGGTGGGGGATATAGTAGTAAAGATTTGACTTACCAGAGTCCAGTCCTCCTGCTACTCCTGTGAGGCCCTCAGGATGCATTATCGCCAAGACTTGCTCCTCACCATGTTGTTAGTTGTGGGGGAGGAAGTGGGGGTCCACCGCCAGTCCTCTGTACGGCTACCAGGTGTCTTGCAACCACGGAATGCACCTTCTCCAGTAGGGCGTTCCACCTCTTCCTGATGTCACCACTTGTTTTGGGGTGCTGTCCCACGGCGTTGACTCTGTCCACGACTCTCCGCCATAGTTCCATCTTCCTTGCAATGGATGTCAGCTCCACCTGTGATCCGAATAGCTGTGACTCTACCTGGATGATTTCCTCCACCATGACCCTTAGCTCCTCCTCTGAAAACCTGGGGTGTCTTTGGGGTGCCATGGATGTGGTGTGAGTGGTATGTGTGAGGATGTCTGGGGTGAAGTGTTGTGGTGTGTGCTGTGAGGTGCGTGGATGGTGTATGGGTGATGGTGTTTTGTGGCTCAGATTGAATGGGTGCTCCTGACTTCTCTCTCCCTCTCTCTCTCTGTTAGCAATCTTTTTTTTAGTTGAAAGAGTTGTGGGTAATGTGGGTGTGGTGTGTGTATGTGTGTCAGGTGTGTGTAGTTTGAATTGTCCAATGTGGTGTAGTTTTGTAAGTGTTTATTTTGAGCGCAGCGGTGTGTAGCGCCAATGGTTTACCGAGGTTGAAAGACCGCTGCAGTGATTCGTGGGTCCTGATACTGTGGGTGTATTTCTGTTGATGTAACGGTGTGGGTTTTGGTACCACCAGTTTATCGCTGACCTTTGGGCTGGCGGACTTGTGTGGGTGTCTATATAGTGGTGGATTTCTCTGTGTGGGTCATAATACCCGAAGCGGTATACCACGCGGTCATGGTATGTTGACGGCCATCAGCGCGGCGGTAGGCGGCATTTACTGCCAATGTTGTAATGAGGGCCAATGTGTTGACTTGAGGTCACTCAATCAGAATATTCTAGTAGATTGTCAACTCCTACCCCACATACAGGAAATTATAGCAAACATTGGAGATTCCAAATACGTCTTGACCATTGATTTACATGCAGCTTGCCACCAGATTGCTCTCAATTAAAAGTCACAATCTGTTACAAGCTTTGTCACACCTTATTGTGCTGATAAGTATTTGAGGCTTCCATTCGGATTTGCATCAACTGTAAGTGCTTTTCAAACGTTAATGGATAACTTTTTTTTTTAAATAATATGAAGTGTAGGCTTTCCAAGATGATATTTTGGTGCACACTAAATCCAAGGAGGAACATATGAATGTTTTTGGGAAGAGTGTTCCAAATTTTAGAAAAAACAGGGCATGACGGTGAAAATTGAGAAACTTAATTTTATGGCACAACAAGTGGAGTATCTTGGACATAATATTTCAGGATCTTGCATAAGACCCAAAGAATGTAACGTGGAACCTATCAGGAAAAACTCCCACCTGCTGATAAGGATGCCCTGAGATGTTTCTTAGGTTTATGTGAATACTATGCCCAATTTGTGGCTGGGTATGCTCTTCAAGTGCAACCATTACAATCACTATTAAAGAAGGGTACCAAATTTGAGTGGTCAGAGGAAATTACTTTTGAAAACATTAAGGAATTAGTTATCAAAGCTCCTGCATTACAATCATCTGATCCTTCAGGAAAAACTTTCATTTTAGTTGATGCCAGCTTAATAGGCATATGGGCAATTTTTGGTCAGTGGGTAGATGACACAGAAGGAACTGTAGCTTTAGCTTCTAGAGCACTTACTCAAACAGGGTTTTTTATAGCACCATTGAAAGGGAGGCGTTATCTTGCGTATGGGCAGCGGAAACATTTAAAATCTTTGTGTGGGGTAATGTATTCCAACCGTACACTGATCACAAATCCCCATGTTTTCCCTCTGAGTGGTAGTGGTCTAGGCAAAGCTTCTTAACAATTAGGTTGCCTGCTTTCTAAACTACAAGAATATAGTTTTGAGATCAAATATGTGCGAGGAGATAAGAACTATTGTGCGGATTGATTGTCACGTCTACCGTTACCTAACACAGATTATGTGAAAGATAATGGAGAAGATTGTGTGGTATCAGCAATGGATGTAGTTACTGCGTGTGAAGGTATTATCACAGAGGATGAGTGGATTTTGGCTACACAACAGGGTGAGACGCTACAGATTTTTTTTTTTTAACGATAGGGTGGTGTTATGAAAATAAGTATGTTTGACCACTGACTTTGTGTTTCACCACTGTGCATATTAGTTGTTCAATGTTCACCAGTTGCAGATTACATTTTGTATTCAGTTTAGCTGCCTATTGGCTGTATCGTGGCGTTAGACATTACATTTTGTATTCAGCTTAGCTTTGCCTCCACATTAAAGTATTTTTCCGTACAAACATGTTATGCAATGTGTTTTTCTACTTTTACGTGTTTTTCTTCTCACTGAAGAGCCAGGGCTGGTACACGACATGTAGGAGGTGAGCAGTTAGTACGATAAGGCCGTAACAAGCTAGTGTTTATCATAGGCAAGAGAACAGTTTGACCTTGAAAGGCGTGTCTCGGAACGATGGCCAGCTTTCAACACATTCCTGTCTATGTTTACCTAAACAAGCCAGCATTTTTGAATAATTCCCATCAGGAACCTGGTAGTGAAGTAATAATAAATGTCTTCTAAGAAGTGCATTCCAGAGAATTTTGTCAGCTCGGTCATCAGTGAAAGGAAAACAGATGGCCTCCTGAGAAATCATTGTCAACGGTACTGAGATGTTTTTCCCAAATATCTGCAGAACTGTCTTGTGAGAATCAAATATGTTACAACACAATTTGTTTGTTCCACCATCTAGTTTACGAGAGTGCATCATGATGATGTCACACACTGGTCATCTAGGTATTTCAGCTAGCTGAAAAAAGCTGAAGCAGTATTTCTGGTGGCCTGGAATAGATAGATGTGTTTCATGTCCGATTCAAAAATGTCCTCATTGGATTCTATCAGATAAACAGTGGAAAACATTTAATAAGCCTTTATTTCCAGTACCTCTTCCAGTAGGACCTTGGGTTAAGGTGGCCATGGATTTCATGGGTCCTTTTAACTTACTACATAGAGAGCAGAGGTTTATAATAGTTTTAGTGGACTACCATTCAAAATGGATCTACTATGATTTTGTGGATGCCCCTAATACCAAATCTGTGATAGAGTTGTTAAGAAAGGTTTTTCGTGTTGAGAAAAGCCCTCAGTCCATTGTCACTGATAATGGAATGCATTTTGTCTCAAAAGAAATGAATGAATTCATGGCAGGTTTGGATATCAAACATTTACAAGTGGCTCTGTATAGTCCATCTTTCAACGGACCAGCTGAGAGAGCAAACCGTATTATTAAAGAAGGGTTTCAAACTGCTCAATCAGCCAATTTAGATGTAACTAAGTTTTTGGAAGAAAAAATGTGGGCATATTCAACAATGCCTCATTTGACTACTGGAATTGCCCTATTTAAGAGTTAACATGGCAGAGATGTCAGGACTGAGCTTGTACCTAGATGGTTAGAGTGTACTACTACTGCAAGTAATCAGAGAGCTAATGAGAGTGCTATCAGAAATTAAGTGTTGCATAAAAAAGATAAACAGAAACAACACTATGATGAAAAAGGGTGTCCAGGATGTCCACATTCACATCAGTGATTGGGTTTTGATCAAAAAACTAAAAAGAGTAACAAAAGCGGAGTCTAAATTTACTTGTCCTGTCAGAGTAATCAGAACTAGTAAATCTGCTGTTTTGCTGCAGGGAAAGTGATGGTGGAATAGAGACAAAATCTCAGGCTGAAATATGCTTTAAAACCTGTACCAACAATGATCTGGATTATTCTATGATGACTACAGATGTTACTTCATCTGAGAGAAATGCTGAACAATTTGTTTTTTTATCTCCTATAAGTGTTACTAATTCTAGTGATTATTCTGTTCTTGACTGTAAACAATGGAGAGAATGCAAGTCTGTTAGTATAAACAAAATGAGATCTGAGGGTTCAAGAACTGTAAGACTTCCGTCTAAGTTTAAAGATTTTGAATTGTTCTACAACTATAAGATTTCCGTCTTAGTTAAGGATTTTATTTGTACTGATGAATCTTACATTTTTTATGTTTTTGTTTTATTCATGGGAGGGAGGTGATGTAATATGAAGTGTTAATTAGGCAGAATTTAGTAAGTGTTTGTATTGTGGATTGGTTGTAGTGTATGTGCTCGTGTTCGCATGATGTCACCATGATTATGAGGGTGTCATGATGGTTCTAAGATCTACTGGCCATTCTGTCTGGAGTCCTCAGAGCCAACTGGTCACTACCTGATCGCGGGTTTGTTATCCTTGAAACTATCTTGGAAATAGAGACATTTTATATTCCTACATCTTTTCTATGTGGTGTCTTTGCCCACCAGATGACCATGCTACACTTGTATTGACTCTTGTGATGACATCCATAATCGAGCTAATACAATGGTTGCTTGGTTCGACTTCTAATCTTGACAGTTTTGTTGGTAACTGTAATTGCAGCACAGAAGGTCAAAGATGCAGCCCCTTGCATTTCGCCCACATTTCACAGTTTTCAACCTGGATAGTATAGTACTTTGTACCTTCTGATCATTCTTACCCAATGGTGTTTTGGCATTTGAGAAGGAGGCTGGCCCTCTATATAGTGTACAAAGCTAGGCGCACTGTGCAGGAAGTCCAGGCAACCACATGTTGGTTTACAGAGGTAAAAACAAGATCACCTAATGCTCTCATTTTTATGGTAGCTGCAAAGCATTTGTTGTACTCACAGTATAAATCATGCAGCTCACACATTCGAAGGAATAACTCGAGACCAATTTTAAAAAATATTTCAGATTTTTATATACATTTTAAGACCAAGATTATCAAAATTGGGTAAGTACTTTTGGAGATATGGATTTTTTAAGTTGAAAGGAAATAGTCTTTTGTGCGTAATTATGCACCATAGGAATCAATTACAAGTCACCTTTAAAAATACATATAAAATCACACAGTTGTTTTACCAAGTTCTCTTTTTGCAGGTTGGTCGAGATCGTTGGTGGGCACACTGTGCCAGGAGCTGTGCGCAAAGATGCCCTTGAGATCTGGAGGTAAGTCACTCTAAGGGTCGCTCACAGGACAACCGTGGCACACTGGTGGGAGGTCTGGGGTGTTCCTGAAGTCCCATAACTGGGCTTCCTCCTGGTTCTTGCTCAGTTCCGGGTGGACTAGTTTTGTTGGTGTCTGACGTCAGCTGACTAGTACCCAGGATATTGGTACAGTTCAGCCACTGGAGGGCGCAGTGCCACCAAACTTGGCACACTTGCAGGGGTTGTCCTCCTGGCCGTTGGTGTGTCGTTGGGTCCGGCTGTGACTTCTGGTTCAGGAGTTAGCAGCCAGTCAGTGAAGTGACCCTCACTAGGTTGTTGGTTCCTTCTTGGTTGCAGAGTGGTACCTCCACTCTGGAGGGAGTTCTTGGGCGATTGGGGAAGTCTGGAGGTCCCCTGGGTTTCTTGAGGTAAGTCCAGTTATCCAGCAGCTCCTCAGCAGCAATTGTCGGATCCAGGGTGCAGTAGGCAGGGTTTAGCGCCTTTTCTTTGTGCAACAGGTCCACAGTTCTTGTGCCATGGTTCTTCTTTGTGCTGATCTTCTTTGTGTCCTTCGAATCTCATTTCTTGGTTTAGGGATGCCCACTAAATACTGAACTTAGTGGGTGTTTTAGAGGGAACTTGATTGTGTCCAATGGGACACTTATCTTTGGGTGCTACACCCCTATAGTGACCACTTCCCTATCCCTGATTGGCTATTTTCCTTCCATCTAAGATGGAGAAAAATGAAATGGAGTGTCCACCTCACAGGTAACACCTTAGGGGTGGTCCATGCCAGGTGGGGCCACTCCTCCTATCCTTCGTGTGGTTTCCCACCTTTGGTCCCACCAAACGTGGGGGTTTGCAAAGGGGCTGACCATCTGCTGCTAGCAGCAACCCTGGGGGTCGAGTTTCAAAGGCAGTAGGCCCTTTGAAGCTCACCACCAGGGCAGTGCACATTCCTGAGGGAGGGGGCGTTAGCACCTCCACCCAGGAAGGGCATTGTCTCACAAACCAGAGAGACAGGTGACCCCGAGTACATCTAGGGATAAATCCAATACTGGTACCAGTTTGGATTTATCAATCTGAGTTGTTTGATACCAAACAACCCAGGGTTCAGAGTGGCCATCATGTAGCTGGGAAACTTGTGTTGATCAGTGTCCAGAACATGTATTAAAATGGCTGCTTTGTTCACTCACTATGTCCCAGGAATGGCAAGGACACAGTGGGGGTATATTGGTCATGCAGCTATGACCTCACATATAATATGGTGCACCCTGCATTAGAGCTGGTAGGCCTGCCAGAGGGGTGTTGTATCCATAGTGTATGCAGTGTATGGTGGACAGGGCACACAGGCAGTGTACCATGTTAAGTTTGTGTTTTAAGTTTGCACTAGGACACCCAGCCTGCAATGGCAGTGCTGGGTGCATCTGGATGCATGACCCTGGAGCAGTGGTCTCCAAACTTTTTAATGCCGCGCCCCCCTAGTTGAAAAATAAAAATCATTGAGCCGCCCCTCAGAATTGTTCACTATTGTTTTATAAAGATGGCAATGTTTAAATATGCCTAGACCTATTTAAACATTGCAGTTAGGTACTGTTACCTTTTTAAAAATGCTTCTTTTGGTCAGTGTCTGGCACCCCCCCTGACAACACTTGAGCCCCCCTAAGGGGGCCCGCCACCCAGTTTGAAGACCTCTGCCCTAGAGGGTGGCACAATCAGTGCGGCTGCCCTCAGGGGGCCTACCCTTATTACCACATGCCCTGGGTACCTGAGTATCCAATTACCTTTACAATGTTTTAGGGAAAGAGCACTGGCACTGGGAACCTGGTTAGCAGGAGCCCAGCGCACTCCAGTCCAAGTTGCGTCACAAAGCCAGGCAAAAAGTGGGGGGACAGTAGGTCAGTCTGCCACCGTTCCTATTTGTTACTTCCTCTGAATCCAACCAAGGGCGAAGTGACAGCATAGACTGGATGACATACATGCGTTTTCCTACTCCATCGGCTGCACTCAGTAGGACTTAGTAGAGGATCAGATCTTTGTGGACTTTGCCTGGAATTAAGAAAGACAAGGCAATAACCAACCTCACAAGTTCATGCTGGGTCACCCTCTGTTTAAAGATCTGTTATGTGTGGTACTATAGATTCTCTGGAGGGTATCCATTAAGACCTTGACTAGTCTAATGTGACATGAAGATCTGTGGGGTGCACACCTTCCCCAGAGTTGGATCTGCCATGACTGGGGAACCTATTAGAAAAGCCAGGTTTTCAGTTCTTGCAAAATTCTAGGAAGGAGGTGGCAGATCTGATGTGTAATAGGCGGTCTTTCCAGGCTTTGGGAGCCAGGTATGAGAAGATGTAACCTCAGTCTCTGGCTTAGCAGATGCGGAGGAATTGGGTGAGCAGGTGGTTGGCAGAGCAGAGGTGCTAAATTGATTATAGGTGAGTTCCCACTTCAAAAATTTCAAATAGTAAGCACAGTGCTTGAATAGTCGTTTTAATGCATCAAAATAAAGAATTCAGTTCCATAAATATATGATCCAATTGATTAATAACAGTCTTGAAGTTAAAGTTAGGTTCCAAAACATCAACAAAGTAGTAATCCAATCAACTAATAAAGCGATCAAACCAAGGTTGAGAAAGTGATCGAGTAGCAGTTTTTGATGGAGGAACAGCCAACACGTGTTTCGCCCCTTTAGCGGGTAGGCGGGGGCTTTCTCAAGGCTGTAGAAAATATATGAACAATATAAGTGGCATACCTAGCAAGAATATTTCCAAAATGAAAGCATGCTGTCCATGCAGATCATGCAGGGCATGTTGTGCTCCCTCGCAGTGTGATCTGTAATTATTGGAAGTGTGGTGCATAGAAGAATCCCCAGTGTTAACCGAGAGCTAAAGTCCTAAAAAGGGTATTTAAATTATAAGAATAGAGCCATAAATTAAAATGGGAAATTCACTTTGTTGCTCTTGGGTGTGATAAAAGACAGAGGAGAAAAAGAGAAAAGTGCGAAAAGGTAAACAAGTAATTGTAATCCTATTCATTAGGTGGATGAGGAAATACAGGCTGGCACTCGCGTGATGTTAATTCGTGTTCCAGAAAGATGTAAGTCAACAGGTGTTATTAGACACATCCTTTAGAGGATGTTAGTGTGACCAAAGTAAAAGACTCAAAAGGGTTGATAACGTACCCGGTTCAGAACAAAAATGCGAACTTCTGACATCAATTGTCACAATTTGTGAAAAAGAATCTAAACATGAGAACAAGTTTTTTAAGAACTCTCATATACAGTCAGTGTTTGCTGAGTAGCACAAAGAAATAAAGGCACCCAGAAGTTGGTAGTATCAAACTTTCCCCCTTAAAAACCATGACACAACTAATGTCAAACAAAACTGTAGATTTAGATATCTATCCAAATAGGTGGTAGAAAAATGACATGATGTGACAAATGAATATGAGAAATATGATCGTAATTCCATAATAACAGATAAGTGTGAGCAACATGCTCTCAATTATAAAAACGTATTACTCGTGAGATGATGCTCCCTGTCAATATATACTAAAAAAGTGTCTAGAAATCGATAACTTCGCAAAATGTAAAGATTCAACGTTTTCAATTGATACATGGTCTGCAAATGAAGTGATAACGTTTTTACCTGTGGTTGCGGTGAGTAAAAGGGAAAAGCCTGCCGAACAATCTAACGAGAAATCTCCAGCTCGTCCTGCGTTAAATCGCAAAGACGCCGTCTGGAAACAACGCGGTAATTATATCAAGGGCGTCCTTTCTCTGTCTCGAATACAGCGAGACAGAGGAGGGACACAACATTCAGCGTGCTATGAAATCGTGGCGGCCATGTTGGAAGAGGTCAAGGCTGCAAATAAAGGAAAGTCCCACAGGACAGTAACGTGGGAAACAAGAAAGGGAAAAAAAAAAAAAAAAGGAGAAATTGGAAAATTAAAATATTGAGGACTAATGTCACGAAGGGGGAAAACAGAACAATAGAAAGACTATATTATAGAATAAGGGGGAAGCGGGTAAAGTGGGAAGCTATTTACGAACGTGATTTATTAGGCAAGAGTTATTTTAAGGAAAGTTTCAGACATAGAGACAATAGACAAATATAGAAGATAGGTGGATATAGAAGCGGAAATGAGCTGAGAGTGATCAAGAAGTGGGAAAAAGGGAAAAATAAGCGTCAATAGAAAAAATATAAAAAGTATAATGAAAAAGCTCATAATACAGCCAGCAATTTTGAAGAGGAGGAAAAATAGTAGTAGGTCAATAAAGAGCTTAGACTACAGATCATCAGAACAGCTGAAACAATACAACAATTACAATAGCCAATAGTGCCATTCATGATCCTGATTCAAGCCATTGTTCACTGTATCATATTGGATGATCATCCTGCTTTCCTCTTGTCGTAGTCGTAATTGTAAGTTACCACCCCGTGGGGACGGTGTGATACGGTGGATTCCACTGAATTTGAAGGTTCGATCATTGTGATGGAATGTTTTGTAGTGCTCCACTAAAGGCGCCTTGGTTTCCAATTTAAGAATGTTCCGAAAGTGTTCTTGAATTCGAAGCTTTAAGGGGCGGATCGTGCTACCTATGTAAGCCTTGTTGCATGGGCAAAAAATCAAATATACCACATTTCTGCTTTCACAATTAATAAAGTCCTTGATCATTACTTCTTTGTCATTGACGTGCAGTGTGATCGATCTGTTGAGTCCCAATTTGCATATTGAACACTTGGTACAGGTGAAAAAACCTTTGGGTTTAGGAAAGTAAGGAGCAGAAGCTGTTTGCTGAAAGAAGGAAGGACAGAGTTTGTCTCGGAGATTAGGGGCCCGACGGAACCCTATTTTTGGATGTTGAGTAATGAATCCTTGGATGGAGGGATTATTGCTGATAAGATGCCAGTGCTTGCGAAGATGTTTCCGTATTAGGTGATGGCCATTCTGGAATTGGGTGATGAATCGAATAATGCTGTCCTCTTTACGTCGTGATGATGAATTGATCATCTTATTACGGTCCATTTTACCCAGTTTGCTGTTAGCAGAGGTCAGTGATATTCGATTGTACCCCCTGGTCAGGAGTCTCTCAGTTATTTGTGAAGAGAACAAATCATAGTCACTGGATTTAGTGCAGTTAACTCTTACTCGTCTGTACTCGCCTTGTGGGATGTTTTTAATTATACTTGAAGGGTGACAACTGGTGCCGTGCAATATTGCATTTGCCGCTGTGGATTTTCTAAAGAAACGTGTTTGCAATTTCTCATTTTCCACATAAATCAATAGATCTAAATACTCGACCTGTGAATCCGAGATGTTGTATGTAATGTCAATGGCCCATCTGTTTGGTACCAATGACTGCAAAAATTGAGTTAGTAGAGTTCTTTGTCCTTGCCAGATCAACAAAATGTCATCGATATACCGTCCCCAAAAAATAATATTTTGGGAAAAGCATTCATTTTGATTGCTCCACAGCCACTCTCGTTCTACAGCTCCCATGAGAATACAGGCATATGAAGGTGCAAATTTGGCCCCCATCGCCGTGCCCTGTAATTGTAGGTAGAACTGGCCGTCGAAAAGAAAGTAATTATTCTCTAAACAGAACTGTAACATATTCAATATCATGCAATTGTGAGTAGTGAATGACACTGATCTAGTCGAGAGTGCTTGTCTAACTGCTGCTAGTCCATCCCGGTGTCTGATGGAAGTATAGAGACTTACTATGTCTATAGTCACTAGGAGGAAGTCCGGTTGCCAGTCGATATCTTGGAGTTTACAAATTATGTCTTTCGTGTCTCTCACATAAGATGGTAAGTTGGTCATGAAGGGCTGAAGTACTTGGTCAATAAGTGTCCCTAATTTTGAACAAATAGAATTGACCCCTGATATTATAGGCCTGCCTTTAGGGGGAAAATCTTTTTTGTGAATTTTTGGTAGTAAATATAGGGTAGGAACAGTAGGGTGAGAAAGAAATAAGGCAGTTCTTTCTTGATGTGAAATGACTTGACGGGAGAGCCAGTGGTCTAAGAGTACTGAAAGTTGCTGTTGTATATGTACTGTTGGATTCGAGTCTAACCGTTTGTAACACTGAGGATCGTGTAGTTGACGATAGGCCTCTGAGAGGTAATCTGAAGTGTTTAGAATGACAATATTTCCTCCCTTGTCTGCTTCCTTAATAATAATAATATTAGGATTCGTTCTTAGGTTGATCAAAGCTGAGATTTGTTGACGAGTGATATTAAGAGGGAGGAATTTACGTTTGTCACAATATCGTTTATACTCTTTATCAAGATCATTCAAAACAGCTTGTTCAAAGAGATCAATGGAGTTACCTACTGGTAGGGTAGGGGTGAAAGTGGATTTTGGTTTCATGCCCGAGGGGTAGTGCTGATTAGTATTTAACTCTAGTTGTTCTGCTAATGTGTGAAGGGAAAGGTTAGGCTCAGAAATGTTAGCCAAGTTGCAGAGAAGTCCTATATCTTCAAGGTCCCGGACAGAAATCTCTTGAGACAATCGTGAGGGAGAGGGAGAGGGTCGAGGAGGAGAGGAGGTAAATGTAGAAAAGAAAGACTTAAGTTTAAGTTGGCGTATAAACTTGAAAAAGTCAATTTTAGTTTGTGTTATGTTCCAAAAATTTGTGGGACAGTAGGACAGACCTTTATTGAGAATGTGTAATTCAGGAGGAGAAAGAGAATGATCTGAGAGATTAACTACTAATTGGTCATTGTGTTTGGAGGCCGAAGATTCTTGCTGCGTTCCCTTGTTTGTATACCGGAGGTGCCCGGCATAGTTATTGTAGTATCTGGTGGTTTTGACCGGGATTCTTGTAAGGATCCTAGGCGAAATCGCCTTGCTTCCTCTAAAAAATTAACCCTGGGTCTGGTAGAAGGATCCCTATCTGAGTCATCAGATGTTTCAACTTCTGAGGAAGGAATGGTGTCTGGACAGCTGATAGTATCTAGCTGGGAATTAAAATCCTGAACATGATCATATTTCTTACTAAACGTGTACACTCTCCCCTGCTGGTAATCACGGAGATCACGTCTGAATTTACGATTTTTCCTCTGAATAATGTCTGCCTCATAATTATCAATTATATTATTGAGAATGGCGTAGTTCTTTGTTGAGATGTCACCCCAATTGGCCTCATCTATTCGTTGAGTAAGCTGATCTACTTCTTGTTTATGACGCTCATACTGTTCCTGGGAGATGTCAATGAGTTGTTGGATCATGTTCATCGAAGCCATTTTAAGATTAGCTTCCCAGTTCTGAAGTCTCTCTTGGGAGGTAGTATCAGTAGGTGGAAAGATCAATATGCGTAACCCCCGGGGGATACGGTCGTTATCCAAGTATTTTTTAAGTGAAGCCACCTCCCACCACTTAGCAGTTTCCTTTTTAAGTGATTTTTCTAAGGCCAAGAAAGTGCTTTTTGCAGAAGTCAAATTTGTATTGCCCGGGTTAGGAGTGCCAGTATCCGATGTATTGAAGACTTGATCCAGTTTGGCATTGCGTTGTTCTCTTCTATTAAGCGTAAAAGACATCATGAAGTAGGGCTTAAGCAGGAAGTCTGTACGTATGCAACTAGTTGCTACAGAGAAAATAAGAAGAGTCCAGCCAGTTGACTTCCTTAGAATGCCATTTTTATGAGATAGGTGTGAGAACTCTAGACCGGAAGGCCTGAACTCTATACCTCCCAAAAGTAACAGTGCTAAATTGATTATAGGTGAGTTCCCACTTCAAAAATTTCAAATAGTAAGCACAGTGCTTGAATAGTCGTTTTAATGCATCAAAATAAAGAATTCAGTTCCATAAATATATGATCCAATTGATTAATAACAGTCTTGAAGTTAAAGTTAGGTTCCAAAACATCAACAAAGTAGTACTCCAATCAACTAATAAAGCGATCGAACCAAGGTTGAGAAAGTGATCGAGTAGCATTTTTTGATGGAGGAACAGACAACACGTGTTTCGCCCCTTTAGCGGGTAGGCGGGGGCTTTCTCAAGGCTGTAGAAAATATATGAACAATATAAGTGGCATACCTAGCAAGAATATTTCCAAAATGAAAGCATGCTGTCCATGCAGATCATGCAGGGCATGTTGTGCTCCCTCGCAGTGTGATCTATAATTATTGGAAGTGTGGTGCATAGAAGAATCCCCAGTGTTAACCGAGAGCTAAAGTCCTAAAAAGGGTATTTAAATTATAAGAATAGAGCCATAAATTAAAATGGTAAATTCACTTTGTTGCTCTTGGGTGTGATAACAGACAGAGGAGAAAAAGAGAAAAGTGCGAAAAGGTAAACAAGTAATTGTAATCCTATTCATTAGGTGGATGAGGAAATACAGGCTGGCACTCGCGTGATGTTAATTCGTGTTCCAGAAAGATGTAAGTCAACAGGTGTTATTAGACACATCCTTTAGAGGATGTTAGTGTGACCAAAGTAAAAGGCTCAAAAGGGTTGATAACGTACCCGGTTCAGAACAAAAATGCGAAAATCTGACATCAATTGTCACAATTTGTGAAAAAGAATCTAAACATGAGAACAAGTTTTTTAAGAACTCTCATATACAGTCAGTGTTTGCTGAGTAGCACAAAGAAATAAAGGCACCCAGAAGTTGGTAGTATCAAACTTTCCCCCTTAAAAACCATGACACAACTAATGTCAAACAAAACTGTAGATTTAGATATCTATCCAAATAGGTGGTAGAAAAATGACATGATGTGACAAATGAATATGAGAAATATGATCGTAATTCCATAATAACAGATAAGTGTGAGCAACATGCTCTCAATTATAAAAACGTATTACTCGTGAGATGATGCTCCCTGTCAATATATACTAAAGAAGTGTCTAGAAATCGATAACTTCGCAAAATGTAAAGATTCAAAGTTTTCAATTGATACATGGTCTGCAAATGAAGTGATAACGTTTTTACCTGTGGTTGCGGTGAGTAAAAGGGAAAAGCCTGCCGAACAATCTAACGAGAAATCTCCAGCTCGTCCTGCGTTAAATCGCAAAGACGCTGTCTGGAAACAACACGGTAATTATATCAAGGGCGTCCTTTCTCTGTCTCGAATACAGCGAGACAGAGGAGGGACACAACATTCAGCGTGCTATGAAATCGTGGCGGCCATGTTGGAAGAGGTCAAGGCTGCAAATAAAGGAAAGTCCCACAGGACAGTAACGTGGGAAACAAGAAAGGGAAAAAAAAAAAAGGAGAAATTGGAAAATTAAAATATTGAGGACTAATGTCACGAAGGGGGAAAACAGAACAATAGAAAGACTATATTATAGAATAAGGGGGAAGCGGGTAAAGTGGGAAGCTATTTACGAACGTGATTTATTAGGCAAGAGTTATTTTAAGGAAAGTTTCAGACATAGAGACAATAGACAAATATAGAAGATAGGTGGATATAGAAGCGGAAATGAGCTGAGAGTGATCAAGAAGTGGGAAAAAGGGAAAAATAAGCGTCAATAGAAAAAATATAAAAAGTATAATGAAAAAGCTCATAATACAGCCAGCAATTTTGAAGAGGAGGAAAAATAGTAGTAGGTCAATAAAGAGCTTAGACTACAGATCATCAGAACAGCTGAAACAATACAACAATTACAATAGCCAATAGTGCCATTTGTGATCCTGATTCAAGCCATTGTTCACTGTATCATATTGGATGATCATCCTGCTTTCCTCTTGTCGTAGTCGTAATTGTAAGTTACCACCCCGTGGGGACGTTGTGATACGGTGGATTCCACTGAATTTGAAGGTTCGATCATTGTGATGGAATGTTTTGTAGTGCTCCACTAAAGGCGCCTTGGTTTCCAATTTAAGAATGTTCCGAAAGTGTTCTTGAATTCGAAGCTTTAAGGGGCGGATCGTGCTACCTATGTAAGCCTTGTTGCATGGGCAAAAAATCAAATATACCACATTTCTGCTTTCACAATTAATAAAGTCCTTGATCATTACTTCTTTGTCATTGATGTGCAGTGTGATCGATCTGTTGAGTCCCAATTTACATATTGAACACTTGGTACAGGTGAAAAAACCTTTGGGTTTAGGAAAGTAAGGAGCAGAAGCTGTTTGCTGAAAGAAGGAAGGACAGAGTTTGTCTCGGAGATTAGGGGCCCGACGGAACCCTATTTTTGGATGTTGAGTAATGAATCCTTGGATGGAGGGATTATTGCTGATAAGATGCCAGTGCTTGCGAAGATGTTTCCGTATTAGGTGATGGCCATTATGGAATTGGGTGATGAATCGAATAATGCTGTCCTCTTTACGTCGTGATGATGAATTGATCATCTTATTACGGTCCATTTTACCCAGTTTGCTGTTAGCAGAGGTCAGTGATATTCGATTGTACCCCCTGGTCAGGAGTCTCTCAGTTATTTGTGAAGAGAACAAATCATAGTCACTGGATTTAGTGCAGTTAACTCTTACTCGTCTGTACTCGCCTTGTGGGATGTTTTTAATTATACTTGAAGGGTGACAACTGATGGCGTGCAATATTGCATTTCCCGCTGTGGATTTTCTAAAGAAACGTGTTTGCAATTTCTCATTTTCCACATAAATCAATAGATCTAAATACTCGACCTGTGAATCCGAGATGTTGTATGTAATGTCAATGGCCCATTTGTTTGGTACCAATGACTGCAAAAATTGAGTTAGTAGAGTTCTTTGTCCTTGCCAGATCAACAAAATGTCATCGATATACTGTCCCCAAAAAATAATATTTTGGGAAAAGCATTCATTTTGATTGCTCCACAGCCACTCTCCTTCTACAGCTCCCATGAGAATACAGGCATATGAAGGTGCAAATTTGGCCCCCATCGCCGTGCCCTGTAATTGTAGGTAGAACTGGCCGTCGAAAAGAAAGTAATTATTCTCTAAACAGAACTGTAACATATTCAATATCATGCAATTGTGAGTAGTGAATGACACTGATCTAGTCGAGAGTGCTTGTCTAACTGCTGCTAGTCCATCCCGGTGTCTGATGGAAGTATAGAGACTTACTATGTCTATAGTCACTAGGAGGAAGTCCGGTTGCCAGTCGATATCTTGGAGTTTACAAATTATGTCTTTCGTGTCTCTCACATAAGATGGTAAGTTGGTCATGAAGGGCTGAAGTACTTGGTCAATAAGTGTCCATAATTTTGAACAAATAGAATTGACCCCTGATATTATAGGCCTGCCTTTAGGGGGAAAATCTTTTTTGTGAATTTTTGGTAGTAAATATAGGGTAGGAACAGTAGGGTGAGAAAGAAATAAGGCAGTTCTTTCTTGATGTGAAATGACTTGACGGGAGAGCCAGTGGTCTAAGAGTACTGAAAGTTGCTGTTGTATATGTACTGTTGGATTCCAGTCTAACCGTTTGTAACACTGAGGATCGTGTAGTTGACGATAGGCCTCTGAGAGGTGTCTGGTTGGGTTGTTGAATTTGATGCAAGTGTTGAGGTATTTGGGGCTTTGCTTGTGTAATGCTTTGTAGGTGTGAGTGAGAAGTTTCAAGCGGGCACATTTGCGTGTGAGGAGCCAGTGAAGGTCCCTGATGTGTTTGGATGTGTGTGTGTGTAGTGTGGGAGATTGCGAGTAAGTTTGGCTGCTGCCTTCTGGATGAGCCCAGAGTATTTTGGTGAGTTGCCAGGTGATTCTGACCTAGAGGATGTTTCCATAGTCCAGGCAGTTGGTGATCAGTGCTTGAGTGACAGATCTCTGGGTGCTTAGTAGTAGCCATCTGTAGACTTTCTTGAGGTGTTTGAGGGTGTAGAAGCAGATGGAAGCGATCACGTTGACCTGCTTAGGCATCAAGATATTGTCAGACATGATCCGTAGGTTCCTTGCTATGTTTTAAGAGGTGGGCGTTGGTCCTAGTTCTGAAGGCCTCAGGCTGTGGACCAGACTAGGGGGCATATTTATACTTGTTTTGTGCCGAATTTGCATCATTTTATTTTTACGCAAATTCGGTGCAAAACTAACTCCATAATTATACTTTGGCGCTAGACCCATTCAGCGCCAAAGTTATGGAGTTAAAGTCATTTTTTGGGATGTGGAAACCTACCTCGTGTCAAATGAGATGCAAGGTAGGCGTTCCCGTTCAAAAAATGACTCTATGGCCTTAGCGCCATATTTATCCCCAGTGGGCCATAGCTTATCCCCCATGCTAAAATCACACACGGGGAGGAGGGGTTAAATAATGGTGCAAAGCCTGCTTTGCACCATTATTTAACGCCTGGGTCAGGGCAGGAGTTAGCGGACCAGAAGGCCAATTTCCATGCTGGAACAACATGGATTTAGCCCAAAAGGTGCCCTCCCCAGACATCAGGGACACCCCCACCCACACCAGAGGGACAGTGGAGGATGGGGGACCCAATCCTAGGTAAGTATAGCCAAGTACAGGTAAGTATTTTTTTTTTTTAATGGGCCCCCCTTCATGGCACAATGGCGGTGCAATGGCTATGCCCAGGGGACCCTGGTCCCCTGTGCTGGGCACTGGGGTGGCATGACTCCTGTCTTTTCTAAGACAGGAGTCATGTGGTATGGATGGTTTTGCGTCAGAAAATGACGCTAGGCTGGTTAGAGTCATTTTTGTTTTACTCTAACCTGTCTAAAGAAATTTTTTGGTACAAAACTCCCTTCCCCCATTCCGCCAGCCCCACCAGTCGAACAATTTTTTTTTTTAACGCTAGCCTACCCTTTGCACCGGCTTGCACCATTCCATAAATATGGTGCCCGGCTGGTGCTCAGAAATGGTGCAAGCCTGTGCTAAACTTTTTGGTGCAAAACTGTGTTAGTGCAGTTTTGCACCAAAAAGTATAAATATGCCCCCTAGGTGTCTTTCTCTAACAGGGCCACTTCCGTCTCTAAGTTGAACTTCAGGTATTTGGTCTTCATCCATACTGCTACTTCAAACGCAGCTGGTGACCTACATCTGAGCATTGGAGAGGAGGATCTGGGTGTCGTTTGAGTAGGATATGATGTTGAGTCTGTGGGATCGTATGATACTGGTGAGTGGTGGCATGTAAATGCTGAATTCGTAGGGGTGGGTAAGGAGCCTTTGAGGAGCGTTATGGATCAGATTGGAGGCAGAGGATAAATATGGGGCCAGGCTTATGGATTGGGTGCGACCCATGAGGAAGGAGCTGATCCAACAGAAGGTGGGTCCTTGCATTCCAGTCGTGGAGACATAGGATGAATATTGGTTGGCAAACACTGTCAAAGGCTGCTGAAAGGTCAAGCAGGAGGAGTGCTGTTGTGTAACTGTCATCCATAATAAGGAGAATGTCATCCATGCCGGCAATGGGGGTGGTCTTGGGTTTTTAGTTCAGTCTGAATCCTGATTGGGAAGGGTTCAGGAGGTCACTGGCATCTGGTGGTTATGCAGTTCCTTGTTGATGAGTTCTTTCAAGACTTTTGCCAGAGAAGAGATATAAGGGTCATAGTTTGCCAGTCTTCAGGTCTGCTGAGAATTGTTTTTAGGAGGGGTAAGGTGGTGTGTTTCCATGAGTCCGGGAAGGTGGGGGTGGTGAGAAAGTTGTTGAGGATAGCTGTGAGGGCAAAGCAGATGTGGTTGACTACTTTGAGAAGATGAAATGGATGGCAAGGGTCCGATGGTGCTCCCCAGTGACTGGTGTGTATTGTGGTGGCAGTTACCTGAGGGGTGATGGTTGGATAGCACATCAGGGTGGTTTCTTAAGAGTGCTTCTCATTGGAATGGAATGAAGCAAGTGAGATGATGTCTATCGGGGAGTGAAGTTCGATATAGTGCCAATTTTTGGTGCTGAAGTAATAAGAGACCAGGGTGCAGAGTTCATGTGATGGAATGATGTTGATGGAGCTGGCATTAGGGTATGTGACTTCTTTTACTGTAGCAAAGATTTATTTTGCAGTGTTGGGGCTGTTTCTATCCGTTAGGTGAGGTAACGCCCTTGGTGGGCCTAATTTGTTGGTGGAAAATCCAGGGGCTGATTTGTACATGTCTGTGGTTGGTGGTAGATCCAGAGGGCTGATTTGCACATGTCTGTGGTTGGTGGTAGATCTGGAGGGCTGATCTGCACTTGTCTGTGTAGGAAAGTACCATCTTGCCTGGCATGTTACCCCCATATTTCACTGTATATATGTTGTTTTAGTCTATGTGTCACTGGGACCCTGCCAGGCAGGGGCCCAGTGTTCATAAGTATGTGCCCTGTATGTGTTCCCTGTGTGATGCCTAACTGTCTCACTGAGGCTCTGCTAACCAGAACCTCAGTGGTTATGCTCTCTCTGCTTTCCAAATTTGTCACTAACAGGCTAGTGACTAAATTTACCAATTCACATTGGCATACTGGTACACCCATATAATTCCATAGTATATGGTACTGAGGTACCCAGGGTATTGGTGTTCCAGGAGATCCCTATGGGCTGCAGCATTTATTTTGCCACCGATAGGGAGCTCTGACAATTCTTACACAGGCCTGCCAGTGCAGCCTGAGTGAAATAACGTCCACATAACCTATATGTCTAACCTTCACCTGGTGAAGGTTGGGTGCAAAGTTACTTAGTGTGTGGGCACCCTGGCACTGGCCAAGGTGCCCCCACATCGTTCAGGGTAAATTCCCTGGACTTTGTGCGTGCTGGGACACCATTACACGCGTGCACTGTACATAGGTCACTACCTATGTACAGCGTCACAATGGTAACTCCGAACATGGCCATGTAACATGTCTAAGATGGCATTGGGGTGACAATTCCATAATCCCCCGGGTGTCTAGCACAGAACCCGGGTACTGCCAAACTGCCTTTCAGGGGTCTCCACTGCAGCTGCTGCCAACCCCTCAGCAAGGTTTCTGCCCTCCTGGGGTCCAGGCAGCCCTGGCTCAGGAAGGCAGAACAAAGTACTTCCTCTGAGAGAGGGTGTAACACCCTCTCCCTTTGGAAATAGGTGTGAAGACTGGGGAGGAGTAGCCTCCCCCAGCCTCTGGAAATGCTTTGATGGGCACAGATGGTGGCCATCTCTGCATAAGCCAGTCTACACCGGTTCAGGGATCCCCCAGCCCTGCTCTGGTGCAAAACTGGACAAAGGAAAGGGGAGTGACCACTCCCCTGACCTGCACCTCCCAGGGGAGGTGCCCAGAGCTCCTCCAGTGTGTCCCAGACCTCTGCCATCTTGGAAACAGAGGTGTGTGTGGCACACTGGACTGCTCTGAGTGGCCAGTGCCAGCAGGTGACGTCAGAGGCTCCTTCTGATAGGCTCTTACCTCTCTTGGTAGCCAATCCTCCTTCCTATGTAGCCAAACCTCCTTTTCTGGCTATTTAGGGTCTCTGCTTTGGGGATCTCACCAGATAACGAATGCAAGAGCTCACCAGAGTTCCTCTGCATCTCCCTCTTCACCTTCTGCCAAAGGATCGACCGCTGACTGCTCACGACGCCTACAAAACCGCAACAAAGTAGCAAGACGACTACTAGCAACCTTGTATCGCTTCATCCTGCCGGCTTTCTCGACTGTTTCAAGTGGTGCATGCTCTGGGGTAGCCTGCCTCCTCTCTGCACCAGGAGCTCTGAAGAAATCTCCTGTGGGTCGACGGAATCTTCCCCCTGCAACCGCAGGCAACAAAAGACTGCATCACCGGTCCTCTGGGTCCCTCTCAGCACGACGAGTGTGGTCCCTGGAACTCAGCAACTCTGTCCAACTGACTCCCACAGTCCAGTGACTCTTCAGTCCAAGTTTGGTGGAGGTAAGTCCTTGCCTCCCACGCTAGACTGCATTGCTGGGTACTGCGTAATTTGCAGCTGCTCCGGCTCCCGTGCACTCTTCCAGGATTTCCTTTGTGCACAGCCAAGCCTGGGTCCCCGACACTCTAACCTGCAGTGCACAACCTTCTGAGTTGTCCTCTGGCGTCGTGGGACTCCCTTTTGTGATTTCGGGTGGACTCCGGTTCACTTTTCTTCTAAGTGCCTGTTCAGGTACTTCTGTGGGTGCTGCCTGCTTCTGTGAGGGCTCCCTGACTTGCTGGGCGCCCCCTCTGTCTCCTCATCCAAGTGGCGACATCCTGGTCCCTCCTGGGCCACAGCAGCATCCAAAAACCCTAACCAGCTAGGAAGGCTTGTTTGCGGTCTTTCTGCGTGGGAACACCTCTGCAAGCTTCTTCACGACGTGGGACATCCATCCTCCAAAGGGAAAGTTCCTAGTCCTCTTATTTCTTGCAGAACACTAAGCTTCTTCCAACAGGTGGCAGCTTCCTTGCACCCTCAGCTGGCATTTCTTGGGCTCCTGCCCACTCTCGACACTGTCGTGACTCTTGGACTTGGTCCCCTTGTCTTACAGGTACTCAGGTCTGGAAATCCACTGTTGTTGCATTGCTGGTGTTTGTTCTCCTTGCAGAATCCCCCTATCACGACTTCTGTACTCTCTGGGGGTAGTAGGTGCACTTTACACCTACCTTTCAGGGTCTTGGGGTGGGCTGTTTTATTAACCCTCACTGTTTTCTCTACAAGCTCACATAGGTTTGGGGTCCATTCGTGGTTCACATTCCACTTTTGGAGTATATGGTTTGTGTTGCCCCTATACCTATGTGCTCCTATTGCAATCTACTGTAACTTTACATTGCTTGCATTGCTTCCTTTTGCTATTATCTGCATAATTTTGGTTTGTGTACATATATCTTATGTATATTTCTCATCCTCATACTGAGGGTACTCACTGAGATACTTTTGGCATATTGTCATAAAAATAAAGTACCTTTATTTTTAGTATATCTGTGTATTGTGTTTTCTTATGATATTGTGCATATGACACCAGTGGTATAGTAGGAGCTTTACGTGTCTCCTAGTTCAGCCTAAGCTGCTTTGCCATAGCTACCTTCTATCAGCCTAAGCTGCTAGAAACACCTCTTCTACACTAATAAGAGATACCTGGACCTGACACAAGGTCTAAGTACCTCTGGTACCCACTACAAGCCAGGCCAGCCTCCTACAGTCTGTTTTTGTTGTTGTGGGTGTGTCTCCAATGGTGGTTCAGGTGTGTGCAGTGGTGTCTGGGGAGTCAGAGATCATTCATGTACTACTTTGTCCATGGCTAGGCCTGTGGTGTAGGGACAGTCTTGAGCAGGGCCAATATATCTGCGTAGGAGGTGATCCATGTGTTAAAAGTTCTAGATGGAGCGGGTTAGTTTGTCATGGTGTGGCATAGTAGCTCTGTGACCCAAGCTTCCTTAGGGATCTGGTTCCAGTTGCATTGGGAGATATAGTGAGCGTGGTTCTGTGTTGATTCGATAGGTGTAGCCTGAAGCAGATGAGGGAGTAGTCAGTCCAGCCAATGCGGATTAGTTTGTCTACTGTGATGTCTGTGAAGTTGAGAAGGCAGGGTCAAGTAGGTGTCCAGCTGCATGGGAGCATATGCCTACTCATTGGGTGAATCCCATTATGTTCAGCTCTTCTAAGAGGTTGGGGGTGTTGGGGTTGATGAGGTCATCATGGTGAATGTTGAGGTCCCTAGGAAGATGAAGAAGCTGGAAACCAGCAACAGAGGGGCAACGAGGTCCACGAAGGTGGTCATGAAGTGCGTTCTGGGTCCAGGCGTCTGAAGCGTAGGGCCCTTCCTAGGATGGTGTTTCTGGATGTGCTCATCTGGAGGTCCATGTGCTAGAGGTGTCCACTGGAATTAGCAAATGAGATGGAGCAGATGTTTTGTTTATGGATTGCGGAGATTGCTACCACAGTATCTGGAGCAAAAGACTGGCTGAGCCAACTTTCAACACTTGTTTCTTCCAACTCTGACCTACAGTAGCCAGCATGTTTTGAATGTTATAAAAGGTGTCCCTGGGCAGCAGTGCGGGAATTTTCCGAGACTTCAGTCAGGAGTGGACGTTGACTGCCTGACTTGTCCCGTGAGGGTGGAAAATCTCTTTCTCCCAGTTGAACAGGGGTCATCAACTTGCTGGCAATGCAAAGATGACGAGCAGTGATAGCCCCTACGGTGATGAATTTTTACTTTTATTCTTTGCTTGACAGTTATGCTATAATATAATCACATATATTTGCTGAGTACATTGCAGTTAAGAATCACTTTGATATATTTTCCTTTCATTGCTGTGACTACTTTTAAACGTGTGCCTCCAACCTACTAATCTCTTCTCTCAGGAACCTCGTGGTGACGCAATAATAAATGTTTTCTTTAAACTAGGATCATTCCAGAGATTTTTGTCATCTCGGTCATTAGTGAAAGCAAAACAAGTTGCTATGCCCGCTACTTGCTGGTGCCAAAGAAGGGCAGCGACGTTCATCCAATTGTGGATTTTCACCCTTTCAATGCCTTTCTGTGGCAGGACAAATTAAAGATGCTCATCTGGCTCAGGTATTGTCTGCTCTCGACTCTGAAGACTGGATGGTAATTTTGGACCTTCAGAACGCATATTTCTGCATTCCTGTCCTGCCGGCCCACAGCCATTACCTGTGGTTCAAGGTTGGTCAGGTGTATTTTCAATTTTCTCTGCGCTCCTTTGCCCTTACCAGTTGCTCTCGGTGTTCATTTACCTTGATGACTGGCTGATGAAGATGGGCTCACCTCAGGCAGTTGTTACCTACCTCCAGGATAAGGCAAACCTCCTAACATTCTTGGGGTTCATTATCAACATGCCAAAGTTACACCTGACTTTGCATAAGCTCCCCCTCATCTGTCATTCTGGACAAATTGCAGTTTCGCACCTTCCTCCCAGAGAAGAGACTCCAGGACATTTGTGCTATGATCCCATTGTTTCAGCCTCTGTCCTGGAATTCAGTGAGGATGACTCTGAGGCTGCTGAGACTGGTGGCCTCCTATATCCTTCTGAAAAAGCATGCCAGTTGGCATATGCCCACTCTGCAGTGGAATCTGAACTACCAGTAGGCACAGCAGCAGGGGGACCTCTTTGATCATGTCCAGATCTCAGTGGAGACTGCAAACGAACTACTGTGGTGGCTGCAGGACCACAATTCTGTTAGCAGCACACCCCACTTCCTACTCCACCCAGGGCTGACAGTGGTGACCAATATGTCATTTCTGCATTTGGGTGACCACGTGTGAGAGGTGGAGTTCAGACACATGGGGTCTCAGGTGGAGGCACATCTACATATCAACCTTTTGGAGTTGCAGGCCATTTGGTTGGCAATGAGCGACTTCCTACGTTCCATCAAAAGGAGAATGGCACAGGTACTCACAGACAATACCACTGTCATGTCATAATGCAAACAAACAAGGCTGGAGTAGGGTTGGGTACCCTGTGCCGGAAAGCTTTGCGCCTCTTGAAGTGGCTGGACCTCCTTGGGATTTTCCTGGTGGTGCAGCACTTGGAAGGAACCCTAAAAGACAGTGTGGATGAACACTGTCGGCATGAATGACTGTTACACCCGGAGGAGGTGCAGAGTATCTTCTGCGAATGGGTACAACCTTGGCTCAAACATTTAGTGACAGCCTACAATAGGCAATGCCAGCACTTTTGCGTGATGGAGTTTCCAAGGTGCCTCTGGTCGGTGAAGCATTCCCCTTAGAGCCGACCTCAGGACTCCTGCATGCCTTTCTGCCGATACCTCTCCCTCTTCATAACAACTGCCTCGAGTTCTTATGAAGCTGAAGAAAACTGGTCCAAGGCATCCTAGTGGCACTGGTTTGGGCAAGAAGAATATGGTATGTAGAACTCCTGGGCATGAGCATCTTTCCTCTATTCAGGCTGCCAATTTGAGAGGATCTCTTGTCACAGCAGCAGGACAGGCTCCTGCACCCGAATCTGCACTTGCTTCACCTTGGAGATTGAGTTGCAGCAGTTGACTGCCTTTGACCTTCCTCCCAAGGTTGTCAATGTTATCTTGGCAACCAGACGTCCCTCAACTAGATCTGTGTACGCCTGACATTAGAACAAAATGTTGACCTGGTTCCGCATCTGTCAAATTGACACACTTTAGGCCAAGCTTCCTGAAGTGTTGGCATTTCGCGTTGTACCTAGCCCAGCAAGGATTTGCTTTGGGTAAAAAATGTTCCTGTTTCCCTTTAGTTTTGAACCATCTACTGAAACTTTCAGTTTATTATTTATTGTGCCGAAAACATGAACAAAAGTGTTCATTGATTATTTCTGTTACAAATTCAATACATTGTTTTCAGCATCAAAGTACTAACCTTTCAACCCATTTGGTTTGAGTTAGGAAAAGTAGTTAACATTCAATCTCATGCCACTAATAATTCATGATGCCTACTGTTAGTAATGGGGTTTCTGGTTGGCTAGGGTAGGCACCTAAGCCAAGCAGGAACCACCACTCCAGTCATGGCAAGGGACCTACACGTCTAAGATAACCCCTGCTCATCTCGCCAGTAGTTTAGCATGAGCAGTCAGGCTTATCCCGGAAGCAATGTGTAAAAGTTTGCACAACACACAGAACCCAGTGACACAATAAATACACTACAAAGGAGACTTCATGACAGGTTATACAAAAATAAACTGTATTGCATAAAAAACCATAGACCATAACAACATAAATCAGTAAGACCATCAGCATGACTGCAAATAAGAAGACACATTTTCATATTGCAAGTCATAAAACGTTACCCTCCCATGGCACATCAGACAGTTCCTACCATGTACTCACTATACCCAGTGCTTTAAATGGGCCGGTACTCTCCGGTACTGAGTACCGGCACTTTTTTATTTTGAGAGGGAGAGTACCGGCACATCTCAAGAAAAACGTAATACTTTTAATTGGAGGCTATTCTACCCATTTTAGCCAATGTGGTACAAGTGTAATAGCTCCTATGGAAATCGAAACCTTGCTCAGCTAGCTACTTCCCTAGGGGATGCTAAGGCCACTTGTCATCATCTAACTCCCCTATGTCATGCGCCCAGTGCGCCCTCAGGCTCCGACATACATCTGGCAGGTTATTTATATAATTTTATGGTATGTGGTGGACGTTGCCTTCTTAGGCACGTGGACAGTAATCGGTCTTCAAGCGGGGATGATTCAGGGGTGTAATCCCCTCAGGTAACACTTTATAGGGTGCATGCCTGATTTGGAGGTAGCGGTACGCCTCAGCAGAGGCGAGTTGAAACCCCGTCTGGAGATCCACATAGGTAAGAATGATGTCCTGTGTCCACAGATCCCTGACTTTTGTGAGGCAGGTGAGGTCCCATTTACTGAATCCTAGCTGTGTACCTAGCATTCCCAGTACCGCCGTCTCCCATAGGGGGGGTATTTTGAGTAATGATTTTTTCCACTGCAGCGCGTGCAGTGTTTCATGCCAGAGTGACAGCCGTAGAAGTGGGCAAGGCCTTAGGTCTTTTCCCACCATATAGTGCCTGCAAGACCCCTCCAGGCTGCACGGCATTACAGTCCATTCGATAGGTTGGTTCTGTTGCTTCATTGGAGTCTCTTCACAGCTGTGCTACTCTTGATTCCTAAAACAGTTTTTCTTATTGCAGGTTCTTCAGCAAGCTGCAGGCCCCTTCATACTATCTTTGTGCCTGACATCCTGGTAGTTAGTACCTTTGCCTCCTTTTATGCTGCCAGCGTTCACTTCTTTAACACATCCATCCAAGGAGGAGAGGCTCATCGGTCGTATCCGTGGCATGCTCTTAGGCTCAGAATAAGGAGAACTGCGTTGATGATCAGTTATTAGTTGGGTGTACAGGTGCAAAAAGCTGGCACCGAGGCACTGTACAATAGAAAATACCAGCTCCTGCCGTCACCCAGTAAGGATAATGGCTGGGGAGCTGGGATGGATTACTGAGACCTTTGGCATCCCCATGGCCCCCAATTATTTGTCACCCGTTTATTATTCACTGATCAAAGCAAGGAGATCCTCCACATTGCCCTGCTATGGCTTTTGTGTAAGATTTTTGGATGATGGTGGTGCCCCTGGAAGAGGCATGGGAATCACCAGGCATTTTTTAAATGTCATGGGGGGCTGCAGGGAGCACAGCACGCAGCCCCAAAGCAACTTAAACAAATTGCAATAAGTCTCCTGGATCAGAACATGACCACAGAAGAGCTTACCGTATTTTTTTAAAGCACTCCTAGTTGGAGCTGTATGCACTACAGCAAGAGTGCAGGGGGACCCTTGTGGTTCTTTGGCTGCACTTTGTGGGCTGAATATTTTTTTTTTTAAAGACTCAGACACTTTTTATGTTTTTTTATTTTTTAAATGTAGTGACATTTTGAACAATCCCTAAAGTAACTATAACTGGCACCCTCACCATGCACTGCTGATTGCCCCCGTGTTACATCACTCATGTCAAGTTATATGACATAATTGATAGCATCATTGCAACATCTGAAATTACATTATTCATAACACTGTGAATGGCGAGGGCTCTAGTTATAGTTATATTAGGGCACAAGGTGTACTTACTAAAGATAACTGGTGAATTTTCAGTACTTTTGTTATTTTAAAATGGTATGCTTTGTCTGATGTTGTCACCTAACCATTATGTCACTTTAACCTATGTTTTTTCAGTGATATATCGTTTATATACTTAAGGAAACTTTCTGAGCAAGAAAAAATGTATTCATGAGAAACACTCTTAGTTATTTGTGGCACAGATGCCTATAAACTACTAAAATATAGTTTAAATGTGTAATAACTTTGCATAGCTCTATCAACAGTTGCACCTTCATGAGAACCCCGTAATAACATCCATATTTATTTTGCAGTTAAAGAAGCCTTTGGAAGCAGGGAGAGGTTAGTTGTCATGAATTCGCCAAGCTCTTCAAGTAGTGCTGCCACTTCAGCAGAAACAACAATGCAGATGTTAGGAAAAGATGCCTGGATAATACATCATCTGGGTTCTATAATACCTGCTAATAATGAAGAAGGATTCAGAAACGGTGGCAGCGTTATCTGCTTTATGACCAGTACCATCAAGAAATGTATTGGACAATCGAAGGAAAGAAATTTGCAGGGCATGTTTTCCAAAACCAATCAGTTTTAAGCATTCCCCCATTTTGTCTGCATCTTCTGTGGGTGTGCCATATTACTGTAATATATTGTACAGTAAGAAAGCGATATATATTTGGTATCTTACAAATAAACTAAGGTGTTTCATCTCCACTCTTAAATAATGTGATTTTTGTTCCGTACTACCATGTAATATTTTAAACAGATTTTTAAATGTAGTGCAAGGTATTTGGTGGCTATGTGATAAATGAGTCAGGGTTTTACCACTTGGATTTTTCAGTTTTTGTATTTTTCCAGATTTGGTTTTATATGCTTATATCTGTGATATAAATACATCAGTTCAACTAGAATATTTCCACATTTAACAAATCCTGGACCTCGTTCACACTAGCAAGTAAAAACCACAGAACATCAGACATTTAACAATTTACTGGTCAAGATGACCTCTTAACCATGGAACTCTGCTCGCCCTGCTGTCCAAGAACTAGGCGAGAGCCTTATGTCTGTGGTTGTTTTGGCTGCCCAATCTCTATAGCAGAGCGGCAGAGAAGAGAATTGGAGTACCTTTTTGACAAAGGCATATATGGTACAATGTACTAACTTCTTCAAACTGTAAAAGAAAAATTCAAAAGTGAAATACAGATGTCTGCCAAAGGGGTAAAAATCAGTAAGAGAAAATAAGGCTGATATGGCTTCTTTGTGCAAGAGAGTTGATGAAAATAAAATGACAGTTCTGAGAGTGAGGCAGAATATTTACGATTATTGAGCTTAATGCATTATGCACTATGATGCAGGGAACTTTAAAATAGAGCTAGGCAGGAGACCTGCAGGAAAAAAGGACAGATCCAAGAAAGTAAAGGTATGACAATTAAGGATATAAACTAAGCATCTTTGTACATATGGATCTAGATCTCTCGATGCAAGTGAAGTCGTTGGTCCTTCAGATGTTATAAGGCATTTACACTCCTGCTTCACGAAGAAGAACCTACCGATAGCCAAAAATGCTGGCACCAGTTTGTTCCAAAGCTACACATTACCAGTTCATCGGGGTGTGGCCCCTTTCACCCAGGTTAGACATTTCCAGTTGTAACAGATTAAAGAGTTGGTACATGCGAAGGGGCCAATATACAGGCAGCTACAACCCTTTTCACTACTATCCTCTTGGACCTTTGGTCCAAAATTACATAATAAAGACCTAAAATAAAATAACTGGAACTTGTTTTGGGCATTTTGCTCCAAAACAAAGAGTGTGAAAGCTACATTGTTCAAAGGCTGAGCGTTGGAGCTGCTGAAAGAGAAGGGCGAGGATAATGTATGAAATGCTGACTAGCCATACTGCCAGAATAACAGTAGTGGCCGAACAGTGTAATCCAAAAATTGTTTGCTGTTGTACACTGGAGGTATTGTAAGTCACAATCAAGTTGATTACACTAGTTATTCATTTTTTTTAAAGTAGGCGTAGTGATGGAATGGTACAACACTAATCAATATTGAGGAGTGCCTATATGGCGGGTTGTGCTTTTGATGCTTGTTAAGTATTGTAATAGTTAACCTAGAAAGTTTAGGGTACTTGGTCTCATAGTTGCTAAGCCTTTGGTAAAAGGGGTTTACCAGGTCCTTCATTGGTTGCAGGAGGGGACAGTCATGTTAGTCTGGGTGTAGAGGCTGTGGTGTGGAGTTAGAGGTGGGTTACTCAACATTCTACTGGGAAAGACTGATCATTCCTGCTCGAAATGTTTGTAGACAAAAGCAGGCCATTTGATGGTATCAATATTACTTTTGATTGTGCTTATTTTATTTTTAAATGTTATGGGGTTCAACTCTCCTATTGAGAAGCATAACGTTGTATCTGTTTTTGAGAAAGGATATATATCACCTCATCTTTTAAAGACCAGGTCTGATTGAGAAGCAGTAGGTTCATCCAATAATACTTTTTCTGCAGGCCAAAGAAAATGCACCTTTTTTTGGAATTTTGACATTCCATTCATCCTACTTTATACAGCAGTAACCACGGAGATGGTATTTCTTTATGCTAACAGTTAATGTAAGTTGATGCCGGCAATCCTCTTTATTCCTACCTCTTATGACCCTAAAACAGAGCATAATCATTTGAAGGAATTTGTGGTCAAGCTTTTATAATTCGTTCAATGCAAGATCACATTAGCACGAGATCTAATTTGGGTGCGAAATATTGAGAAGCAGAGACGGGATGGATAGATAAAGATCAGATGAGCATCGCAAGAACTTCTGACAGTGATAAGGAAATTGGTACTGTGCAGTATTTGGTTAGAGATCCATTCTTCAGAGATGGAAACGGGGTGGTGTTATAAAGTTTTTGGGGAATTAATATAACAGTTGCGTGAGGTGTACTTTGGAATGCCATTAAGATCAATATCTTGGGAAGAATAACAGCGCATGCAGCTTTTCTGATGGATTCATCTTCTTCAAGATTCCAATCCATACGAATAATTCTTCAAAGTGTCAGACTGATCCAGAACAAGTTGTTCCCAGTAGTGACTCTCCAGGAAGTGCTGCATGGCTCCAGCCACAACTCCACCTCTGTATGTAACAATCCTGAAGTATATTAGGTCCCAACCAAAGTCCTTGTGTTAGTTCTTGTTTTTACATTCCTCAATAAGGTACAGTGCCTTTTGTCTCACTAACAAATTCATCAGCTTTTGGCATTGAATAGGTCAAATGTCTTTTCAAATTGCCTCAGGCTTCAAGGCTTTTCAGATGGTGCCTAAGATGATCCAGGACTGCTGCATGTGGTATTGGGTCAGGTCGTTGCGTGACTTGTGCCTCCATGCACTCGTAGGAATCAGGCATTTGTCGTTAGCTGTGGCTCATAAGGAAACTCCCAAGTGGATTTTTTCACCCAAAGGTGAGTCACTGTCCAGGGAACGTTCTCCTCCTTTCCACACAAAAAAAAAATCAGAGGAAGGATACGTTTTTCAGCATGAATCTTTTCTGGGTTCAAATGCTGTGTTTTATTCCATGATCTAGCGGTTGGGTCCAAAACTCTCCTCTCATAGTAGTCTTTTTTTTTTTCCCCTTTGTTGTTGACCTTCGCCTGCTTCCACCATTTACTGCTTAGTCCAGCTGTCGCTTGATGTTGGACTCCTATCCCAGAAGTCTTTGTGCGTGGTCGCCATCTTTAGATATTTTTTCTGCCATTAGGTCTGGAAGCATTGCTGAAAGCTCTCCTATTGTCAAAGGAAAGAAGAAAGAAAACACTTGGGTGGCCAATGTGTGAAGGCCGGAGAATGCGTTGGGAGGGAGCTCCCTGCTTTGAGTGAAATTTAGAACACACCTTTCTGCTTCTTCCTGCAGTGCCACCACAAGTTTGCCTGAAAGGACAACCACCAGGTGTGTAATCAGCTTGCTGAGAGACCACAGCACCAAGGGCTTCAAGGCTTTTGCAAGATTCAAACCAAAATGGCCGGGAGAAGCAAAGACAGGCACACTAAACCATGCGGGAGCAGAAAGAAACTCCATCACTGAGAAACCTCGGACTGCCGAGTGAAGAGGGGGACAACATCGCCAAAGGGGGAGAGGGATTGGATGTTGAGCAGGAACACAGGAAACAGAAAGAAAAGCGTGGACAGGTAACTCTGTAAAAACAGGGGCGAGGGAGCCAAGAACATCAGACTCTAGATCTCAAAAGACTGCCTCAGTGCCAAAAATATGACTGACCAAAGGCCTTGTTGAGATCGAAGGAGCACCTCGGGTCCCACACCAAAGACACCGCAAGCAGTCAAGCCTCAGAAAAGTCACCAGCGTCGTAAGATGACCAAAGTGAGAGAAACTCAAGAAGATGGCAGCCGAGACAAAACAATGACGTAGAACACGAGAGCAGTGGTAGGACCTTGATGCATATTCCCCTGAAGAGAGAGTGGATACTTATCCGTTGCGGCCTTCCTGCCCAGATGACATTGCCATGTACAATCACATTTTTAAATGTCAGCAGACCAGTATAAGATCTAGTTGGAGGAAGAGAAGTTGCTGATGTGTTTAGCCCGAGACTGCTACTTTCACAAAGCAAGAGCCAGTACTTACCAATGCTCCCATTTTGGACCAACCTGCAGATCAGTGACATCCAAGGTTGAAAACAAAAAATTAAACATGCCTTGAAGGACTTTGCACATATTCAAGGCACTCCATCACTGTGGTCACCACCAGAAAAAGAGTGAATGTGTGTTAGAAATGGGGTTTCTAGTTGGCTAGGGTATGCACCTAAGCCAGGCAGAACCCACCCATGCTAGTCAGGACAAGGGAGTTACACGTCTAAGATAACCCCTACTTACCCCCTTGGTAGCTTGGCACGAGCAGTCAGGCCTATCCCAGAGGCAATGTGTAAAGCGTTTGCACAACACACAAAACACACGTAACGCAATATGTACACCACAAAGTAAACACAACACTGAGCTATGTAAAAATAAACTGTATTTCACAAAACATAATTAGACCAAACATTACATATCAGTACTACCCTGCTACCTTAGAAGTTGTCAGAACGTTGCACGTGTTACTAATACTCTGCAAGAATAAGCAGTAGTCTCATTAGAACACGTACTCAGGATTCTGCAACATAAGCAGTAGCCCGGAATCACCTTATAAAAGAAATGCACTTGCCATAAAAGTATCATAAATATCCATAAAAGGAACATTAGAGAACATATGGCAGGTCATAAAATCATATTAACCTGTTATGCCCATAAAAGGAACATTAGCAACCATATATGTAACATCATAAAACTAGACAGGTTAACATAATGTCCATACTAGGTGCATAAGAAATATGTAAGTCCTTTTTAAGTACTCTTATGATGTAGGGGCACTTCAGTGCCACGGGGATCATAGAGGGGGGCCCCTGGCGCTCCTGTGCGCAAGACAGGGGCCACGTGTTGATCCTGGGTGGAGGGTGGCGGTAGTCCCCTCCTCTGGTGGTGGGTGTGGGGGGCCCCTCCTGGGGCTTGTGCCTAAACGGGTGCAGACACGGTCTGTGGCCCCCCCATGGATCATGACTAACCCTCGTAGGGGAGGGGGCTTCTGTAACAAAGGCTTCAGGTCGCCGGGGCATCCGTGCCCCGAAGGCATGGGCTGGGGAAAAGGAACTTCCTTTCTGCCCCTGGGCCCTGCAATGCCAAAGGCAGCTGCTGGAGGAAAGGGGGAGAGGCCGACACCTCTCACAGCTAGCTGCGCTCCTCCTGGAGCCCTCTGGGAGCTCAAACAAGGCAGGGAGTCGTCGGCCAGCGCGTCCCCCAAACAGGGTGAGACGTGCTTCCACTTGATCTGGGCTATGGCGGTGATCCTCCAAGAAGGAAGGGCCCAGGGCTCCTGTGCCCCGGGCGGATTCAACACAGCGCGGTTCGGACGCGCTCAGCAATCCTCGAATGCTCGGGTTGCGGCGGTGACCTCTGTACGGCGACGCTCTCTTCGAAGAACGGGGACCCGCAAATGAGCCCCGGGCTGCGGCGGTGAATCTCCTGCACGGCAATGCGCTTAGAAGCACAGGGGGGCACAAAGAAAAAGCGCTCTACCGGTGCTTTATGAGGAGATGCAGCACTCCTCGTGCTGTGGATGATTACAGGGGTTAGAGGCCACCGTACCCTGCCCCTGGAGACAGAAGAAGGGGGGAGTCACAGGGCTAGCAGGCCCCAACAACAGGCAGATGGTGTCAGTTCCTCCTGGTGACCTAGCAGCTCACAGGTCAGCACAGCAGCAGCAGTCCAAGGTGGGTCCTGGTGAGTCCATTCAATAGCGACCTGTGTCCTGAAGATGTCCCAAGAATTTCTCTTCATGTCTAAATTGTGGGGGAAAATCCCCTGTACTTATATACTCAGTTTACAGTGTGTTTCACAAAGAGAGGGGATAGACAGTGTAAAAGAGGACAAACTGAGCAGGCAAGCATCCTCTTCACACTAATGGGAGCTGGCTCAAGCAGTGTGATAGAAACAGTGTTCAAAAGGGTTGGGGCAGAATTAGTTGTTTGCAACACCAGAAAATGGAAAAAATGCCGGTTTGTTGCATCCAGGCACCCATACTGCCATTTTCTAGGGAATCTACTGTTGATAGACTGGTCAGGGAAATTTTATTACGGTTTCCCCCCAATCCTACTGTTGTCACTAGTAATCAACAAGTGCAGACAGTCGCGGATGGCCTTAATACTCATCACTCCCACCCAGTGGGCAAGACCAACCTGTTGTTCAGTTCTGATTGAGATGGCATAAAAGAATGTGCAGACTCTGCATCACACGACCCGCTTTCCATGCAGGAGTGGGGGTTGGGCTGGGGAGGTCAAGGGGTTCACCACCCAGAACAAAACACACTGAGTCTAGCAGCATGGCTCCTGATGTCATAGAGCTCAGACATCTGGGCCTTCCAGAGAAAGCAATGACAGTCCTCAGGGAAGCACGATTACAGAACACGAAGAAATACTACACAGCCAAATAAGAGAGACACAGAGATCTGGGGCAAGATGTATCATACTTCCATTTTGCATTACCTAAATAGCCAATTTTAGGAAATCGCTATTTAGGTAATGCAAAATGGAATGTAACAAAATAAATTCCCTAATGGGGATTTCTTAAAATTCGCAATTGCTATTAGGGAATGAGACTCCATTCATTCCTTTCAGCCTGAAGGCCCATAGGTGCGAATGGTTTTGCATTGTAATGCAAAACCAAGGGTACTGAGGGCCTAAGGTCCCCTTTAATGGACCCCTAAAAAAAATGTGTGCACATGTAAAGCGCACACATGCCCATTCCACAAATCATCCGTAAATTAATCACACTTGAGACAGTGGGGGTTATTCTAACTTTGGAGGAGTGTTAATCCGTCCCAAAAGTGACGGTAAAGTGACGGATATACCACCAGCCGTATTACGAGTTCCATAGGATATAATGGACTCGTAATACGGCTGGTGGTAAATCTGTCACTTTTCCGTCACTTTTGGGACGGATTAACACCTCCTCCAAAGTTAGAATAACCCCCAGTGTTTCTAATTGCAATGACCTCGTCTCACAGGGTAAGCAAGCTACAAGCACTCACTATATAGAAGCCATACCTGCAAATATACAAGGACAGGATACTCTTGAGGACCAAACCACGCATCCTGCCAAAGGTCAGATCTCACTTTCACATAAATCAAATAAACCAGACACCAAGCTTTTTTCAAGAGCCAAGGACTTGTGCAGAAAAAAAAACACTACATACATTGTACGCCAGCAGGCCTATAATGAACTACCTGGAGAGAACAAAACCAATCATAAAAGGGAAATCGTTCTTTGTATCATTTGTAGACAACAGCAAGGGCAAACCAGTTACAAAGAACACCATTGTTAGGTGGATAAAGCAGATAATCCAAGTGTGCCACAAAAAGCTGTCATACAGCTAGATAGTAAACCAAGAGCACACTCGACAAGAAAGAATGGCGCTACCATAGCTTTCCTGGCAAACATCCTACTGAGTGACATCTGTATGGCAGCCATATTGTCCTTAGTGAACATGTTAAAAAAAATTCTACTGCATCAACGTCCAGGTGAACAGAGAAGCATAGATGGGCCAAAGGTACAAGCTCAGACTTCTCTCCAACCGAACCACCACTGTAAAGAAACAGCTACAAAATTGATGCACAGCATGTGAATCCAGAAAAGAATCCTGGTGCAAAACAGAATTGTTTTTTACTGGTAGGAGTAGTTTTGCAGCTTGAAGAATTTTCTGAATTCACATATGGGTCATTCCAGAAAATGAGCTGAAGCAAAGTGAACAGGGACACAGATTACAAAAAAGAAGAAGCCTACAGCACACTAAAATACAAAGTGCCTCTAAAAAGGAAAAAAAAGAATCTGAAGACTGCAACAAAGCACTAATATTGGGTGGGCATCAGACGTCAGGAGATTGTTAGACTAAGCACCAAATGGTGGAAGCAGTCCACGCCCAACAGCAAAAAATAATGGGGGGAGGGTGGCTATTACGAGGAGAGTTTTGGACTCAAGCACTAGATGACTGAATAATATACAGCATATAAATCCAGAAAATTCTTCAAGCTACAAAGTAAGTAAAGTAGCCATTTCATTGTCTTCTTCCTTGAGGTAAAAGTCCCATTCACTGACCATTGAGACCATCGGAGCACCTGGCTAGAAAAACGCTGCAGCACTCATAGACAGTCCACAATTATTGTCAACCAAGATGAGTCCATAAAAAACTTGAAATGTTAGATCCTTTTATTGATGTTTGAAAGCATCGGTCTTGCTAGTGTAAAAATCTAGAAAAATACACAGCCAACTTGTGTTTCGTCACCAGTGTGACTTTTTCAAGGCTGTAAAATATGCGAAATTTAGACCATTACATGGTGATAAATCCTTTGAGGAAAATTACAGGAAAACAACAGGCCTACAGCCCATACCATATTAGTGGCTGATTCATTAGACCCATGCATTGCTGAAAAGAGTGTCTTCGTTGACATGCCAAGAAAGGAAAACGTGAATCAACCCAAAGATGAAACATAATCCACCAATGAGAAAAAAGGAAGTGAAAGAAGATAAAATTAAAATCAGTAGGGCTACCCCACCTAAACAGCCAGTGTCAGTAAGTAAAAGATAAGAATGGAAAGCTGCATCAAGTTGATGCTGACCAATTGCGTAACAAATTATAGCCGAAGACCGGCTACTCAAGAATTGATGCTGAGAAATGTAGTGCTGTAAAAACAAATCTGATAGAGACTTCTAGTTGCAGATTCCTTACCTTAGAATTTTCCCCCAGGCGTCAGACTGGGTCCAGAGACTTTTCTTCGAGCAATACCCTTGCGCGTCGGTAGGTGGCGTTGGTCGACTCTGTGGGTGTCATGGTCGCCGTGATGACGTCAGGAGTAGTACATAGACGCCGCCCTCGCGCAGTGACATCACTTCTTTTCTTTCTGTGCCACGCGCTGATCTGGAGAGAGCTACCCTAGCTATTTTTTGGCAGAATCTGACCGTTTTGTCGAAGTTTTTGGTTTATGACTTTGGTGCGTCGAGATATCCATGAAGACCGGGTTCAAGCCTTGTGAGGACTGCCATCGGACGATGTCGGTGACGGATCCTCATCGCGTTTGTCTGTGGTGCCTTGAGCGCGACCACGACCCAAACTCGGGCTCCGAGTGTCTGGCCATGCCCTTGAAAGCTTTGAGGGAGCGGTCCCTAAAGCTAATGGCGGCCCGGAACTTGACTCTGCGTAGGTCTCCGTCTCACTTGAGAGGAGGGTCTCAAGATCGGTCGCAGAGTCATCACCACTCGTCTTCTTCGAAGTCCTCGGTTCAAGGTAAGAAGAAGTCGAAGAAGTCCCATTGCCCTCTGACCTCACCCTGTTGCTCGGCCGCCACGGAACGAGCGTCCACGCACTAGGCTGCTGTACTCGGAGCCTGGGTCTGGGTCGACTCCACGTTTCCCTGAGTTTCCCAGAGCCGAAGCGACCCCCGCCCAACTTAAGGAGTTTTACGAGGCCATGTGCCTCATCTTTGGGCGGGCCGACCCAGATACGGTGCCTTCGGGCTCAAGGGGTCCGGCTGAGGAGCCTTCTGGTTCCGCACCGACGGCTATGGCCCTGGCCACTGAGGTCACCTCCGGATCTTTGCGCGGATCCGCACCTATGCCGGTCGCACCTTCAAGACCTTCCCCAGCACCGGGTCGATTATCGACGCTCCCGACGTCGGTAGTGCCCACTATAGACGTCGACCCAATTCTTATCCCTGACGACTTGGAGTTGGAGCGGCGTTGGCCAACGCCGCCATCGGCTTCGGTGGGCCCTATTTGCCTGAGGTCGGATTCAGACTCATTTTCCTATGGGTACGAATACGGGAAGGAATTGGAGGGGTCCCTGGACCCTTATGAATACCAGGATGACCCTGCTATGGACTAGGAACAGGACTTGGGCAAAGCCAGTGGTCTGGATACTTCTCCTGACGCTGGCATGCTGTCTCCTTCTACCGTGGCTATGGCGGAGGGAGCTCCTTATAGTATGGTGGTTAGTAGGGCGGCTGAGGTCCTTGGCCTTGAGCTACCTACTGTGGAAGTCAGGTCTAATCTCCTGACAGACGTGCTTCAGCCTGGGGCATCTACTTCGAAACCCCTTCTCCCATTCAATGAGGCCCTCACTGATGTCCTTTTGGGTACATGGTCCAAACCCAACACAGGGGCTCCAGTGAACAGGACTATCGCTCGCCGCCATGGGCCCGCACCGAACGACCCAAAGTTCCTGTCCCAACATCCTACACCTGAGAGTCTCTTGTAGTCCAGACTTCCTCTTCTTCTGGCGCGTTCCCTTCCACATCCCCGGATAGGGAAGCCAAAAGGCTGAAACAATTTGGTAAGAAGTTGTTTTCTTCCTCCAGCCTCGCACTGTGGTCTGTGAACACTGCTTGTCTTTTGGGCCGTTATACCCACTCCCTGTGGGATACGGTTGCGCAAGTCCTGCCGCAGATACCGGAGGAGGCCCGTGCTATCGTCTCCCAAGCAGTGAAAGATGGGAGAGACGTGGCAAAGTTCACTATCCGTTGTGGGCTGGATACGACCGACTCTCTGGGCAGATCGGTTGCGACTACAGTGGCCTTACGGCACCCCGCCTGGTTACGCCCTTCTGGCTTCTCTGGGGATGTCCAACAGTCACTCTAGGACATGCCCTTTGATGGCACACGTCTCTTTGGAGACAAAGCGGACTCGGCCTTGGAGAGATTCAAGGATTCCTGGGCTACGGCTCGGTCCCTTGGTCTTTCCCCCGTCACACGCCCCCCACAGTCCGCTTTTCGTCCCTTTCGTGGACACGGAAGGGGCGCCCTGTCGCGTCCTCTACCCAGCCACCATGCCACGCACGCTGGACAGCCTATGCGTGGCCGTGGAATCCCACGTGGCCGTGGGACAGGGAACCAGAGGTCTGTCCAGTCCACCTCTTCCCCCTCTGCAGCCTCCAAACCCTCCTAGTCCGTCCCCTCACTCCCACCCAGTTTGTGGCAGGATCCGCCATCACCTGCCCCACTGGGAACATATCACCACAGACGGGTGGGTTTTGCAGATCATTCGTAAGGGCTACTCTCTCCATTTCGAATCTGCACCACCACACATGCCACCATCCTTCCATCATCTTCCGGAGGATCATTTGGTGCTTCTCCACCAGGAAGTCTTGGCCAAGGGAGCTATAGGAAGGGTCCCTGTGACGGAAATTAGGTAGGTGTTGTCATTCCTGCTATTTTCTTATTCCAAAGAAGTACAAGGGCTTATGCCCTATCCTAGACCTTCAGGACCTGAACTACTTCCTCAAGAAGGAGAAATTCGAAACGCTCCCCCTGGCTCAGGTTCTTTTTGCCTTGGACTCAGGAGACTGGATGGTAGCGTTGGACTTGCAGGACGCCTTTTTCCACATCCCCATCCTGCCTGCCCACAGACGTTACCTACGATTCGTGGTAGGTCACGAGCACTTTCAGTTTACCGTGCTCCCTTTCGGCCTTACCAGCGCCCCTCGGGTGTTCACGAAAGTGATGGCGGTGGTTGCAGCTCATCTGCGCAGGTTAGGGGTCTCAGTCTTCCCCTACCTCGACGACTGGGTGTTGAAGGCTCCTTCACCCCAGACAGTCGTCTCCCACCTTCAGACTGCAGCGAACCTCCTGCACCAGCTGGGGTTCACTATAAACGTGCCAAAGTCACACCTGACTCCCTCTCAGAAGCTCCCTTTCATTGGAGCTGTTCTGGACACAGTGCAATTTCGGGCTTATCCTCCCGACAAGCGAGTCCAAGGCCTTCAGGCTATGATTCCGATCTTTCAGCCTCGGTCTTGGGTTTCAGTGAGACTGACTCTGAGGCTACTAGGCCTCATGGCCTCCTGCATCCTGCTGGTAACACATGCCAGATGGCATATGCGGGCTCTGCAGTGGGACCTGAAGTTCAAGTGGGCGCAGCATCAGGGGAATCTATCCGACATGGTCCAGATCTCGGAGGGGACTGCGAAAGACCTGCAGTGGTGGCTTTTGAATCCAAATTGGGTCAACGGCAGATCCCTCTCCTTTCCCCAGCAGATCTCTCTATAGTGACAGATGCGTCACTTCTAGGTTGGGGCGGCCACATAGGAGAGGCGGAGATCAGAGGCCTCTGGTCTCCAGCGGAGTCGGGACTCAACATAAATATGCTGGGGCTCTGGGCGATCAGGCATGCGTTAAAAGCATTCCTTCCTTCTCTCAAAGGGAAAGTGGTGCAGGTGTTCACGGACAACACTACCGCCATGTGGTACTCCAACAAACAAGGCGGGTGGAGTCCTGGACCCTTTGTCAGGAGGCACTATGCCTCTGGACATAGCTGGAACATCAGGGCATTACCCCCATGGTTCAACATCTGGCGGGCTCTCTCAACGCCAGAGCAGACAAACTCAGCCACCGACCCACAGTCGATCACGAATGGCGTCTCCATCCGGAGGTGGCGCAAGGTCTCTTTCACAAGTGGGGAGAGCCTTGGTTAGATCTGTTCGCCTCCGCAAAGAACGAGCGATGTCAGCTGTTTTGTACATTGGAGTTTCCAAGGCGGCACTCGCTCTGAGACGCTTTTTATCTCGAGTGGAGCTCCGGCCTCCTTTACGCCTTCCCGTCTATCCCTCTTCTGCCGAGAGTTCTCAAAAAAATCAAGTACGACCGGGCCTAAGTTATCTTGGTGGCTTCGGACTGGGCTCGAAGAGTGTGGTATCCAGAGCTATTGAGCATGTTCATTGATCCTCCACTCAGACTGCCTCTTCGGGCGGATCTTCTGCTGCAGCAGCAGGGGACGGTTCTCCACCCGAACCTGTCAAACCTCCGCCTTCATGTGTGGAGATTGAGCGGCAACAGTTGACGGCATTTGACCTTCCACACGAAGTCTGAAATGTTATCTTAGCGGCCAGGCGTCCATCGACTAAAACTGTATACGCCTGTCGTTGGAATAAATTTGTGGCATGATGCACCAACAAATCTGTTGACCCCCTTTCAGCCCATCTGTCAGAGGTTCTTCTGTTCATTCTTTCTTTAGCCCAGCAGGGTTCTGCTTTGTGCACCCTGAAAGGGTATTTATCTGCCATTTTCGCCTTTCTCAGGCTACCTGATCAGCACTCACTCTTTAAATCTCCTATTGTGAGTAGGTTCTTAAAAGGGCTCACCCGTTTCTTTCCTCTAACTCCATTTATCATGCCTAAGTGGGACCTCAATCTTGTACTTACTTATTTGATGTGTACTCCCTTTGAGCCAATGCATAATTGTCCCTTGCGGCTCCTCACATTCAAAACTGTCTTTCTGGTCATTATCACCTCCGCTCACAGGGTGAGTGAGCTCCAAGCCCTTTCTTCAAAGCCTCCATACTTGTCTGTACACCTTGATAAAGTGGTGTTACGCATTAGACCTTCCTTTCTTCCTAAGGTGATTACACCATTTCATGTAGGCCAGTCCATCACTTTGCCTACCTTCTACGCACCACGACATCCTTCCCATGAGGAGGAGAGACTCCACCGTCTGGACCCAAAAAGAGCATTGGCATTCTACCTCAATCGTACTAAAGATTTCCAGGTAGACGATCAACTCTTTGTTGGCTATGTGGGTGCGAAGAAAGGGAAGGAGGTGCAAAAGCGTATCATCTCGCAATGGGTGCTTCTTTGCATCAAACTGTGCTACGCTTTGGCTAAAAAGCAACCTCCTGAAGGTTTGCATGCTCATTCTACCAGAGCAACTGCTGCTTCCACTGCGTTAGCACGCGGAGTTCCTGTCCTGGATATCTGCCAGGCAGCTACGTGGGTATCCCTGCACACGTTTGCTAAGCATTACTGCCTGGATAGTCAGGTCCGTCGGGACAGCTACTTTGGTTGTTCGGTCCTGCAGGACTTTCTAGTACGACCTTGGTTGCCAGCCCACCACCAAGGATAGCATTGGTTGGGTATCTATTCTAAGGTAAGGAATCTGCAACTAGAAGTCTCTATCAGATGTACAAGTTACTTACCTTCGGTAACGAAATATCTGGTAGAGACATATTTTAGTTGCAGATTCCTTACTGCCCACCCACCCTCCCCGCTTGCGAACTGATTTCTAGGGACAGGGATTCCCCCTTTCAGGTCCTTAGCTCTGGCGCACCAATCTCAGTGTCCTTAGCAGTTCTGCGCTCTGGTGTGGAAAGTCGTTAAAAGAAAATGACATCACTGCGCGAGGGCGGCGTCTATGTACTACTCCCGATGTTATCACGGCAACCATGACGCCTGCAGAGTCGACCAACGCAACCTACCGACGCGCTAGGGTATTGCTCGAAGAAAAATCTCTGGATCCAGTCTGACACCTGGGGGAAAACTCTAAGGAAAGGAATCTGCAACTAGAATATGTCTCTACCAGATATTTTGTTACCTAAGGTAAGTAACTTGTATGTCAAGCCACATCTGTAAGACTCTGAATTGTCATAGACAAGAAAGCCCCAATAAATACAAAATAATAAGAATACCTAGATTCGGTAAATAATGCCATGAACTGTGAAAATCATCAGGAATCAGCGTAGCCCGTGTCCAATCACAACTACAGTAAAGACAGTTGATGTCAAAGGGCTGGACACCAAGTATCTGAAAAAAAGATTGTAAAGAACACAAGAAAGATAGTATATGGTAGTCCAAAACAAACATATACCTGAATGTAATACAACATAATACCTACCCTATAAATACTTGGGTTTGAGAGAGCATAATAACATCAAATGCCAAGTAATTACACCAGTTGCCTTCACACCAAAGTCCATTGAAACCCGAAATTCTCAATGGTGTGTGACTATGATAAGTCATGTGCCTGGAAAGACAAACCGCACCATGATAAGTGCACAGAGACCAGACGTAATGTCACTAAACAAGGTTGCAAACAACAATGCCACAATAAAATAGGGGTAACCAAGATATGTTCTTGTTTCGGTTCTTATTTTTTACTTACCGACATGTTTTGTTTTTTAGGTGGTGGCAGCACTATTGATATTAATTTCATCTTCTTTCACTCCCTCTTTTCTGATTGGTGGATTATTTTTCATCTTTGGGTTGATTCACATTTTCTTTTCTTGGCATGTCAACGAGGACACACTTCAGCAATGCATGGGTCTATTGTATCAGCCACTAATATGCTATGGACTATAGGCCTGTTGCTTTCTTGTCATTTTCCTCCAAGGCTATATCCCCATGTAATTGTCTGTATTTTGCATACTTTGAAAAAGTCATGCCAGTGACGAAATACATGTTGGCTGTGGATGTTTCTACATTTGTATGCTTGCAAGACCGATGCTTTCAAACCTCAAACTGATCTAACCTCCCAAGTTTTCTATGGACTCATCTTGTTTGACAATATATTGTGGACTGTCTATGAGTGCTGCAGAATTCTTGTAGCTAATATATGTACAGTTTTACCTTTCAGGTTGCATTAATATGCCTATGGGTAGCAGGGCATAATTTCTTTCAGCACCACGTTATATGTCAACGGTTGTTTGTTCTTACTTGTTTTTGCCATTTACATTTAGAAACATGAAGGATGTGCACCCACTAATGCCACCACTACCAGGCTATACTCAATTTTCACCCTCACAGCAGCTCCCTGATGTTGGACTCTTCCATGATGTCTGGCACCTAAAGAGATGGGACAATAGTCTCACTGTCCTGCAGTTGACCTCAGGTAGTTTGAGCCCACCCAGTTAGCGATATTGAATCTTTTCAAGACAGCTCTGCAAACTTCTGGATAGCTCCCAAAGGAGCTGGTCAATTGCCTTAGACTTGTTGACTGAGGCAGCTCTCATCCCCGTGCCACACCTCGACATACTTCAGCCTAAGTGCCTTTGGTGATGTTGAAACCAACTAGGGCTTTGTCTCCAATAGCTAACGCCCTTCTCTTGCATTTCAAAGCTTGTGGACGTGGCGTCCACAGAGCAGACTCCTGTGCCAGCCATAGAGTCAATAGAAAAAGGTATCATCCATGTCGCAAAAGGGAATGTCAAGGCTAATTTTAACAACGACCAACATTTTGAGAACCTCTACAGGGCCCAAAGGTTTGTTGTCTTGGAGTAGACTTTCAGTTCCCATTCAAGTAATACCTTGCCTATGGAAGACATGTCCTAGGACTCTCGTCATGGGGATGAGACTGCTGGTTTCGAGCGTCAGCACCCCCGAGTGTGAGGGACTAAATCTTATCCCACACTGTCTGGTAACTGTTGGTCTAGCCCTTTCGGCTTGCTAGCAGCACCTCACCAAAAGATAGACGTAAAGGTGATTTTTGGCAACTTGATGCATGACACTCTGTGACTTCTCCGGAAAGTTGTGGTGGAACAGGTCTTACCCCTTTCTCTCAGTTACACGAGTCTCATACATACAAAGACAAACAGAAGCAGGATTTGGTATTTGGTTCAATACATTCATTGAAGTATCTGTATTCTACGTGAAGAGACATGGATTACGATTATTAGGAAGATAAAACACAACTCTATTATCTTTGTGACCTGAAATGAGAAACAGATAAAAAGTCCTGTCACACTAGTAAATCTAAAATCTCTACCTGCACTACTACAAATCTACAAGAGTGATAGCAGTGTTAGCCCCAATCTGCCCGTACAAGTCTCTGCAAGGAAGATCCATACCTGGATAATAAGCAGGGGGTTGCCTGTTGGTCCGCTGGCAGTCCGCCCAGGTGGTTGGAGTGACAGGGACAAGTGTAGCAGAGCAGCAATGACAGGATACAGCATAAGATGGCTGGCTGGCTGGCTGGCTGGCTGAAATGTTCCCCCTATAACCTGGTTTGTGGCAGATTGTTGTTTTATAATAAAACGTGTTGTTGTTCTGACAACTGCCCTGACGTGAAAAAACATATTTTCTGTGTAGAGTAAACATTGTACCCTTTGGACCGGCAATACTCAGTAAACAATCATGTACAGCCTCGTACTGAGCACAAGATGAAATGTCATGCAAAAGAACTAATAACAAAGACAAGACATGGGACTCCAATTGGTGAGTGAACTCTGCCCCATACCCACACCAAGAACCTCAGAATAATCAACAGCAAACATGACCTGACTCCACAAGTCAACGTCGTCACTGCATCCTGCTTCCACACCCTGAAGATGCTGAGGAAGAACTTCAAATGTCTCCAAGGAACACAAGGAAAACTGTCATTTAAGCCCTAGTTACCAGTAAGTTAAAATATGGGGAACAGCCCCTACACCGGGAACACCAAGCAACTCACTAGAAGACTACAGACCATCCAGAACTCAGTAGCCAATCACCCCCAACCTTCCACAAAGAATTCACATTACACCAACTCAGTTAACTACAGTGACTTCCAGTATTCAGACTCACTCAATTCAAACTACTCACACACACAAGTTCAGGGCACTCCATAACTCAGACCCCACCTACCTGAACAGTTGCATCACTTTCCACCAACCATCCAGATGCCTCTGTTCTGCAGGACTCCTACTTGCTAACATCCCACGCATACCCTCATGAGCACGGTATTGAGGGCTCTTACCCCCGATATACACTGAAAGATATTTGTTGGACAAAGCCAAAAAGAAGCAGGCACACGTGAGGTAAACATTTTAATTATGATAACTCCAACCTCTGCTTGATAAGCTCTTCTCGCTATGCTTCTCTCCCTCAGAACCTCCCCACCCTCAATATTCTAAAACTGAATGGGGAGTGGAAGCGAAGTACCAACAGTAAGATTATGCAGATATATATATATATGTTGATTGGGAGAGAAAAGCATATTAATTTACGCTCGTACTGACAACAGTAATAAAGTTACAAGACAATTGACCCAAACTAAAGGAACAGCTCCCTCGTATGTAAATACCAAACAAAGAAAAGGGCACATCCTTGATTGAAGAAAACCTAGGGGAAAATCTATAGTAGGGCAGCAAGGCCCTCTGGTCTGTCACAAAGAACCTGATGAACATAAGGAGCCTGTCAAAAAACTGCACTGCAGGAGGTACTGGATCCCTGATTGGATGAGCCACTTTAACAAATGGAAAATAGGATCGTGTTGGAGGAAAGAGTTCCGGGGAACAGAAACATTTCTTCAGGCACGGTGGCAATGTCCCAACCTGGTGACGTTCTCAGAAGAAACGCGTGTAATGATGAAATACGTTGCTGGATTTCAGCTTCTGCTGGACTCCAAAATGGTATTGCTGAGTGCTTCTCTGAGGGAATTTCTAATGGACACTTCTTCCCAGATTCCTCACCTTACAAATAGGTGCCAGACAGGTTCTGGAAACTTTTCCACCTACAATATTAGTCCTCTGCCGTTCTGTAGAAGCTCTCCAAGTATGTGACAACACCAGCCTACGTAAACTGCCATCTGACGTCAGTTCCTCGTGTTTTTCGCATCTTACTCATGCATATCCCGAGCCTTTCTTGTGATTGATACATTCTCCTGCAATTTCTCACCTTAAAAATGATCTTTCCAAATTTGAGACTGGTCAGGAAAAGCTATTCCACACCAATATCTCTTCAGTGCCTTCAGGCGGTGCCATTTGACTTCAGCTGTGAATCTGCATTCAGACATAACACCAGGTGCACTAGCGCCAGTTAATCTTTTTCCGCACCTCATCAATGCATGTATGGAGCTCTTTCTCGATTTCTCACCATCAGAATTCCTCAGTGAGTAGGTCGAAAATCTCCAACTAATGTTTCGGGGTTCATGCCTTGTCATAGATTCAGCAAAGGATGTCTGTTTCAGACCAACATGACCTCTGCATTTTGTGTCAGTCAAGTGGTACTAATCTTGTGTGCTGGATCCAAATAGGGCGATGCTCCTTTCTGTTTCTTGCTACCTCACCAGTAATCTCATTTACAGAAATATGAGGGCCAATAGTAGACATTGTTACACTGAGCTGGTATGCATGGATGCGTTCCACTGGATTCTCCTGAGATGTCCAAGCCACACTCATAGACATGCCCTTTGTCCAAGCCACACTCATTGACATGCCCTTCAATGGGTGAGCGTATCTTCAGACTTCTCCCTGGAGCCTAGCCTCCTGAGCGCTACAATTTCATCATCACTATAGAAAGCTTTGTGGCTACTACAGGGCTGTATAATCCCATCAAATACGTCTTTTTCAGTCTAATTAGACATCCCAGCAGCTTTAGTTATCCTTTTGGGGTAAGGGTGGAACTAGGGCAATTGTTTGACTATTCAGAATGATAACCACTCTATTGTGATGTCTGTCAAGGAGTCATGGACACTTGGAGAAACCTTAGGTAAGACTTTATAATTCTTTAGATCCTAGTAAGAAACCACCACTGTGACCTCTGTCAAATGCGCTCCAACTGACATCTTCTGAACCCCTGGGCAGAACACACAGCGACGGAACACCGACACAAGCATTCTACAATCATGGAACGTATGAACATAACATAACATCTCCTTTGTTTTTCTCAAAGTCCCTCCACAGTACCCCCTTAAAACAAAACAAAAAAAAAAATTTAATGAATGAGACAGACATATTCAAATGACCAAAGATTACATTGTACCAAAACGTATGTTAAAACCTTAAAGCCTAAGAAGAAGAATACACGTGTGAAACCATGAGCACTACACAATAAGCCATGTAGTATCATCATGGGCACATTTCGTACAAGTATCACAAATGTAAATGCACACTAATATCTGTAGCCCTCCTTGAGTTTCCATGGTACACATTTTTCACCGGCGGATCTCCGTGGATTCTGTTCCATATTTTTGAGCTTTTGCATGTTGTTCTCAATCATCACTTGACTGGACAACGAATTTTCACTGGTTCCAAAATCAATGACAACATCATCTCTAACTTTAACAACTTTCCCAACATTCCACCAATGGGCACTGTTAGAAATGGGGTCTTTGGTTGGCAGTCTGGTTACCCCCTGTCCAAGCAAGGACCCTCTCTCTAGTGAGAGTAAGTCACACACAATCCAGACTATCCTGTGCCGACCCTCTGGTAGCTTGGCACTGAGCAGTCAGGTTTAACTTAGAAGGCAATGTGTAAAGTATTTGTACAATAAATAATGCTGTAACATAGTATAAACACCACAAAAATCCACCACACAGGTGTAGAAAAATATAAAATATTTATCTGAGTAGATTAAGGTCAAAACGATCAAGGTTTGATAAGTACAAGTTGAAATATCACTTTTGTAATGATAGAGTCTTTAGTTCTTAAAAAGCAATGTGTCTCTTGCAAGTACAAAGTACCTGGTTTGTGTCTAAATTATCAGCACGGGACCGCAAAGGAGATGCATGTAAAACGGGGAGGTGTGGGTTTGTTTCTCCAGGCGTCCACAGACGATGCGTCAATGCTTTTTCACACAACAAGGGCTTTGCATCAATTGCGGGTACGCAGACTTGGATCCTCTTTGGGTTGCGGAGTATTTGGATGCCCCGGGGATGATGCAGAGATATCCTAGGCATGCAGGACAATGTCACAGGAGCTGCGTCGATCCTGTGGGTGATGCAGGGAAATTTCTGTTGCACAGCAGGCGCGGCGCCGATTCTTCTCGCAGGAAGTTGGGCTGCGTCATTCTGCATCAGCGATGCGTCGATCCAGTGGGCCGTGCGTCAAAGTTCTGGTCGCAACGCTGGCGCTGTGTTGATCTCCACTCGGGGAGCCGGGTTGTGTCATTCCGGGTCAGCATGCAGTGATTTTCTCCCCGCAGGGTAAGCTGTGCACCGATTCCGGCAGGCTGTGCATCGATTTTCGCTGCACGAGGAGTTCTTTGCAGAGATTAAGTCTTTTTGGCCCTGAGACTTCAGGAAACAGGAGGCAAGCTCAATCCAAGCCCTTGAAGAGCACTTCTCAGCAGAGCCAGAGGGCAGCAAGGCAGCAGGGCAACAGCAAGGCAGCAGTCCTTTTCAGCAAAGCAGTCCGGTGAGACCTTTGGTCAGCCAGGCAGCTTCTCTTAGCAGGTTGCAGGTTCTGGTTCAGAGTTTCTTTCCCAGTAGGTATCTTGTCAAGAAGTGTCTGAGTTGGTAGGGTCAGAGGCCCTGTGTAAATACCCAAATGTGCCTTTGAAGTGGGGGAAACTTTAAATAGTGGCTTAGAAGTGCACACAGTCCCCTTTCAGTTCCATCCTGTCTGCCAGGGTCCCAGTAGAGGGTTTGGCAGTCCATTGTGTGAGGGGAGGCCCCTGTCCTTTGACATGTAATTGTCAGGCCCTCCACCCTTCCAGCCCAGGAAGACCCATTCAGTATGCAGATGTGTGCAGGTGTAACTGAGCATCCTGTGTTTGGGGTTATCTGAGTGAAATGCACAAGGGAGCTGTCAACTAACCCAGCCAGCAGTGGACTGTAAGGCACAGAAGGATTTAAGTGCAGAGAAATCCTCACTTTCTAAAAGTGGCATTTCTAAAATAGAAATATTAAATCCAACTTCACCAGTCAGCAGGATTTTGTATTACCATTCTGGCCATACTAAATATGACCTTGTTACTCCTTTCAGATCAGAATCTACCACGCAAACAGTATATGAGGGTAGCCCTAATGTTTTCCTATAAAAGGAGCAGGCCTCACTGCAGTGTAAAACGAATTTAGGAGTTTTACACTACCAGGACATTTAAACTACACAGGTACATGCCCTGCCTTTTCCCTACATAGCACCCTACCCTATGGGTTACCTAGGACCTACCTTAGGGGCGACTTACATGTAGGAAAGGGGAGTTTTAGGCTTGGCAAGTACTTTTAAATGTCAAGTCGAATTGGCAGTGAAACTGCACACACGGGCCTTGCAATGGCAGGCCTCAGACATGGTTAAGGGGCTACTTATGTGGGTGGCACAATCAGTGCTACAGGCCCACTAGTAGCATTTAATCTACAGGCCCTGGGCACATGTAGCTCACTTTTACTAGGGACTAATAAGTAAATTAAATAAGCCATTGGGTATGAGCCAATGTCACCATGTTTAAAGAGAGAGAGAATCTGCCCTTTAGCACTGGTTAGCAGTGGTAAAGTGTGCAGAGTCCTAAAACCAGCAAAAACAGTGTCAAAAAGTGAAGGGAGGCAGGCAAAAAGTTGAAGGTGACCACCCTAAGGCTGTCGGGTCTAACAGCCACCCTCCACCATGACAGCATTGCCACACACCTTCTTCACAATGATCGCTTCACCAAAACTGGCATCCCTTTTTTAAACAAATATTTGATGTTTAATGCGTACCACATCCCCAGGTTGAAAAATGTGAACTCTGGTAGATTTTTTTAGATCGTACCTCTATTTCATTCTATTCTGTACTTCCTTTACTCCTCCCAACGTTTTTCTCTGGCCACCTTATCTGTGACCTTGCCCTCTACTGTTTTAGCTAACCAGGCCGGATATAATTTAGAGGTGGAACGTCTTCCCCTGAGAAGTTTAAACAGGGCTATTTTATTGAATGAATGTGGAGTAGTGCAATAAAACCACAGCATAGACTTCACCGCCTCTCCAACATCATACCTGTTATCCTTAGCCCACTTAATACATTTCACCACCACTCTGTTCATCCTTTCTACCAAACCATTGGTTTGTGGATGGTAGAGTGAGCTTTTCAGATGCTTCACACCAGATTCCACGAGGAAAGCTTCCATTTTGCGATTGACTCCATTATTAGAGACTCTGTACTCCGGAAAACCCTTCTCTCATAAGAATATCTCTGAGAAATTGTATAGCACTGCCTGCTGTGGGATTAGGGAAAAAAACACACTTCTGGCCATTTGCTTGTGGTAATCCATCAAGACAAATGCATAGCGTAACTGATGTGGGAGGAAATTAAAAAGCACCACCATGTCAATGCCAACTTTCATCTAAGCTTTCTCAGGTACAGGTATAGGTTTGTAAGGGTGGTGTAACCACTTTAAACCCCTTCTGTGCTCTGCTACACACCACACACCTCCTCACCACCATATCCACATATCTTTTTCCATAGAAGGCCTTCAATAATGAGCTCTCACTTGTTTCTTCATCATAGTTGAGCCTAAATGACCTTCATGTGCACATGATCCAACATAGGTTGAATGATAGCTGGGGGGACACATTTATCATTCCTCAACACCACACCGTCTTCAATCGAAACTTCTTCAAACATCTTGGGGTAAGGTTGAATCTCGGTACTTAAACTCATTTCCTTGGGCCATCCATTGACAATATACTCCTTAACTCTACCCAACACAACATCATTGCTCTCTGCAATTTTTCACATTGTTTCAGTGCAAACTTTGCTCTCATCAAGATCCACTGACGCTATAAAACAATCTTCCTTATCGTCTTCCAAATCAGTTGCATCCTGTTCACAAATAGGTAACCTAGACAAAAAGTCTGCTGTGATACTTTCCTTACCTGGAATGTATTTCACTTAGAAATTATATTGTAACAATTTCGTAGTGAGACGTGCAATGCGTGGCGTGGTGTAATTGAGCTTGTCACCACTCAAAATGTACACCAAAGACTTATGATCAGTTTGAATTACTGATTTCCTTCCCCACACATAACTCCTGAATTTCTCACTTGCCCAATAACAAGCTAACAATTCCTTCTCAATTACTGAGCAATTTATCTCAGGTTCACATAGTACTCATGAAGCATAACTGATGACTGATGACTGTTTCATCCTCTCTGCAACCTTGAGTCAGAACTGCAACAAGCCCATACTTACGAGCATCAACTGTAATGATGCACATTCTCCCTGGGTCATAAGGACTTAATGTTCTAGCACTGATCAATTCCCATTTAACACTGTCAAATGTGTGTTGACACTCACTATCCCACACAAATGGAACCTTGTTTTTTAGCATATTTGACAGAACTTTCATTTTGGTGGCATAATCTGGAATTAATCTGGCATAATATTTGCACAGCCCAATGAAAGAACGTAATTCAGGATTAGAGGAGTCTACCACAGCCTTAACCAACCCTGGCCTAGGTGTCATTCCTTTGCTTGACACACAGTATCCCAAAAACTCAATTTATTTTTTCCAAAACTCACACTTCTGTTTTTTAACAATCATCCCATTTGTCTGAAAACTGATCTGATGATCTTGTTGTGATCTTCTAGACACTTATCATAAATCAAGACATCATCTTGGAATGCTAAGACACCTTTAACATTTTCCAACAACTTGTGCATTATGCGTTGAAAAACCAACACAGCACATGCCAAGCCAAACAGCATCCTACAAAATTGTAAAGTGCCAAACGGTGAATTAAATGCTGTATAGTGCCGCGATTCTTCTTCCAAAACTATCTGGTGGTAAGCTGACGCCAGATCAATTTTAGAAAACCACTCTGCACCTTTGAGTTCCTCTAGAAGATCACTAATCTTGGGTAGAGGATGTGAGTCCACCCAGATTTCTTTGCTGAGAAATCTCAAATCCACACACAAGCTCATGTCCCCATTTCATTTCCGAGCAACAAGAGAGAAAGCCACAAACTAGTTTCAATGAGTTCTGTTACACCATTCTTTTGAAGCTTATTCAGCTCAGATTTGAGGTCATCTCTCAAACTGAATGGAACAGACCTGAGGAATGGCATCTTGCTTAATTTTATCCTATATTTAAAACCTGCAATTTTCCCTAGTCCTTCAACGAAGACACTGTGAGATTCATCCTCAAACTGAACCAAATTAGTGGAATCCTTAAACACCAGAACTTGTTCTCTAGCACCGGATTTCAGTGTCATACCTAACAAACCTTGGTGGAACTACCCCCAGATATTCAAACCCTTAAATTCCACATAAGCTTTGCCTTGAATTGTGCACCCTTTGAACTCTAAAATGTCTTCAATGAAACCTTCCAGTTCTATTTTCCTTCCTTCATATGAGACAGGTGCCCTGTCTGGGGGATGCAACTTCCTATCCCTCCAGGTGTTGTGAAATAGTTCTGATGTAATCATTGTAATGCGTGCTCCTTAGTCAACTAATACGTTTAATATTTTATCACCCACAGCACTGTCTACATAGGGATCCACACATTAATTTTTGTCTCCACAAACAATCTCACCTTCTGTGACTACTACAATCATGTCCTGAAAAGCTTTTGCCATTAGTTGTTCTCTATTTTCATCGTCTTCATCCACTACACTAATTATTTTTGTTTGCCTATTTTGTGTCGCCTGGCCCACCTTATCAAAGTGGCCAATTTCCCCACACTTTCTACATGAAACATTCCTTGCCGGACAACCTCTTCCTTCTCTGTTGTGTGGTGAAGTACCACACCTAAAACATATGTTAGTGCACTTAGAGAAATTTTTCTCAGATTTCTTGTGCTCATTTCTGTTTGTCCCTCCTGACTTTACAACGTTAATATTGACATTACCATTCTCTTTTACAGCGGGATTCGCACTGAGTTCCTTCAGTGATATTTGTGCCAATTCAATACTCTTAGCAACTTTAATGACCTCCTCCAATGATGGATTACCCATGCTCAAAAGTTTTTGTTGAATGTGTTTGTCTGAGCAATGACCAATAAATTGATCTCTTATATGTTGGTCCTGAAAATCCCTGAATTCACATTGCAAAGACAGTTTCCTAAATGCACTAATATATGCATCGACATCCTCATTTTGGATATGTGTACGTTTGAAAAATGTATGCCTCAAGGCCACCAGACTAGGTTGCATATCAAACGTCATAGCCAGTTTCTTAGTGGCAACTTGATAGTCATCCAGTTCTTCATTTTTTAGTGGATCAGGTAGGTGTTTGAAAATCTCTCCACCTTCATAGCCCAAAGAATGTAGTAGCAGATTTTCTTTTCTTTCCGGTCTGTAACGTGATGCATCAATAGCACCAAGGTATGTTTCAAACCCATCAAACCATTGTTTACGTGGGATGGAGGGTGCTCCTGGTGTCTCTAAAAATGGTGGTCGTGGATTTACACTTGCATGGCTCACAATGTGGTACACACTACCATCTACTATCGATGGAAGTAGTTAACTGTTAAATGGTTTTGATGTGACAAACTGAGGGCCTGATTTATGAAAAGTTTGCACCGCCTTTACGTCATTTTTTGACGCAAAATCCGTGCAAACTGACAAAATATAATTATACACACACCTACTAATAAGCCCATTTTGTGACTAAATGATTATCTTGAGGCACTCAGGGCCTGATTTATAAAAAGTTAGCGCCGCCTTTATGTCACTTTGTGACGCAAAAGTGGCACAAACTTATATATACATAATATATAATTATATTTTGTACGTTTGCGCCGCTTTTGCATCAAAAAATGACGTAAAGGTGGCGCTAACTTTTCATAAATCAGGCCCTGAGTGCCTCAAGATAATTAATTACTCACAAAATGGGCTTGTCAGTAGCAGGTGTGCATATCACCGCTGTGACACGCTTCTGGGTATCATTCCATGTTCAATGATCAACACAAAATGTAAGTCAAGGTGTGCACATAACCTTTAAACTGTAACCTATAGTGTGAAATACAGAGTCATTTCAAGCAGTTTCCAAAGTTTGGCAAAAACAAAAAAAATATTTTTAAAAATCCTTTTTTTTCTTTATTTTTATAATGGTGTGCACATCACCACAAGTGTGCACAATTTTAATCCATTTTACACATTTATCTGGCGATCTGAAGCTTTCCTCAACCAATCCACTCAGTAGATGCTAAGCGTGTCTAAGGTTATGTGCGTTACCGCTCGTTAGCCAGAGACAATGACGATCTCCTCCAAATGGCTGCTGTGTGCATGCACAGCTGTACGCGTTTACCGCACTTCCAAGATGGCACCTGTAAGCATACACACTGGTAGAGTCTATCGTTTCAACAACGATTGGTGGAATTGCGCATGCACGAACTGTGAGACGGGATCCTTCCGACACAAAATAGTTAATACCGACTGTAGGAATTTGGCTCTGTATATACTATTTCAAAGTAAGAAATAGTGTGCACAGAGTCTAAGGGTTCCCCTTAGAGGTAAGATAGTGGCAAAATTAGATAATTCTAATGCTCTATTTTGTGGTAGTGTGGTAGTGTGGTCGTGCAGTAGGCTTATCAGAGGGTAGTGTTAAGCATTTGTTGTACACACACAGGCAATAAATGAGGAACACACTCTCAAAGACTTACTCCAGGCCAATAGGTTTTTATATAGAAAAATATATTTTCTTAGTTTATTTTAAGAACCACAGGTTCAAGATTAGAAGTAAACACTTAAAATGCAAGGTACTTCACTTTAAAAGCAATGTCATATACAGTCTTTGTAAAAATGGCAAGAAGCTATTTTCAAAGTGGACACAGTGCAAACATCAACAGTTTCTGGGGGAGGTAAGTAAAGGTTAGTTTGTGAGGTAAGTAAAACACTTACAAGTCTCAGTTCTGGGGCATAGGCAGGCCACCATTGGGGGTTCAAGGCAAACCCCAAAGTTACCACACCAGCAGCTCAGGGCCGGTCAGGTGCAGAGGTCAAAGAGGTGCCCAAAACACATAGGTGCCTATGGAGAACAGAGGTGCTCCGGTTCCAGTCTACCAGCAGGTAAGTACCTACGTCCTCGGGGGCAGACCAGGGGGATTTTGTAGAGCACTGGGGGGGGACACAAGTAGGCACACAAAACACACCCTCAGCGGCACAGGGGCAGCCGGGTGCAGTGTGCAAAGCAGGCGTTGGGTTTCAGATAGGAATCAATGGAGGGACCCGGAGGTCACTCTAGCGGTGCAGGCAGGCACAGGGGGGGGGCTTCTCGGGACAGCCACCACTTGGGCTTGGCAGAGGGTCGCCTGGGGGTCACTCCTGCCCTGAGGTTTGGTTCCTTCAGGTCCTGGGGGCTGCGGGTGCAGTGCTGGTTCCAGGCGTCAGGTCCCTTGATACAGGCCTTTGCGGTCAGGGGGGAGTCTCTGGATTCTCTCTGCAGGCGTCGCTGTGGAGGTTCAGGGGGGTCGTCTCTGGCTACTCACGGGCTTGCAGTCGCCGGGGAGTCCTCCCTGTGGTGTTTGTTCTCTGGATCTCGAGCCGGGGGCGTCGGGTGCAGAGTGTGAAGTCTCACGCTTCCGGCGGGAAACGTGCAGTCTTTGAAAGTTGCTTCTTTGTTGCAAAGAAGTAGCTGGTTTGGAGGAGGGCCGCTGCTCGCGGGAGTTTCTTGGTCCTTTAGTCCAGGGCAGTCCTCTGAGGCTACAGAGGTCGCTGGTCCCTGTCGGATGCGTCGCTGGTTGCAGGTTTTCGAATTTGTAGACAGGCCGGTAGGGCTGGGGCCATAGCAGTTGTCGTCGTCCGTCTTCTCTGCAGGCTTGTAGGTCAGCAGTCCTTCTTGTTTCTTCAGGTTGCAGGAATCTGATTTCCTGGGATCTGGGGTGCCCCTAAATACTACATTTAGGGTGTGTTTAGGTCTGGGAGGGCAGTAGCCAATGGCTACTGTCCTTGAGGGTGGCTACACCCTCTTTGTGCCTCTTCCCTGTGGGGAGGGGGGCCCATCCCTAACCCTTTTGGGGGAAACCTCCAAAACTAAGATGGAGGATTTCTAAAGGCAGGGGTCACCTCAGCTCAGGACACCTTAGGGGCTGTCCTGACTGGTGGGTGACTCCTCCTTGTTTTTCTCATTATCTCCTCCAGCCTTGCCTCCGGGTTTGTAAGAGCGCCGCCTTGACCACAATATTACTGGCACATTTTTAAAATAAGACTGAACTCACCAGTGTTTTTAAAAAAAAAGGAAAAGTTCTTCTCAGCAGTGTTTTCATTGGGTGCCTGTCAGGATCATCTCGGAGCGCAGCGTATCTCCTAGAATGTTACTTTCTTCATGTCACCCTGATGCTCTGACGCACGCTGCTTTCACGCTGGCGGCCATCTTGGGTGTGATTTTTTTTCCCAATTTACTCTGTAATGAGTCACTCTCCAACGTTGCAATTCACGATCGTTGAGTCGAATGGAAAGCACCAGCAGAGTAGGAAACCTCCAACCAGACTACATATATATTTTGGCTAATATTGTGCAAACACACCATATTTTTTTGTATTTATTTTCTAACAGCATTTTCATTCTCAGTATCCCAGAACATACAGGTGAGAACATTTTCATTTTTTAGATATGATGTATGCAAGGGATAGTGCAACGTCCTCCATTCTTACAAAAACCAGGAGAACCAGACATTAAATGGAGAGACTGGCTTTGTATATCTGAAAACTGTATTGATGCCAATAATTATCCTCCTTCTAGAAAAAGGAATGTTATTAATCACTTGGGTGTGACAGGTCAAAGAGTATTTGATAATTTACTGATAGTGCCTGCGCCTGATGCAGAAAATATCTCTTGGATTGTTTTTATTGAGGCAAAAGAACACATCTTTAAACAATATTCAGAGGAAACTAGCATACTTGCTTGGTATATTTTCTCAAATGCAAACAGGCAAATGATGAAACAGTGGAAGATTTCATTGCAAGAATTCATGAGTTTTGGCTTCAAAGTGTGAATTTGAGAATAGTGTAGACATCTACATCAGGGATCAACTTGTGTTCAACTGTTACTCGAAAAATGTGCAGGAAAAGTTGTTATCATGCAGGAACCCTATGATTTCAGAAACCAATGACATTGCCAAGATTATGAGAGATCTATTCTAACTACACACATCATGGCTAATGATAACCGTGACCACGGTACTGTATCAACAGGTTTACTTCCAGTTAATTGCATTACGGATGAATCCCAAATCTGTGCATTCAGCAAACTGAAGAAATGTTCTAGAGGGGGAGGGACAAATATGAGTTATAGGTGTGGTTGAAAAAAAAAACATAGGGAATCATTCCTCGTGTGCAGCAATTGGAATAAAAGTGTACTCATCGTAAGAAAATCGGATACTTCCATGGAGCTTGCAGGGCAAGTATGAATTCCTCAAATAAAGACAAGATCCACAATGTCAATCTGATGGAAGAATCTAATGAACTACAAGAGTGCACTCAGAAATTCTCTAATGTACTTTTAACTCTAGACACCGATACTGAGTATAATCAGAAAGGTGAAAGGGTCAAAGGACCATTTTGCCAAGCTACAATTGATGGTACGGACACCTATGTCATGGCAGACTCTGGAGCCCCAGTCACATTAATAGCGGCTTCCACATTTTTTGAGTTATGGACTAAAAATACACACTTAATTCCAGCGGATATAAATACAAAGGCATTTGGTGAACAGGATGTGGATTTACTCAGCTATTTGTTATCGTCACTACAGTGTCCTAGCAGAGAAATGTATTTTAAAGTGTGTGTGGCGGTTAAAGGGTGAAATATAATGGGATGGAAAGACCTGGCAAAATTGGGAATTTATCTACATCCAGGTCATAAAGAACCTAGGGCCAGATGTAGCAAGCGTTTTGCATGGTGCAAACAGCAAATTTCGCTGTTTGCGCCATGCAAAACGCACATCGCGATGCTCATTCCCATTTTGCGAGTCGGTAACCTGGTTACCGACTCACAAAATGGGAATGCGACTCGCAAATAGGAAGGGGTGTTCCCCTTCCTATTTGCGATTCGCATCATGATGTAGAATTGCTTTGTGACTGCGAACGTGGTCGCAAAGCAATTTGCAGTTAGCACCCATTTCATATGGGTGCTAACCCATTCGCAAAAGGGAAGGGGTCCCCATGGGACCCCTTCCCCTTTGTGAATGGCTCTGAAAACATTTTTTCCTATGGACTACTGCCTGCTCTGAAAAAATGAAACAAAAATGTTTCATTTTTTCGTGTGTATTGCAACTCGTTTTCCTTTAAGGAAAACGGGCTGCAATACAAAAAAAAAAACTGCTTTATTAAAAAGAAGTCACAGACATGGTGGTCTGCTGTCTCCAGCAGGCCACCATCCCTGTGAGTGCTGTGAATCGCAAGGGGGTTGCAAATTGCGACCCACCTCATGAATATTCATGAGGTGGGCATTTGCGACCCCCTTGCGAGTTCCAAACAGTGTCAGGGACACTGTTGTGCATAGGGTTTTGCGACTCGCAAATCCCAACTTACCTACATCTGGCCCCTATAGTGTTAAAAGAAGTACCTATTCTCCACTTAGATGATATAGGTGAAGTGAAACAATTAATGCAACAAAATTTCCTCAAGTATTTTCCAATACTATTGGAACACTGTAAGGGAATTCCGAGCCAGAAAATCCATAAGGTGAGACCAGTTCCCATGAGTGTGAGGGATGATTTAAAAAAATCTATTAGAGAAACTCACCTCTCAGGGTGCAAGTACTACTACTGACTCAGAGTGGGTTTCTCCGATTGTACTTACCAAGAAACACTCTGGTGATTTAAGATTATGGCCCTCATTACAACCCTGGCGGTCGGTGTTAAGGCGGTGGTACTACCGCCAACAGGTCAGCAGTAACAAAAATGGAATCATGACCTCGTCGGAAACCGCCAACACAGACAGCCACTTTAACACTCCGCCACGGCGGTATCAACAAACACCGCGGCGGTAACCGCCAACAGCAAGGCGGAAGACAATGTACCACCCACCCCATTACAACCCACCCATCTGCCAGCTTTTCTGGGGAAGTACCAACGCCATCAAAAGCACGGCAGAAACAGTACTTTGAAGAGAAACCACTCACCTCTCGACACTGTAGGTAGAACCAGGACCCGAGCTGCAGGTCTTCCCCATGCTGGTGTTTCTGCTCATATACCAGGAGTACCAACGGTGAGTACTGCACCTAGCACATAGGGGAGGGGAGGAAAAAGAGAGTGACACACACATGCAACACCCCCATCCCCACCCTCACCCTCACCCCCAACACCACACACACAAACACATGCAACAACATTACCTATACACCCCATAACCCTCTGGAATAATGCAAGAACAAAAGGAATGGAGTCAAATGAGTGTTATATTAGAAATAGTCAGAAAAACATTAATAATTCAAAAACAGTATTTACAAAATATACAATATGTACAAAAGGCGGGACAGTGTCCCTCAAAATGTCCGTGGCCCACTGGGCCAAAACACATAGGCCAAGCCCACACTTGACTCCTGCCTCAATACGGAGAGAACACTGCAGGGGCATCAGGTCAAAAACACACAGGCACTTCAGGGGGACGGGGCAGGGGGGGCACCTCAGCCGGAAGATAGTACAACGCCTCTGCTCCTGGAGGGGGCTCCATGCCCACAGCGATGTCCTGGGGAGTGCAAAGCCACAGTCTCTCAAGTGGGTGTATTGCCCACTGCTTGGTCCTGGGGAGTGCAAGGCCACAGTCTCTCAAGTGGGTGGTTTGCCTACTGCTTGGTCCAGCGATGTCCTGGGGAGTACAAAGCCACAGTCTCTCAAGTGGGTGTATTGCCCACTGCTTGGTCCTGGGGAGTGCAAGGCCACACTCTCTCAAGTGGGTGATTTGCCTACTGCGTGGTCATGGGGAGTGCAAGGCCACAGTCTCTCAAGTGGGTGCCTTCTTCCACTGGTTCTGGAGGGGGCTTTGTGCCCAGTGTGCTTCATCCTGCCAAGGATAGGGTGAGTGGATGCCTTTCTCCACTGGTTCTGGAGGGGGCTTTATGCCCAGTGTGCTTCATCCTGCCAAGGATAGGGTGAGTGGATGCCTTTCTCCACTGGTTCTTAAGGGGGCTTTGTGCCCAGCGTGCTTCATCCTGCCAAGGATACAGTGAGTGGATGCCTTTCTCTACTGGGGCTGGAGGGGGCTTTGTGCCCAGTGATGCAGCACTTGGGGGGGGGGGGGGGGGATGCCAGGTCACAGTCCCTCACCTGGGTGTCAGAGCCACGAGATTTGCAGTGACCAGAATGCATGATAGTCCATGGAGGCAGGGCTACAGTCCATGCTACGGCTGCACAGTGGTGGTAGTGCTGGTGGTGGTGGGGGTGCTGCCAATGGTGGGGGGAGGCTACAGGCTTTCTCCTGCAGCCTCGAACAGCTGCCCACTGGGGCTGCTGCTGCTGGCAGTGGTGCTACTGTCAGCTGTGCAGGTGGCGGTGCTTGCGGCGGTGCAGGTGGCGGTGCTGGCCGCGGTGCAAGTCCCGGTGCTGCCAGTGGTGGGGGGAGGCTCCAGCCCTTCTCCTGCAGCCTCGGATGGCTGAAGTGCCTTGGCTGGTGTTTTGTGCCCCATCCTGCCCTTGGCAGATGGTGGTGTCACCTTGGGTCTGGCAGCTGGAGACTTTGAGGGGGCCTTGTTGGGTGGTTGTGGCTCCTTCCCCTTGCTGGATGCTGTCGCCTTCTTCACCTTGCCATGTGGCGGAATGTTCCTGGCCTTGGCAGGGGTTGGTGTCACACTGGCTGGGCTCACGGGTGCCCCCTTTGAGCCTCTGACAGCTGCAGAAACCACAGCGGACGTGGACATGGTGGCTGAGGTGCTGGACTGGGTTTTGGCCACCCTGGCCCGAGGTGAATGACGGGGGAGAGGGGTAGGGAAGAGGTCAATGTTTGCTAGGAAAAGCTTCTTAGGGACATTGGGGTGGGAAGTGGGTGAGGGTTTGGGAGTGGAGGAAGAGGGAGTGCTTGTAGGAGGTGTCAGTCTGCTGTGTTTGGGTGCAAGTGCATGAGCTGGATGCTGTTGTGAGGTGGATGGCTGTTGGGCGGGTGTGTGCTTGCGTTTGTGTAATTTGGGAGGAGGGGTCACAGACACAGTGGGAGAGGACACAGGGGACGTGTGCATAGATGTGGGTGTGGTGACTGCCAGTGAGAGGTGTGTAGTGATGGGCGTGCTGGTGATGAAGGTAGTGGATAAGGATGTAGTGCATGCAGGTCTGAGTGGAGACGCTACTGGGATGGAGGTGGACGATAAGGAGGAGGGGGACACAGTGGAGGCAGTGGATGTTGGTGTGCTGCATGGGGGTGGTGCTTGTGTGAGTGCCTGTGAGATGAAGTGTGGTGCTTGTGTTTGCCTGAGCCACTTCTGTATGTTGATTTGGGTGAATGCTGGTCTGAAGGTGTGCTTGGGATAGGCTAGTGTTGAGGGGATTGGGACTGGGTAGAGGAAGTTGGAGGGGGGAGGCTGGAGGCTGGAGACAGGGACAATGGCTGCCATCAGTGTGTGAATCCCAGAGCCTGAAATGCTCTTTGTTGGGTCGCTACGCCAGAGTGAATGCCCTCCAAGTATGCATTTGTTTGTTGCAAATGCCTCTCGGCACCCTGGATGGCATTCAGAATGGTTGACTGCCCAACAGTGAGGGATCTCAGGAGGTCAATAGCCTCCTCACTGAGGGCAGCAGGGCTGACTGGGGCAGGGCCTGAGGTGCCTGGGGCGAAAGAGATGCCCACCCTCCTGGATGAGCGGGCATGGGAAACACGCTGAGGGGCTGCTGGGAGGGCGGTGCTGGTAGGGGGTGGCGGCTGTACCTGTTGTTGGGGTGGGCACAGAGGTGTCCGCCACCGCCAAGGAGCTTCCATCGGAGGAGGAGTCGCTGTCTGTAATGTCCCCTCCTGTCTCTGTCGTGGTGCTCCCCTCACCCTCTGTCCCACTGGTGCCCTCACTCTCTGTGGATTCGGCCTCCAGGCCCATGTGGGATGCAGCTCCCTCCGTCACAAGTGCCTCTGCTCCTCTGCCAGATGATGCTAATGCACACAAGGACAGGGTGACAAAACAAAAAGTGATGGGAGAGACAGAGGATACACTTGGTCAATGCTTGCAACAACACTACCGTTGGTGTACACAACACACAGGGAACAGCCCTATGCACTACCAGTTACAAAGATAGTCACCAGCTCATGGGGTACATAGCATAACGCCATCAGCCGCACACCTGAAACAAACAGGACCCTGACCAGTAGTAGATGCCCACTAACACCATTGGGGTTGGAGTGCTTCACAGCCTGCCCAAAAAGGGACCTACCCTGCAATGTTCTCCCAGGCCTAGGGGCACCCACAGTCCACATCCGCACCCAGGTAAAACCTTAACGCGCACAAAGTCATGAATCTGAATTTGTACTCACCCCCTTGTGGCTGCTGTGATGCCCTCAAGCGCCTATCCAACTCCGGATAGGCCACCGCCAGGATGCGGAACATCAGGGGGGTCAGGGTACGATGGGCACCCCTTCCTCGTTGGGAGGCCAGCCCCAGCTGGACCTCTGCTGTCTTCCTTGCCCAGCGGCGCAGGTCCTCCCACCGTTTGCAGCAGTGGGTGCTCCGCCTGTCAAAGACCCCCAGAGTCCACAACTCCTTGGCGATGGCACGCCAAATACCGTTTTTCTGATGGGCGCTGACCTGCAGGAAAAATACAGCAGAAAAGGGATTAGTCATACAGTCCGGACTGTCATACTCATGGCCCACCATATCCTTCCCATCCCCTTATGCACATACATTGACCACCATGCATGCAGCACTCTGCACAGGACACCTCAGCGCCCACCTACATGTGGCTTACAAACAGCACTCCATACATTCATGGCCCACGCATCATGCTCACAGTGTACTCACCTGTTTGTCTGGAGGACCATAGAGTAAAGTGTACTGGGGTAGGACCCCATCCACCAGTCTCTCCAACTCCTCTGAAGTGAAGGCAGGGGCCCTTTCCCCAGACACATGAGCCATTGTCGCTTCCAGACACAGGTCACAGCAGCACTTGCAGTGTAGGTCCTCTCCTGCTGAAGGTCAGGTAGCAAGTGAGTGAATAGATAGAAAATGGTGGTCACGTCCGCGGTGGTGCGTACCGTCACCACCGGCGTACATCGCCATTGGCTCCTGGAACCCATAGGGCCTAATGTTAACCAATGCGAAGTTGCGCGGCGGTCGTCGACCGCCGACTGCAACGGTGCACAACACCAGCGGAATTACCTAATTTCCACTTGTCCCTCCTCACAGGTCAGGCAGCTGCCATTTCAGGGTGGCAAAGGCCATGGCACCTAACTGCGTCACAGCAGACATTGGCACATCAACTGACTCTCGGATTCACATACTGGTTCTGTAAATGAAGACATGCATTGTTATTTCAATAGATGTGTGAATATGACCCTCTGCTCACTGTTTCCCTCCCTAGACTTCAACCGCTAAGGATGAATATGAGATGGAGACATCCTCCAGTGTACAGACCCCTGGTGGACCTTGTGACAATGGAAGACAGACAGATTATTGTAACCTACAGACTTGATCGGACCACAATCCAAGAACTGTGTGCCCAATTGGAGCCAGACCTGATTTCAGCTATTCGCCAGCCCACAGGTATCCCCCCCTCTTGTGCAGATCCTGTCAGTGCTCCATTTCCTAGCAAGTGGTTCCTTCCAAACAACCGTGGCCATGGCATCAGGGATGTCTCAGCCAATGTTCTCCAACGTGTTGACCAGAGTGTTGTCTGCCCTGCTGAAACACATGCCCAGCTACATCGTATTTCCCCAGGTGGAGGATTTGGCTACAGTGAAAGCTGACTTTTATTCCCTGGGACATATCCCCAACACAATTGGTGCCATTGATGGTACACATGTAGCATTTGTCCCCCCTGGAGAAATGAACAAGTGTTCAGGAATAGAAAAAGCTATCACTCTCTGAATGTGCAGATGGTGTGTTTGGCGGACCAGTACATCTCCCATGTGAATGCCAAGTATCCTGGCTCTGTGCATTACGCCCTTATCTTGAGGAATAGCAGCAATTCCAGAGGCACCGGGTGTGGCTAATAGGTGAGACCAAGGTCCCCACCCAGTATATGTTGGTGTATGGGTATGGGGTTGTCCCTAAGGGTTAGTGTGTGTCTAATAGTTGTCCCTCTATATTTGCAGGTGACTCTAGTTACTCCAACCTCTCATGCTACTGACGCCAGTGAGGAATCCCAGGACAAGGGCAGAGGAACGTTACAATGAGGCACATGGGCGAACAAGGAGGATAATTGAGAGAACCTTTGGCCTCCTGAAGGCCAGGTTCAGGTGCCTCCATCTGACAGGTTGATCCCTGTACTACTCACCCAAGGAGGTGTGCCAGATTATCGTTGCATGTTGCACAACCTGGCCTTGAGACGGCAGGTGCTTTTTCTGCAGGAGGATGAGCCTGGAGATGGTCTTGTGACAGCGGTGGAGCCTGTGGACAGTGAGGAAGAGGAGGCAGAGGATGAAGATGTGGACAACAGAAGTTCTCTCATACAGCAGCACTTCCAGTGACACATAGGTAAGACACTGTAACTTCACTTTACATTTCAGTATTCTGTTGGACATTGGACATTGGACATGGCAGCATGAATTCCCTATGTCTATGGCCACTTACTGTACCCTTTGGCATCTCTTTTGTCAGATCACTCTGGCTCCTGGTGTGTTTACTGCTTCCCACTACAGGTCATACCAATGTATATATAACTTGCAATGTTTACAGAATGGAGAACTAATACATATTTCAAACAATTGACAGCTTCCAGACTTGTATTTGTTCCAAGGGTGTTTATTTAAGTGCTAAGAGGGTGAGGGGGTGTGCAATGGGCTGGGATGATGGTGGAGGAAAGTCTAGGATAGAGTCCAGTCTCTTATAATCACAGGTGTATTGTCCAATTGGGCATAGGAAGGGGAGCAATGGCAGTTCAAGGTGGACAGGGTAACAGAGTGGGACAGAAGGGTGACAATCAGGAGAGTATTATATCCTGGCGGGGGTCTTAGCAATGTTCTCTGGCTTCTGCCTGGATCACAGGGATCGTTTGCGGGGTGGTTCTTTTTCTGCAGGGGGTGGGGTGCTGGTGGCCTGTTGGTCCAGTGGGGGGGGGGGGGGGGGCTCCTGTCCACTAGTGCCAGCGGAGGTGGAGGGCTGTTCTTCAGTGTGGCTAGTGCCAGGGACCGTTGGTGTGCCACTGCCTCCCTCATGGTATTGGCCATGTCAGCCAGCACCCCTGCAATGGTGACCAGGATGGTGTGGATGTGTTTGAGGTCCTCCCTGATCACCAGGTACTGTCCTTCCTGCAGCCGGTGGGTCACCTGCAACTTGGCCAGTATCTGGCCCAAGGTCTCCTGGGAATGGTGGTATGCTCCCAGGATCCCTGCAAGTGCCTCCTGGAGAGTGGCTTCCCTGGGCCTGTCCTCCCCCTGTCGCACAGCAGTCCTCCCAGCTTCCCTGTTGTCCTGTGCCTCTGTCCCCTGAACTGTGTGCCCACTGCCACTGACCCAAGGTCCCTGATTGTCTTGGGTTTGTGGGGCTGCCTGGGGTCCCTGTAGTGGTGGACACATGTGCTATTGACGTGTCCTGGGGACAGTGGTATGGGCCCGCTGGGTGGGTGCTGTGCTGGTGTTTCCTGAGGGGGAGGGTCTGTGGTGGTATGGGACTGTGGCAGGGTAACTGACTGTCCAGAGGTCCCTGATGGGCCAGGTGGGTCATCGTGATCCAGGCATGCAGAGCTGCTGTCATCACTGTGGGCCTCTTCTGTGGGGGGACTGGATGTTGGTGGCACCTCCTCTCCGGTGTCGTTGAGTGGGGGTCCTGTGGGGATGTAAATGCGGTGTTATTGTATGTGCGTGTGCCGTCTTGTGCATGGGTGTGTTTCCCTGTATGGTTGTGATTGCCCTGTCAGCTTTGCCTTTTGTGCGCGGTGAATTTGTGGGCTAGGTGATTCTCTCTAATGGGCATGCTTTAGTGATGGGTGTCCATGCAGGTCTGTGATGGGTGTCCATGCATTGGTGTTGCATGCAGGGCTTGATATTGGGATGGGTGGGTTGTGATAGTGGGGTATATGTGAGGTGGTGGAGTGATGGGGGTGAGGGTAAGGGTAGGTGTTTGTGATGGCATGCAGGTAGGGTGGGGGATATAGTAGTAAAGATTTGACTTATCAGAGTCCAGTCCTCCTGCTACTCCTGTGAGGCCCTCAGGATGCATTATCGCCAAGACTTGCTCCTCACCATGTTGTTAGTTGTGGGGGAGGAAGTGGGGGTCCACCGCCAGTCCTCTGTACGGCTACCAGGTGTCTTGCAACCACGGAATGCACCTTCTCCAGTAGGGCGTTCCACCTCTTCCTGATGTCACCACTTGTTTTGGGGTGCTGTCCCACGGCGTTGACTCTGTCCACGACTCTCCGCCATAGTTCCATCTTCCTTGCAATGGATGTCAGCTCCACCTGTGATCCGAATAGCTGTGACTCTACCTGGATGATTTCCTCCACCATGACCCTTAGCTCCTCCTCTGAAAACCTGGGGTGTCTTTGGGGTGCCATGGATGTGGTGTGAGTGGTATGTGTGAGGATGTCTGGGGTGAAGTGTGGTGGTGTGTGCTGTGAGGTGCGTGGATGGTGTATGGGTGATGGTGTTTTGTGGCTCAGATTGAATGGGTGCTCCTGACTTCTCTCTCCCTCTCTCTCTCTGTTAGCAATCTTTTTTTTAGTTGAAAGAGTTGTGGGTAATGTGGGTGTGGTGTGTGTATGTGTGTCAGGTGTGTGTAGTTTGAATTGTCCAATGTGGTGTAGTTTTGTAAGTGTTTATTTTGAGCGCAGCGGTGTGTACCGCCAATGGTTTACCGAGGTTGAAAGACCGCTGCAGTGATTCGTGGGTCCTGATACTGTGGGTGTATTTCTGTTGATGTAACGGTGTGGGTTTTGGTACCACCAGTTTATCGCTGACCTTTGGGCTGGCGGACTTGTGTGGGTGTCTATATAGTGGTGGATTTCTCTGTGTGGGTCATAATACCCGAAGCGGTATACCACGCGGTCATGGTATGTTGACGGCCATCAGCACGGCGGTAGGCGGCATTTACTGCCAATGTTGTAATGAGGGCCAATGTGTTGACTTGAGGTCACTCAATCAGAATATTCTAGTAGATTGTCAACTCCTACCCCACATACAGGAAATTATAGCAAACATTGGAGATTCCAAATACGTCTTGACCATTGATTTACATGCAGCTTGCCACCAGATTGCTCTCAATTAAAAGTCACAATCTGTTACAAGCTTTGTCACACCTTATTGTGCTGATAAGTATTTGAGGCTTCCATTCGGATTTGCATCAACTGTAAGTGCTTTTCAAACGTTAATGGATAACTTTTTTTTTTAAATAATATGAAGTGTAGGCTTTCCAAGATGATATTTTGGTGCACACTAAATCCAAGGAGGAACATATGAATGTTTTTGGGAAGAGTGTTCCAAATTTTAGAAAAAACAGGGCATGACGGTGAAAATTGAGAAACTTAATTTTATGGCACAACAAGTGGAGTATCTTGGACATAATATTTCAGGATCTTGCATAAGACCCAAAGAATGTAACGTGGAACCTATCAGGAAAAACTCCCACCTGCTGATAAGGATGCCCTGAGATGTTTCTTAGGTTTATGTGAATACTATGCCCAATTTGTGGCTGGGTATGCTCTTCAAGTGCAACCATTACAATCACTATTAAAGAAGGGTACCAAATTTGAGTGGTCAGAGGAAATTACTTTTGAAAACATTAAGGAATTAGTTATCAAAGCTCCTGCATTACAATCATCTGATCCTTCAGGAAAAACTTTCATTTTAGTTGATGCCAGCTTAATAGGCATATGGGCAATTTTTGGTCAGTGGGTAGATGACACAGAAGGAACTGTAGCTTTAGCTTCTAGAGCACTTACTCAAACAGGGTTTTTTATAGCACCATTGAAAGGGAGGCGTTATCTTGCGTATGGGCAGCGGAAACATTTAAAATCTTTGTGTGGGGTAATGTATTCCAACCGTACACTGATCACAAATCCCCATGTTTTCCCTCTGAGTGGTAGTGGTCTAGGCAAAGCTTCTTAACAATTAGGTTGCCTGCTTTCTAAACTACAAGAATATAGTTTTGAGATCAAATATGTGCGAGGAGATAAGAACTATTGTGCGGATTGATTGTCACGTCTACCGTTACCTAACACAGATTATGTGAAAGATAATGGAGAAGATTGTGTGGTATCAGCAATGGATGTAGTTACTGCGTGTGAAGGTATTATCACAGAGGATGAGTGGATTTTGGCTACACAACAGGGTGAGACGCTACAGATTTTTTTTTTTTAACGATAGGGTGGTGTTATGAAAATAAGTATGTTTGACCACTGACTTTGTGTTTCACCACTGTGCATATTAGTTGTTCAATGTTCACCAGTTGCAGATTACATTTTGTATTCAGTTTAGCTGCCTATTGGCTGTATCGTGGCGTTAGACATTACATTTTGTATTCAGCTTAGCTTTGCCTCCACATTAAAGTATTTTTCCGTACAAACATGTTATGCAATGTGTTTTTCTACTTTTACATGTTTTTCTTCTCACTGAAGAGCCAGGGCTGGTACACGACATGTAGGAGGTGAGCAGTTAGTACGATAAGGCCGTAACAAGCTAGTGTTTATCATAGGCAAGAGAACAGTTTGACCTTGAAAGGCGTGTCTCGGAACGATGGCCAGCTTTCAACACATTCCTGTCTATGTTTACCTAAACAAGCCAGCATTTTTGAATAATTCCCATCAGGAACCTGGTAGTGAAGTAATAATAAATGTCTTCTAAGAAGTGCATTCCAGAGAATTTTGTCAGCTCGGTCATCAGTGAAAGGAAAACAGATGGCCTCCTGAGAAATCATTGTCAACGGAACTGAGATGTTTTTCCCAAATATCTGCAGAACTGTCTTGTGAGAATCAAATATGTTTACAACACAATTTGTTTGTTCCACCATCTAGTTTACGAGAGTGCATCATGATGATGTCACACACTGGTCATCTAGGTATTTCAGCTAGCTGAAAAAAGCTGAAGCAGTATTTCTGGTGGCCTGGAATAGATAGATGTGTTTCATGTCCGATTCAAAAATGTCCTCATTGGATTCTATCAGATAAACAGTGGAAAACATTTAATAAGCCTTTATTTCCAGTACCTCTTCCAGTAGGACCTTGGGTTAAGGTGGCCATGGATTTCATGGGTCCTTTTAACTTACTACATAGAGAGCAGAGGTTTATAATAGTTTTAGTGGACTACCATTCAAAATGGATCTACTATGATTTTGTGGATGCCCCTAATACCAAATCTGTGATAGAGTTGTTAAGAAAGGTTTTTCGTGTTGAGAAAAGCCCTCAGTCCATTGTCACTGATAATGGAATGCATTTTGTCTCAAAAGAAATGAATGAATTCATGGCAGGTTTGGATATCAAACATTTACAAGTGGCTCTGTATAGTCCATCTTTCAACGGACCAGCTGAGAGAGCAAACCGTATTATTAAAGAAGGGTTTCAAACTGCTCAATCAGCCAATTTAGATGTAACTAAGTTTTTGGAAGAAAAAATGTGGGCATATTCAACAATGCCTCATTTGACTACTGGAATTGCCCTATTTAAGAGTTAACATGGCAGAGATGTCAGGACTGAGCTTGTACCTAGATGGTTAGAGTGTACTACTACTGCAAGTAATCAGAGAGCTAATGAGAGTGCTATCAGAAATTAAGTGTTGCATAAAAAAGATAAACAGAAACAACACTATGATGAAAAAGGGTGTCCAGGATGTCCACATTCACATCAGTGATTGGGTTTTGATCAAAAAACTAAAAAGAGTATCAAAAGCGGAGTCTAAATTTACTTGTCCTGTCAGAGTAATCAGAACTAGTAAATCTGCTGTTTTGCTGCAGGGAAAGTGATGGTGGAATAGAGACAGAGTGATTCCTATTACAAAATCTCAGGCTGAAATATGCTTTAAAACCTGTACCAACAATGATCTGGATTATTCTATGATGACTACAGATGTTACTTCATCTGAGAGAAATGCTGAACAATTTGTTTTTTTATCTCCTATAAGTGTTACTAATTCTAGTGATTATTCTGTTCTTGACTGTAAACAATGGAGAGAATGCAAGTCTGTTAGTATAAACAAAATGAGATCTGAGGGTTCAAGAACTGTAAGACTTCCGTCTAAGTTTAAAGATTTTGAATTGTTCTACAACTATAAGATTTCCGTGTTAGTTAAGGATTTTATTTGTACTGATGAATCTTACATTTTTTATGTTTTTGTTTTATTCATGGGAGGGAGGTGATGTAATTTGAAGTGTTAATTAGGCAGAATTTAGTAAGTGTTTGTATTGTGGATTGGTTGTAGTGTATGTGCTCGTGTTCGCATGATGTCACCATGATTATGAGGGTGTCATGATGGTTCTAAGATCTACTGGCCATTCTGCCTGGAGTCCTCAGAGCCAACTGGTCACTACCTGATCGCGGGTTTGTTATCCTTGAAACTATCTTGGAAATAGAGACATTTTATATTCCTACATCTTTTCTATGTGGTGTCTTTGCCCACCAGATGACCATGCTACACTTGTATTGACTCTTGTGATGACATCCATAATCGAGCTAATACAATGGTTGCTTGGTTCGACTTCTAATCTTGACAGTTTTGTTGGTAACTGTAATTGCAGCACAGAAGGTCAAAGATGCAGCCCCTTGCATTTCGCCCACATTTCACAGTTTTCAACCTGGATAGTATAGTACTTTGTACCTTCTGATCATTCTTACCCAATGGTGTTTTGGCATTTGAGAAGGAGGCTGGCCCTCTATATAGTGTACAAAGCTAGGCGCACTGTGCAGGAAGTCCAGGCAACCACATGTTGGTTTACAGAGGTAAAAACAAGATCACCTAATGCTCTCATTTTTATGGTAGCTGCAAAGCATTTGTTGTACTCACAGTATAAATCATGCAGCTCACACATTCGAAGGAATAACTCGAGACCAATTTTAAAAAATATTTCAGATTTTTATATACATTTTAAGACCAAGATTATCAAAATTGGGTAAGTACTTTTGGAGATATGGATTTTTTAAGTTGAAAGGAAATAGTCTTTTGTGCGTAATTATGCACCATAGGAATCAATTACAAGTCACCTTTAAAAATACATATAAAATCACACAGTTGTTTTACCAAGTTCTCTTTTTGCAGGTTGGTCGAGATCGTTGGTGGGCACACTGTGCCAGGAGCTGTGCGCAAAGATGCCCTTGAGATCTGGAGGTAAGTCACTCTAAGGGTCGCTCACAGGACAACCGTGGCACACTGGTGGGAGGTCTGGGGTGTTCCTGAAGTCCCATAACTGGGCTTCCTCCTGGTTCTTGCTCAGTTCCGGGTGGACTAGTTTTGTTGGTGTCTGACGTCAGCTGACTAGTACCCAGGATATTGGTACAGTTCAGCCACTGGAGGGCGCAGTGCCACCAAACTTGGCACACTTGCAGGGGTTGTCCTCCTGGCCGTTGGTGTGTCGTTGGGTCCGGCTGTGACTTCTGGTTCAGGAGTTAGCAGCCAGTCAGTGAAGTGACCCTCACTAGGTTGTTGGTTCCTTCTTGGTTGCAGAGTGGTACCTCCACTCTGGAGGGAGTTCTTGGGCGATTGGGGAAGTCTGGAGGTCCCCTGGGTTTCTTGAGGTAAGTCCAGTTATCCAGCAGCTCCTCAGCAGCAATTGTCGGATCCAGGGTGCAGTAGGCAGGGTTTAGCGCCTTTTCTTTGTGCAACAGGTCCACAGTTCTTGTGCCATGGTTCTTCTTTGTGCTGATCTTCTTTGTGTCCTTCGAATCTCATTTCTTGGTTTAGGGATGCCCACTAAATACTGAATTTAGTGGGTGTTTTAGAGGGAACTTGATTGTGTCCAATGGGACACTTATCTTTGGGTGCTACACCCCTATAGTGACCACTTCCCTATCCCTGATTGGCTATTTTCCTTCCACCTAAGATAGAGAAAAATGAAATGGAGTGTCCACCTCACAGGTAACACCTTAGGGGTGGTCCATGCCAGGTGGGGCCACTCCTCCTATCCTTCGTGTGGTTTCCCACCTTTGGTCCCACCAAACGTGGGGGTTTGCAAAGGGGCTGACCATCTGCTGCTAGCAGCAACCCTGGGGGTCGAGTTTCAAAGGCAGTAGGCCCTTTGAAGCTCACCACCAGGGCAGTGCACATTCCTGAGGGAGGGGGCGTTAGCACCTCCACCCAGGAAGGGCATTGTCTCACAAACCAGAGAGACAGGTGACCCCGAGTACATCTAGGGATAAATCCAATACTGGTATCAATCTGAGTTGTTTGATACCAAACAACCCAGGGTTCAGAGTGGCCATCATGAAGCTGGGAAACTTGTGTTGATCAGTGTCCAGAACATGTATTAAAATGGCTGCTTTGTTCACTCACTATGTCCCAGGAATGGCAAGGACACAGTGGGGGTATATTGGTCATGCAGCTATGACCTCACATATAATATGGTGCACCCTGCCTTAGAGCTGGTAGGCCTGCCAGAGGGGTGTTGTATCCATAGTGTATGCAGTGTATGGTGGACAGGGCACACAGGCAGTGTACCATGTTAAGTTTGTGTTTTAAGTTTGCACTAGGACACCCAGCCTGCAATGGCAGTGCTGGGTGCATCTGGATGCATGACCCTGGAGCAGTGGTCTCCAAACTTTTTAATGCCGCGCCCCCCTAGTTGAAAAATAAAAATCATTGAGCCGCCCCTCAGAATTGTTCACTATTGTTTTATAAAATATGCCTAGACCTATTTAAACATTGCAGTTAGGTACTGTTACCTTTTTAAAAATGCTTCTTTTGGTCAGTGTCTGGCACCCCCCCTGACAACACTTGAGCCCCCCTAAGGGGGCCCGCCACCCAGTTTGAAGACCTCTGCCCTAGAGGGTGGCACAATCAGTGCGGCTGCCCTCAGGGGGCCTACCCTTATTACCACATGCCCTGGGTACCTGAGTATCCAATTACCTTTACAATGTTTTAGGGAAAGAGCACTGGCACTGGGAACCTGGTTAGCAGGAGCCCAGCGCACTCCAGTCCAAGTTGCGTCACAAAGCCAGGCAAAAAGTGGGGGGACAGTAGGTCAGTCTGCCACGTTCCTATTTGTTACTTCCTCTGAATCCAACCAAGGGAGAAGTGACAGCATAGACTGGATGACATACATGCGTTTTCCTACTCCATCGGCTGCACTCAGTAGGACTTAGTAGAGGATCAGATCTTTGTGGACTTTGCCTGGAATTAAGAAAGACAAGGCAATAATCAACCTCACCAGTTCATGCTGGGTCACCCTCTGTTTAAAGATCTGTTATGTGTGGTACTATAGATTCTCTGGAGGGTATCCATTAAGACCTTGACTAGTCTAATGTGACATGAAGATCTGTGGGGTGCACACCTTCCCCAGAGTTGGATCTGCCATGACTGGGGAACCTATTAGAAAAGCCAGGTTTTCAGTTCTTGCAAAATTCTAGGAAGGAGGTGGCAGATCTGATGTGTAATAGGCGGTCTTTCCAGGCTTTGGGAGCCAGGTATGAGAAGATGTAACCTCAGTCTCTGGCTTAGCAGATGCGGAGGAATTGGGTGAGCAGGTGGTTGGCAGAGCAGAGGTGCTAAATTGATTATAGGTGAGTTCCCACTTCAAAAATTTCAAATAGTAAGCACAGTGCTTGAATAGTCGTTTTAATGCATCAAAATAAAGAATTCAGTTCCATAAATATATGATCCAATTGATTAATAACAGTCTTGAAGTTAAAGTTAGGTTCCAAAACATCAACAAAGTAGTAATCCAATCAACTAATAAAGCGATCAAACCAAGGTTGAGAAAGTGATCGAGTAGCAGTTTTTGATGGAGGAACAGCCAACACGTGTTTCGCCCCTTTAGCGGGTAGGCGGGGGCTTTCTCAAGGCTGTAGAAAATATATGAACAATATAAGTGGCATACCTAGCAAGAATATTTCCAAAATGAAAGCATGCTGTCCATGCAGATCATGCAGGGCATGTTGTGCTCCCTCGCAGTGTGATCTGTAATTATTGGAAGTGTGGTGCATAGAAGAATCCCCAGTGTTAACCGAGAGCTAAAGTCCTAAAAAGGGTATTTAAATTATAAGAATAGAGCCATAAATTAAAATGGGAAATTCACTTTGTTGCTCTTGGGTGTGATAAAAGACAGAGGAGAAAAAGAGAAAAGTGCGAAAAGGTAAACAAGTAATTGTAATCCTATTCATTAGGTGGATGAGGAAATACAGGCTGGCACTCGCGTGATGTTAATTCGTGTTCCAGAAAGATGTAAGTCAACAGGTGTTATTAGACACATCCTTTAGAGGATGTTAGTGTGACCAAAGTAAAAGACTCAAAAGGGTTGATAACGTACCCGGTTCAGAACAAAAATGCGAACTTCTGACATCAATTGTCACAATTTGTGAAAAAGAATCTAAACATGAGAACAAGTTTTTTAAGAACTCTCATATACAGTCAGTGTTTGCTGAGTAGCACAAAGAAATAAAGGCACCCAGAAGTTGGTAGTATCAAACTTTCCCCCTTAAAAACCATGACACAACTAATGTCAAACAAAACTGTAGATTTAGATATCTATCCAAATAGGTGGTAGAAAAATGACATGATGTGACAAATGAATATGAGAAATATGATCGTAATTCCATAATAACAGATAAGTGTGAGCAACATGCTCTCAATTATAAAAACGTATTACTCGTGAGATGATGCTCCCTGTCAATATATACTAAAAAAGTGTCTAGAAATCGATAACTTCGCAAAATGTAAAGATTCAACGTTTTCAATTGATACATGGTCTGCAAATGAAGTGATAACGTTTTTACCTGTGGTTGCGGTGAGTAAAAGGGAAAAGCCTGCCGAACAATCTAACGAGAAATCTCCAGCTCGTCCTGCGTTAAATCGCAAAGACGCCGTCTGGAAACAACGCGGTAATTATATCAAGGGCGTCCTTTCTCTGTCTCGAATACAGCGAGACAGAGGAGGGACACAACATTCAGCGTGCTATGAAATCGTGGCGGCCATGTTGGAAGAGGTCAAGGCTGCAAATAAAGGAAAGTCCCACAGGACAGTAACGTGGGAAACAAGAAAGGGAAAAAAAAAAAAAAAGGAGAAATTGGAAAATTAAAATATTGAGGACTAATGTCACGAAGGGGGAAAACAGAACAATAGAAAGACTATATTATAGAATAAGGGGGAAGCGGGTAAAGTGGGAAGCTATTTACGAACGTGATTTATTAGGCAAGAGTTATTTTAAGGAAAGTTTCAGACATAGAGACAATAGACAAATATAGAAGATAGGTGGATATAGAAGCGGAAATGAGCTGAGAGTGATCAAGAAGTGGGAAAAAGGGAAAAATAAGCGTCAATAGAAAAAATATAAAAAGTATAATGAAAAAGCTCATAATACAGCCAGCAATTTTGAAGAGGAGGAAAAATAGTAGTAGGTCAATAAAGAGCTTAGACTACAGATCATCAGAACAGCTGAAACAATACAACAATTACAATAGCCAATAGTGCCATTCGTGATCCTGATTCAAGCCATTGTTCACTGTATCATATTGGATGATCATCCTGCTTTCCTCTTGTCGTAGTCGTAATTGTAAGTTACCACCCCGTGGGGACGGTGTGATACGGTGGATTCCACTGAATTTGAAGGTTCGATCATTGTGATGGAATGTTTTGTAGTGCTCCACTAAAGGCGCCTTGGTTTCCAATTTAAGAATGTTCCGAAAGTGTTCTTGAATTCGAAGCTTTAAGGGGCGGATCGTGCTACCTATGTAAGCCTTGTTGCATGGGCAAAAAATCAAATATACCACATTTCTGCTTTCACAATTAATAAAGTCCTTGATCATTACTTCTTTGTCATTGACGTGCAGTGTGATCGATCTGTTGAGTCCCAATTTACATATTGAACACTTGGTACAGGTGAAAAAACCTTTGGGTTTAGGAAAGTAAGGAGCAGAAGCTGTTTGCTGAAAGAAGGAAGGACAGAGTTTGTCTCGGAGATTAGGGGCCCGACGGAACCCTATTTTTGGATGTTGAGTAATGAATCCTTGGATGGAGGGATTATTGCTGTTAAGATGCCAGTGCTTGCGAAGATGTTTCCGTATTAGGTGATGGCCATTATGGAATTGGGTGATGAATCGAATAATGCTGTCCTCTTTACGTCGTGATGATGAATTGATCATCTTATTACGGTCCATTTTACCCAGTTTGCTGTTAGCAGAGGTCAGTGATATTCGATTGTACCCCCTGGTCAGGAGTCTCTCAGTTATTTGTGAAGAGAACAAATCATAGTCACTGGATTTAGTGCAGTTAACTCTTACTCGTCTGTACTCGCCTTGTGGGATGTTTTTAATTATACTTGAAGGGTGACAACTGGTGGCGTGCAATATTGCATTTGCCGCTGTGGATTTTCTAAAGAAACGTGTTTGCAATTTCTCATTTTCCACATAAATCAATAGATCTAAATACTCGACCTGTGAATCCGAGATGTTGTATGTAATGTCAATGGCCCATTTGTTTGGTACCAATGACTGCAAAAATTGAGTTAGTAGAGTTCTTTGTCCTTGCCAGATCAACAAAATGTCATCGATATACCGTCCCCAAAAAATAATATTTTGGGAAAAGCATTCATTTTGATTGCTCCACAGCCACTCTCGTTCTACAGCTCCCATGAGAATACAGGCATATGAAGGTGCAAATTTGGCCCCCATCGCCGTGCCCTGTAATTGTAGGTAGAACTGGCCGTCGAAAAGAAAGTAATTATTCTCTAAACAGAACTGTAACATATTCAATATCATGCAATTGTGAGTAGTGAATGACACTGATCTAGTCGAGCGTGCTTGTCTAACTGCTGCTAGTCCATCCCGGTGTCTGATGGAAGTATAGAGACTTACTATGTCTATAGTCACTAGGAGGAAGTCCGGTTGCCAGTCGATATCTTGGAGTTTACAAATTATGTCTTTTGTGTCTCTCACATAAGATGGTAAGTTGGTCATGAAGGGCTGAAGTACTTGGTCAATAAGTGTCCCTAATTTTGAACAAATAGAATTGACCCCTGATATTATAGGCCTGCCTTTAGGGGGAAAATCTTTTTTGTGAATTTTTGGTAGTAAATATAGGGTAGGAACAGTAGGGTGAGAAAGAAATAAGGCAGTTCTTTCTTGATGTGAAATGAATTGACGGGAGAGCCAGTGGTCTAAGAGTACTGAAAGTTGCTGTTGTATATGTACTGTTGGATTCGAGTCTAACCGTTTGTAACACTGAGGATCGTGTAGTTGACGATAGGCCTCTGAGAGGTAATCTGAAGTGTTTAGAATGACAATATTTCCTCCCTTGTCTGCTTCCTTAATAATAATAATATTAGGATTCGTTCTTAGGTTGATCAAAGCTGAGATTTGTTGACGAGTGATATTAAGAGGGAGGAATTTACGTTTGTCACAATATCGTTTATACTCTTTATCAAGATCATTCAAAACAGCTTGTGCAAAGAGATCAATGGAGTTACCTACTGGTAGGGTAGGGGTGAAAGTGGATTTTGGTTTCATGCCCGAGGGGTAGTGCTGATTAGTATTTAACTCTAGTTGTTCTGCTAATGTGTGAAGGGAAAGGTCAGGCTCAGAAATGTTAGCCAAGTTGCAGAGAAGTCCTATATCTTCAAGGTCCCGGACAGAAATCTCTTGAGACAATCGTGAGGGAGAGGGAGAGGGTCGAGGAGGAGAGGAGGTAAATGTAGAAAAGAAAGACTTAAGTTTAAGTTGGCGTATAAACTTGAAAAAGTCAATTTTAGTTTGTGTTATGTTCCAAAAATTTGTGGGACAGTAGGACAGACCTTTATTGAGAATGTGTAATTCAGGAGGAGAAAGAGAATGATCTGAGAGATTAACTACTAATTGGTCATTGTGTTTGGAGGCCGAAGATTCTTGCTGCGTTCCCTTGTTTGTATACCGGAGGTGCCCGGCATAGTTATTGTAGTATCTGGTGGTTTTGACCGGGATTCTTGTAAGGATCCTAGGCGAAATCGCCTTGCTTCCTCTAAAAAATTAACCCTGGGTCTGGTAGAAGGATCCCTATCTGAGTCATCAGATGTTTCAACTTCTGAGGAAGGAATGGTGTCTGGACAGCTGATAGTATCTAGCTGGGAATTAAAATCCTGAACATGATCATATTTCTTACTAAACGTGTACACTCTCCCCTTCTGGTAATCACGGAGATCACGTCTGAATTTACGATTTTTCCTCTGAATAATGTCTGCCTCATAATTATCAATTATATTATTGAGAATGGCGTAGTTCTTTGTTGAGATGTCACCCCAATTGGCCTCATCTATTCGTTGAGTAAGCTGATCTACTTCTTGTTTATGATGCTCATACTGTTCCTGGGAGATGTCAATGAGTTGTTGGATCATGTTCATCGAAGCCATTTTAAGATTAGCTTCCCAGTTCTGAAGTCTCTCTTGGGAGGTAGTATCAGTAGGTGGAAAGATCAATATGCGTAACCCCCGGGGGATACGGTCGTTATCCAAGTATTTTTTAAGTGAAGCCACCTCCCACCACTTAGCAGTTTCCTTTTTAAGTGATTTTTCTAAGGCCAAGAAAGTGCTTTTTGCAGAAGTCAAATTTGTATTGCCCGGGTTAGGAGTGCCAGTATCCGATGTATTGAAGACTTGATCCAGTTTGGCATTGCGTTGTTCTCTTCTATTAAGCGTAAAAGACATCATGAAGTAGGGCTTAAGCAGGAAGTCTGTACGTATGCAACTAGTTGCTACAGAGAAAATAAGAAGAGTCCAGCCAGTTGACTTCCTTAGAATGCCATTTTTATGAGATAGGTGTGAGAACTCTAGACCGGAAGGCCTGAACTCTATACCTCCCAAAAGTAACAGTGCTAAATTGATTATAGGTGAGTTCCACCTTCAAAAATTTCAAATAGTAAGCACAGTGCTTGAATAGTCGTTTTAATGCATCAAAATAAAGAATTCAGTTCCATAAATATATGATCCAATTGATTAATAACAGTCTTGAAGTTAAAGTTAGGTTCCAAAACATCAACAAAGTAGTACTCCAATCAACTAATAAAGCGATCAAACCAAGGTTGAGAAAGTGATCGAGTAGCAGTTTTTGATGGAGGAACAGCCAACACGTGTTTCGCCCCTTTAGCGGGTAGGCGGGGGCTTTCTCAAGGCTGTAGAAAATATATGAACAATATAAGTGGCATACCTAGCAAGAATATTTCCAAAATGAAAGCATGCTGTCCATGCAGATCATGCAGGGCATGTTGTGCTCCCTCGCAGTGTGATCTATAATTATTGGAAGTGTGGTGCATAGAAGAATCCCCAGTGTTAACCGAGAGCTAAAGTCCTAAAAAGGGTATTTAAATTATAAGAATAGAGCCATAAATTAAAATGGGAAATTCACTTTGTTGCTCTTGGGTGTGATAACAGACAGAGGAGAAAAAGAGAAAAGTGCGAAAAGGTAAACAAGTAATTGTAATCCTATTCATTAGGTGGATGAGGAAATACAGGCTGGCACTCGCGTGATGTTAATTCGTGTTCCAGAAAGATGTAAGTCAACAGGTGTTATTAGACACATCCTTTAGAGGATGTTAGTGTGACCAAAGTAAAAGGCTCAAAAGGGTTGATAACGTACCCGGTTCAGAACAAAAATGCGAAAATCTGACATCAATTGTCACAATTTGTGAAAAAGAATCTAAACATGAGAACAAGTTTTTTAAGAACTCTCATATACAGTCAGTGTTTGCTGAGTAGCACAAAGAAATAAAGGCACCCAGAAGTTGGTAGTATCAAACTTTCCCCCTTAAAAACCATGACACAACTAATGTCAAACAAAACTGTAGATTTAGATATCTATCCAAATAGGTGGTAGAAAAATGACATGATGTGACAAATGAATATGAGAAATATGATCGTAATTCCATAATAACAGATAAGTGTCAGCAACATGCTCTCAATTATAAAAACGTATTACTCGTGAGATGATGCTCCCTGTCAATATATACTAAAGAAGTGTCTAGAAATCGATAACTTCGCAAAATGTAAAGATTCAAAGTTTTCAATTGATACATGGTCTGCAAATGAAGTGATAACGTTTTTACCTGTGGTTGCGGTGAGTAAAAGGGAAAAGCCTGCCGAACAATCTAACGAGAAATCTCCAGCTCGTCCTGCGTTAAATCGCAAAGACGCTGTCTGGAAACAACACGGTAATTATATCAAGGGCGTCCTTTCTCTGTCTCGAATACAGCGAGACAGAGGAGGGACACAACATTCAGCGTGCTATGAAATCGTGGCGGCCATGTTGGAAGAGGTCAAGGCTGCAAATAAAGGAAAGTCCCACAGGACAGTAACGTGGGAAACAAGAAAGGGAAAAATAAAAAAAGGAGAAATTGGAAAATTAAAATATTGAGGACTAATGTCACGAAGGGGGAAAACAGAACAATAGAAAGACTATATTATAGAATAAGGGGGAAGCGGGTAAAGTGGGAAGCTATTTACGAACGTGATTTATTAGGCAAGAGTTATTTTAAGGAAAGTTTCAGACATAGAGACAATAGACAAATATAGAAGATAGGTGGATATAGAAGCGGAAATGAGCTGAGAGTGATCAAGAAGTGGGAAAAAGGGAAAAATAAGCGTCAATAGAAAAAATATAAAAAGTATAATGAAAAAGCTCATAATACAGCCAGCAATTTTGAAGAGGAGGAAAAATAGTAGTAGGTCAATAAAGAGCTTAGACTACAGATCATCAGAACAGCTGAAACAATACAACAATTACAATAGCCAATAGTGCCATTCGTGATCCTGATTCAAGCCATTGTTCACTGTATCATATTGGATGATCATCCTGCTTTCCTCTTGTCGTAGTCGTAATTGTAAGTTACCACCCCGTGGGGACGGTGTGATACGGTGGATTCCACTGAATTTGAAGGTTCGATCATTGTGATGGAATGTTTTGTAGTGCTCCACTAAAGGCGCCTTGGTTTCCAATTTAAGAATGTTCCGAAAGTGTTCTTGAATTCGAAGCTTTAAGGGGCGGATCGTGCTACCTATGTAAGCCTTGTTGCATGGGCAAAAAATCAAATATACAACATTTCTGCTTTCAAAATTAATAAAGTCCTTGATCATTACTTCTTTGTCATTGATGTGCAGTGTGATCGATCTGTTGAGTCCCAATTTACATATTGAACACTTGGTACAGGTGAAAAAACCTTTGGGTTTAGGAAAGTAAGGAGCAGAAGCTGTTTGCTGAAAGAAGGAAGGACAGAGTTTGTCTCGGAGATTAGGGGCCCGACGGAACCCTATTTTTGGATGTTGAGTAATGAATCCTTGGATGGAGGGATTATTGCTGATAAGATGCCAGTGCTTGCGAAGATGTTTCCGTATTAGGTGATGGCCATTATGGAATTGGGTGATGAATTGAATAATGCTGTCCTCTTTACGTCGTGATGATGAATTGATCATCTTATTACGGTCCATTTTACCCAGTTTGCTGTTAGCAGAGGTCAGTGATATTCGATTGTACCCCCTGGTCAGGAGTCTCTCAGTTATTTGTGAAGAGAACAAATCATAGTCACTGGATTTAGTGCAGTTAACTCTTACTCGTCTGTACTCGCCTTGTGGGATGTTTTTAATTATACTTGAAGGGTGACAACTGGTGGCGTGCAATATTGCATTTGCCGCTGTGGATTTTCTAAAGAAACGTGTTTGCAATTTCTCATTTTCCACATAAATCAATAGATCTAAATACTCGACCTGTGAATCCGAGATGTTGTATGTAATGTCAATGGCCCATTTGTTTGGTACCAATGACTGCAAAAATTGAGTTAGTAGAGTTCTTTGTCCTTGCCAGATCAACAAAATGTCATCGATATACCGTCCCCAAAAAATAATATTTTGGGAAAAGCATTCATTTTGATTGCTCCACAGCCACTCTCCTTCTACAGCTCCCATGAGAATACAGGCATATGAAGGTGCAAATTTGGCCCCCATCGCCGTGCCCTGTAATTGTAGGTAGAACTGGCCGTCGAAAAGAAAGTAATTATTCTCTAAACAGAACTGTAACATATTCAATATCATGCAATTGTGAGTAGTGAATGACACTGATCTAGTCGAGAGTGCTTGTCTAACTGCTGCTAGTCCATCCCGGTGTCTGATGGAAGTATAGAGACTTACTATGTCTATAGTCACTAGGAGGAAGTCCGGTTGCCAGTCGATATCTTGGAGTTTACAAATTATGTCTTTTGTGTCTCTCACATAAGATGGTAAGTTGGTCATGAAGGGCTGAAGTACTTGGTCAATAAGTGTCCCTAATTTTGAACAAATAGAATTGACCCCTGATATTATAGGCCTGCCTTTAGGGGGAAAATCTTTTTTGTGAATTTTTGGTAGTAAATATAGGGTAGGAACAGTAGGGTGAGAAAGAAATAAGGCAGTTCTTTCTTGATGTGAAATGACTTGACGGGAGAGCCAGTGGTCTAAGAGTACTGAAAGTTGCTGTTGTATATGTACTGTTGGATTCGAGTCTAACCGTTTGTATCACTGAGGATCGTGTAGTTGACGATAGGCCTCTGAGAGGTAATCTGAAGTGTTTAGAATGACAATATTTCCTCCCTTGTCTGCTTCCTTAATAATAATAATATTAGGATTCGTTCTTAGGTTGATCAAAGCTGAGATTTGTTGACGAGTGATATTAAGAGGGAGGAATTTACGTTTGTCACAATATCGTTTATACTCTTTATCAAGATCATTCAAAACAGCTTGTGCAAAGAGATCAATGGAGTTACCTACTGGTAGGGTAGGGGTGAAAGTGGATTTTGGTTTCATGCCCGAGGGGTAGTGCTGATTAGTATTTAACTCTAGTTGTTCTGCTAATGTGTGAAGGGAAAGGTCAGGCTCAGAAATGTTAGCCAAGTTGCAGAGAAGTCCTATATCTTCAAGGTCCCGGACAGAAATCTCTTGAGACAATCGTGAGGGAGAGGGAGAGGGTCGAGGAGGAGAGGAGGTAAATGTAGAAAAGAAAGACTTAAGTTTAAGTTGGCGTATAAACTTGAAAAAGTCAATTTTAGTTTGTGTTATGTTCCAAAAATTTGTGGGACAGTAGGACAGACCTTTATTGAGAATGTGTAATTCAGGAGGAGAAAGAGAATGATCTGAGAGATTAACTACTAATTGGTCATTGTGTTTGGAGGCCGAAGATTCTTGCTGCGTTCCCTTGTTTGTATACCGGAGGTGCCCGGCATAGTTATTGTAGTATCTGGTGGTTTTGACCGGGATTCTTGTAAGGATCCTAGGCGAAATCGCCTTGCTTCCTCTAAAAAATTAACCCTGGGTCTGGTAGAAGGATCCCTATCTGAGTCATCAGATGTTTCAACTTCTGAGGAAGGAATGGTGTCTGGACAGCTGATAGTATCTAGCTGGGAATTAAAATCCTGAACATGATCATATTTCTTACTAAACGTGTACACTCTCCCCTGCTGGTAATCACGGAGATCACGTCTGAATTTACGATTTTTCCTCTGAATAATGTCTGCCTCATAATTATCAATTATATTATTGAGAATGGCGTAGTTCTTTGTTGAGATGTCACCCCAATTGGCCTCATCTATTCGTTGAGTAAGCTGATCTACTTCTTGTTTATGATGCTCATACTGTTCCTGGGAGATGTCAATGAGTTGTTGGATCATGTTCATCGAAGCCATTTTAAGATTAGCTTCCCAGTTCTGAAGTCTCTCTTGGGAGGTAGTATCAGTAGGTGGAAAGATCAATATGCGTAACCCCCGGGGGATACGGTCGTTATCCAAGTATTTTTTAAGTGAAGCCACCTCCCACCACTTAGCAGTTTCCTTTTTAAGTGATTTTTCTAAGGCCAAGAAAGTGCTTTTTGCAGAAGTCAAATTTGTATTGCCCGGGTTAGGAGTGCCAGTTTCCGATGTATTGAAGACTTGATCCAGTTTGGCATTGCGTTGTTCTCTTCTATTAAGCGTAAAAGACATCATGAAGTAGGGCTTAAGCAGGAAGTCTGTACGTATGCAACTAGTTGCTACAGAGAAAATAACAAGAGTCCAGCCAGTTGACTTCCTTAGAATGCCATTTTTATGAGATAGGTGTGAGAACTCTAGACCGGAAGGCCTGAACTCTATACCTCCCAAAAGTAACAGTGCTAAATTGATTATAGGTGAGTTCCCACTTCAAAAATTTCAAATAGTAAGCACAGTGCTTTAATAGTCGTTTTAATGCATCAAAATAAAGAATTCAGTTCCATAAATATATGATCCAATTGATTAATAACAGTCTTGAAGTTAAAGTTAGGTTCCAAAACATCAACAAAGTAGTACTCCAATCAACAAATAAAGCGATCAAACCAAGGTTGAGAAAGTGATCGAGTAGCAGTTTTTGATGGAGGAACAGCCAACACGTGTTTCGCCCCTTTAGCGGGTAGGCGGGGGCTTTCTCAAGGCTGTAGAAAATATATGAACAATATAAGTGGCATACCTAGCAAGAATATTTCCAAAATGAAAGCATGCTGTCCATGCAGATCATGCAGGGCATGTTGTGCTCCCTCGCAGTGTGATCTATAATTATTGGAAGTGTGGTGCATAGAAGAATCCCCAGTGTTAACCGAGAGCTAAAGTCCTAATAAGGGTATTTAAATTATAAGAATAGAGCCATAAATTAAAATGGGAAATTCACTTTGTTGCTCTTGGGTGTGATAATAGACAGAGGAGAAAAAGAGAAAAGTGCGAAAAGGTAAACAAGTAATTGTAATCCTATTCATTAGGTGGATGAGGAAATACAGGCTGGCACTCGCGTGATGTTAATTCGTGTTCCAGAAAGATGTAAGTCAACAGGTGTTATTAGACACATCCTTTAGAGGATGTTAGTGTGACCAAAGTAAAAGGCTCAAAAGGGTTGATAACGTACCCGGTTCAGAACAAAAATGCGAAAATCTGACATCAATTGTCACAATTTGTGAAAAAGAATCTAAACATGAGAACAAGTTTTTTAAGAACTCTCATATACAGTCAGTGTTTGCTGAGTAGCACAAAGAAATAAAGGCACCCAGAAGTTGGTAGTATCAAACTTTCCCCCTTAAAAACCATGACACAACTAATGTCAAACAAAACTGTAGATTTAGATATCTATCCAAATAGGTGGTAGAAAAATGACATGATGTGACAAATGAATATGAGAAATATGATCGTAATTCCATAATAACAGATAAGTGTCAGCAACATGCTCTCAATTATAAAAACGTATTACTCGTGAGATGATGCTCCCTGTCAATATATACTAAAGAAGTGTCTAGAAATCGATAACTTCGCAAAATGTAAAGATTCAAAGTTTTCAATTGATACATGGTCTGCAAATGAAGTGATAACGTTTTTACCTGTGGTTGCGGTGAGTAAAAGGGAAAAGCCTGCCGAACAATCTAACGAGAAATCTCCAGCTCGTCCTGCGTTAAATCGCAAAGACGCTGTCTGGAAACAACACGGTAATTATATCAAGGGCGTCCTTTCTCTGTCTCGAATACAGCGAGACAGAGGAGGGACACAACATTCAGCGTGCTATGAAATCGTGGCGGCCATGTTGGAAGAGGTCAAGGCTGCAAATAAAGGAAAGTCCCACAGGACAGTAACGTGGGAAACAAGAAAGGGAAAAAAAAAAAAGGAGAAATTGGAAAATTAAAATATTGAGGACTAATGTCACGAAGGGGGAAAACAGAACAATAGAAAGACTATATTATAGAATAAGGGGGAAGCGGGTAAAGTGGGAAGCTATTTACGAACGTGATTTATTAGGCAAGAGTTATTTTAAGGAAAGTTTCAGACATAGAGACAATAGACAAATATAGAAGATAGGTGGATATAGAAGCGGAAATGAGCTGAGAGTGATCAAGAAGTGGGAAAAAGGGAAAAATAAGCGTCAATAGAAAAAATATAAAAAGTATAATGAAAAAGCTCATAATACAGCCAGCAATTTTGAAGAGGAGGAAAAATAGTAGTAGGTCAATAAAGAGCTTAGACTACAGATCATCAGAACAGCTGAAACAATACAACAATTACAATAGCCAATAGTGCCATTCGTGATCCTGATTCAAGCCATTGTTCACTGTATCATATTGGATGATCATCCTGCTTTCCTCTTGTCGTAGTCGTAATTGTAAGTTACCACCCCGTGGGGACGGTGTGATACGGTGGATTCCACTGAATTTGAAGGTTCGATCATTGTGATGGAATGTTTTGTAGTGCTCCACTAAAGGCGCCTTGGTTTCCAATTTAAGAATGTTCCGAAAGTGTTCTTGAATTCGAAGCTTTAAGGGGCGGATCGTGCTACCTATGTAAGCCTTGTTGCATGGGCAAAAAATCAAATATACCACATTTCTGCTTTCACAATTAATAAAGTCCTTGATCATTACTTCTTTGTCATTGATGTGCAGTGTGATCGATCTGTTGAGTCCCAATTTACATATTGAACACTTGGTACAGGTGAAAAAACCTTTGGGTTTAGGAAAGTAAGGAGCAGAAGCTGTTTGCTGAAAGAAGGAAGGACAGAGTTTGTCTCGGAGATTAGGGGCCCGACGGAACCCTATTTTTGGATGTTGAGTAATGAATCCTTGGATGGAGGGATTATTGCTGATAAGATGCCAGTGCTTGCGAAGATGTTTCCGTATTAGGTGATGGCCATTATGGAATTGGGTGATGAATCGAATAATGCTGTCCTCTTTACGTCGTGATGATGAATTGATCATCTTATTACGGTCCATTTTACCCAGTTTGCTGTTAGCAGAGGTCAGTGATATTCGATTGTACCCCCTGGTCAGGAGTCTCTCAGTTATTTGTGAAGAGAACAAATCATAGTCACTGGATTTAGTGCAGTTAACTCTTACTCGTCTGTACTCGCCTTGTGGGATGTTTTTAATTATACTTGAAGGGTGACAACTGGTGGCGTGCAATATTGCATTTGCCGCTGTGGATTTTCTAAAGAAACGTGTTTGCAATTTCTCATTTTCCACATAAATCAATAGATCTAAATACTCGACCTGTGAATCCGAGATGTTGTATGTAATGTCAATGGCCCATTTGTTTGGTACCAATGACTGCAAAAATTGAGTTAGTAGAGTTCTTTGTCCTTGCCAGATCAACAAAATGTCATCGATATACCGTCCCCAAAAAATAATATTTTGGGAAAAGCATTCATTTTGATTGCTCCACAGCCACTCTCCTTCTACAGCTCCCATGAGAATACAGGCATATGAAGGTGCAAATTTGGCCCCCATCGCCGTGCCCTGTAATTGTAGGTAGAACTGGCCGTCGAAAAGAAAGTAATTATTCTCTAAACAGAACTGTAACATATTCAATATCATGCAATTGTGAGTAGTGAATGACACTGATCTAGTCGAGAGTGCTTGTCTAACTGCTGCTAGTCCATCCCGGTGTCTGATGGAAGTATAGAGACTTACTATGTCTATAGTCACTAGGAGGAAGTCCGGTTGCCAGTCGATATCTTGGAGTTTACAAATTATGTCTTTTGTGTCTCTCACATAAGATGGTAAGTTGGTCATGAAGGGCTGAAGTACTTGGTCAATAAGTGTCCCTAATTTTGAACAAATAGAATTGACCCCTGATATTATAGGCCTGCCTTTAGGGGGAAAATCTTTTTTGTGAATTTTTGGTAGTAAATATAGGGTAGGAACAGTAGGGTGAGAAAGAAATAAGGCAGTTCTTTCTTGATGTGAAATGACTTGACGGGAGAGCCAGTGGTCTAAGAGTACTGAAAGTTGCTGTTGTATATGTACTGTTGGATTCGAGTCTAACCGTTTGTAACACTGAGGATCGTGTAGTTGACGATAGGCCTCTGAGAGGTAATCTGAAGTGTTTAGAATGACAATATTTCCTCCCTTGTCTGCTTCCTTAATAATAATAATATTAGGATTCGTTCTTAGGTTGATCAAAGCTGAGATTTGTTGACGAGTGATATTAAGAGGGAGGAATTTACGTTTGTCACAATATCGTTTATACTCTTTATCAAGATCATTCAAAACAGCTTGTGCAAAGAGATCAATGGAGTTACCTACTGGTAGGGTAGGGGTGAAAGTGGATTTTGGTTTCATGCCCGAGGGGTAGTGCTGATTAGTATTTAACTCTAGTTGTTCTGCTAATGTGTGAAGGGAAAGGTCAGGCTCAGAAATGTTAGCCAAGTTGCAGAGAAGTCCTATATCTTCAAGGTCCCGGACAGAAATCTCTTGAGACAATCGTGAGGGAGAGGGAGAGGGTCGAGGAGGAGAGGAGGTAAATGTAGAAAAGAAAGACTTAAGTTTAAGTTGGCGTATAAACTTGAAAAAGTAAATTTTAGTTTGTGTTATGTTCCAAAAATTTGTGGGACAGTAGGACAGACCTTTATTGAGAATGTGTAATTCAGGAGGAGAAAGAGAATGATCTGAGAGATTAACTACTAATTGGTCATTGTGTTTGGAGGCCGAAGATTCTTGCTGCGTTCCCTTGTTTGTATACCGGAGGTGCCCGGCATAGTTATTGTAGTATCTGGTGGTTTTGACCGGGATTCTTGTAAGGATCCTAGGCGAAATCGCCTTGCTTCCTCTAAAAAATTAACCCTGGGTCTGGTAGAAGGATCCCTATCTGAGTCATCAGATGTTTCAACTTCTGAGGAAGGAATGGTGTCTGGACAGCTGATAGTATCTAGCTGGGAATTAAAATCCTGAACATGATCATATTTCTTACTAAACGTGTACACTCTCCCCTGCTGGTAATCACGGAGATCACGTCTGAATTTACGATTTTTCCTCTGAATAATGTCTGCCTCATAATTATCAATTATATTATTGAGAATGGCGTAGTTCTTTGTTGAGATGTCACCCCAATTGGCCTCATCTATTCGTTGAGTAAGCTGATCTACTTCTTGTTTATGACGCTCATACTGTTCCTGGGAGATGTCAATGAGTTGTTGGATCATGTTCATCGAAGCCATTTTAAGATTAGCTTCCCAGTTCTGAAGTCTCTCTTGGGAGGTAGTATCAGTAGGTGGAAAGATCAATATGCGTAACCCCCGGGGGATACGGTCGTTATCCAAGTATTTTTTAAGTGAAGCCACCTCCCACCACTTAGCAGTTTCCTTTTTAAGTGATTTTTCTAAGGCCAAGAAAGTGCTTTTTGCAGAAGTCAAATTTGTATTGCCCGGGTTAGGAGTGCCAGTATCCGATGTATTGAAGACTTGATCCAGTTTGGCATTGCGTTGTTCTCTTCTATTAAGCGTAAAAGACATCATGAAGTAGGGCTTAAGCAGGAAGTCTGTACGTATGCAACTAGTTGCTACAGAGAAAATAAGAAGAGTCCAGCCAGTTGACTTCCTTAGAATGCCATTTTTATGAGATAGGTGTGAGAACTCTAGACCGGAAGGCCTGAACTCTATACCTCCCAAAAGTAACAGTGCTAAATTGATTATAGGTGAGTTCCCACTTCAAAAATTTCAAATAGTAAGCACAGTGCTTGAATAGTCGTTTTAATGCATCAAAATAAATAATTCAGTTCCATAAATATATGATCCAATTGATTAATAACAGTCTTGAAGTTAAAGTTAGGTTCCAAAACATCAACAAAGTAGTACTCCAATCAACTAATAAAGCGATCAAACCAAGGTTGAGAAAGTGATCGAGTAGCAGTTTTTGATGGAGGAACAGCCAACACGTGTTTCGCCCCTTTAGCGGGTAGGCGGGGGCTTTCTCAAGGCTGTAGAAAATATATGAACAATATAAGTGGCATACCTAGCAAGAATATTTCCAAAATGAAAGCATGCTGTCCATGCAGATCATGCAGGGCATGTTGTGCTCCCTCGCAGTGTGATCTATAATTATTGGAAGTGTGGTGCATAGAAGAATCCCCAGTGTTAACCGAGAGCTAAAGTCCTAAAAAGGGTATTTAAATTATAAGAATAGAGCCATAAATTAAAATGGGAAATTCACTTTGTTGCTCTTGGGTGTGATAACAGACAGAGGAGAAAAAGAGAAAAGTGCGAAAAGGTAAACAAGTAATTGTAATCCTATTCATTAGGTGGATGAGGAAATACAGGCTGGCACTCGCGTGATGTTAATTCGTGTTCCAGAAAGATGTAAGTCAACAGGTGTTATTAGACACATCCTTTAGAAGATGTTAGTGTGACCAAAGTAAAAGGCTCAAAAGGGTTGATAACGTACCCGGTTCAGAACAAAAATGCGAAAATCTGACATCAATTGTCACAATTTGTGAAAAAGAATCTAAACATGAGAACAAGTTTTTTAAGAACTCTCATATACAGTCAGTGTTTGCTGAGTAGCACAAAGAAATAAAGGCACCCAGAAGTTGGTAGTATCAAACTTTCCCCCTTAAAAACCATGACACAACTAATGTCAAACAAAACTGTAGATTTAGATATCTATCCAAATAGGTGGTAGAAAAATGACATGATGTGACAAATGAATATGAGAAATATGATCGTAATTCCATAATAACAGATAAGTGTGAGCAACATGCTCTCAATTATAAAAACGTATTACTCGTGAGATGATGCTCCCTGTCAATATATACTAAAGAAGTGTCTAGAAATCGATAACTTCGCAAAATGTAAAGATTCAAAGTTTTCAATTGATACATGGTCTGCAAATGAAGTGATAACGTTTTTACCTGTGGTTGCGGTGAGTAAAAGGGAAAAGCCTGCCGAACAATCTAACGAGAAATCTCCAGCTCGTCCTGCGTTAAATCGCAAAGACGCTGTCTGGAAACAACACGGTAATTATATCAAGGGCGTCCTTTCTCTGTCTCGAATACAGCGAGACAGAGGAGGGACACAACATTCAGCGTGCTATGAAATCGTGGCGGCCATGTTGGAAGAGGTCAAGGCTGCAAATAAAGGAAAGTCCCACAGGACAGTAACGTGGGAAACAAGAAAGGGAAAAAAAAAAAAGGAGAAATTGGAAAATTAAAATATTGAGGACTAATGTCACGAAGGGGGAAAACAGAACAATAGAAAGACTATATTATAGAATAAGGGGGAAGCGGGTAAAGTGGGAAGCTATTTACGAACGTGATTTATTAGGCAAGAGTTATTTTAAGGAAAGTTTCAGACATAGAGACAATAGACAAATATAGAAGATAGGTGGATATAGAAGCGGAAATGAGCTGAGAGTGATCAAGAAGTGGGAAAAAGGGAAAAATAAGCGTCAATAGAAAAAATATAAAAAGTATAATGAAAAAGCTCATAATACAGCCAGCAATTTTGAAGAGGAGGAAAAATAGTAGTAGGTCAATAAAGAGCTTAGAATACAGATCATCAGAACAGCTGAAACAATACAACAATTACAATAGCCAATAGTGCCATTCGTGATCCTGATTCAAGCCATTGTTCACTGTATCATATTGGATGATCATCCTGCTTTCCTCTTGTCGTAGTCGTAATTGTAAGTTACCACCCCGTGGGGACGGTGTGATACGGTGGATTCCACTGAATTTGAAGGTTCGATCATTGTGATGGAATGTTTTGTAGTGCTCCACTAAAGGCGCCTTGGTTTCCAATTTAAGAATGTTCCGAAAGTGTTCTTGAATTCGAAGCTTTAAGGGGCGGATCGTGCTACCTATGTAAGCCTTGTTGCATGGGCAAAAAATCAAATATACCACATTTCTGCTTTCACAATTAATAAAGTCCTTGATCATTACTTCTTTGTCATTGATGTGCAGTGTGATCGATCTGTTGAGTCCCAATTTACATATTGAACACTTGGTACAGGTGAAAAAACCTTTGGGTTTAGGAAAGTAAGGAGCAGAAGCTGTTTGCTGAAAGAAGGAAGGACAGAGTTTGTCTCGGAGATTAGGGGCCCGACGGAACCCTATTTTTGGATGTTGAGTAATGAATCCTTGGATGGAGGGATTATTGCTGATAAGATGCCAGTGCTTGCGAAGATGATTCCGTATTAGGTGATGGCCATTATGGAATTGGGTGATGAATCGAATAATGCTGTCCTCTTTACGTCGTGATGATGAATTGATCATCTTATTACGGTCCATTTTACCCAGTTTGCTGTTAGCAGAGGTCAGTGATATTCGATTGTACCCCCTGGTCAGGAGTCTCTCAGTTATTTGTGAAGAGAACAAATCATAGTCACTGGATTTAGTGCAGTTAACTCTTACTCGTCTGTACTCGCCTTGTGGGATGTTTTTAATTATACTTGAAGGGTGACAACTGGTGGCGTGCAATATTGCATTTGCCGCTGTGGATTTTCTAAAGAAACGTGTTTGCAATTTCTCATTTTCCACATAAATCAATAGATCTAAATACTCGACCTGTGAATCCGAGATGTTGTATGTAATGTCAATGGCCCATTTGTTTGGTACCAATGACTGCAAAAATTGAGTTAGTAGAGTTCTTTGTCCTTGCCAGATCAACAAAATGTCATCGATATACTGTCCCCAAAAAATAATATTTTGGGAAAAGCATTCATTTTGATTGCTCCACAGCCACTCTCCTTCTACAGCTCCCATGAGAATACAGGCATATGAAGGTGCAAATTTGGCCCCCATCGCCGTGCCCTGTAATTGTAGGTAGAACTGGCCGTCGAAAAGAAAGTAATTATTCTCTAAACAGAACTGTAACATATTCAATATCATGCAATTGTGAGTAGTGAATGACACTGATCTAGTCGAGAGTGCTTGCTAACTGCTGCTAGTCCATCCCGGTGTCTGATGGAAGTATAGAGACTTACTATGTCTATAGTCACTAGGAGGAAGTCCGGTTGCCAGTCGATATCTTGGAGTTTACAAATTATGTCTTTCGTGTCTCTCACATAAGATGGTAAGTTGGTCATGAAGGGCTGAAGTACTTGGTCAATAAGTGTCCATAATTTTGAACAAATAGAATTGACCCCTGATATTATAGGCCTGCCTTTAGGGGGAAAATCTTTTTTGTGAATTTTTGGTAGTAAATATAGGGTAGGAACAGTAGGGTGAGAAAGAAATAAGGCAGTTCTTTCTTGATGTGAAATGACTTGACGGGAGATCCAGTGGTCTAAGAGTACTGAAAGTTGCTGTTGTATATGTACTGTTGGATTCGAGTCTAACCGTTTGTAACACTGAGGATCGTGTAGTTGACGATAGGCCTCTGAGAGGTGTCTGGTTGGGTTGTTGAATTTGATGCAAGTGTTGAGGTATTTGGGGCTTTGCTTGTGTAATGCTTTGTAGGTGTGAGTGAGAAGTTTGAAGAGGGCACATTTGCGTGTGAGGAGCCAGTGAAGGTCCCTGATGTGTTTGGATGTGTGTGTGTGTAGTGTGGGAGATTGAGAGTAAGTGTGGCTGCTGCCTTCTGGATGAGCCCAGAGTATTTTGGTGAGTTGCCAGGTGATTCTGACCTAGAGGATGTTTCCATAGTCCAGGCAGTTGGTGATCAGTGCTTGAGTGACAGATCTCTGGGTGCTTAGTAGGAGCCATCTGTAGACTTTCTTGAGGTGTTTGAGGGTGTAGAAGCAGATGGAAGCGATCACGTTGACCTGCTTAGGCATCAAGATATTGTCAGACATGATCCGTAGGTTCCTTGCTATGTTTTAAGAGGTGGGCGTTGATCCTAGTTCTGAAGGCCTCAGGCTGTGGACCAGACTAGGGGGCATATTTATACTTGTTTTGTGCCGAATTTGCATCATTTTATTTTTACGCAAATTCGGTGCAAAACTAACTCCATATTTATACTTTGGCGCTAGACCCATTCAGCGCCAAAGTTATGGAGTTAAAGTCATTTTTTGGGATGTGGAAACCTACCTCGTGTCAAATGAGATGCAAGGTAGGCGTTCCCGTTCAAAAAATGACTCTATGGCCTTAGCGCCATATTTATCCCCAGTGGGCCATAGCGCCATATTTATCCCCCATGCTAAAATCACACACGGGGAGGAGGGGTTAAATAATGGTGCAAAGCCTGCTTTGCACCATTATTTAACGCCTGGGTCAGGGCAGGAGTTAGCGGACCAGAAGGCCAATTTCCATGCTGGAACAACATGGATTTAGCCCAAAAGGTGCCCTCCCCAGACATCAGGGACACCCCCACCCACACCAGAGGGACAGTGGAGGATGGGGGACCCAATCCTAGGTAAGTATAGCCAAGTACAGGTAAGTATTTTTTTTTTTTAATGGGCCCCCCTTCATGGCACAATGGCGGTGCAATGGCTATGCCCAGGGGACCCTGGTCCCCTGTGCTGGGCACTGGGGTGGCATGACTCCTGTCTTTTCTAAGACAGGAGTCATGTGGTATGGATGGTTTTGCGTCAGAAAATGACGCTAGGCTGGTTAGAGTCATTTTTGTTTTACTCTAACCTGTCTAAAGAAATATTTTGGAACAAAACTCCCTTCCCCCATTCCGCCAGCCCCACCAGTCGAACAATTTTTTTTTTTAACGCTAGCCTACCCTTTGCACCGGCTTGCACCATTCCATAAATATGGTGCCCGGCTGGTGCTCAGAAATGGTGCAAGCCTGTGCTAAACTTTTTGGTGCAAAACTGTGTTAGTGCAGTTTTGCACCAAAAAGTATAAATATGCCCCCTAGGTGTCTTTCTCTAACAGGGCCACTTCCGTCTCTAAGTTGAACTTCAGGTATTTGGTCTTCATCCATACTGCTACTTCAAACGCAGCTGGTGACCTACATCTGAGCATTGGAGAGGAGGATCTGGGTGTCGTTTGAGTAGGATATGATGTTGAGTCTGTGGGATCGTATGATACTGGTGAGTGGTGGCATGTAAATGCTGAATTCGTAGGGGTGGGTGAGGAGCCTTTGAGGAGCGTTACGGATCAGATTGGAGGCAGAGGATAAATATGGGGCCAGGCTTATGGATTGGGTGCGACCCATGAGGAAGGAGCTGATCCAACAGAAGGTGGGTCCTTGCATTCCAGTCGTGGAGACATAGGATGAATATTGGTTGGCAAACACTGTCAAAGGCTGCTGAAAGGTCAAGCAGGAGGAGTGCTGTTGTGTAACTGTCATCCATAATAAGGAGAATGCCATCCATGCCGGCAATGGGGGTGGTCTTGGGTTTTTAGTTCAGTCTGAATCCTGATTGGGAAGGGTTCAGGAGGTCACTGGCATCTGGTGGTTATGCAGTTCCTTGTTGATGAGTTCTTTCAAGACTTTTGCCAGAGAAGAGATATAAGGGTCATAGTTTGCCAGTCTTCAGGTCTGCTGAGAATTGTTTTTAGGAGGGGTAAGGTGGTGTGTTTCCATGAGTCCGGGAAGGTGGGGGTGGTGAGAAAGTTGTTGAGGATAGCTGTGAGGGCAAAGCAGATGTGGTTGACTACTTTGAGAAGATGAAATGGATGGCAAGGGTCCGATGGTGCTCCCCAGTGACTGGTGTGTATTGTGGTGGCAGTTACCTGAGGGGTGATGGTTGGACAGCACATCAGGGTGGTTTCTTAAGAGTGCTTCTCATTGGAATGGAATGAAGCAAGTGAGATGATGTCTATCGGGGAGTGAAGTTCGATATAGTGCCAATTTTTGGTGCTGAAGTAATAAGAGACCAGGGTGCAGAGTTCATGTGATGGAATGATGTTGATGGAGCTGGCATTAGGGTATGTGACTTCTTTTACTGTAGCAAAGATTTATTTTGCAGTGTTGGGGCTGTTTCTATCCGTTAGGTGAGGTAACGCCCTTGGTGGGCCTAATTTGTTGGTGGAAAATCCAGGGGCTGATTTGTACATGTCTGTGGTTGGTGGTAGATCCAGAGGGCTGATTTGCACATGTCTGTGGTTGGTGGTAGATCTGGAGGGCTGATCTGCACTTGTCTGTGTAGGAAAGTACCATCTTGCCTGGCATGTTACCCCCATATTTCACTGTATATATGTTGTTTTAGTCTATGTGTCACTGGGACCCTGCCAGGCAGGGGCCCAGTGTTCATAAGTATGTGCCCTGTATGTGTTCCCTGTGTGATGCCTAACTGTCTCACTGAGGCTCTGCTAACCAGAACCTCAGTGGTTATGCTCTCTCTGCTTTCCAAATTTGTCACTAACAGGCTAGTGACTAAATTTACCAATTCACATTGGCATACTGGTACACCCATATAATTCCCTAGTATATGGTACTGAGGTACCCAGGGTATTGGTGTTCCAGGAGATCCCTATGGGCTGCAGCATTTATTTTGCCACCCATAGGGAGCTCTGACAATTCTTACACAGGCCTGCCAGTGCAGCCTGAGTGAAATAACGTCCACATAACCTATATGTCTAACCTTCACCTGGTGAATGTTGGGTGCAAAGTTACTTAGTGTGTGGGCACCCTGGCACTGGCCAAGGTACCCCCACATCGTTCAGGGTAAATTCCCTGGACTTTGTGCGTGCTGGGACACCATTACACGCGTGCACTGTACATAGGTCACTACCTATGTACAGCGTCACAATGGTAACTCCGAACATGGCCATGTAACATGTCTAAGATGGCATTGGGGTGACAATTCCATAATCCCCCGGGTGTCTAGCACAGAACCCGGGTACTGCCAAACTGCCTTTCAGGGGTCTCCACTGCAGCTGCTGCCAACCCCTCAGACAGGTTTCTGCCCTCCTGGGGTCCAGGCAGCCCTGGCTCAGGAAGGCAGAACAAAGTACTTCCTCTGAGAGAGGGTGTAACACCCTCTCCCTTTGGAAATAGGTGTGAAGACTGGGGAGGAGTAGCCTCCCCCAGCCTCTGGAAATGCTTTGATGGGCACAGATGGTGCCCATCTCTGCATAAGCCAGTCTACACCGGTTCAGGGATCCCCCAGCCCTGCTCTGGTGCAAAACTGGACAAAGGAAAGGGGAGTGACCACTCCCCTGACCTGCACCTCCCAGGGGAGGTGCCCAGAGCTCCTCCAGTGTGTCCCAGACCTCTGCCATCTTGGAAACAGAGGTGTGTGTGGCACACTGGACTGCTCTGAGTGGCCAGTGCCAGCAGGTGACGTCAGAGGCTCCTTCTGATAGGCTCTTACCTCTCTTGGTAGCCAATCCTCCTTCCTATGTAGCCAAACCTCCTTTTCTGGCTATTTAGGGTCTCTGCTTTGGGGATCTCACCAGATAACGAATGCAAGAGCTCACCAGAGTTCCTCTGCATCTCCCTCTTCACCTTCTGCCAAAGGATCGACCGCTGACTGCTCACGACGCCTGCAAAACCGCAACAAAGTAGCAAGACGACTACTAGCAACCTTGTATCGCTTCATCCTGCCGGCTTTCTCGACTGTTTCAAGTGGTGCATGCTCTGGGGTAGCCTGCCTCCTCTCTGCACCAGGAGCTCTGAAGAAATCTCCTGTGGGTCGACGGAATCTTCCCCCTGCAACCGCAGGCAACAAAAGACTGCATCACCGGTCCTCTGGGTCCCTCTCAGCACGACGAGCGTGGTCCCTGGAACTCAGCAACTCTGTCCAAGTGACTCCCACAGTCCAGTGACTCTTCAGTCCAAGTTTGGTGGAGGTAAGTCCTTGCCTCCCACGCTAGACTGCATTGCTGGGTACTGCGTAATTTGCAGCTGCTCCGGCTCCCGTGCACTCTTCCAGGATTTCCTTTGTGCACAGCCAAGCCTGGGTCCCCGACACTCTAACCTGCAGTGCACAACCTTCTGAGTTGTCCTCTGGCGTCGTGGGACTCCCTTTTGTGATTTCGGGTGGACTCCGGTTCACTTTTCTTCTAAGTGCCTGTTCAGGTACTTCTGTGGGTGCTGCCTGCTTCTGTGAGGGCTCCCTGACTTGCTGGGCGCCCCCTCTGTCTCCTCATCCAAGTGGCGACATCCTGGTCCCTCCTGGGCCACAGCAGCATCCAAAAACCCTAACCAGCTAGCAAGGCTTGTTTGCGGTCTTTCTGCGTGGGAACACCTCTGCAAGCTTCTTCACGACGTGGGACATCCATCCTCCAAAGGGAAAGTTCCTAGTCCTCTTATTTCTTGCAGAACACTAAGCTTCTTCCAACAGGTGGCAGCTTCCTTGCACCCTCAGCTGGCATTTCTTGGGCTCCTGCCCACTCTCGACACTGTCGTGACTCTTGGACTTGGTCCCCTTGTCTTACAGGTACTCAGGTCTGGAAATCCACTGTTGTTGCATTGCTGGTGTTTGTTCTCCTTGCAGAATCCCCCTATCACGACTTCTGTACTCTCTGGGGGTAGTAGGTGCACTTTACACCTACCTTTCAGGGTCTTGGGGTGGGCTGTTTTATTAACCCTCACTGTTTTCTCTACAAGCTCACATAGGTTTGGGGTCCATTCGTGGTTCACATTCCACTTTTGGAGTATATGGTTTGTGTTGCCCCTATACCTATGTGCTCCTATTGCAATCTACTGTAACTTTACATTGCTTGCATTGCTTCCTTTTGCTATTATCTGCATAATTTTGGTTTGTGTACATATATCTTATGTATATTTCTCATCCTCATACTGAGGGTACTCACTGAGATACTTTTGGCATATTGTCATAAAAATAAAGTACCTTTATTTTTAGTATATCTGTGTATTGTGTTTTCTTATGATATTGTGCATATGACACCAGTGGTATAGTAGGAGCTTTACGTGTCTCCTAGTTCAGCCTAAGCTGCTTTGCCATAGCTACCTTCTATCAGCCTAAGCTGCTAGAAACACCTCTTCTACACTAATAAGAGATACCTGGACCTGACACAAGGTCTAAGTACCTCTGGTACCCACTACAAGCCAGGCCAGCCTCCTACAGTCTGTTTTTGTTGTTGTGGGTGTGTCTCCAATGGTGGTTCAGGTGTGTGCAGTGGTGTCTGGGGAGTTAGAGATCATTCATGTACTACTTTGTCCATGGCTAGGCCTGTGGTGTAGGGACAGTCTTGAGCAGGGCCAATATATCTGCGTAGGAGGTGATCCATGTGTTAAAAGTTCTAGATGGAGCGGGTTAGTTTGTCATGGTGTGGCATAGTAGCTCTGTGACCCAAGCTTCCTTAGGGATCTGGTTCCAGTTGCATTGGGAGATATAGTGAGCGTGGTTCTGTGTTGATTCGATAGGTGTAGCCTGAAGCAGATGAGGGAGTAGTCAGTCCAGCCAATGCGGATTAGTTTGTCTACTGTGATGTCTGTGAAGTTGAGAAGGCAGGGTCAAGTAGGTGTCCAGCTGCATGGGAGCATATGCCTACTCATTGGGTGAATCCCATTATGTTCAGCTCTTCTAAGAGGTTGGGGGTGTTGGGGTTGATGAGGTCATCATGGTGAATGTTGAGGTCCCTAGGAAGATGAAGAAGCTGGAAACCAGCAACAGAGGGGCAACGAGGTCCACGAAGGTGGTCATGAAGTGCGTTCTGGGTCCAGGCGTCTGAAGAGTAGGGCCCTTCCTAGGATGGTGTTTCTGGATGTGCTCATCTGGAGGTCCATGTGCTAGAGGTGTCCACTGGAATTAGCAAATGAGATGGAGCAGATGTTTTGTTTATGGATTGCGGAGATTGCTACCACAATATCTGGAGCAAAAGACTGGCTGAGCCAACTTTCAACACTTGTTTCTTCCAACTCTGACCTACAGTAGCCAGCATGTTTTGAATGTTATAAAAGGTGTCCCTGGGCAGCAGTGTGGGAATTTTCCGAGACTTCAGTCAGGAGTGGACGTTGACTGCCTGACTTGTCCCGTGAGGGTGGAAAATCTCTTTCTCCCAGTTGAACAGGGGTCATCAACTTGCTGGCATGACAAAGATGACGAGCAGTGATAGCCCCTACGGTGATGAATTTGTACTTTTATTCTTTGCTTGACAGTTATGCTATAATATAATCACATATATTTGCTGAGTACATTGCAGTTAAGAATCACTTTGATATATTTTCCTTTCATTGCTGTGACTACTTTTAAACGTGTGCCTCCAACCTACTAATCTCTTCTCTCAGGAACCTCGTGGTGACGCAATAATAAATGTTTTCTTTAAACTAGGATCATTCCAGAGATTTTTGTCATCTCGGTCATTAGTGAAAGCAAAACAAGTTGCTATGCCCGCTACTTGCTGGTGCCAAAGAAGGGCAGCGACGTTCATCCAATTGTGGATTTTCACCCTTTCAATGCCTTTCTGTGGCAGGACAAATTAAAGATGCTCATCTGGCTCAGGTATTGTCTGCTCTCGACTCTGAAGACTGGATGGTAATTTTGGACCTTCAGAACGCATATTTCTGCATTCCTGTCCTGCCGGCCCACAGCCATTACCTGTGGTTCAAGGTTGGTCAGGTGTATTTTCAATTTTCTCTGCGCTCCTTTGCCCTTACCAGTTGCTCTCGGTGTTCATTTACCTTGATGACTGGCTGATGAAGATGGGCTCACCTCAGGCAGTTGTTACCTACCTCCAGGATATGGCAAACCTCCTAACATTCTTGGGGTTCATTATCAACATGCCAAAGTTACACCTGACTTTGCATAAGCTCCCCCTCATCTGTCATTCTGGACAAATTGCAGTTTCGCACCTTCCTCCCAGAGAAGAGACTCCAGGACATTTGTGCTATGATCCCATTGTTTCAGCCTCTGTCCTGGAATTCAGTGAGGATGACTCTGAGGCTGCTGAGACTGGTGGCCTCCTATATCCTTCTGAAAAAGCATGCCAGTTGGCATATGCCCACTCTGCAGTGGAATCTGAACTACCAGTAGGCACAGCAGCAGGGGGACCTCTTTGATCATGTCCAGATCTCAGTGGAGACTGCAAACGAACTACTGTGGTGGCTGCAGGACCACAATTCTGTTAGCAGCACACCCCACTTCCTACTCCACCCAGGGCTGACAGTGGTGACCAATATGTCATTTCTGCATTTGGGTGACCACGTGGGAGAGGTGGAGTTCAGGCACATGGGGTCTCAGGTGGAGGCACATCTACATATCAACCTTTTGGAGTTGCAGGCCATTTGGTTGGCAATGAGCGACTTCCTACGTTCCATCAAAAGGAGAATGGCACAGGTACTCACAGACAATACCACTGTCATGCCATAATGCAAACAAACAAGGCTGGAGTAGGGTTGGGTACCCTGTGCCGGAAAGCTTTGCGCCTCTTGAAGTGGCTGGACCTCCTTGGGATTTTCCTGGTGGTGCAGCACTTGGAAGGAACCCTAAAAGACAGTGTGGATGAACACTGTCGGCATGAATGACTGTTACACCCGGAGGAGGTGCAGAGTATCTTCTGCGAATGGGTACAACCTTGGCTCAAACATTTAGTGACAGCCTACAATAGGCAATGCCAGCACTTTTGCGTGATGGAGTTTCCAAGGTGCCTCTGGTCGGTGAAGCATTCCCCTTAGAGCCGACCTCAGGACTCCTGCATGCCTTTCTGCCGATACCTCTCCCTCTTCATAACAACTGCCTCGAGTTCTTTTGAAGCTGAAGAAAACTGGTCCAAGGCATTCTAGTGGCACTGGTTTGGGCAAGAAGAATATGGTATTAGAACTCCTGGGCATGAGCATCTTTCCTCTATTCAGGCTGCCAATTTGAGAGGATCTCTTGTCACAGCAGCAGGACAGGCTCCTGCACCCGAATCTGCACTTGCTTCACCTTGGAGATTGAGTTGCAGCAGTTGACTGCCTTTGACCTTCCTCCCAAGGTTGTCAATGTTATCTTGGCAACCAGACGTCCCTCAACTAGATCTGTGTACGCCTGACATTAGAACAAAATGTTGACCTGGTTCTGCATCTGTCAAATTGACACACTTTAGGCCAATCTTCCTGAAGTGTTGGCATTTCGCGTTGTACCTAGCCCAGCAAGGATTTGCTTTGGGTAAAAAATGTTCCTGTTTCCCTTTAGTTTTGAACCATCTACTGAAACTTTCAGTTTATTATTTATTGTGCCGAAAACATGAACAAAAGTGTTCATTGATTATTTCTGTTACAAATTCAATACATTGTTTTCAGCATCAAAGTACTAACCTTTTAACTCATTTGGTTTGAGTTAGGAAAAGTAGTTAACATTCAATCTCATGCCACTAATAATTCATGATGCCTACTGTTAGTAATGGGGTTTCTGGTTGGCTAGGGTAGGCACCTAAGCCAAGCAGGAACCACCACTCCAGTCATGGCAAGGGACCTACACGTCTAAGATAACCCCTGCTCATCTCGCCAGTAGTTTAGCATGAGCAGTCAGGCTTATCCCGGAAGCAATGTGTAAAAGTTTGCACAACACACAGAACCCAGTGACACAATAAATACACTACAAAGGAGACTTCATGACAGGTTATACAAAAATAAACTGTATTGCATAAAAAACCATAGACCATAACAACATAAATCAGTAAGACCATCAGCATGACTGCAAATAAGAAGACACATTTTCATATTGCAAGTCATAAAACGTTAACCTCCCACGGCACATCAGACAGTTCCTACCATGTACTCACTATTCCCAGTGCTTTAAATGGGCCGGTACTCTCCGGTACTGAGTACCGGCACTTTTTTATTTTGAGAGGGAGAGTACCGGCACATCTCAAGAAAAACGTAATACTTTTAATTGGAGAGTACCGGCACTTCTCAGAAACAAGCAGGTACTCTGGTATAGAGTACCTGCACTTCTATTTTTCCATTTAAAGCACTGACTATACCAACAGAATAAACATGACATGGAATATAAATCAAGTCATAAAAAGGCAGTAGGAACACTGAGGATAAATGCACACAGTGGTAAACTGTATGTTATGCACCAACAATGCCCTTGACACGAAGGCCATCACGCATCTGTGCTTCTTTTAGAAAACGTACAGTGTCCGAACGTCCACCCCGGCTAACGCAGGAGCTCCTGCACTCCTATTATCAGGCATGCAGCAGTAAAGGGGCTTGGCAGGGACGGGTCATGTCAGAAATGCCCCTGTAGAGGTATGCGCAAGCTTGGGTTGCGGGGGAGAAAGTCCACACCCCTTCCTCGCCGGCGGGAGGTCTTTCATGATCTCACTGTGTGGAAAACAATGACAAGGCAGCTGGGCCACTGCAGGTGCTCCCACTAGGGTAGATAAGGTATACTCCAACACGAGCCTCCTGGCTCTGGGGCACGAAGCCCAGCACTCCCGCCAGAGCTGGCAGGTTCTTGTGTAGAGAGGGTGGCTGCCCATGAGCATGCAGCACAGTTAATGATGCTCTAGCACGGCCCTCCTTCTGCGCAGTTCTTCTCTCCTCTAGGTGCTCTTCTCCCTGCCCTTTTCAGTCGACCTGGGCCGTGGCGGTGACAGCCCCAAAACAGACAAACGGAGCGCCGCCTCACTCTGGGCTCCAACAACCAGAGAGGGTGCCTGCTTGTGCCCCGGGGGCCCCAACCAGTGCATGCTTCACCTGCGCAGACAACAAACTGCTCCATTCATCCCGGGCACCTGAAAGGAGAAAAGTTACATTCTAACTAATGCACTGGGGAGCGCCTCTCAGGCCAACGCTTCCTAGCCACGGCTCCTTCCCAGCGCTATCTCTCACGAGGTTACAGTGCAGAGGACAGCGCTGCTGCAAAATAGTATAGCACTCACCTTGCTAGAAAGTAGGAAACGGGGGAAAGAGCAGATCACCCAGCCCCTCGAGACACTTAGGTGCACAAGGAAGAAACCAAGCAGCAGGCAGTCCTTGTGGGCAAAGTGGCAGTCTTTCTTGTGGCTCAAAAGGCCACAGGTCAGCACAACAGCAGGACAGTCCTAATGGCGGTTCTTCGTAGCATGACAGTTCCCTCCAGCAGCATCTGGGTACAAGTCTAGGCAGTGTCTAAATACATGTGGAACAACCCCTTTACTTTTACTCATTTTGTCTTTGATCTCAGGGGGCACTTCAATGGACTTTAGAAGTGCACAACAGCCCCCCCTGAACCTCATCCTTGACTCCAGACATTAGTAAGGGGTAAATGAGCCCTTTGTGCGAATGCAGGTGACAGCCTGAACAAATGTAAGTGTGGCCCGCCTCCCCCAGCCTAGGAAGACCATTCAGTATGCAGATGTAATCCTGTTACACCTCCACCCTCCCTGTGTAAGGGCTGTCTGGAAAGTAACACAAAGCCCAGCTGTCACTCTACCCCAGGCGTAGATTGGAGTCAGGCTGCAAAACACATGAGTCATAAGCACAGTGAAATGCCCACTTTCTAAAAGTGGCATCTCCACAATGGTAATAAAAAATCCACCTACACCAATAAGCAGGATTTCTCACTACTATTCCAAACATACCTAAAAATAGCCACGCTATTCCACATAGATCAGAAAATACCCCTTAGACGTATGCAAAGGCAAACCTATTAGAGGGGCAGCACTCACAGCAGTGAGAAACCAAATAGGCTGTTTGTCACTACAAGGATAGGCCACAGAATGGTCATATGTCCTACCTTTTACATACACAGCACCCTGCCCATAGGGCTACCTAGGGCGGACCTTAGGGGTGACCTATATGTAGTAAAGGGGGTGTTCCAGGCCTGGCAAGTACTTTTAGATGCCAAGCTAATGTGGCAGTAAATTGCGCACGCAGGCTCTGCAGTGGCAGGCCTGAGTCATGTTTGAAAGTCCACTTCTGTTGGTGGTGGAAGCTGCGCTGCAGATCCACTAGTACCAATTTACAGACTGTGGTATAAGGGATACCACTGTACAAGGGACATCCAGGTAAATTAAATGTGCCAATCTGGTGTTAGCTGATCATAGCAAATTTACAAGAGAGAGCACATGCACTTTAGCACTGATCAGCAGTGATAGAGTGCCCAGAGTCCTAAAGCCAACAAAAGAGGGTGAGAAAAACCGGAGGAGGAAGACAAAATGTTTGGGGTTGACCCTGGAAATAGGGCTAGGTCCAACACCTACCCAAATGTTACTGAGTGAAATATTCCGCTGAATATCTGACAAGGTGGAAAGGCCAAATTTGGCATTATGTTTTTTGTAGGAAGAGCATCAATCAAGAAAATTAATGCTAACTCCTCACCCTAACAGTAGTAGTCTTGAAAGAAGTGTTCCTGCTTTAATTAACTTTTTCTACAGTTATTTCCTTGCAGACTCTCAATGGATTAATTTGTGGGCAAAAGAACAATGGACTGGGATATGGCCCTGAGTAATTGCCAACTCTAGCCTTTGCTCATCACATTTTTGTATTGTTCAGTGTGACGCCCTAAGTGCAGTGGGTATGCCTAGACATGGGTCCTGTACTCACTTTGCCACTGGAACTAAACTGCACCCTACAGACAAGGTCCAAATAGGGTGTAACTAGTCTGGGGGTTACTTGTGTTTGGGTTAGGTAGGAAACCTGATCCTGCAGTGTGGGCCTGGTCGTCCTTAATGGAGCAGGGCCAAGGTTGATTTGCATATGACTGGGTAATGTCTAAGGTGGCAGGTTGGCAAAAAAAACAATGGACTGGTGTGTAGCTCTGGTGAATTACCACTGGGTGAAATTATTTCAAGCTTTCCTCTGATCATTTTTTTGTATTCTTTAATTCAAAACAGCAGCAGAGCGCCACTTAATCCAGACAAGCATGAACTGTGATATTAGGAATAAAGGGTGCCAACATTGATATGTATGTCCCACACAAAGCCTGATATACACTAGTGCAACAGCTTAGTCCTAATAAATTGGTGTCATTTTCCAAAGCTAAATACTGCCAATGAGAAGCAAGTGAGTGGTTTAGAAATCAGGGGCAACGGGGAGACTCAAACAGAGCAGCAGAGCATATCTTAGCTCATACTTGGCACCACCTATCGTATCGGAATACAGTGTACAAGAGTTGAGATGTATGTCCCACACACAGACTAAAGTTTGCTTTTTTCAGCAGCTGAAATAAATAAAATAATCTCCTGGCTAAATAGTCCCATGTTATGTTAAGTTATACAGGGGGATATTCTGGGGCTGACGCTTAAGAACTGAGGAGGTGGCTCTGATGTGCAGGGGCAGGTCTTTTCTGGCTTTAGGAGTGAGGTAGGAGAAGGCACCACTGCTGTCTCTGGTTCTTTGTATGCAGGGTGTGTTCGAGTAGATGTCCAGCTAAGCGGAGCTGTATGGTAGGTTTGTGGAAGTTTATGCGGTTGTTCAGTTGTATGAGGCCACTTTTGTTTAAGGCTTTAATGTGTGCATGAGGATTTTAAAGAGTGCTCGTTTGTAGATTGGGACTCAGTAGAGCTCTTTGAAGTGCTGGTTGATGTGACTGTGGCCTTGGGAGGCTGAAGGTGAAGGGTTTTGTATGGTCTGTAGTCTTCTAATCAGTTGATAGTCTATTACTGTGACTAGGTCTTTCGCATGGGTTGCCAGGAGGGGTGTGGTTCTGTGTTCGGCAGGCCACCAAATGGAGTTTCAGAAAAAGGTATCTTTGTTGAAGATTACTGCTTCCATCGTGTCCGTGTCATGCGGGCAGTGACATTTGTCCTGGTGTTTGGAATCTTGTCGGATCGGGAAAGTATGAGCTGGGTGTCATCAGCATAGGTTATGATGTTGATTCTGATTGATGCTAATGAGTAGGGTCATGAAAAGAGTGGGGCTGAGGGACGTTCCTTGTGGAAGTCCGCAGATCAGATTGATGGCGTCTAAGGTGAAGGGTGCCAAGCTGACCTACTGGGCATGGCCTGTCAGGAAGGAACAAATCCATTAAAGTTCAGGACCTTAGATGCCAACTTCATGCAGTCATTGGATAAGGATGGAGTGAGAGGCGGTGTTGCAAGCTGCAGAAAGGTCCAGTAGGATGAGGACCCTGGTGCCACCTCTGTCCATGATCATCTGGATGTTGTCCACTGTGGTGATCTCTGTACTGTGCCCGAGCATGAATCTGGATTGAGTGATCTTGAGGTGGAGGTTTTAAGTGAGCTTGGTGACTTGGCAGTTGTTTATCATCTTTTCCATTACATTTGTGGGTAGGGTAGTAGGGAAATAGGCTGGTAGATGGCTAGCAAGAGCAGAAGGTTCTGGTATGGGCTTGAAGTTTCCATAGATGCTGGGGATTTTGTTGCTGAACAATAGGGACAGCCGGGAGCTGGGGGCCTGAGAGAGGGTTATACAGGTGGAGTTGCTGCCGGAGAGAAAAAGTCTTTCACTATGGTTCCTTAGGCACTGTTGGTGCTGCTTTTGATGTGAACGTGGAGTATGTGGTGGCTCTGATGCACTGATGGCATCACCTGAGGACTGATTTGTAGGTGTTCTTGTCAGTGCCATTCTGCTTTAGTCTCCATCTGCATTCAAGTTCCTTGCAGTGGTTTTTGGTGAACCTGAGCTCTTTCATGTACCAGCTTGATTGCAGTCTTGTTCTCATTGCTTTGTTAGTTATCAGAGGAGCCAGAGTATCAGTGCAAACAGTGATCAAGGCATTGAAGTTGGAGATGGAGTCAAGTAGGCTGTTGTTACATCGTGGTTGATGCTGTAGGAGTTCGGAAGACCAGGATGCTTCTGAAATTTTGTTCTAGTCCTCTTGTGAAGATTTGGTGATGGTGTTTCTATTGTAGTGTGGGGTAGATATGCTGAAGTTGATGAAGGTGTGGTCGGGTCAGGTGATGGATATGCGCTTGTCTACTGTGATGCTGGTTAAGGTATAGTCCAGTAGGTGCCTAGAAATAATGTGTGGGGCGGCCTTCTACTTGCTGGGTGATTCAGAGGTTGTACAGGTCCTCAAGGAGATTGGTTGTGATGGGACTGGTGAGGTCCACCACATGATAGATGAGATCGCTGAGAACGATGAAGGCTCAGATATCTACAATCGGGGGGGTCACAAATTATGTGATGGAGGTGCCAAAATTGCACATGGTCCGGAGTTTGTAGGCCAGGGTGCCCCTCAGGGTTTAGTTGACAGTGAAGAGGAATTTGAAGGTCCAGTGTGCAATGCTGCTGATGGTGCTCTCTGAGGTGTTTGAGCATTGAATGGATTCTTTAAGGATGACAGCGATTAAGCCTCTGGGACTGTTTGTCCTGTCTTGTGATCTTGTATCCGGGGGGAGGCAAATAAGTGCCCCCTTGCTTGGCTTCTTCTGTGAAACACTGTTTTGACAGAAATCCAGTGATGTCACTTCCTGTGCAGATGGATGATAGGAAATGAGAACCCTTGCTTGGCGTCTTCATTTAGAAACAGTTTAGGCGAGAAACCAGTGATGCCACTGCCCGTACAGGATTAGGAAGCCTGTGGACGAGCAGACAACCAGGAAGCAGAGTGAGGGACTAAATCAAAAACAGAGGCAAGTGCCCCCTTGCCTACAAATGAATCATAGGTGGCATCAGTATATTTTTTAGGTGGTATCATGACTACAGCGTTCAAGAGTGTGATGCATGTCCCACACTAAGACTAAAATGTATTTATCCAGCAGTGGAAAGTAATAAAAGTCTGATTCACTTCCCAGGGCTAAGTACTCTGGAAGGGCACAGGAACTGAAAGCCAGTGGGTGGGTGGCCACTGGCCAGTCAGGGGTGGTGGAATAAAGTAATTCAAAGCAAAGCAGCAGCGCTTCCATTAGTTCTTACAGACACTACCTGTGTTATCAGGAATACAGAGTCCAAGTACTTAGATGCGTGTCCCACAGATTGAAAGCATGCCTCTCCAGTGCAGCCGGGCCCTCGGAAACCAAGACAAATGTGCTAGAGGGCACAGAACCCAGTTGGGTAGTGTGCTGTAGAGGACACTGGAGAGCGCTGGCAATAACCTTCTCACTCTGTTTGTGAGATAGCAAGGCAGTGCAGCACCAAGAGAGCCACTGTGGGCAAGCAAATGCATGAAATTCCACAGGACTTGCTAGTGCTATTAAGGGCAGTTGCCCCAGAGAAGCCAAAGGGCCATGGAGAAAAGCAAAGGGCTCCTATTTCTGGAAGCTGTTCCACCCATCGACACCTGAGACATAAGGATTCTGAACCACCCCTCCTCTGCTCCAAGTTAAGGTAGGTTGGGATGGAGCAGCAGTAGAGGGAGGGGGAAAGGTTGCTATACTGGAGGGCTTTGGGATACCTAGTGGCAAAGATACCGGGGGCAACAGAGATGGCAATGGGGTATCAGCAAAGCAGACACAACACTTCAGTCAAATTTTAAGAGACAGGTGAATTTCTGCCTGTGAGGTGGGACAGTGATTTATGGTTTTATAACAGACATAATAAATCTGTTATCTCGAACCAAAGACTCCTTGTAGTCTGCTGAAAATTGTTTACTGGTTGATAGAGGTGAAACCCCATTCAAGCAGAAACCACAATTCCTGTCAGGGTGAAACACTAACAAACCCCAAATTAACCTGTGCTTAAGCCTCTGGTAGGTTTGCACAAAAGCAGTCAGGCTGAACTTAGAAGCAATGTGTAAAGTATTTATGCAGCATTTCAAACGGTCAATGTGAATACACAACACAAGAAAAATAGATACATTATTTGAGGCCAAAACAACAAACATCCAATCAGTAGATCCGGAGATATGCAATTTCAAAGTTTTAAGTAAAGTTGGTGGCTAAAAGCACAAAGCAGCAACTGTGGTTATATGGTCGCACCGGACCATGCCAAAGTCACAAGTTCCCACCGGAAGCGATGGCGCACAGGCCGGATACAGGGAGCCAGTTATGCTCCCTAAAAAAAGTACCTGAATTCCTGATTTGCGGAGTGTTGCCAGATCCTCCGTCAAGTTTGCGTCATGCAGTCACTATGGGGGTCAGGGTTCAAGATGCAAGTCTAGTCCTTCACTCAGGCAGCAGGGCAGCCAACAGTCCTGAGTCTTCCACAGGTCCAGAGGTGTACTGAAGAGTTGGATCTGAGGGTCCAGTATTTATACCTGGTTCCCAATTCGAAGTAAGAGTAAGTTCTGGAGGTTTTTACCCTCAGAGGTGCTTGAGAATTTCCTGCCTATCTGTCCTGGCCCCAGATTGTCTGGGGCCACAATAGACTAGTATCAAACCATTCCTGAATGTGCTCAGCTAGAACATTTATAATGTGCATGTGTGGTGGGCTATATCTCCTCCTTCCCCTCATAAAGTCAAAGATGGTCCATCCTGCCAGCACCTATGATCTTTTGTCTCACTGTGTGTGAGCAGTTGACAAAGACCAACTGAAAGCTACACCTAGTCATGTGACCCAGGAAACAGGTTGCAGACACCAAATGGTTAGGCCAAGAAAATGCCAACCTTCTAAAAGAGGCATTTTCAGAATTATGATTTTACCATTAAAGAGGGTTTTAAATTACAATTCTTTAGACACTAAACGCAACCTTCTCCCTGGTCCCAATTGAAAGTTATCATGTCCTAAAATTAATAAGTTAACCCAATGTTATCCTATGGGAGAGGCAGGCCTTGCAGAAGTGAAAAACGAATTAAAGAGTTTTCACTACAAGGGTGTGTAAAATGTAAAAGTAATTGTCCAACTTTTTAAATGCACTGCAACCTGCCCTACGGGTATTTAGGGCCTGCCATAAGGGTGACCAATATGTATTGAAAAGGAAGGTTTATTTTGCTAGGTCGGAATGCCAGTATAAAACTGCACACTCACTTACTGCAATGGCAGGCCTGGGACATGTTTAAATGGCTACTTAAGTTAGGGTGGCACAATGAACACTGCAGGCCTACTTGTAGCATTTAATTTACAAGCCCTGGCTGCATGTAGTACCACTTTACTAGGCTTACAAGCACATTTAATATGCCAATGTTACCATGTGTAAAGGAGAGAGCACAAGCACTTTAACACTGGTTGCAGTGGTAAAGTGTGCAGAGTCCTAAAGACAGAAAAAACAAAGTCAACAAAAACAGGAGGATTGAAGGCAAAAAGATGGGAGAAAACCACACCAGGGATGTCAGGTCCAACATTGAATAAGGGTGACAGATTGGTGAAAGGTTTGGCTGGGAAGTATGATTGAGCACGTTATGCTAAAGTGCAATTATGCAGCAGCGGAAAGTAATAGAAGACTGCCTCACCTCCTGGTGCTACTTACTGTTAGACAAGGCAAGAAAAGGAAGCCAGTGGCAGTAGATGGGACTAATTTAAAGCAGAGTCCCTTGGCCAACAAAGCTAAGACCTGTGTTATCAGGAGTACAGTGCTCCATCACTGAGATGCATGGCCTACATACAGACTGAATGAATACAGTTAGACAGCATCTGATAATGTTAAAAGACTCTTGTAGGAAAGTGCCCCTTTTTTAAATTGGTCACCCCCACTTTTTGCATGGTACATGATGCAGTTTTGACTGAATGTTCACTGGGTTCCTGCTAACAGGTCCCCAGTGCCAGATCTCTTTCCCTAAAACTGTGCAATTGTTCCCCAGTTGGCAATACCTTTGGCCCCCTGTAAGTCCCTAGTAAATGGTACCCCTGGTGCCTAGGGCATGGGTACCATAGATGATCCCCAAGGGCTGAAGCATGTATTGTGCCACCCTCAGGGACCCCTCACCTAGCACATGCAGATTACCATTGCAGGCTGTGTGTCTTGGTACAGCTAAAAGTGAAAACACAACATGGCAGAGACCTAAGGCAGGTTGTGTTACATTACATGTGAGGGCATATCTGCAAGAGCAGATATGCCCCAGCTATGTCTTTGTCGATTCTTAGACAAAGGGAAACCATTTTAAGTACATGTGCTGGACACTGGTCACTATGAGTTCCCCAGCTACATGATGGCTTCACTGAAAATAGGGATTTTTTTGTATCAGACGTCTTGTACTAATAAACCCTCACTGATGCTATTGATGGATTTAATGATACATTACCCAGAAGGCACCTTAGAGGTGCCCCCTGAAAACCTACCAGCTACCTATGTAGGGACTGACTAGTTTTATCAAGCCTGCCACCAACAGACAAGATTCTGGCCCCCTAGGGTGTGAGCCTTTGCTCTTGGGCGGTCATAGCCAAAGCCTGCTGTGGGTGAGGTGTTTACAAACTCCACCCAACAGAATGACCTGCGAATATACATTCCGGTTAGGGGGCTTCAAAGAAGCCTATCACCTTTGGTATGAAGCTCTAGCTTCACTCAAGGGAGAGGTGCCAACCCTCCTGCCCCAGGGCCCATTTGGCACCCGGATAGGCAGGAAATTTAGTATTCAGAGATGAGTGTCCACTCCTCAGGTCAGTCCCACCCATAAGGCGAGCTGCCTGATGTGGACACAGCATTTAGGAATCTGCCATCTTGGTGTTGGCAGATGTAGGAGCTCTGGGACAGGGCTATGCCCACTTCCCACGTGAAGTGGTCACACATGGGTTGTAGTGACCCCAAGGGTAAGTAGCCCACTGACTACTACCCTACACTCCCCGAAATGCCCCTAAATTCAGTATTTAGTGGGGAGACCCTGGCACCAGGAAATAAGATTCCTGCTGACTTATGAAGAAGGAGGATGCCAAAGAGCCTCAAAATCAAAGCCTGTGGAAGAAGCACCTGACCTGCCGGCTTGTCTGCTGTTCCTGTTGATTTGTGCCAAAGGCGACTCGTCCTGCAGGCTGCTGTGCCTCCAAAAGCCTGGGAGGCCTGCCTGCCTTTAACAAAAACTCAGGAACTCCTGAGGAGCAGCAGAGCTGTATCCCTGCATCTTGCAGGCACCCCAAAACACCTGAGAGGACTCCAGACCGTAAAAACCCGACACCTGAAAGTACCACTGCACCCATGCTGCCTAACCCGAGCTGAAGTGGGCCAATAGTGCCAATGCAGTCCCCCAGCCCTCCAGACACAAAGCCCACCTTGGACTTCCCCACTGTGGACTCACCGCCACCAACTGCAGCTTCTGCCCACAGGCCCCCTCAACCGCCAGAGCTCCCAATAGAGAAAGCCCCATGCCTCAGGACACCTCTGCACCTGTCGCTCCTGGCCAGTGGAGAAGAGGCCCAAAGGTGTCCCTCTGTCCCCGACCATCTCAAGACTTGACCCCACTTATTGGTTCTCCTCGACTGGACTCTCTGTCCAAACCTGCAGCCTCTTTTCAGCAGGACCAATCCCTGTTGACTAACATTGAGCACCTGATGCCATATTGAGCACCCAATACCAATGCCATGCTGTGTGTCCTGTTTGTGTGATCCTGACCCTTGCCCAATATTTACCTTAGTCCAGGAGATAGGTCCCATAAGTTGCTGTACTATTCCTGAATGCAGTACTTGTTTTTCTCTCCATAGGATAACATTGCAGCTTCCAAACATTGCACTGTGCTGACTTTTCAAAACTGTAAAGATTTTTCTTGCAAAGCATACTTACCTGATTGTATTGATTCTGGTGCCTAAACAAACATAAAAATACTTGTTATTTTTGTAAATTGGTGTGGATCTCCTTATTGAATCGTGCGTCTCATTTATTGACTGTGTGTGTATTTGCGGCTGTCTAACATTCCTCTCTGATAAGCCAAAGGCTACTCGACTAACAGTGAAAGAGAATCTTGGGATTGCTAGTGCATGCCTCTGTCCACCTGTAAGGGAACCCCTGGACTTCAGGCATGATATATCTAATTTTGATACATCAGATAAAGAGCAAGCTTCATACAATACTGCACTACGTGTGGGAACCAAGGGGCATATTTATAGGCCCCTACCGCCACTTTGTGCCACATCGACATTAATGTGGCCCATGGAGGCCAAAATCCCAGTACCTTATTTACAGGGTGGCGTAACGCATGCACTGCGCCACCCTGTAACCCTCTGTGCTACATTATGCCTGCACCAGGCATAATGTAAGCAAAGGGGGTGTTCCCCCATTTGGGGAGCCGGAAAAATGTCGTAAGGAAATCTATGAGATTTCCTTAATCCATTTTTTACGGCACTTTTAACGCCTGCTCAAGAGCAGGCATTAAAAGGGGCCTTCCATTATTTAGAATGGGGCCCTATGTACTCTGCGGGAGTAGCGCCAATATTTTGCCCCTTACCCTGCGCCATGGTGCGCCGTATTTAAATAAGGCGCACACATGGTGGCGGTAGGGGGGTACTAAGGGGGCGCAGGGAAAGTGGCGCTGCACTCGGTGCAGCACCACTTTCCATAAATCTGGACCTAAATACTACTGGACAGCAGGGCACCTGCCAGGTGGCCATTCAGGGGCAGTAGACCAGACAAATTCAAAACAAAATGGCAGAATGTCTCATTTCACAGAGGCACCACCTGTGCTGTCAGGAATATAGGGCTCAAGTGCTGAAATGTGTGTCCCAAACACAAGCTAAAGTGCACTTACGCAGGAGCTGAAAGTAATCTCCTGGAGCTAAATACTCTCAGTGGACCCAGGAACTGGAAACTAGTCAGAAGCAGTGGCTAAATGATGTTGGAAGGTACAAGACAAGACAGTAGCCTTGATATCAGAAATGCTCTAAATATTTACCGCTAATCTTCATTACACCATGTCCTGTTTTTCCCTTTCACTGTCATTAAAACATGAGGTTTATTTTTCCACAAGACTAGATTCTAGTGAGCTTATATATTTTAAAACATAGTATAATCAAGCCCCTTCCACAGCAATACTCATAAGGCTCTAAGTGACCCGCATCACTTCCTGAAAATAGCAAGTGAAGCGTTAAGTCAAGTAGGACACCCTCGACCCCAGGGAGGGACGGCGGGATGCTGGATGGTGACAGGGTGCAGTAGGATCTGGATTACCAGTAAGTATTCCAGACATTGACCTCAATTCTACTCATCCTTGGTGCAGGCATTACAACATGAGGATGTGGCAAGAATCAAGTAGGTGCCTGATTGAACACACCACACAACTATCAGACTTGTGAATCACATGACTGTTTTAATGCAAAGAACAAGACTTACAGTTCAAAAGAATTTCGAAACTGTAAATAACAATTGCCGTAGAAAAAGTAGGAAAACATGCTGTTACACATATCAGACCATCTACCATCAGAGTTGCAGATACCTGCATGTAATTTTGACAAATAAAAGTACTACAAGTAGCCCATGTGGCAGCCCTACAAATTGCAACAAAGGAAACATTGCACCCAGGTTGCAGCCATGCCTCTTGTTGAGTGTCCCTGGCCATAAAAGGGAAGGGAAACCACTGCAGCATGTTAGGGCATAGTTATAGGGCATGGTTATAGCTAACTGAATGTAGCCACTAATGGTAGCAACTTTAGGGTTTTCACATATACGCCCTAAACCAAAGACGCAAATTGGAAATATTTTTTCTGAAAGGATCTGTACAAGCTAACTACCCTCTTACTGCCCTTCCAACATAAAAGCTGTGGTGATCCAGACCACTGTCACCAGGATAGATATTAGGAAGAAAAATATCCTGAAATGAATGGGATTTGGAAAGAAATGTAGGTTTAAGGGATACACAAAATATAAATACAAAAACTTCAGGTCTCAATTTTAAGTATGATTTGCTACAGCAAAGAGGCCCCAAAACATCTGGTTGAAGGAATTGCTACCAAAACAGCATATTTCAAAAGTAAAAATCTTCAATGAAACCTCATTTAAGGGTTTGAAAGTTTTATCCTTCACTGCCTGTAAAACTAATCCCAAAAAGGAATTCCTGGTCTGACTCTTGATCTTTCTATTCAACTCTCAAAGCGGTCAAGAAGAGTACTCCTCTATGGAAGGTAGATCTCCCCAAGGCCCTCAAAAAATCTAATTGCTACCAAGTGGGCTTGCAAAGATGATGGGGCAGAAACACTTCTAGATCTGTCTCTAAGATTTAAGGGTAAAAGTCATTTTGGACAAAAACTCTAATTGCTACCAAGTGGGCTTGCAAAGATGATGGGGTAGAAACACTTCTAGTTCTGTCTCTAAGATTTAAGGGTAGAAGGCATTTTGGACAGTTATTGCCACAATTTAGAGACTATGGTTACAGAATTTAACCGTAGAGATACCACGGAGTGCCGAAGAATATTCACACCTAGCCCCACTGAATCTCAGACCCTCAATAACTATATTAGAGTGCAGAGACCCCCCGGGGTAAGGGAAAGAGTCGCCAGCAGCCAGTAATGGATCCAATGATGTAGGAAAGTGCCCTTGTTGGCATGGTTACCCCTTCACACATTTTACCTGACATTGCTGCCAACTTTGACTGAGAATGTGCTGGGATCCTGCTAACCAGGCCCCAGCACCAGTGTTCTTTCCCCAAATCTGTACCTTTGTTTCTACAATTGGGAAGGGTCCTGTGGCCGGGGAAGGTCCCCAAGAGCTGCAGTATATATTATGCCACCCTGGGGTACCCCTTAGCAAGCACATACACACTGCCTTTGCAGCTTGTGTGTGCTGGTGGGGAGAAAAAGGTAAGGTCGACATGGCACCCCTCTCACAGTGCCATGCCAACCAACCACTGCATGTGGCAAAGGTAAGTCACTCCTCTGACATGCCCCTACAGTGTCTAAGTCCATTCTTAGACATTGTAAGTGCAATGTGGCCATATTCAGTATATGGTCTGGGAGTTTGTCATTACGAACTCCACAGCTCCATAATGGCTTCACTGAATACCAGGAAGTTTGGTATCAAACTTCTCAGCACAATAAACCCACACTGATGCCAGTGTGGGATTGATTGAAAAATGCACCCATTGGGCATATTAGAGATGCTACGGTATCTTAGCCAAACTGCTAGTGCAGGACTGACCAGTCTGTGCCAGCCTGCCACTTTCAGATAAGTTTCTGACCACATGGGGTGAGAGCTTTTTTGCTGGCTGGAAATAAAGCCTGCCCTGGGTGGAGGTCCTTCACACTTCCCCCCTACAGGAACTGTGACACCTGGCAGTGAGCCTCTGAGGCTGAGGCCTCTTGTTACAGCACCCCAGGGCACTCCAGCTAGTGAAGTTGCCCACCCTTGGACAAAGCCCCACGTTTGGCTGCAAGTCCGGTGGGAAAATTAGGAAAAGCAGGGAGGAGTGACTCCAGATTTGGGACCACCCCTAAGGTATCCAGAGCTGAGGTGACCCCCTCTTTGCAGAATCCTCCATCTTAGTTTGGAGGACAGGGACCAACAGGATTAGGTCTGTGTCCCCCTCCCTAGAGGGAGTGGACATGATTGGCTACTTCCCTCTGACCCCTGTAACACCCCTAAATCCAGGATTTAAGGGCTTCCCTGAACCCAGTTCATCAGATTCCTGGAGACCTCACAAGAAGCAAGAAGAAAGAAGGACTGCTTAGCTGAAACCCCAGCTGAGAAGTCGGAAGACAAAAACTGACTTGGCCCCAGCCCTACCAGCCTGTCTCCAGCTTCAAAAGCCCTGCAAAAGAAAGCAACGCATCCTGTGGGTCCACCAACCTCTACCAAGCCTCCAGAGGATTGTCCGCATCACAGAGGACCAAGAACTCCAGTTGACAGCGGCCCTGTCCAATAAGAATCTACACCTAAGGACTCCAGACCCTCCCAAGATCCACAAGCCCTGACCACTCTGCTCCTGACGATCATGTCCTGTGTTCAGGTGGCACAACTGACTGGAGAGGGTCCCCAGGTGATTCTGAGTAAGTGCCCACCCTGGGTTGACCTCTCCTGTCCTCCACGATGAATCCACAGGACCCCCATGACCTCGACAACACCAGATGAAGATACCTGTTGGCAAAAGTACACTGCACTCGCAACCCCCTGACCTTGGGGAACCCGACCTCTGGTGCAGCAACGTTCAGCAGGCAGCCCTCCTACCTGTCCTGCCTGTGGTTTTCCGAAACCGACATCCTGGACCCAGGATGCAGCATCTAAGTGACCCCCGGGGTTCCCTCATAGGAGAGCATTGGGAGCCCGACACTGTGTTTTCACCCTGCACCTAACCGCCAAGCGCCACTGAGGGTGTGTGTTTGGTGCTGACCTGTGTCCCCCCAGTGCTCCTCAAACCTCCCAGGTCTGCCCTCCAAATACGTGGCAGCAGGCAAGCAGGCCTGAATCCGAGTGCCCCCAGTCTCCATAGGAGCCAATTTGAAATTTGCCTCATCTTTGACCTCTGCACCCGGACGGCCCGTCTTGCTGGTAGTGGGTGTTTGGGGTTCACTTGAACCCCAACTTGTGGACTTCCTAACCCCCAGAGATTGGAAGTGTAAGGGGCACATTTATACTCTGTTTGCACTGGATTTGACTCATTTTTTTATGCAAATCCGGTGCAAACTTAACTCCATATTTATATTTTGACGCTAGACCAGTCTAGCGTCAAAATAATGGTGTTAACATAATTTTTCAGATTTTCGGATGCGTGAAACCTCCTTGCGTCAACGAGATGCAGGGTGGGCATTCCTGTCCAAAAAATGACTCAAACACCCTAGCGCCATATTTATCCACCCGGGCAAAAAAGACACACAGGTGGGAGGCTGACCCAAAAAATTACATTAACATCGATTTGCGTCAAAATTTAACGCCTGGGTCAGGGCAAGGGTTAAAATGAGGCAAACACACCACTACTTAAAGAAAATACACAGAAGCAACATTACAACCCACAGGAGAAGATGGAGGTGACACTGATACATCTTTCTAAATGCGCAGAGGACAGGAGCAACTCCAGCAATCACCACCACAACAACGCGGCCCACAAAGGCAATGCAGAAGGCAGGAGATGCTCTTCAGAACCAGGACAACCCTCCTTGGCCTCAGGGACCTGGACATTATTAGGACTTATTGACTGAACCGGCAAGCCATACTACACCTGCTGCACAAAATTGAGCCGCAAATTGCAGCCAGCCTGCAGACCCCAGACAATATACCACCTATAACAAAGCTGCTCACTGTCCTACACATACTGGCAAGTGGCTCATTCCAAACAATGGGTGCACTAGCTGCTGGTGTCTCACAGCCATCGTTCTCTGCATTCCTGCCAAAGGTCTTAGACGCCATCATCTCCCTGACAACCCGCACATCAGATTCCCCAACACGCAGCAAAAGCAGAAGGAGAAAAAACAGGGGTTCTATCAAATCCATGGCTTTCAGGCATGTGCTGGGTGCAATTTACTGCACCCATGTCCGGCTCGTACCACCTGCAGCAACAGAGCACTTATACCGGAATCGCAAGCACACACATTCCATAAATGTGCAGAGGATTGTAGAGCACTGTGGATTACTCATAAACATTTTGGCCAAGTATCCTGGGAGTGTCCATGACGCCTACATATGCCGTCACAGTACGATCAATGAACAGTTCCAGGATGGACAATTTGGAAATGGCCTACTTCTGGGTAAGTCTACAAATCTAGTAATGAACACACAACACCCCAACCCTGTCGGACGCATAAGACATACAGCACTAAAGTAACATATGGCCAGGGTTACACACATGTGCAGGTGATAACACATGTGCAACATGCTGCAGTACAGCAAAATCGGTGCACAACACCAATACATACACCCACATGTTTGTAATACACCCACATGTTTGTAATACACCCACAACTTAACAGGCACACCACAGGAGGGACAAGTGCAGACATGTACCCTTTGAAAACAGCAGAACTAACCGACCACTACAAGTGGCCTCAGATTGCCCCTATGTACACATCACACACACTACACCAAACAAACAATAGCACAGACACATCAAGGGCATACACCATGCCCATGTAACTTCCAAATAGGCATAGATGTCTCAAGTCATGTCATATTGCACCAATACCTACTGCATCTCATCAGCACATACCTAACTTACCTGTAGTGTGGAGAGACATCTGCCTGATGCAGCAGCTCACACACATAGGAATACAAGATCAATCACCAACACATATCATGTGCCAGATGTGTTAGAAGTGGAACCACAGTCACTCTAGTGCAACCTCACATGCAACACTCACTGACTCACAACACCATTGTGTCTGTACCAGATACAAGAAATGGCCTAACAGGAGGTAGAGACACAGTCAGACAGTGCAGATCATGGATGTCATAGTGGGACCCAGTAGGAAACAACAGGGCATCACTGACCTCACATGTACTGTGTCAAGGGACACCTTAAGTAGCTGGGCTACATCCCATAGCTTGCACTGTGCATGTGTTGACAGTAGAAATGTACATTATTGTTTTGGAAGATAGGAGGGACACTGCTAGTTATGTTGATCATCCAGTGACAATAGAATACACACCCTTGGACACCTCATGGCTGACACAAACATTAACTGCCACTCTGGAACACCAAGGGAACAATGTAATGGGCCACAGTTCCATAGTCATAGCCTGCACTGTATGTACATATTGGCAGATGACCATCTCTACATTACGTTAAGCCACATTCTAAATTGTCCACCCTCCCATGCTGCATGTAGCATGGAAGGGTTGTGCAATGTTTTTCGCTGCAGGTCTGTCACTACAAGATACATAGCATGAAGGTGCAGACTTACATGTTGCTGTCCCATAAGACCTGAGGAAGTGCCAACAAAAAAATGTCACCCCAGGGGTGCAGTATGCAGTTTGCAAACAGGAGGAAGACGGTGCTATGAACTCAGATGAATGTGGCACGAATGCATGCTGCACATGGCTGCACACACACAGAAAGAGCCAATTGGCCATCAAAAAAGCATATGTCCACGGTGGTGTACCATACAGCAGAAATACCTCCACCTCCACATGGCAGATAGCCAAGTACCCTGGTGTAGGGTAGGTAGCGCTGGTGCATGGCTACACATGTGCAACTGGTGCAGGGGACAACAAAGGGTTGCCAAGTAACATGTCACACATGGGGCATCCTTGCATTGTTGAAATGTTGCAGGACACAGCAGCCAATTTAGGAGACATGTTGTGCATTTACACTAATCAATTTCATAGGCCTGAAGTGTCACACCTCATCTGCAATGACACGTGAAAAGGGATGGGATGTCCAGGCACTATAGTGCTGCCATGCTGCCACCACATCTGACCCCATTGTGTTGTCAGGATGTGTCATGTCCCCTCTACTGATAGCACACTCATACAAAAGTGCACTACAAAACGCATGGTACATACATAACGACTATCAGTGTGGAATCCAAATCAAGTGCTCTAGTTCCCTGACCCAAGCACAAGAGTGTCATGTCCAACAACCTAGTGCTGAGGAAAGATCACATAACGTTAGGAACTCACACCAAAACACTAATTTGTATGAGCCACAACCAGATCCTAATATCAACTGCCATGCTACATGACTTACCTCTTGCAAGCCCTCACAATGATTTACTCCTGTTATCTTTTGCAGCGGATATGGGTTATGGCATACAGCTATGGATGATGACCCCATTTCACAACCCAAGCACAGCAGCAGAGCGTGCATATAATGAGGGACATCGGAGGACACAGACCATTGTGGAAAGAACATTTGGAATCCTGAAGTACAGATTCAGGTGCCTGGACATCACAGGAGGCAGCCTCCTGTATGCTCCAGAAATGGTCTGCAAGATCATATTGACTTGTGCCATCCTGCACTACATATGTGTACGGATGAACATACCATTATATGAGCAGGTTGATGACCTGCCTGAGGAGGAGGGCGATGGTGGAAGAAGTAAATGAGGGGGAAGACCACAACACAGCTGCTGGAATTTGCCGCAGATTGCAAATTGTACAGAACTTCTTCACATAATCATCACGGAACTCACCTTGTATATTTTGTCAATAAACATCTCAATCAGCCACAAAATCTGGCTTTGGTGCCTTCAATCTCTCTAACCTCAGGGAGCATATCACAAATACAAATCTGAAGAGTACTGTAGCAACATCACATGTGAAATGTAAGAGTGAACTGCTACCATCACACACATTACAATTAGCCCCGTCACTTGAATGTGAAAACTGAAGGACACAGTTTATGGACCACAACATATCATTTACATCCATGTTGCCAACTTGTATAACAATAGCACATCACACACAACAACAACATGTCTAAAAATGACCTAAATAGGGAGTCCACACATGAGGCAGTGGATGTCAAAATATGGTGAGACTGTAACATTTGAACAGACCACTAACACAAGTCAATGTGAGATTTGCAATGGCTACATTGAGCATGTGTGACAAGGTGGGGACAGTGATAATGCCCAACATGATTAGCCCAGTTATGACAAGCAATGGGAGAAAGGGAGCATGTGCATTACCTCCATCCTGCCACTGCCATGGGGCCCAATCCTGTCACAGGGTACACATGACCTCAACCTTTGCATGGACATGTCTATGGAATGCACATCAGAATGGATGAGAACATATGCAGCTATGGCTGCAGTTCCACCACAAAGTGATTTTAATTACAAAGCAAAATGTTTTGATTTTCAACTGTCTATTGTGTTCAATACATGATATGGCTGGGATGTAGGCAGAGTGTGTCAATCACAGTATGTAGCAAAGATGTACACATGTCAGACATATGTGTAGTCCGCAACAAGTCATCCATATACTCAAGATCACCATATGGAGACATTTGTTGCATTACATTTGCCAATTTGCAAGTACCAGCCACCATCAACAATCCCTGAGCTGTGAATGTCGTATGAAATGTGATGCTCTGTAAGACAACTACACACAGCACATGAGTAAACACAAATCACAGTCACATACCATGACTCTTGCATAGTACTGACTGCCATACATATGTGGATGCACTGTTGTCACACATACAGACATATGCATGACGTGTATATATTTGCATGCTGTTGATTTTGTAACACACACATTGGTGTAACACAACAATCACTCACAAATCACATTGTACAATGGACCACCACATGTGGCCACACACAAAATGCCATACTGCAGCCCAGCACATACAATTATTATGATGATACAGTGGGCATACATCAACAAATCTCAAAATCACGCAATCACAATTAGAGTAAAAAACAAAAATGACGTAAATGCGTCAGAAATATCAGCAAACGCAAACTACATGATCTATGGGCCCTTAGCGTATTTTCCACCTTTGCACTCCTCGCAATGCTGATTTACTGTGAAATCAACGTGAAAGGGTAATGCGTCCATATAAATAGACTCACGTAAGTAACGTGTCAGAAATACTAGCGCAAATATCAGATGTGTCAAAAAAAATACACGCATAACAGAAATCTTGTTGCAAGGGAATAGGAAGTGATGTAAAAGGTTATCCTGTTTACAGGCAATATACAGTGGGTGTACTTTCACTTTCTCTTTACAGTCTGTGCCTCTTTTGACTGTGTGGTTGTGTTTTGGAGTTGGTGATGTCTTCTTGCGATTGGTGGTGTCTTGTGCTGTCCCTCCTGTTGTGGTTACTGTTGTTTTTTATTGTCATTTGTCCCAGTGTCTGTGAATTTGTTGTGTTTAGTGTATTTTACCTTGTACTTGTGCTGTCGGGTGTCTGTCTGGGTTAGTACAATAGGCGGGTTAGTGAAATTTTGGGTGTTAAGCTTCATTTCATTATTTCTGTTTCTCCATTGTGCTTTATAACATTTTTTTCTACCTGTACCCCAGTGCAATGTCTGGCAGGGGGAGGCTGACCAGAATGGGGGAGGAGGAGCTGGGAGGCTTTATTTGGCTGGTAGCCCACTACCTCCCATTGATGCTAGAGATGGGTGGCTGTGTAATCCAGGGCTACCATACGGAGGCAAGGTGGCTGCGTTGGAGAAAGGTGCTCCACTACCTGAAGAGGGTGTACCACACCAGTCAAAATGACCATCAGCTAAAGCATTGCTGGGCTGACCTAGTGGGCAGGGAGCAGGATCTTCTGGACCATCTTGGTGTGATGATTGGTCAGCCCGTTGGTGAGTACCCCATAGGCTAACTAATTACTGTTCACTGCACTTGAATGACAGTAGCAGATGTGTTGGCATGCTGCATGTAATGCTTGTGGACAGGTTGCATGCAACCAGAATGAAGTGTCACTGTGCCAGTATAGACATGGGCTTCACATATCCTAACATTTAACCAATGCAAGTCAGACGTTCAGAGAGTCATGCACATCCATCACTAAGTCACCCATTTCATGGGCCATGGCAACATCTGTGCCCCAGCATTGTGTCATGTATGATGAGGTTAAACACTGCCAGCATTCCATTTGTGAGTGGATTGTGATAACTAAGGCCCATATTTATACTTTTTGATGCCAAACTGCGCTAACGCAGTTTTGCGCCAAAAAAATTAGCGCCGGCTAACGCCATTCTGAAGCGCCATGCGGGCGCCGTATTCATTGAATGACGTTAGCCGGCGTTAGCCGTCGGCGCCGTCTGGTGTGCGTTAAAAAAAACGACGTACACCAGGCAGAGCCGGCGTAGGGGGATATGGGGCTTGGGCGTCAAGAAATGGGGCAAGTCAGGTTGAGGCAATTTTTTCGCCTCAACCCGATTTGCGCCATTTTTTTTCACTCCCAACCCCCATAGAAATTACTCCTGTCTTAGCAAAGACAGGAGTCATGCCCCCTTGCCCAATGGCCATGCCCAGGGGACTTCTGTCCCCTGGTCATGGTCATTGGGCATAGTGGCATGTAGGGGGGCACAAATCAGGCCCCCCTATGCCACAAAAAAAAAAAACTTACCTGAACTTACCTTAATGTCCCTGGGATGGGTCCCTCCAGCCTTGGGTGTCCTCCTGGGGTGGGCAAGGGTGACAGGGGGTGTCCCTGGGGGCATGGGAGGGCACCTCTGGGCTCCTCAGAGCACAGGTCCTTAACGCCTGCCTTTTGCAGGCACTAAAAAACGGCGCAAAAGCGGCCGTACGTCATTTTTTTTGACCCGCCCACTCCCGGGCGTGAATTTTGCCCGGGAGTATAAATCCGACACACATGCCTCGGAGTCGATTTTTTTGACGGGAACGCCTACCTTGCATATAATTAACGCAAAGTAGGTGTCCACGCTAAAAAATTACGCTAACTCCATGGACTTTGGCGCTAGACGCGTCTAACGCCAAAGTATAAATATGGAGTTAGTTTTGCGTCGGAATTGCGTAAAAAAAAACGACGCAATTCCGGCGCAAACGGAGTATAAATATGCCCCTAAGTACGACAATCCATATATGGTGCAATAATGTCAGAGTTACACATACATCAGCCCTGCCAATATGTTTACAAAGGCGGGACACTCGTCTTAGGGGGCAATGGCAATGAGCCATTTGATGTCATCAGCCAACCGGGGCACATCAGTCATGGATTACTCAATGCATGTAAATTGCAGACTAACTATTTAGTCTCTTGTCCTCCACAAAGTGGCACTGTGTGCCTTGCAGGACAAGCCAGAATACCCGAACCAGTTGTCTTGCAGAGCACACGGGTTTTGTCATTTATGTGTCACCCAACTCCCCCTCATACCATGGAGTTCCATCTTCTACAGATTGGCCACACATGGTTGTTGCAGGGTGTGCAGATGTATGGCTCTCATACACCAGAGTGACAGCCTCATAGTGAGTATGCAGTGGTGTGTCTGTTGCACTATCCACAACCTGGATGAATACCTCACTCTTCTGAAATAGTACATACTGCCATGTGTTGTCCACAAGTAGTGACAGTGATGTAATACTAACCATGGTTTTCCATCCATATATTTCAGGTGGACCTCCCCCCTACACCATAGGTGAAGTGGCAAGATTCGAGGGCCCAGGTGTATCTAGTAAGTGTGATTTTGTCTGTCCTGTGCAGAGTTGAAGTGTTTAGTGTGAGTGAGTCATGAGTTCAGCACCCAATGCTGGGTGTGATGAGCTGTAAAATGACCAGAAAACAGAGAAGCATGGATGGTGACAATGTGTCACATTTGAGTGGTTCCCCATGCACGAGCAGAAAGTCATATCTTGTGACCCTTCTGGTGCTCAAAGGCTAGCATTGTGTAAACAAGGTGATGACAAGCCACTTGTAGCTCCTTATGTGACTTAGATGTGTACCGCTGTGTATGTAATTGCACTGGAACACACCGTCACTCACGCAACACAGTGATGCACCATTTTCTTGACAAATTGGGGCATCCCTGTATTGTGATGTACATGTAGGAATGTGTGGGCATTTGTCCACCAGCATGGTGCCAATTATCTTGTAGTCCATATACGTGACAACTAAATGGAATGTGATAGGCGTGCATGCAGGTCAAGTACAATTGTGTACTGGCATGGTTATGGGTGTGTGAGGAATGGTATTGGCTGATCAGGTATTGATGGGTGTCTACAACTGGACACATGAATGTAGAAGTGAGAGACCTATGGATACCAGCTTCATATTTTGTCATCACCTAAATTATAGTCCACCCCCTGACTCCATGTATGAGTGGGCATGCATTGGTGGATGATCTGTACAGTTGAGATGTTAATCTGCATGGCCATACCCCCTGGGGCACAGGGGGTGGGATCAACAAATGTGTAGGTGGATGTGATGCTCACTGTGTAGGTGACAGTCCTTTTGATCAGGCTAGCATGTGTACCTATCAACACTGAACCCGTATGGTAAACAACATAATCCCATACTCACAATAACAGCAGCAAGTTTCAGGTAATGCATGTTTGAAAATTTGACACTTAAGAAGAGGAATAGTGGCCCTGATCAATGTGAATTTGACGCTGCCTTAGCATTGTCACACATGGTGCAAAGTCTAAGCACATCTAAATTAGTTTGTTATCTAATCTTGTCGTGGATGGCTATAGTGTAAGGGAAATGGTGCTAAGGCAGCGTTGTTGTTTCATCCATCAGGGCCATTGTATTATCTGGATTTTGAGCAGGAGTGCATGTGCTATTCGATGTTGATAGTAAGCTGATTTATTGTACATACGCCACACAATGCTGACACTGATGGTTGCCTGTTACATTTTTACAGCTGCCAACATGAACAGCAGCCAACTCTGTGCATTTCAGAAGAGGGCAGTGCGCTATATGCACATTTTGGCAGTGGAATCTGGGTTCAGGAGGATGGCACGCGGCTATCGCTCCGAGCGATCCACTGGTGAGTGGCGGGTATTCAGCCAAGGGGGGCCAACACTGCCCACATGGGCCAGACCAAGCGCAACAGCTGTGCAGGGGCCCACAGCTGCCAACATTAACATTGCTCCAGCTGCTGCACCCACAAGTACCATCACACAGCCAACCACATCAGCTGCCATTAACATGAATGCCATAAAAGATTTTCAGAGGGATGTATAACTGGTTCTCCAAAAGTTGGACTCCATTGAGCAGGAGGTGGCCAAGAATAGCAAGGCCCTCAAGAATATAAAAAAAGACTCAAAAGGGCCAACCTCTGAATTACATTATGTCACTCCTCCCAACTTAACTCACCTCCCTCCTCTTTTTCTACTTTTTTTGTGGGTATTAGGGTGTTAGTTCTAGGTTACAATAGGTTAGTGGGTTAGTTAGGATAAGTAGGTTTGGGGGGTGGGTGTACTACGTTTTATATTTTACTATGTGGGTGGGTGGGGGGGTGATGTTGGGGCTTTTATATGTTTATAAAAAATATGTATAAAAAAAGAAAAATACATATTTTTTAGTCATAGTTAGTAAATGTGTAGTTTAGTGTGTGTTGTCCTGCATGTGTCCTGTGATATAAGGGGGTGGGGAGGGCGAATGTTTAGAGTGTGTCGTTAAATGTGTAATGTAAGTGTAGCATAGAGTAGTTAGGGTCTGTTGTGGGTTATGTATAGTTAGGATAGGGAAGATTAGGCTACTTGTTAGTTACTATTGTTTAATTGATTTATTTATCATAATAAATGTTATCGGGTACTGTTAGACCTGACAGCCTTAGGGTGGTCACCCCTAACTTTTTGCCTGCCTCCCTCCACTTTTTGGACACTGTTTTTGCTGGCTTTTGGACTCTGCGCACTTTACCACTGCTAACCAGTGCTAAAGTGCATATGCTCTCTCCCTTAAAACATGGTAACCTTGAATCATACCTGATTGGACTATTTAATTTACTTATAAGTCCCTAGTAATGTGCACTCTATGTGCCTAGGGCCTGTAGATTAAATGCTACTAGTGGGCCTGCAGCACTGGTTGTGCCAATCACTTAAGTAGCCCCTTTTCCTTGTCTCAGGCCTGCCACTGCAAGGCCTGTGTGTGCAGTTTCACTGTCACCTCGACATGGCATTTAAAAGTACTTGCCAAGCCTAAACCTCCCCTTTCTCCACATATAAGTCACCTCTAATGAGTGCCTAGGTAACCCCTAGAGCAGGGTGCTGTGTGGGTGAAAGGCAGGACATGTACCTGTGTAGTTTACATGTCCTGGTAGTGTAAAAAGTCCTAAATTTGTTTTTGCACCACTGTGAGGCCTGCTCCCTTCATAGGCTAACATTGGGGCTGCCCTCATACAGTATTGAAGTGGTAGCTGCTGATCTGAAAGGAGTAGGAAGGTCATATTTAGTATGGCCAGAATAGTAATATAAAATCCTGCTGACTGGTGAAGTTGGATTTAATATTACTATTCTAGAAATGCCACTTTTAGAAAGTGAGCATTTCTTTGCACTTAAATCTTTCTGTTCCTTACAATCCACGTCTGGCTGGGCTTAGTTGACAGCTCCTTGTGCATTCACTCAGACACACCCCAAACACAGGGTACTCAGCCTCACTTGCATACATCTGCATTTTGAATGGGTCTTCCTGGGCTGGGAGGGTGGAGGGCCTGCTCTCACACAAAGGACTGCCACACCCCCTACTGGGACCCTGGCAGACAGGATTGAACTGAAAGGGGACCTGGTGCACTTCTTAGCCACTCTTTGAAGTCTCCCCCACTTCAAAGGCACATTTGGGTATAAAACAGGGTCTCTACCCTACCTCATCAGACACTTGCTGGAGAAGAAACCTGAACCAGAAACTACATCCTGCCAAGAAGAACTGCTTGGCTGCTCAAAGGACTCACCTGTCTGCTTTCTACAAAGGACTGCTGCCTTGCTGTTGGCCTGCTGCCTTGCTGAACTCTTGTCTGGCTGTGAAAGTGCTCTCCAAGGGCTTGGATAGAGCTTGCCTCCTGTTCCCTGAAGTCTCAGGACGAAAAAGACTTCTCTTTTTCACTTGGACGCTCCGTGCGGCGAAATTTTCGACGCAGAGCTTGTTCCGCGGCGAGAAAAACGCCGCACACCGATGCTGATCGACGCAACGCCTTCGGGACGACCGGAACTTCGACGCACGGCTTCGCAAGGACAACGCCGCCCGACCTCCAGAGGAGAAATCGACGCGACGCCTGCTGTGAGATCGAAATATCGACGCGCAGCCCCGCAGAACGACGCGCAGCCGGAAAACAAGCAGGAAAATCCACGCACAGACCCGGGACATCTGGTAATCCCCGCGAACAACAGAAAGAGACTGTCCGCGCTACGGAAAACGACGCACGACTTCCCCGCGTGAAAAATAACGACGTGAGCCCGTGTGTGCTGGGGAGAAATCGACGCACACACCCTTTTTCCACGTATCTCTTCTGCTGTGGCCCTCTGAGGAGATTTTCCACTCCAAACCAGGTACTTTGTGCTTGAAAGAGACTTTGTTTGCTTTTTAAAGACTTAAGACACTTTATATCACTTTTCAGTGATATCTCTACAAATTCACATTGCAACTTTATTCGTTTTGACCTACAATTATCCTGATAAATATTATATATTTTTCTAAACACTGTGTGGTGTATTTTTGTGGTGCTATATGGTGGTATTGTATGATTTATTGCACAAATACTTTACACATTGCCTTCTAAGTTAAGCCTGACTGCTCGTGCCACGCTACCAGAGGGTGGGCACAGGATAATCTTGGACTGTGTGTGACTTACCTGACTAGAGTGAGGGCTTTTGCTTGGACAGGGGGTAACCTGACTGCCAACCAAAAACCCCATTTCTAACAGGTACTCCCTTACTTCATGTGTCATATGCTTGGGTCTCAGGGTCTCCCCATGGGTGTATAGTGCAAATTGTGTGCTGTCCTGGGGACTCCGTCCTGCATCCAAATCCCTCTCTTGACATTTTCAACCCCTCCTTATGTCTGAGCTGTTATATTGGCAGCTTCATCACATCTACTTACCAGTGCACCTGCCATCCAGTGTTCCCACCACTCAATATGACTATGTTGACCATGTGTAGGACAGGATAGGTGTTGGAATTCAGCTAACATATGTGTTTGGTTTTGGGATGTTGGGCATTGTGGGACATGTTACAACTGCCTACATATCATTCCTATCCTGCTAAACTGACTAGTGGCACTAATGAATGAGTTTGAGTCCATCTGTTTCACACCAATGTGTTCTAGTGGTACTCCCAGCTGGCAAACTTGCCCAATTACTGTTTCACACCCATTCTTGCAGTATGTAGTGGGTGTAGCATACATGTTTCAAAACATATCACATATTCAGTGATTTTACTGTAGGGGATGAGGCCAACATCAACCTACAACATGTAGGCACCATGTGCATAGATATGTGCCCACATATTCATGCACTCTTGTACTGATAGTCTGTGACTTGAGACATGTTACACACATCACAAACACTAGGCATAGTAGAAGTGTCACAACACACATAAACATGATGTTGTATAGGTGGTGTTTATTTACAAGTGTAACAGTGCAAAGTATATACAATGTCCAGGTCTGTGACCCCATTTGTGGAATCCATCCAGTTGTGACAACACAAGCCCAGGGACATGGTACATGTATGGGTAAAGTGTCTTTCAGTGCAGGAGTACATAAATTGCCAACTGGAAAGTTAGCGACAATAGCAGTCCATAGCAGAGAGGTCAACAGTGTGTTAAGGTGAAGTGCATATCTGTCAGAGTGCCAACACTGGCATGATGTCAAGCACAGGACTAAAGAAAACACTGCCCATGTGGCATGGGCTGGTGCTACCAGGAACTCCTACGGGTGAAGATGATCTGTTTCACATCTTCATACTCCGATGTGTGTGGTGCCTCCTCTCCCCTTGATGGTGGTAGTGGGGAGGTAGAGGGGGCCACACACACCTCAGTGGTTGCAGATGTGGACTCCCAATTCCCGGCAGCTGCCATCTGCGGCACTACATATGGCACTACTGCAGCAAGGAGGAGCTGCTTTTTTTTAAGTATAGCTGCAACATCCCGGTGGTAGGCAGCCATGCCTGCCCTGAGGGAGACCAATTCCCGGTGCATGGAGTCCTTATTGTCCTCAGGCATGCTGCTGCCAGTTTGGGAGGGCAGTTGTTGTGGCCTCTCCCTCATGGCAGCAGCTATGTCCCTCAGACATGCCTGAATTCCACGCAATGGGAATGTGTGCGTCGGCTGGCTGCAGTCTGTTCTGTTGCCTTGACTGTGCACGTCCGCATCCCCTCAAGGTTGGCTGCCATTGTTTGCATCCCTACCGCACCTCCTTGGCCAGCTCCCGCTCAACTCCCACCACTGTCCTCTCGAAGCTGGTGCCTGTGTCCTTGGAGTCCTCTGCTGTGTCGGTGCTGGCAGGTCGTACTCCTGGGGTGCGAAGAGGGGCCTGTGGGATGTCTGCTAATTCAATACTCCCCCTTGAGACTGGAGGTGGTGTCTGCAAGAGGGTCTCTTGGCTGATAGTTGCCAGCTGATCATCCAGGTCATCAGGGGACTCTAGGACAGACAGATCCACAGGAGAGCCATCACACTCTGCAATGAGATGATGTAAAATCTATCTATCTGTGTTATGGCAGTTGACAAGTCATGTCACTGACTTGATATTTGAGGCTCATTGTCATAATAGGCCCATGTTGATGTAAAAGTGGTGCAGCACAGTGCTGTGCAATAGTAATCTGCACTGCACTGCTTCACTTTGGTGACACAAGATTGCAGTGTATGCAAGTGATTATGGGGCACCCCTGTGTTGTTCCCCATACTGGTGCAAGATTCAGCTGCCAACGTGATTGCAGGCATCCTTGTACCATCGTGCAAGGATGTATGGGTTGAGGGGTGTGACTGTTAATGTGCATGAAAGCGTCCTTTCATGCACATTAACAATCACCAATGGCACTTTGGCACTTCTGTGTGAGCTGTAGAATGCAGCACACTTGGAAGAGCCAAATCTTCATTTACATATGATTGTTTATGTGCATGGAGGAACACCTTCACTGTCTTAAACAATCATTTCTGGCATCTTGCTCTTCCTATGCATGCTGCAGATTGCAGCAGACATTGGAATTCAGAAATTAAGGAGGTACAAATGTATTCTTCCTCATTGCACCCTGCTAATGCCACCCCTAGGGCTGCCGTATTAGGTTGCGCCCAACCTCAAGTTTACAGTATTCCATTTATCTGAGGCAGCATTGAAATATATTGTGTGTTGCTGTGGCATGCCCACATCAACACCCATTGCACCACCTTCCACGCACTGTCATGATCAGGTGGCTATGTATTTACAAGGTGACATAATGCCATAAAAGTGTCTTAACGCTAACTTGTCAATACAGCGCAGTGCTTAGCACCACTGGTGCATCACTGAAAGTGACACTCCAGTGGCGTTAGGGGCCTATGATGTACCCATTAGTTCCAATGGATTGTTCAAGTACATCATAACTGCTGTCTACAGCCCTATGCCCAACCTGCATGTCACATGAATGGAAGCCCAGTTGCCACAATGGCCTGCATCATATCTTCTAAGTGTGTTGTTTATCCTTATTGTGTCCTGACAGCCTCTTATCTTGTTCTACTCTCCCTTTGCATCCATTTGTATGGTGTTGCCTTGCAACGTGTGTTGCTGTGCTCATGCCACAGTACCACACATGGCACTTTTCACCTGTCCCAGTCTTACATGTTTCACATACACCCATGCTGTGCTGAGACCTTGCACCACCACAGGGTTGGCATAGTCGCGACACTGTGCTCTTGTTGCCATTGATGTCTCCTCATGTTGTGATTTGTGTTTGTGTGCCACTTTGCATAGCACTCATGGACCTGGCAGAGTACTGTTTCTTCTCCTGTCGGAGTAGGTTGTTTACCTTACCGAACACCTATGTCCTCCCCCTAAATGCAGCCCTCCTTGCACTATGATACATGAGTGCAGCATGGTGATAGTACAGCTCATGTGACAAAAGTGCAGGTTTGAACCCAGGGATGGCCAATATGGGTATGACATTTCTGCTGTGTACATCATTCTGTATGTGACAGTGCCTGATGGCAAATGTGTCTATGAACAGTGCCAATTCTGAGGAGTTGTACTCAGGTCATGGCCTGAGGTAGGTTCATATTTCATGTGCAACAGTTCAAGGGGCACCTGACTGCCACTGTGTAATTGTTCACCCCCTACAGCACAGGTGGTGGTGGCAACTGTTGTGTGTAATGCCCCATGGGCCAATGGCCTGGACATGGCAGGTTACCAGCAGCTGACAGACTGGCTATGGCAAATTTGTGACACCAGACCAGTGAAACGTTCAACACTACCCTCCAGGTATATTTCCAAATTTCCTCCAACCTTTGCATGGCGGTGTAACCCCCATGAAATAGTTGTTGGTGAAGTGATGTGGTGTGCACAGCCCATGTACTTGGCATGGGCAGTGCAGGGTATCCCATACCTTGGCCCTTTGCCCTTTCCACTGCCTGATTTGCAGGGCTGGGTGCAGCGTGTCCTGTTACACCCAATGCAGGCCACAACAGCCACTGACTCTATTTGATCCATCTATATTGTCTAGTGTGTGCCCCACAGAGCTACCATGTGCAGACATATTACCAGCCGCCATCCCAATGTGTGACTCATACTGCCACGTGCAGTGGGTACGCTGCACTGGCAGTCTTACCACCACCAGGCTTGCCCATGCACCATCCCCTGCCCGTTGATGTGGAATTAACCACCATTATGTAAAAGCCATACCCCATGTGTTGGTATGAGTGTGTTTATTTCCCAATTCCCATGTGTCTGACATGGTTGTGTCCAAATAGTTGTGGGCTCAGCCTGTGACTGTTGTGACATAGGGTTTGCTATCTGTGGTAAATATTTTGTGTATTGGCACATTTCAGTTCAGCATCAATACTGAACACAACTTTAGTTTAGTTGGTCTAGGTTGTGGCATGCTACCAATGATTCCAGTCCTGCCAGCTATACCGCCAGCACCTGTTGAGTTAATTGTTCCATGCACTCAGGGGACACCCTGACTGTGTGATGTAGGGATGGCTGCCTCATGTGGATGTGTTGTCTAAGTGTGGTGGTGCTACCGGCACATGCCTGGGTACTGTTGGGACAGTTGGAATGACTAGTGTGCTGTGCGTTTGGGCAATGAGGCAAGGCTGTTACAAAATGTTACAGCAAGGGACACCACTATGTAGTTGCCCCAGGAATGGTATTGAATGACTAAATGGTCTCTGAGGTCTTGGTCATGTTAGTGTTGTTGATGTGACTACATGGAAGGGATTTTGCGATATCACAACCAGTGGCACAGTGATTATACATGCCATCCATCCCATGTGCTGCATTTGTATAATTGGGTATTTAGGCCAGGTGTTCTAAATATGTCCAGGTTGTGTATGTTTCAATGGTGCATGGCACTCCCATGGCACAGGTACATGGGTAAGATTAAGTTGGCATGGTGCAAGTTGCTTAATGTACATTGTATCCCTCTGCGCTCCTTTGACATACATTGTGTGAGTCCTATGTGCCACCCCCTTTTTGAACTTGACATTTAAGCATATATTTCCCCCATGCATTTGTGGTGTTTCCTGGTATTCTGTGCTGTCCTGTCCTTGTATCCCTGTGACGATTTCTTTCGGGATGACCGCTGCAACCATCTCCTCCATCTCATCTATGTCCTTTTGCCGTGCTAGACTCCCACCTCCAGCTTGCAGTGCTGCCTTCCTATTCCGTGCCTTTTTTTCATTGGTCCTTCTCTTTCTCTCATGCCAGTGTTTCTTGCACTCAGTCACAGTTATCCTAACCTCTGCCAAACTGTTGATCTTATCCTCAATCTGCTGCCAGATTGCCTCTCTCCTTCCAATTGGCAATTTGGAGGTGGCGAAGAGTTGATTTTGATGCTCCGTCACCTCTCTCACCAGTATTTCATGCTCCTCTGCGCTGAAACGACACTTCCTCTTTTTCTTCTCCCTCCCCTGGGTCTTGTCTGTGTCATCCTGGCTGGCTCCTGGTTGACTGGGGCCTCCCTGGGGTCTCTCATGGCTTCTGGGATCCATTTTGGGGCTCGTTTGCACCGTTAGCCTCTGTTTTTACGCTATTGCGGACAAAAGTGGTGCATTTCTGCTTTGCGATGTGTTTCCATGTTGTAAACCAGATTAGGGCAATTTTTCCTCCGTTAACGTAATTTTGCCTTACGACAAGGCGCAATGTTTAACGTGGGAAAAATGACTCTAAACATTTTTTAGTGCCACCCAGTGTCAAAGTATAAATTTGATGCCTGAGTGGCGTTAAAAAATGGCGTGAGTCAGCGCTAACCTTTTTGACGCAAAACTGCATTAGCGCAGTTTTGCGTCAAAAGTATAAATCAGAGCCTAAGGCCCTCATTACAACCTTGGCGGGCGGCGGAGGCAGCCCACCAAGGTTGAACCGCCGAGCAGCCGCCTATGCGGCTACAAACCCAGCCCAGCGGGGATGTCGGCCGTAACATTGCAGCCGGCTCCTGATGGAGCCGGCGGTGTTGCGGCCATGCGACGGGTGCAGCTGCACCCATCGCGCTTTTCACTGTCTGCTGTGCAGACAGTAAAAAGCAGGGTGGGGCTGTGCCTGGGGGCCCCTGCACTGCCCATGCCAAGTGCATGGGCAGTGCAGGGGCCCCCAGGGGCCCCACAACTCCCCTTCCTGCCAGCCTTTCTATGGCGGTCTCTACCGCCATGGACAGGCTGGCGGGAAGGGGAGTCATAATCCCCAGGACAGCGCTGCAGTAGCCAGCATGTTTTGAATATTATGAAAGGTGTCCCTGGGCAGCAGTGAGGGGGAATTTTCTGAGACTTCAGTCAGGAGTGGACGTTAACTGCCTGACCTGTCCCGTGAGGGTGGAAAATCTCATTCTCTCAGTTGAACAGGGGTCATCAATTTGCTGGCATGAGAAAAATGACGAGCAGTGATAGGCCCTAAGGTGATGAATTTTGACTTTTATTCTTTGCTTGGCAGTTATGCTATAATATAATCATATATATTTGCTGTGTACATTGCAATTGAGAATCACTTTGATATATTTTCCTTTCATTGCTGTGACTTTTTTTAAACATGTGCCTCCAACCTACTAATCTCCTCTCTCAGGAACCTCGTGGTGAAGTAATAATAAATGTATTTTTTAAACTAAGAAGTGCATTCCAGAGATTTTCATCAGCTCGGTCATTAGTGAAAGCAAAACATTTTGGCGTAGCGTCAGTCTGGGAGTGGAATTGGCGATTGGAAGTACACGATTTAAAAGTGTAATTGTTTTTGCTGTTTAGAGAATTAAAGGAAGCACCGCAGACCATTTTTGAAAATGCATGTGAAGTTAAAGTGCCTTATGGTGCTATGACAAACATGTTTTCTTGTTTATCAGGACTTCCTAATATTTGGGATGAGTGCCTGGATAAAACAAAAGTGTTTTCATATTTAGAAAAGGTGCTTTTTGAAAGAAATTGTGTCCCTTTTGTTCTTGACAGAAGGGTTTGGATACTTTTGTCTGCTTACAGAAAAATACATGAGAGATGTGAACAGTTAGAACATGAAAATAAGAACTTACGTGAGCAAATTAGCCTGAACAAATTATTGCAAGTTAAAGGTGAAATTTACAAAGCTGTTACAGGTGAATCTAGCTTTTCATTTTCCAGTAATGAAGAGGTTACAAAAAGGTGGGGGCCAGTGTGAGCCTCATGAGCAGAGCATAGTTCTCCGTGCGCAGAGCAGCCCACAGTTTTTGGCAGGAGTTGAAGAGCATTCTTTAAAAGATTACACTGAGCAAGAAGTTGACGATGTTATATTCAGACCACTTTTGCAAAGTACGATGTGTATAATTAATTCAGCCAAGACAGAGGTACTGTCACAAAATGTGCAGTTTCTGGGAATTCAGTGGAATCCAGAAAATAGACAGATATTGTCACAGGTAAAACAAAAGATTTTAGAGTTTCTTACTATTTGCACTAAGCAAGAGACACTGAGTTTCATGAAATTGGTTGATTTTTGGAAACAGTATAGCCCTCATCAGAGTAAAATCTTAACCCTTTGGTACAAAGTAACTAGGAAAAATATGAGTTTGAAGGGAGTGAGGAGCAGCTGTGTGATTTTGATTTGGTGAATGAAATAATTCAACAGACTTCAGATTTGTGCGCAGTGCAAGAGGGAAACACTGATTTACATGTAAATCAGGAACAATATGTAAACTTGAGTATGTGGCCGAAACAGGGGAGGACAAGGGTGCCCCTGTGGCTTTGGATTAGAAAACTATCTGACTTTGTGGAGTGCTGTCCTCCTTTTGAAAAACAGCTTTTGACTTGTTATTGTGCTCTAGTGAATAATGAGCAAATGACATTAAATTATAATGTAATTCTGAAATCTGAAATATCATTCATGCAGTGGGTGATGAGGTCACCTAAATCTCACAGTATTGGACAGGCACAAGAGGCTAGTATCATACTTTGGATCTGGTACCTGCAAAACAGGGCTTGAGTAGGACCGACAGGCACTGCAGCCCTACATGAACAGGGTGTCACAAGCCCCTTTACGGGATGAGGAGAGGGTGCAGGGATTATCACAGGTAAAAGAGTTCCCAGTGAAATTGAGTGCACCATTTTAATTCTTGTCCCCTGAGGATAGAAAGCGTGTTTGTTTTACTAATGATTCATTTAAATACGTGAGTACTAAGAGACATTGGAAAGCAGTGTTATACAATCCAGTTACTGAAACGTTGTCTATCACAGGAGAAGGAAAAAGTAGCCAATATGCAGAGTTGTACACTGTGTGTGAGGTTCTAAAGCAAGAGCTGGTTGAGACGTGTCATTTTTACACTGATTCTTGGTTCACTGCCAATGGATTAGCCATTTGGCTTTCCACATGGCTTGCCCATAATTGGTTCATTGATTCAAAGGAGGTGTGGAGCAAAGAGTTGTGGCAGGAAATTTGGGAAATGTTAAAACAGAGTAAAGTCACAGATGCTTATTGTCCCATTGACTCATCAGAACGCTGGTTCAATTCCCTTGCAGACAAAAGTGCAAAGACAGAAGTGTCAACCCAGAATTCTGACTTGGTGAGGATGGCTAAGTCGGCGCACCAGAAATGTGGACATCTGGGAGAGAAAGCCACTTACAGGTGGGCAGAGATTAGAGAGATGCATATTCCCCTAGATTTGATAAAAACTGTGATTTTGCAATGCCCTATTTGTCAACACACAACAGAGATCTGTCCCACAAACAGTCAAAGATCAGTTGTGGAGAGGAAATTTACCAAGACAGATATGACAAATTGATCAGGTTCTAAGGGGAGTGATTGCTGCAGATTACCAAGGCGAAATCAAAGTTATTCTGATAACTAGAAGTGATTCATTCATACAGATTGGAGACAGAATTGCCCAACTTGTCATAAGTGCAGTGAATGGAGGTTTGGTAAGGAAGGAGTCTGCCCCAGCCCTTCTGACAGTGCAAGGAAAGGGAAGCTGTGGTGCAGCAGATAAAAACCTCAGTGCTAAGGAGTGGGTTGAACCCCCAAATGGCCCTCTAGAACCTGCAGGAATTATAGCAAAGGGCCCCAATAACATCCTGCTGAATATAAAACAAGGAAAGGAAAAAGGAGAGCACATTTCAGATGACAAATGTTGTTTGCAAGAAAAGTCATACTTTTTTCTTTTGCAGATCCTACTACGTCTTGCCACTGACCATGAGTGTGCTCTGTGGTTTCCCTTCGGGCATTTGCGTGTGGGGTCGGGGGAGGGACCGCACCCCCAAACAAGTGTGTGCTTCCCTTATTATCCGTGTGTGTACAGCAAATGAGTTGTACTACCCTCTGATAAGCCTAACTGCTCAACCACACTACCACAAAAGAGAGCATTAGCATTATCTATGTTAACTCCTGTCAAGCCTCCAGGGAACCCATGAACTCTGTGCACACTATATCTTGTTTTGATAAAGTATATACACACACACCCAGCTTCCTACAAATGGTCAATACCTAAACAAGAAAACAAACACTCATTGCTACTTCTATATATCACTTTATTGGTCATACACACCAAGAATGAACCCCACCTATTGGTTAACACACTATTTCCTGGATGACTGCCTCACCGTAGAGATGTGTATATACGAGTTTATGTCTAGAAAACAAATGTATTAAGAATCATGAACTTAGAATATGAGAATGGCAATAATATAGCCATCTAAAGCATGTGTGCAATAATTAATTTGTATTGTTACCTGGTGATTAAAATATAATTTTATATGTCCATGACATTTCTTTTATGTCAACAAAAAATACAGAACTGTTACTTTACACTCTTTAGATTCCTTCCTCCAATAGAACAAAATACTGATCTTTCAGTTCAATGAATTAATTTTTAGAACTAGAAAAGTTCTATTTTTAATCACTAGATGGCAATGTTGATCCTTCCTGAACACAAATAGAAGCAAATAGTTTCAACGGGGTTTCTGAGTTCCAGTCTCTTTAAATCATGAAAAATAAACATAAAGATTATTGGCTTCAGCAAGCTGCATTAGTCTTTTCAGTAATTAGCAGCACTTCCTGAGTTCCAGTCTCTTTAACTCTCACTAGATAAACACAAAGGATATCCATCCAGAAACTGGAGTAATCCTTTACTTAAGTAGCAGAAAAAAATAAAATCTGTTTTCCTCCAGGCAGTAAAGAATCCGTGAAGCAGAATATCAAGAAAGGCAGAGATGGCACATCCTTCTTCAGCAGCTGACACAGCAACAATTGGGAAGCACAGATCTCTGTTCCATCTCTGTTTAAATAGTCGCCACAATGGAACACGTGACTGCAGACTAGACTTCAGATCCAAAGGCACACACAACGTGTCTGCCACACGTGCGCAACAGTTCAATTATACTGAATCCTTTCTTGTTTCTTGAATGTGTACAGAAGTAATTGGAGTAATTGAATGCTGAGAAACGACCATCTGCGATTCCACCCTTTCTTGTCCTGACTCTAATTGCAAATAAGGGTATATTTCACATATTTCTTCTGAGTCCCGACAGTTACAGAGCAACTGCTACTTAAGAGGATGCTGTGTGGTCAGCCTCAGCCTGGCTACCTGATAAGAGGACAGAATTGTCCATCTCAGAGGATATGGACATACTGCTATGAGACTAGAGATTGGAAACCAAGCATTTCGAGGCTGGGACAGTCAGTGTAATTTCTACTTATCCCTCACTACCTGATTTTGTTCCGTTGGACATTCTGGAGGGGCGAGGGGGGCCCCTGGGAGAGCGCACCCTGGTAGGTATAGGCACAGTGGTCATGAAGCACCACATAGGAAATCTCATTTGTCACCGATTCTTACCAAATGGCACTCCGCAAATGGACATGTGGAGGAACCCATATTGACAGCTAGAGGCTGCCCCCGCAAACATGGGAAAATATGGGGGAGATGGTGGTCATACTACATTATGGGCAATAATTGTAGCAACATATAGCCTTTTCTAATACCTATCGCTGTGATAACACATTTTTGAACTGTAGATTGTTGTTGTTCTTTACGTAAAGTCAATACAATTTTGATTATGGAAAAAAAAAACATGGCTCCTCTAAGTCTCGCCACTCCCACTGTTCAGAGTAACATAATGCCCTGGGTTCCTCCAGGGGGTAAATTCAGTCTGCCACCATTGAACCGGTTCCGACCTGCCTTCCAACTCAGCCTGCCTTTCCTGGCCTCTCCCCTGACTTTCCTTGGTATACTGCTGGCAGATTCATCACGACTTTACCACTTGACCTCATCCCGAGATCAGGGCCGACAGTAACACCACTTGAGAAGCCACAGCCCATGCCATTGCCCCGATCGAGGACGGCAGTGCGTTTGCCACCAAGGCCTGAGGAGGAGCAAATAGTCTTTTTGGATATCGCACGGACTTCGAATATACCCACATCCTGACTGAGAGTCACATCCACAATGATTTCATGCATATGCCAATAATGATGATGATGTTAATACCTCATACAATGAGAAATACCTATTTTTAGTCCTTCAGGATGCCGGTGGCTTAAACGCATCACCTGACATTGGTCTTCACTTCCCCTTACCTAATTTGGCTAGAGAAGTGTCTGTCTCATTTGCCACTGTCATCAGGAGAACATCACCCTGACCACCACTGAAGCCCACCACTGAGATCAAGACAAATCGCTTAACGGGGGTACTTCACCAAGGACAAACAACATAGTAGCCTCTCTTCCCTTTTAACAAGGCCCTCATGGACACACTGTTTTGACATGTGGGTCAAACCAGGATTTGGCCCTCCAGTGAACAGGCAGATTGCAGGGAACCACAGGCATGCCTCTGGAGACCCTGCATACCTTCTCCTACATCCTTTACCAGAAAGTCTGGTGATACAGGTCTCTACCAGCTGACTGAACCCAAGTCCGTTCCAGACTTTACCCCCAGATAAAGAGTCAAAATGCATGGAGACTTTTGAGAAAAGAATGTTCTCCTAGGCTTGCCTCCTCTGAGATCAATTAATATCACCTCCTGTGGAGATACTTGCATGCGTGGCGGGACATGGTGACAGATATCTTGCCAACAGTCCCAGATAGTGTTCAACCTAACAAAGCCTCTCATATAAGCTGACCAGGGCGATGCAAAGTACTTTATAAGATTAGGCCTGGACACTAGGGACTACTTGGGTAGAGCAGATCCACTCCACTGGGTTTTCACAGTCGAGACCAGTGTGGTGCTTTGGAGCCCCGCTTGGATCCACTCCACTAGGTTTTCAAGTAATGTCAAACAGTTACTCTTGGACATGCCATTCGATGACTCTTGTCTCTTTAGAGACAAAGGCCCATATTTATACTTTTTGACGCTAAACTGCGCTAACGCAGTTTAGCGTCAAAAAGTTTTGCGCCGGCTAACGCCATTCTGAAGCGCCATGCGGGCGCCGTATTTATTGAATGGCGTTAGCCGGCGCAAGCAGACCGGCGCTGCCTGGTGTGCGCGAGAAAAACCACGTACACCAGGCAGCGCCGGCGTAGGGGGAAAATGGCGCATGGGCGTCTTAAAATGGGGCAAGTCAGGTTACGTCGAAAAAATCGTCGTAACCCGACTTGCGCCATTTATTTTCGACGCCCATCCCCCATCAACATGACTCCTATCATTGTAAAGATAGGAGTCATGCCCCCTTGGCCAATGGCCATGCCCAGGGGACTTCTGTCCCCTGGGCATGGTCATTGGGCATAGTGGCATGTAGGGGGGCACAAATCAGGCCCCCCTATGCCAAAAAAAATTATTAAAAAAAAATAAAAAAATACTTACCTGAATGTCCCTGGGGTGGTTCCCTCCAGCCTTGGGTGTCCTCCTGGGGTGGGCAAGGGTGGCAGGGGGGGTCCCTGGGGGCAGGGGAGGGCACTCTGGGCTCATTTTGAGCCCACTTGTCCCTTAACGCCATGCCTGACCCAGGCGTTAAAAAGCGGCGCAAATGCGCCGTTTTTAGCCACGCCCACTCCCGGGCGTCTCTTTTGCCCGGGAGTATAAATACCACGTAAAGGCCTGGGAGTCATTTTTTAGACGGGAACGCCTCCCTTGCATATCATTAACGCAAGGAAGGGGTTCACGCTAAAAAATGACGCACATTCCGGGAACTTTGGCGCTATTTGCCTCTAACGCCATAGTATAAATATGGCGTTAGTTGGCGTTAGTTTAGCGTCGAATTTGCGTCGAAAAAAACGACGCAAATTTGGCGCAAACGGAGTATAAATACGGCCCTAAATACGGCCCAAAGCGACTGAGACCGAGAGTGCTTTACGGACTACAAAGCAACAGCGTGCTCTCTTGGGCTGGCTCCACCTCTGCTGCAGTTTCTCCAGCTGTTTAACCCTTTTCGATACATCCGAAGGAGTTACAAGCAGATGGAACATCAAACCATGTCTCAGCAGCAACAATCCTGTGAAGCCTTTCAAGGCAGAAGCTGGGGATCCAGCTGCCAGCTTCCAGACCCCCAGGGGCAATGTTCTACCCGGTCCTCTGCTCCTCCTCTCCAGCTGCCTCACAACTGCTTTAAGTCACCCTCCACAACACGATTGCCTGGTGGGCCACATCACATTTTACCTCCATGGGTGGTATTTCCATTATTTTCTGGTGCCGAAGAAGGATGGATGACTTTGCTTTGTCCTAAATCTTCACTTTCTAAACTTCTACCACTGAAAGGACAAGTTCAAAATACTCACCTTGGCCCAAGTCCAGTCTGCCCTTGACCCGGTCAACTGGATGGTGGCGCTGGATTTGCAGGATGCATATTTTTATATCTCCACTCTGCAGTCCCACCGATGCTACCTGCGGTTTCAGGTAAGCTACATGCACTTTCAGTTCTCAGTGCTCCCTTTCATTATTACTAATGCACATTGGGTGTTCACAAAGGTGTTGCTGGTGGTCGTTGCCCATCTGTGAAGGGTGGGAAAGCCAGTCTTCCCATACCTCAATGACTGGCTGCTGAGGGTGGGCCTGCCTCAAACAATCATAACCCACCTTCAAATAGCCACCAACTGATTGACATCACTGGGCTTTCGCCAAACGGTTGACATCACTAGGCTTTTCTACCAACATGCCAAAGTCACACCTGACTCCTTCACAATTGCTCTTCTTCATTGGAGCCATCCTGGACATGGTGCTCTTCCGAGCCCTTCTCCGCCTCAACAGTTCCAGGACATTCAGGTTATGATCCTGATTTTTCAACCCTTGACCAGAGTCTCAGTGAGAGGGGCTCTGAGACCTCTTGGCCTCCTGCATCCTGCTGATGGGCCACACTAGGTGGCACGTGTGGGATCTGAAGCTTCACTGGGCTCAGTACCTAGGGACCCTTTCAGATTACATCTAGGTGTCAGAAGAAACTGCAAAATACAGGCAATGGTGGCTGTTAAATTGCAACTGGAATGGTGGAAGACCCGTCTGGTCATTACAGATGCATCACTGCTGGTTTAGGGAGGTCATCTGACAGAGGTGGACATCAGAGAACACTGGTCTTTGGCGGAAGCTTCCACATCAACTTGTTGGAGCTGCAGGCAATTTACTTGGCACTGAAAGCATTCTTCTAGACTATCTAGGGAAAAAGGTACAGGTTCTAACAAACAACACTACCACAATGTGGTACTGCAACATACAAGACAGAATAGAGTCATAGGTTCTGTGCCAGGAGACCCTATGCCTATTGAAGTGGCTGAATGGCCAGAATATCTCACTGGTCACAAAACACGTGACAGGATCTTTAAACACGAGGCTGAACGACTCAGCAGACGTTGCCAAGGAGAACATGAACGGTGGCTGTCCTCTGACATGTCAAAGGGTGTCTTCCAACAGTGAGAGGAACCCTGGCTCATTCTTTTTAGTTCTAGACTGTATTCACTTTGATTGGAGCTCAGGCTCCTTATGCCTTCCTGTCTCTACCTCTCCTGACAAGAGTTCTGAAGAAGATCAGGAAGGACTGGGCCCAAGTCATCCTAGTGGCCCTGGACTAGGCAAGGAGAGTGTGGTACCACAACGGGAACTAAGTGCTGCACCTCTGAGAACACCTCCTATTGCAGCAGCACGGCAGTGTCCTGCACCTGAAACTGCACAACCTACATGGAGATTTACAGACAACAGTTAATGGCTTTCGATCTTCATCCCAAAGTAGTTGGTGTAATCTTGGCAGCCAGGTGTCCCTCCACTGAAACTGTTTACATGGGACACTGGAAGAAGTTTGTTGTGTGGTGCTCTTCTTGGAACATCTAGCCTTTAGAGGCACAGTTGTCTTTTGCTGGCCCAGCAAAGCCTTGCCGTGGCAAAAGTTAAGGGTTGCTTATCGGCCCCTCTGCCTCTTTTCTCCTCCCTGATCAGCCATCATTGTTGAAATTACCTGGTGTGATTCATTTCTTGAAAGGGCTTCTTCATATGTTTCTGTGAACACCTTTTGTGATGCCTCAATGAAAGTTCAATTCAGTTCTCACTTATCTTGTGTGTGCCCATATAAACCAATGCAGAGCTATTCTCTCTACCTGCTCATGCTGAAGATCATCTTTCTCATAGCAATCGCGTCAGCTCAACGTGTGAATGAGCTACAAGTGCTGTCTGGCCAGCTGTCATATACCACCTTCTTTCCAGATAAGCAGGTACCTAGGACAAAAGCAGTGTCCATACTAAAGGTCATCACGCCCTTTCACATGGCAGTCTATTACCCTGCCAGCTTTCTTAGCCCCACTTCACCCATCTAAAGAGGATGAAAGACTCCATCGCCTTGATTTTGTGAGAGCCCTGAGCTTTTCCATCGAATGCACCAAGGAAAATCAGGAAAAAGGTCAGCTCAATGTGGGTCTTTCAGGTGCGAAAACAGCAAAGTTCTGCAGAAGAGAACCATCTGTAGATGGATTGTTTTATACATTGAAATGTGTTATAGCCTGGCCAAGTTACAGCCTCCAGAAGGTCTCCCTGCTCATTGCACCAGAGCAAAGGCTGCTACCCCTGTGCTGGCCTTGGACATCTATCAGGCAGATCTGTGGGCATCAGTTCACACATTCAATAAACACTTCTGCCTAGATAGCCACGTTTGGTAGGAGGGGCATTCTGCCTGGTCTGTCTTGCAGGATTTTCCAGTCTGAGACATTCCTCAGACCCCGACACATGGGGAGGTACTGCTTGGAGATCTATTTACAAGGTGTGGAATCTGCAGTTAGAAGTATCAGTCACAAATAAAAGTTACTTATCCTGGGTAAAGCTCTTTCTGATGGATGTTTTTCTAACTACAGATTCCGTGCTGACCCACACTCCTCTGTGGAATGGATTTATCTAGTCCATGGTAATAAGATTCCAATCTAGAGATCAGTACACTGGTACAATCTGATTTCCAATAGCTCTGCCTCCAAAGGCACGGAGAGAGATCATAAACTTGCATAAGCATGTGGAAGTGGCAGTTAAGTAGGGGCCAAGTTATCACATCCAGAGCGGGACAGGCTTGACGCAGAGCTGCAAGATGCCACCTACTGACACACAAGGGAATTGCTGAGAAAGTTCTGTGGATCCAGATTGGTGTCTAGGGGTATTCACAAGGTAAGGACTCTGAGTTAAGATAGAGTATCCACTAGAAAGAGCGTTACTGAAGATAAGTAACTTTTTTGTTTCCCATATTTACAAAACCCACCAGTAATAGTCCAGGAAAACTACAGCTGTGATTTTTTAAGACTGCTATCTCCACATTGCAAATGTTTTTTTTTCTTTTTTCTTGAAAAACCCTTTCCATATATCCCAACCAGGTGTGGCAGTCATATCCTCCCTTTTTCACCCTGGAAGGGGGTTCCTAAGGGGCATATTTATACTTGTTTTGCGTCGAATTTGCATCATTTCTTTTACGCAAATTAGGTGCAAAGCTAACTCAATATTTATACTTCGGCGCTAGACCTGTCTAGTGCCAAAGTTATGGAGTTATGGAGTTAAAGTCATTTTTTGGAAACCTACCTTGCATCAATGAGAGGCAAAGTAGGTGTTTCCTGTGCAACAAATGACTCTATAGCCTTAGTGCCATATTTATCCCCCTGTGCTAAAATCATGCATGGGGAGGGAGGAGGGGTCAAATAATGGTGCAAAGCTTGCTTTGCACCATTATATAATGCCTGGATCAGGACAGTCATTAGGGGACCTGTGGGCCTATTTTCATGGTCTAACACCATTGAATAAGCCAACAGGTGCCCTTCCCAGGCCCCAGGGACACCCCGACCCACACCAGAGGGACAGAGGAGGATGGGGGACCTCATCCTAGGTAAGTATAGGTAAGTACAGGTAAGTATTATTTTAGAGGACCCTGGTCCCCTGTGCTGGCCACTGGGATGGTGGGCATGACTCCTGTCTTTTCTAAGTCAGGAGTCATGTGTATGGATGGTTTTGCGTCAGAGAATGACGCTAGGCTGGTTAGAGTTATTTTTTTACTCTACCCTGCCTAACATACGTTTTTGGTGCAAAACCCCCTTCTTCCATACCACCAGCCCCACCCGGCTAACATAATATTTTTTTTACACTAGCCTACCCTTGGACCGGCTTACACCATTCCATAAATATGGTGCCTGGCTGGTGCTCAGAAATGGTGCACGCTGGTGCTAAACTTTTGGTGCAAAACTGCGTTACTGCAGTTTTGCACCAAAAAGTATAAATATGTCCCTAAGTCTCTTTAATGGCATAACACTATGTTTGTATTTAGGGTGGGAAAGGGTCAAACAAGTTTCTAAATGCTCACAAACTCATGTGTCCTTGGGGATCTCTAAATGACAAGGCAAACCACGGCTTGCTTCTTACATTCACCATCCTTGCAAAGTGTTTGCCTCCACACATTTTGTGCAAAATTACACAGTACTAAAGCCATTTATACCTGATAGATATTCTTTTTTGGTCTTACCTACCAAGCAGCTTTTTGCTGCCTGTAGGCGAAAGCCTCTGGTAGACCTTATCAAAAACCTACAGTGGGCTTACAGCCCACCAACCATTCATCATTGGTCAGCTTATTTGTCACTTATGTGCTTACCTTCTGTTCAGTGGCTTTCTTTCATCTTCCTGTATATTCCCTTTTACCTTTCTTTTGATTGGATGAGTTGTATCCTTTGACTGCTCACATTCAGGGAACTACTTTTTTCTTTTGCACTCAGCACTCCACGAATGTGCAGGTGTTTTCTGTCTCTCTCCCTTTGGTGCTGCTTTCCACTAGATACCTTCCTCCCCTTGTGTTCTCATCATTGCTCCCCACTCCTCCCAGGTTGTCTGTTAAAACAAAGCAATAGCTATGTTTTCACCTTTATAAGTGCAAACACTATGGGTAGTTTTTGTTTATTTCCTGCATTCCACATATTGAATGAGTGCAGAAGTCTTGTCACACAAAAAACTTTTATGCTGCTGGAAGAGGGGCTGACTGCTTCATTCACTCAGCTGGCATTAAAAGCAGAAGGTGTACCAAGCATAACTCAAAATAAGCCATCTCTTCTCCTGGATGCCCATTAATCATCTGCATGACGCAAGGGTGGCATAATCCTATGATAAATCTGGGCCCAAGTATATTTCATTTAGAGTCACCTCACTTAGCGCATCTAATCTCTTAGACATTCTTTTTTGCCGTTCTGTTCCCTTGGCTGATCAGACTGGCCTATAGGATAGTCTGGCAGTGTCCAATGAGCTGGTCTGACAGGTTAGTGTGTGGGCTGTTTCTTTGGCTGTTAGTGGGCCCGTGATATGGTCTGCTGGCCCAGTTTCTACTGTATCTCCCTGACATTAAAACAAACATTGCCTGCAGGAAGCTCACATCCATACCTTGCAAAACAATTATGCAGCGTGTCATTTCTAGTTCAGAACTGCCCCAATTTAGAAACATGGCCACTGCTTTAAGCTATCTTATTCAATAATTGAGGGCCACTTTTTTTTATGCCTGGGCCTATTTAATGTCACAGTCCGACCCCGGTCGTTATCATCTAATGCTCGATTTACATATCAAGGTCTGAGGAGAATAAACATACGATAATAATGAGCTATACATGTATATTGGGACAAGAGTGCATTTTTTTTTAAATGTCTTTAAGCACTGCTTTACGATGTGTTGTTATCTATCTGTGGGCTTTAAGCACGCCCACCTCATGCCCAGCAGGTTAATTTGTTTTTGGGCTTGTCTTTCAAAAATGCCTTGATGTTGTTGGTAAATGCCTTGCATTTGTCCTGCTTGGTTTGTTACCGCCTTGCAGACTGGCCCTGTCACGTGGCTTATTGCACGATCACCGATATACTTTAGTGTGGGTAAACTAAGTTTTCTCTTTTGTCTCTCCCCTTCGCATCGCGTGGCTATGGCACTTTCAAGCACGAACTCCATCTCCCCTTCGCATCGCACTCCATGGCTGCACTGATTCACCCATCTTCGGTTCTGTTTCAATCGCAGCCGCCTCACCAGTCCAAAACCATTTTCAAGTCCAGGGCATGCAACGCCTTCCTCAATGATGTCGGAATCAACAGCTGCGTGCGGGGCCCACCCAAAAATTCCGGCAGTTAACGTGGAAAGGCAGTAGTCCTGCAAACATCTGAAAACATTACGTTTTATTTTTATTTTTTAATTTTAATGTCATACAAACTCACACGCAACGTTCTATGGTTAATGTTTGTTTCACATTTGCTTAACACGATTCGCAATAGAAATGATATCTCTGGGTCGGTGTTAGAAATGGGGTTTTTGGTTGGCAGTTAGGTTGCCCTCTGTCCAAGCAAGAACCCTCACTCTAGTCAGGGTAAGTCACACACAATCCAAAATCAGCCTGTGCTCACCCTCCGGTAGCTTGGCACGAGCAGTCAGGCTTAACTTAGAAGGCAATGTGTAAAGCATTTGTGCAATAAATCATACAACACCATAGCATAACACCACAACAATACACCACACAGTATTTAGAAAAATATATAATATTTATCTGGGTATCTTCAGGTCAAAACGATCAAAGTTGCAATATGAATTTGTAAAGATATCACTGAAAAGTGATATAAAGTGTCTTAAGTCTTTAGAAAGTAAACAGAGTCTCTTTCAAACACAAAGTACCTGGTTTCTGGTGGAAAATCTCCTCAGAGGGCCACAAAGGAAGAGGTGCGTGGAAAAAGGGTGTGTGCGTCGATTTCTCCCCAGCACACATGGACTTGCGTCGTTATTTTCCACGCGGGGAAGTGGGGCGTTGTTTTCCGGCGCGCGGACAGTCTCTTTCTGTGGGTCGCGGGGATTACCAGATGTCCCGGGTCTGTGCGTGGATTTTCCTGCTTGTTTTCCGGCTGCGCGTCGTTCTGTGGGGCTGCGCGTCGAAGTTTCGATCTCACGGCAGGCGTCGCGTCGATTTCTCCTGCGGAGTCGGGCGGCGTTGTCCTTGCGAGGCCGTGCGTCAAAGTTTTGATCTCACGGCAGGCGTCGCGTCAATTTCTCCTGCGGAGTCGGGCGGCGTTGTCCTTGCGAGGCCGTGCGTCAAAGTTTTGATCTCACGGCAGGCGTCGCGTTGATTTCTCCCAGGAAGTCGGGCGGCGTTGTCCTTGCGAGGCCGTGCGTCAAAGTTTCGGTCGTCCCGAAGGTGTCGCGTTGATCAGCGTCGGTGTGCGGCGTTTTTCTTGCCGCGGAACAAGCTGTGCGTCGAAAAGTTCGGCGCACGGAGCGTCCAAGAGGAAGAGTGAAGTCTTTTTGGTCCTGAGACTTCAGGGAACAGGAGGCAAGCTCTATCCAAGCCCTTGGAGAGCACTTTTACAGCCAGGCAAGAGTTCAGCAAGGCAGCAGGCCAACAGCAAGGCAGCAGTCCTTTGTAGAAAAGCAGACAGGTGAGTCCTTTGAGCAGCCAGGCAGTTCTTCTTGGCAGGATGTAGTTTCTGGTTCAGGTTTCTTCTCCAGCAAGTGTCTGATGAGGTAGGGCAGAGGCCCTGTTTTATACTAAGTTGTGCCTTTGAAGTGGGGGTGACTTCAAAGAGTTTCTAAGAAATGCACCAAGTTCCCTTTCAGCTCAATCCTGTCTGCCAGAGTCCCAGTAGGGGGTGTGGCAGTCCTTTGTGTGAGGGCAGGCCCTCCACCCTCCCAGCCCAGGAAGACCCATTCAAAATGCAGATGTATGCAAGTGAGGCTGAGTACCCTGTGTTTGGGGTGTGTCTGAGTGAATGCACAAGGAGCTGTCAACTAAACCTAGCCAGACGTGGATTGAAGGGCACAACAAGATTTTAGTGCAAAGAAATGCTCACTTTCTAAAAGTGGCATTTCTAGAATAGTAATATTAAATCCGACTTCACCAGTCAGCAGGATTTTGTATTACCATTCTGGCCATACTAAATATGACCTTCCTGCTCCTTTCAGATCAGCAGCTGCCACTTCAACAGTGTATGAGGGCAGCCCCAATGTTAGCCTATGAAAGGAGCAGGCCTCACAGTAGTGTAAAAACGAATTTAGGAGTTTCACACTACCAGGACATATAACTACACAGGTACATGTCCTGCCTTTTACCTACACAGCACCCTGCTCTAGGGGTTACCTAGGGCACACATTAGGGATGACTTATATGTAGTAAAAGGGGAGTTCTAGGCTTGGCAAGTACTTTTAAATGCCAAGTCGAAGTGGCAGTGAAACTGCACACACAGGCCTTGCAATGGCAGGCCTGAGACAGGGTTAAGGGGCTACTGAGGTGGGTGGCACAACCAGTGTTGCAGGCCCACTAGTAGCATTTAATCTACCTGCCCTAGGCACATGTAGTGCACTCTACCAGGGACTTACAAGTAAATTAAATAGTCAATCATGGATAAACCAATCAGTAGTACAATTTACCCAGAGAGCATATGCACTTTAGCACTGGTTAGCAGTGGTAAAGTGCCCAGAGGTCAAAAGCCAACAACAACAGGTCAGAAAAAATAGGAGGAAGGAGGCAAAAAGTTTGGGGATGTCCCCGTCAAAAAGCCAGGTCCAACATGACCCCCTACCAGCCTAAAGCCAGGGGAGAACAATCACTATCCTGATGTACTTCCCTGTTTGAGGCGACAGAACAAGGACCCAGGCCCACAACAGCAGGGGCATGCTCCAGTTCTTCGCCTTCCTGACTCCAATTGGATCACTCTGTCCATACTCTCAGGGCCCACTAAGCCAACCCATGGGAACCTTTCTCCTTACCTGCGGATCCCATCTGTGCAGCACCTAACCTTACTTTGCTCACAGATGTATCCCAGGAGCAGGATAGTACCACCATGACCAACACAGTGGTGTTGCCCACTCTACCCCTGGGGTGTGACACTTGTCCCCTCCCCAGGGATAACTCTGTCCACCCGGACAGCAAGCCACAGTGATTACTGACAGCTGCCAGGGATGAGAGCCAGGCCCCAGGCCTCTCAAAGCTCTCCAACCACTGTGGCTGTGGAGAGTGGGGGGCGGTAGCCCCAGGTGCTGGGCACCCTTTAACCACTCTCCCTTCCACCAGGTCAGGGATGACAGCCTGAACCTGGTCCTCCCCTCTGGGGCTTTGTACCCTCCCTCCTGGAGCGGTACCCCCAGAGTCCAACATGGTCAGGGTGCTTACAGAAGTCACCCTGTACCATTCCTCCACCAGTGCAGGGCTGTTAACCTGCAACTGGCCCTCCAACCTGGGGCCTGTACCTTCAGGTTGGACTAGGGCCCGGGGTGAGGCTTCCCTCCCCCTGCCCTCCCTTCTGGGGTCCAGCACCCTCCAACTAGGAGTGGCCTCCTCAGAAGACAACATGGTAGGGGCACTGTTATCAGTAGCCCCTCCCTCCAGGTCCGGGGGGACACCCTGAACCTGGTCTTCCAGCCCAGGGTCTGTACCCTCAGACTGGATCACTGCCTGGCAAACCAGGACTTCCTGGGAGGCACACCTACCCCCCACCAGGTCAGAGTTTAACCTCTGCACCTGACCATTCAACTCAGAGTCACCAAAAGTTGAACAATTGCCTGGCACGCCAGGACTTCCTGGAGGGCACACTGACCCTCCACCAGGTCAGAGTTTAACCTCTGCACCTGACCATTCAACTCAGAGTCACCACCCTGAAGTTGAACAATTGCCTGGCATGCCAGGACTTCCTGGAGGGCACACTGACCCTCCACCAGGTCAGAGTTTAACCTCTGAACTGGGCCATTCAACTCAGAGTCACCACCCTGAAGTTGAACAATTGCCTGGCGCACCAGGACTCTCTGGGAGGCACACCTACCTCCCACCAGGTCAGAGTTTAACCTCTGAGCCTGGTTCCCCAACCCAGGGTCACCACCCTGAGGTTGGGCAATTGCCTGGCACGCCAGGACTTTCTGGGGGGCACACCTACCCCCCACCAGGTCAGAGTTTAACCTCTGAACCTGGTCATCCAACCCAGAGTCAACACCCTGAGGTTGGACAATTGCCTGGCACAGCAGGGCTTCTTGGGAGGCACACCTACCTCCCACCAGGTCAGAGTTTAACCTCTGAACCTGGGTATCCAACCCAGAGTCACCACCCTGAGGTTGGACCACTGCCTGGTACACCAGGACTTTCTGGGGGGCACGCCTACCCCCCAACAGGTCAGAGCTTAACCCCTGAACCTGGTTAGCCAACCCAGAGTCACCACCCTGAGGTTGAACCATTGCCTGGCAGGCCAGGACTTCCAGGGAGGCACACCTACCTCCCACCAGGTCAGAGTTTAACCTCTGAGCCTGGTTCCCCAACCCAGGGTCACCACCCTGAGGTTGGGCAATTGCCTGGCACGCCAGGACTTTCTGGGGGGCACACCTACCCCCCACCAGGTCAGAGTTTAACCTCTGAACCTGGTCATCCAACCCAGAGTCAACACCCTGAGGTTGGACAATTGCCTGGTACAGCAGGACTTCTTGGGAGGCACATCTACCTCCCACCAGGTCAGAGTTTAACCTCTGAACCTGGGTATCCAACCCAGAGTCACCACCCTGAGGTTGAATCTTTGCCTGGCATGCCAGGACTTCCTGGGGGGCACTCTCACCCCCCACAAGGGACACACCGTCCCCAAGGGCCACACAAGAGTCTGGTTGGCGCATGTCTCCCGACCTCTGCCCATCCGGCAGAGTCTGGGTTTCCCCCAAACCAGAAACGGTTTCACCTGGGTCATTCCTGGGGGGATCTGCTCTCAGAGCTGTCCCCTGACTCTCAAGGTCCTCCACTGGGGTCTGCAACCCCCTCTCAACCCTATGTCTGGACTTCTGCACCCCCTCCCTAGGAGGGGTACTGCCAGACACCAGAACTGTTGGGATGCTGGCTACAGTCACCCCCCCAAGTTCTTCTGACACTGCGAGGCTTCCCTCAAAAGGTGGCCCTACGGTACAGGCTAGGCTTCCCTCCTGGTGTTCCCTCATGGAACCCTCTAGGACCTGGGACCTACCTGGGACACTACAATCCTCTCCCACCACACTCGGTTGGGAACCACCTAGACCACTCCCTTCAGGAGCACCCCCAAATGCCTCTTCAGACTCTCTGGTACTCACCCAGAAGTCTGCCTCCATTGTAAGTTCCCTGGGGTCAGAGAACTCACACTCCACCTGGTGTTGGCGTAGCTCTGGAAAATAAGGACCAGACATATGCTCTCCAGCAATTACATCACTCTGCCCTTCACATGTATTAACCACAGTACCCTTCACCCAACCACCCAGTAACTCAACCTTGGAAAAGCACTCTACTTCACCCTTCTGAGACTGGTGAGACAGTATCTGTCTGTCCCTGACACTCAACCCAAACTCTTCTGGGATGTCTCTACACTCTATATCCAGGACGTCCACCAGGGGGGAACCCTTTTCTCTGTCACTCTCTGCTAGAGTCAGTAAAGTGTCCCTCCCCCCAGTAGGAATATGACTCCCTGTGCCAGTTCCCCAATCCTTCTCAGGGACCCTGTGCATAACGGGAACTACCTCATACCCTTGAACTGCCTGGGGTGTGTCAACTCCCTTCTTCAAGTTGGGCACCACATCTCTGGGCTTGTGCCCTTCTTCAGCAGTACTAGATGCAAGATTTTTGCTGCCACCATCTGAACTGGACTCAGCCCTTCCGGCCTCCAGTTTCAGCTCTTTACAGCTCAGCTCTTGAGCTGCAATCTTTTCTTCTTCCAGGGCTAAGAGTCTTTTTGCCTCAACCTCTGCAAGATACTCCTCTAATTGTTGCTCCTATCGCCTTTGACTTCGGAGCCATTCATCTATTTCTGGGTCACTGTCCAACTCTGAGTAGTCTTCCTCCTCATCTGAGTAGTCTTCCTCCTCATGTGCGTAGTCCTCCTCCTCATCTGAGGGGTACTTAGTCATTTGGTTTCTTGCTGCCTCTCTCTCTGCCCATCTTTCCTCCCCCCAGACTATGTAGTGATGGAGCATCTCCGCTTTAGTAGATCTCCTTGCTACAGGAAGGCCCCATTGTCTGCAAAGCTTCCTTAGGTCAGCCTTAGTGAGGTGGTCAGTACGAACAAAGAATGAGTAGGTACACAATCCCATTTTGATAAGATCTTATCAGCAAAAACCAAAATCCAAAGTCCAAAATATCAATAGTATATCCAGGAGGACATCAGAGAACCAAGAGCCAAAAAAGATGAAAAATCAAGTTGACCTTCAACTGTGGGTAGGTAGTGAAATACTTAGCTACTGTATGTCACTGCACAAACACAAGTCCTATCCTCACCGCTGATCACCAATGTTAGAAATGGGGTTTTTGGTTGGCAGTTAGGTTGCCCTCTGTCCAAGCAAGAACCCTCACTCTAGTCAGGGTAAGTCACACACAATCCAAAATCAGCCTGTGCTCACCCTCCGGTAGCTTGGCACGAGCAGTCAGGCTTAACTTAGAAGGCAATGTGTAAAGCATTTGTGCAATAAATCATACAACACCATAGCATAACACCACAAAAATACACCACACAGTATTTAGAAAAATATATAATATTTATCTGGGAGTCTTCAGGTCAAAACGATCAAAGTTGCAATATGAATTTGTAAAGATATCACTGAAAAGTGATATAAAGTGTCTTAAGTCTTTACAAAGTAAACAGAGTCTCTTTCAAACACAAAGTACCTGGTTTCTGGTGGAAAATCTCCTCAGAGGGCCACAAAGGAAGAGGTGCGTGGAAAAAGGGTGTGTGCGTCGATTTCTCCCCAGCACACACGGACTTGCGTCGTTATTTTCCACGCGGGGAAGTCGGGCGTCGTTTTCCGGCGCGCGGACAGTCTCTTTCTGTGGGTCGCGGGGATTACCAGATGTCCCGGGTCTGTGCGTGGATTTTCCTGCTTGTTTTCCGGCTGCGCGTCGTTCTGCGGGGCTGCGCGTCGAAGTTTCGATCTCACGGCAGGCGTCGCGTCGATTTCTCCTGCGGAGTCGGGCGGCGTTGTCCTTGCGAGGCCGTGCGTCAAAGTTTTGATCTCACGGCAGGCGTCGCGTCGATTTCTCCTGCGGAGTCGGGCGGCGTTGTCCTTGCGAGGCCGTGCGTCAAAGTTTTGATCTCACGGCAGGCGTCGCGTCGATTTCTCCCGGGAAGTCGGGCAGCGTTGTCCTTGCGAGGCCGTGCGTCAAAGTTTCGGTCGTCCCGAAGGCGTCGCGTTGATCAGCGTCGGTGTGCGCCGTTTTTCTTGCCGCGGAACAAGCTGTGCGTCGAAAAGTTCGGCGCACGGAGCGTCCAAGAGGGAGAGTGAAGTCTTTTTGGTCCTGAGACTTCAGGGAACAGGAGGCAAGCTCTATCCAAGCCCTTGGAGAGCACTTTTACAGCCAGGCAAGAGTTCAGCAAGGCAGCAGGCCAACAGCAAGGCAGCAGTCCTTTGTAGAAAAGCAGACAGTTGAGTCCTTTGAGCAGCCAGGCAGTTCTTCTTGGCAGGATGTAGTTTCTGGTTCAGGTTTCTTCTCCAGCAAGTGTCTGATGAGGTAGGGCAGAGGCCCTGTTTTATACTAAGTTGTGCCTTTGAAGTGGGGGTGACTTCAAAGAGTCTCTAAGAAATGCACCAAGTTCCCTTTCAGCTCAATCCTGTCTGCCAGAGTCCCAGTAGGGGGTGTGGCAGTCCTTTGTGTGAGGGCAGGCCCTCCACCCTCCCAGCCCAGGAAGACCCATTCAAAATGCAGATGTATGCAAGTGAGGCTGAGTACCCTGTGTTTGGGGTGTGTCTGAGTGAATGCACAAGGAGCTGTCAACTAAACCTAGCCAGACGTGGATTGAAGGGCACAACAAGATTTTAGTGCAAAGAAATGCTCACTTTCTAAAAGTGGCATTTCTAGAATAGTAATATTAAATCCGACTTCACCAGTCAGCAGGATTTTGTATTACCATTCTGGCCATACTAAATATGACCTTCCTGCTCCTTTCAGATCAGCAGCTGCCACTTCAACAGTGTATGAGGGCAGCCCCAATGTTAGCCTATGAAAGGAGCAGGCCTCACAGTAGTGTAAAAACGAATTTAGGAGTTTCACACTACCAGGACATATAACTACACAGGTACATGTCCTGCCTTTTACCTACACAGCACCCTGCTCTAGGGGTTACCTAGGGCACACATTAGGGATGACTTATATGTAGTAAAAGGGGAGTTCTAGGCTTGGCAAGTACTTTTAAATGCCAAGTCGAAGTGGCAGTGAAACTGCACACACAGGCCTTGCAATGGCAGGCCTGAGACAGGGTTAAGGGGCTACTGAGGTGGGTGGCACAACCAGTGCTGCAGGCCCACTAGTAGCATTTAATCTACCTGCCCTAGGCACATGTAGTGCACTCTACCAGGGACTTACAAGTAAATTAAATAGTCAATCATGGATAAACCAATCAGTAGTACAATTTACCCAGAGAGCATATGCACTTTAGCACTGGTTAGCAGTGGTAAAGTGCCCAGAGGTCAAAAGCCAACAACAACAGGTCAGAAAAAATAGGAGGAAGGAGGCAAAAAGTTTGGGGATGTCCCCGTCAAAAAGCCAGGTCCAACATGACCCCCTACCAGCCTAAAGCCAGGGGAGAACAATCACTATCCTGATGTACTTCCCTGTTTGAGGCGACAGAACAAGGACCCAGGCCCACAACAGCAGGGGCATGCTCCAGTTCTTCGCCTTCCTGACTCCAATTGGATCACTCTGTCCATACTCTCAGGGCCCACTAAGCCAACCCATGGGGAACCTTTCTCCTTACCTGCGGATCCCATCTGTGCAGCACCTAACCTTACTTTGCTCACAGATGTATCCCAGGAGCAGGATAGTACCACCATGACCAACACAGTGGTGTTGCCCACTCTACCCCTGGGGTGTGACACTTGTCCCCTCCCCAGGGATAACTCTGTCCACCCGGACAGCAAGCCATAGTGATTACTGACAGCTGCCAGGGATGAGAGCCAGGCCCCAGGCCTCTCAAAGCTCTCCAACCACTGTGGCTGTGGAGAGTGGGGGGCGGTAGCCCCAGGTGCTGGGCACCCTTTAACCACTCTCCCTTCCACCAGGTCAGGGATGACAGCCTGAACCTGGTCCTCCCCTCTGGGGCTTTGTACCCTCCCTCCTGGAGCGGTACCCCCAGAGTCCAACATGGTCAGGGTGCTTACAGAAGTCACCCTGTACCATTCCTCCACCAGTGCAGGGCTGTTAACCTTCAACTGGCCCTCCAACCTGGGGCCTGTACCTTCAGGTTGGACTAGGGCCCGGGGTGAGGCTTCCCTCCCCCTGCCCTCCCTTCTGGGGTCCAGCACCCTCCAACTAGGAGTGGCCTCCTCAGAAGACAACATGGTAGGGGCACTGTTATCAGTAGCCCCTCCCTCCAGGTCCGGGGGGACACCCCGAACCTGGTCTTCCAGCCCAGGGTCTGTACCCTCAGACTGGATCACTGCCTGGCAAACCAGGACTTCCTGGGAGGCACACCTACCCCCCACCAGGTCAGAGTTTAACCTCTGCACCTGACCATTCAACTCAGAGTCACCACCCTGAAGTTGAACAATTGCCTGGCACGCCAGGACTTCCTGGAGGGCACACTGACCCTCCACCAGGTCAGAGTTTAACCTCTGCACCTGACCATTCAACTCAGAGTCACCACCCTGAAGTTGAACAATTGCCTGGCATGCCAGGACTTCCTGGAGGGCACACTGACCCTCCACCAGGTCAGAGTTTAACCTCTGAACTGGGCCATTCAACTCAGAGTCACCACCCTGAAGTTGAACAATTGCCTGGCGCACCAGGACTCTCTGGGAGGCACACCTACCTCCCACCAGGTCAGAGTTTAACCTCTGAGCCTGGTTCCCCAACCCAGGGTCACCACCCTGAGGTTGGGCAATTGCCTGGCACGCCAGGACTTTCTGGGGGGCACACCTACCCCCCACCAGGTCAGAGTTTAACCTCTGAACCTGGTCATCCAACCCAGAGTCAACACCCTGAGGTTGGACAATTGCCTGGCACAGCAGGGCTTCTTGGGAGGCACACCTACCTCCCACCAGGTCAGAGTTTAACCTCTGAACCTGGGTATCCAACCCAGAGTCACCACCCTGAGGTTGGACCACTGCCTGGTACACCAGGACTTTCTGGGGGGCACGCCTACCCCCCAACAGGTCAGAGCTTAACCCCTGAACCTGGTTAGCCAACCCAGAGTCACCACCCTGAGGTTGAACCATTGCCTGGCAGGCCAGGACTTCCAGGGAGGCACACCTACCTCCCACCAGGTCAGAGTTTAACCTCTGAGCCTGGTTCCCCAACCCAGGGTCACCACCCTGAGGTTGGGCAATTGCCTGGCACGCCAGGACTTTCTGGGGGGCACACCTACCCCCCACCAGGTCAGAGTTTAACCTCTGAACCTGGTCATCCAACCCAGAGTCAACACCCTGAGGTTGGACAATTGCCTGGTACAGCAGGACTTCTTGGGAGGCACATCTACCTCCCACCAGGTCAGAGTTTAACCTCTGAACCTGGGTATCCAACCCAGAGTCACCACCCTGAGGTTGAATCTTTGCCTGGCATGCCAGGACTTCCTGGGGGGCACTCTCACCCCCCACAAGGGACACACCGTTCCCAAGGGCCACACAAGAGTCTGGTTGGCGCATGTCTCCCGACCTCTGCCCATCCGGCAGAGTCTGGGTTTCCCCCAAACCAGAAACGGTTTCACCTGGGTCATTCCTGGGGGGCTCTGCTCTCAGAGCTGTCCCCTGACTCTCAAGGTCCTCCACTGGGGTCTGCAACCCCCTCTCAACCCTATGTCTGGACTTCTGCACCCCCTCCCTAGGAGGGGTACTGCCAGACACCAGAACTGTTGGGATGCTGGCTACAGTCACCCCCCCAAGTTCTTCTGACACTGCGAGGCTTCCCTCAAAAGGTGGCCCTACGGTACAGGCTAGGCTTCCCTCCTGGTGTTCCCTCATGGAACCCTCTAGGACCTGGGACCTACCTGGGACACTACAATCCTCTCCCACCACACTCGGTTGGGAACCACCTAGACCACTCCCTTCAGGAGCACCCCCAAATGCCTCTTCAGACTCTCTGGTACTCACCCAGAAGTCTGCCTCCATTGTAAGTTCCCTGGGGTCAGAGAACTCACACTCCACCTGGTGTTGGCGTAGCTCTGGAAAATAAGGACCAGACATATGCTCTCCAGCAATTACATCACTCTGCCCTTCACATGTATTAACCACAGTACCCTTCACCCAACCACCCAGTAACTCAACCTTGGAAAAGCACTCTACTTCACCCTTCTGAGACTGGTGAGACAGTATCTGTCTGTCCCTGACACTCAACCCAAACTCTTCTGGGATGTCTCTACACTCTATATCCAGGACGTCCACCAGGGGGGAACCCTTTTCTCTGTCACTCTCTGCTAGAGTCAGTAAAGTGTCCCTCCCCCCAGTAGGAATATGACTCCCTGTGCCAGTTCCCCAATCCTTCTCAGGGACCCTGTGCATAACGGGAACTACCTCATACCCTTGAACTGCCTGGGGTGTGTCAACTCCCTTCTTCAAGTTGGGCACCACATCTCTGGGCTTGTGCCCTTCTTCAGCAGTACTAGATGCAAGATTTTTGCTGCCACCATCTGAACTGGACTCAGCCCTTCCGGCCTCCAGTTTCAGCTCTTTACAGCTCAGCTCTTGAGCTGCAATCTTTTCTTCTTCCAGGGCTAAGAGTCTTTTTGCCTCAACCTCTGCAAGATACTCCTCTAATTGTTGCTCCTGTTGCCTTTGACTTCGGAGCCATTCATCTATTTCTGGGTCACTGTCCAACTCTGAGTAGTCTTCCTCCTCATCTGAGTAGTCTTCCTCCTCATGTGCGTAGTCCTCCTCCTCATCTGAGGGGTACTTAGTCATTTGGTTTCTTGCTGCCTCTCTCTCTGCCCATCTTTCCTCCCCCCAGACTATGTAGTGATGGAGCATCTCCGCTTTAGTAGATCTCCTTGCTACAGGAAGGCCCCATTGTCTGCAAAGCTTCCTTAGGTCAGCCTTAGTGAGGTGGTCAGTACGAACAAAGAATGAGTAGGTACACAATCCAATTTTGATAAGATCTTATCAGCAAAAAACAAAATCCAAAGTCCAAAATATCAATAGTATATCCAGGAGGACATCAGAGAACCAAGAGCCAAAAAAGATGAAAAATCAAGTTGACCTTCAACTGTGGGTAGGTAGTGAAATACTTAGCTACTGTATGTCACTGCACAAACACAAGTCCTATCCTCACCGCTGATCACCAATGTTAGAAATGGGGTTTTTGGTTGGCAGTTAGGTTGCCCTCTGTCCAAGCAAGAACCCTCACTCTAGTCAGGGTAAGTCACACACAATCCAAAATCAGCCTGTGCTCACCCTCCGGTAGCTTGGCACGAGCAGTCAGGCTTAACTTAGAAGGCAATGTGTAAAGCATTTGTGCAATAAATCATACAACACCATAGCATAACACCACAAAAATACACCACACAGTATTTAGAAAAATATATAATATTTATCTGGGTGTCTTCAGGTCAAAACAATCAAAGTTGCAATATGAATTTGTAAAGATATCACTGAAAAGTGATATAAAGTGTCTTAAGTCTTTACAAAGTAAACAGAGTCTCTTTCAAACACAAAGTACCTGGTTTCTGGTGGAAAATCTCCTCAGAGGGCCACAAAGGAAGAGGTGCGTGGAAAAAGGGTGTGTGCGTCGATTTCTCCCCAGCACACACGGACTTGCGTCGTTATTTTCCACGCGGGGAAGTCGGGCATCGTTTTCCGGCGCGCGGACAGTCTCTTTCTGTGGGTCGCGGGGATTACCAGATGTCCCGGGTCTGTGCGTGGATTTTCCTGCTTGTTTTCCGGCTGCGCGTCGTTCTGCGGGGCTGCGCGTCGAAGTTTCGATCTCACGGCAGGCGTCGCGTCGATTTCTCCTGCGGAGTCGGGCGGCGTTGTCCTTGCGAGGCCGTGCGTCAAAGTTTTGATCTCACGGCAGGCGTCGCGTCGATTTCTCCTGCGGAGTCGGGCGGCGTTGTCCTTGCGAGGCCGTGCGTCAAAGTTTTGATCTCACGGCAGGCGTCGCGTCGATTTCTCCCGGGAAGTCGGGCAGCGTTGTCCTTGCGAGGCCGTGCGTCAAAGTTTCGGTCGTCCCGAAGGCGTCGCGTTGATCAGCGTCGGTGTGCGCCGTTTTTCTTGCCGCGGAACAAGCTGTGCGTCGAAAAGTTCGGCGCACGGAGCGTCCAAGAGGAAGAGTGAAGTCTTTTTGGTCCTGAGACTTCAGGGAACAGGAGGCAAGCTCTATCCAAGCCCTTGGAGAGCACTTTTACAGCCAGGCAAGAGTTCAGCAAGGCAGCAGGCCAACAGCAAGGCAGCAGTCCTTTGTAGAAAAGCAGACAGTTGAGTCCTTTGAGCAGCCAGGCAGTTCTTCTTGGCAGGATGTAGTTTCTGGTTCAGGTTTCTTCTCCAGCAAGTGTCTGATGAGGTAGGGCAGAGGCCCTGTTTTATACTAAGTTGTGCCTTTGAAGTGGGGGTGACTTCAAAGAGTCTCTAAGAAATGCACCAAGTTCCCTTTCAGCTCAATCCTGTCTGCCAGAGTCCCAGTAGGGGGTGTGGCAGTCCTTTGTGTGAGGGCAGGCCCTCCACCCTCCCAGCCCAGGAAGACCCATTCAAAATGCAGATGTATGCAAGTGAGGCTGAGTACCCTGTGTTTGGGGTGTGTCTGAGTGAATGCACAAGGAGCTGTCAACTAAACCTAGCCAGACGTGGATTGAAGGGCACAACAAGATTTTAGTGCAAAGAAATGCTCACTTTCTAAAAGTGGCATTTCTAGAATAGTAATATTAAATCCGACTTCACCAGTCAGCAGGATTTTGTATTACCATTCTGGCCATACTAAATATGACCTTCCTGCTCCTTTCAGATCAGCAGCTGCCACTTCAACAGTGTATGAGGGCAGCCCCAATGTTAGCCTATGAAAGGAGCAGGCCTCACAGTAGTGTAAAAACGAATTTAGGAGTTTCACACTACCAGGACATATAACTACACAGGTACATGTCCTGCCTTTTACCTACACAGCACCCTGCTCTAGGGGTTACCTAGGGCACACATTAGGGATGACTTATATGTAGTAAAAGGGGAGTTCTAGGCTTGGCAAGTACTTTTAAATGCCAAGTCGAAGTGGCAGTGAAACTGCACACACAGGCCTTGCAATGGCAGGCCTGAGACAGGGTTAAGGGGCTACTGAGGTGGGTGGCACAACCAGTGCAGCAGGCCCACTAGTAGCATTTAATCTACCTGCCCTAGGCACATGTAGTGCACTCTACCAGGGACTTACAAGTAAATTAAATAGTCAATCATGGATAAACCAATCAGTAGTACAATTTACCCAGAGAGCATATGCACTTTAGCACTGGTTAGCAGTGGTAAAGTGCCCAGAGGTCAAAAGCCAAAAACAACAGGTCAGAAAAAATAGGAGGAAGGAGGCAAAAAGTTTGGGGATGTCCCCGTCAAAAAGCCAGGTCCAACAGTCGGTTTTTCACTAACAGAGGTATCCCTTTACCTTTCTATAACCGAACGTGGACAAACTTTACACAGCTGGAAATGGATTGCTTTATTAATCTGTCTTCTATGTCAAATCAACTTTGTCCTCCTGCCCCTCCTCCTTTCTTTATATGGCTCTTTAAAAAAAAACTGCAAGGCCATTTCAGAGCATTAATATTTCCTTTCTGGATCAAATGGAATTCCGATTTCTTTTGTTTTCTTTGCGGCCATCTTGTGAGCTTGGCACGATCGAGCAGTATCTTTTCTGGTTACACACTGCCCAGGCCTCAACAAACAGCCTACTGGTTCATACGGGTTAAAAATTGTTTCAACTCCGAATTCTTTCAAATCGAGGTTTGGCCTACAAGAGAGCCCTACCTGAACACACGAGGACTTTTTCTGTGCCTTGGAAGTGTTTTGCTTGAAGTCTTAGCGGCAACCACAGAGCTGCCTGGCTTTCTGTGTTATTATTCTGCTCGTTGTTGAGCCATTGCGGGTATCCCACCAGATTCACGGCATCCGCCCAACGTGGTGTTAGAAACCAGATGAGATTAGCCCCATCATGCTTCATAATGCAATGAAATACCCACGAGTGGAGTGACCAGGTGACTAGACTCCTTTTCTCTTGGGCACAACATGTCCCTATCCGGCATTTTGCGACAGCGGAAGGAGATAAATGGATGTTTTATAGTTATATGCAGGGCCACTGGAATTATATGGCAAGAAAGGGCCAAATCATGAGACAGGGTTGACCAATTTATGTGGCAAGAAAAGTCCATTTATGAATTTACAATGTCAATAGCTCTAACTTAAGCCATTGCGAGACCCACTGCATGGCAAATGCTTGTTAACTATTAGTTTTCCTGTCCGGGTTGTTTTAGCATCCCTCGCTAGAGGGTGCTGTTGAATTTTAGTTGGTTAGAAATCTATGTTTATTTCCGGTGATTCGGTGAAGACTTCATACTCCGAAATGATGAGTCCGTAATTACCTTTCTAGTCACTCCCATGACTGGACAGACTGGGACACTATTTCTTTCGTTTTTAAATTGTAAATGGTTAAACAAATAAGTACTGCGCCTCTCATGCAATGGTAATCAGAATAATGTTTCAATCAGATTTTCAGCTGTATTTTACAGTTGCTTATTCATAGTATTTTCTATTTATTTAGTCAAGTTGGGGTATGTTTATCAGACTACGTGAAACACCTGACAGTTCACTGGACATTTTAACAGTATCCAAGAATATTTAGGACGATCTGCCCTAGGCAACTGCACATATAAGCTGCAATGTGTCCTATGTCTGATGTTGAATGCGACTGTTGTGGACGATTTGTAAATGGCAGTGGACGGAGATGGCACATGACCCAAGGTGGAAAACAGACTGTAGTCGGAAATGAAAGCAACGGTATCTGTCACTGTTGAGAAGGAGTAACCTGTCCACCCAGTTCCAAATCAAGCCCTTAGTTCGGTACTGGAAAAGCAAGCTTCATATGCAGCACTGATGAACCAACAGTATCTATTCACCATATCAGTTCTAGGTACATTTTGACTCTAACGACTGAAGCCTAGTGGCATTCTGTGGGGCAGTTTTTTTTTTTTAATTGCGTAATGGAGTGTTGGAACCAAAGTTCCTGCACTGCGTTGTGCTGGGACTAGAAAGCACTAATTAACAATGGTCTGCTGCTGATCACCACCCCTGTTCTGGTGCACAAACAGGCTGCCTAGCATCTCGTAAAGCCTACGCACAATGGTGCAGAGGTGTGGGTGCTGTCCAGCATAGGATTTATCCTAGTAGCAGATCCTTCCAGGACAAAATCCTATATCTAGACAATTTACTAAACCTTTCACAAATTGAATGGTGTTGTTCACTGCGGCAGGCATGCAATGTGGGATATTTGGAGAAATTTCATTTTGTATCCACATTAGCACCTGCTTCAAGGGTGCATTATTTTTTCGCTTAAAGCATTGTCTATGTTAGTATATTGGGCTTTGCATCAAAAACTATGGGTGCTTGTACTGATTGGCACAAGGTACATTCAAGTAATGCACCCTTGATGCAAAGCAGAGCAAACCTTTATATGAATTGGGAAAAGGGCACTTTCCACAACAGAATACCTTTTGTACTGTAAATACCCTTGCAAGACTTTGTGATGCCAGTGGCGGCCGGCACCTTTAGGAGGGAGGGGCCGGGCGGGAAGCACACACACACACTCATTCTTTCACACACAGCCACGCATGCACGCCCATCCATTAACAACACTCATAACATTCAAACATGCACGCTTGCACCAAACATTCATTTTAAAAGTTCACACCCACTCATTCTTTCACACACACACGCACGCACATCCATTAACAACACTCATAACATTCAAACATGCACGCACGCACCAAACATTCATTTTAAAACATCACACACACACACACACACTCATTCTTTCACACATGCATGTACGCACATTCATTAACACTCATAACATTCAAACATGCACGCACGCACCAAACATTCATTTTAAAAGATCACACACACACACTCATTCTTTCACACATGCATGCACGCACATCCATTAACACTCATAACATTCAAACATGTATGCACGCACTAAACATTCAATTCAAAAGATCACACACACTCATTCTTTCACACCACACGCACGCACATCCATTAACAACACTCATAACATTCAAACATGCACCCACGCACCAAACATTCATTTTAAAACATCACACACACACACTTACCTTCAGCCTCGAGGTCCTAGGAGGGATGGGACTGCTGCCTTCCCTCATTGGCTGAGGGAAGGCAGCAGTCCCAGCCTCGACACAGAGTGGGATGCGGTCAGTGAGACTGCTGACCCCCCCCTACTCTGTGATGAAGTGTCACTGATTGACACTCGCCCTGTGCGCTTCAGGGCTTAAACCTGAAGCACCCAGGTCGTAGTCAATGGGTGACGCTTTCCTCGTCACCCAGGGGAGGGCCTCGAGGCACCTTTGCTGAGCCAAGGAGGTCACGCCCAAAGGAACTATGACCTCCTCAGCCCAGCAAAGTTCAGCTCAGGCAGCCAGGAGTCTGTGCAAATCGCACATGTCTATCTCCTGGCTGCCTGAGCTGAAAATGAAGAGTGTCTGTCAGGCTGACCTTTGTTCAGCCTGACAGACACTCTTCATGAGGGGCAAAAGGTGGGGGGGCGTGGCCCCTCCACCCTAAAGGACGGGCTGCACCTGTGTGATGCCTTGCATCTCTTTGAGTGGCTTTGCCCCAGGGGAAATGCTTAGTAAGCCTAAACCTAAAGGTTTTCTGGTGGAATGATAGGGAGCACATTAGCAACATTATTTTAGACCACATGTGCATATCATCCTGCAACAAAGATAACACAGTCGTAGAAGCACAAGTTTTATTGAATCACAGAGGTATACAGGACAGACGGGTTCTACACTCCATTTCAATCCCGCACAGCTGTCTCACTGACCCGTCCAAATGTGACCTCCCAACCGTTATATATGAACACTCTACAGTGTGGTCTATAAAGGGAAAGGGAAAAACCAAAGGGAAAAGGGGAAAACATAAATGTAATGCTTCTTGTGATGGATACTTCCACCTGCAGATTGTTCATATATAGAATTATCCCAGTACATTTAATGGTGGCCCATTGTGCGTCTTAACAATGTCAGGAATGCCCTAGGTGGTGAATTTCTTATTAACAGCTGGCACAGCTGCAGAAGCCTTGGTTGATGACAGCTGTTTGAAAAGTGGGAACCTTAAGTATTCGTCCATGGCTTTTCAGATCATAATGGTCTGAAGAAATCAACCGGGATTTGGATCCAGACACTGGCAGGTAGTTCCACCATCTGTAAAGGACATGGAGCTTCTTGTTGACTGGTCACATGGCAAACGTGACAATCTAAACTTAAACGTTTTTTTCCTCAGTCTTGTTGAGCAGTTGTGAGTATGCTTTTCTATGTCTGTCAAGGTGCGACTGCCATAAGAGACAATCTTTTGCTTGTGAACCAGGGTGGCACTCAGCTCTACATGACTGGCATCCATTGTGAGTTCTGTGCACAAGCATGGATTTACGTATGGCATGTTTTTGGCATCACTGACTCGTCTCTTGATGACCTGAAACGTATATTCACATTCAACTATCCATTTGAAAACTCTTCCTTGTTTGGTGAAATCTCTCAATGGTGCAGTGATAGTGGCACAGCTCTTGACATATTGTGTACTTTATGTCGCAATGCCTATGAAGGGTCAAAGTTTACTGGTGTCTCAAGGTGGTGGTGCCCTTTCAATGCTTTGATCTTGTCTTGGTCAGGTCTTATGCCTTTGTAGAAAAAGAGATGTTAGAAAATGTTGGATGTTCCCTGTGCAATTAACACTTGTTCGCATTTAGTGTTAGTTTGGCCTCCTGTAGAGCATGGAAGAAATATGTCAGTGCTTCAGTCTGCTGTCCTTTCTTCTGTTGGAAGACCAGAATGCCATAACCGTATTTAAAGGCATTTATTTATGATATATCTAATGACCCACTGATGGCTTCCTGAAAGATTTTTACACATGATGACGCTCTGAGTCTCTTGTATCTGAACAATCCAAGATGAGTGCTGAAAGTTGGTATGTGCTGGAGTTCTTGTGTAGTTTAAGTTGGTGATATCTCTTGTTTAGATCCAGCTTTGAGAAGATCTTAGCCCCATTGCGTAATGCGATCATTTCACTGATGTGAGGACCACGATGCTCTCTCAACTGCAGTGTTTGGTTGTTTCATGTTGAGCTTAATCTTATTTTGCATCTTAGGTTCTGCTTGGGTGCTACCACTAGTGAGGACACCTACCGAGTTGGTCCTTTGGATTCCTCAATGATATCAGCTTTGAGTAGAATCTATAAATTTATTCTCAATGTCTCGCTGAAGATTAAATTGTGTCTTGGGATGAAGTTGAATGATGGGTCTGATGTTTTCTTTGATATGCAGGCTTACTTCATTTTTCCCAGCCCCTAGAACAGCTTTGGGTGTGTAGAACCAGTGGCATGTCATCCTCGATGGTATGTATGATTGGAACTAGCTTCAGTTGCTCTGCTGCACAAAAGAGGAGCAGGCACTCCACAGGAACAGATCCATCCATGACATGCATGTCTGTTTCCAGTCTTCTGCTCTTATATGCTGGCACTGTTCTGAATTTTCCAAGACATAGGAGAGCCTTATGAACCATCCAGGTGAAGACTCATATGTCTGTTAGCTTTAGCTTTAGTTCAAGCTTCATCTTCTTATATTCTGTGACAAACAACTGTGGGGCATTTGTCTATTTGTTTATGTTGTGTGGAGACCTTGAGAACCCATTCATCACTGTACTGCTGTATTAAAAAGTGCTTGTGTGTGAGTTTTTGGGTGTGTACCTGGACATTTGCGATGGGGAAGTCATTCTGGAGGCGGTACATGATATTGAGGAACAGCTTCAATGAGAGGTGGGTAATGCTTCCTGGAGATCTTGTATGTGGATGCATGTCATGCTGCAGGTGGCCTGAAACATTATCTACGGTGAGAGTATTTTCTTATTGATTGTAGCTATTGTGTGAGTGGCACTTGTGGGTATGTACTCAATACTCACAATTTTGCTAGGTGATTTCTCAGGCACCACTGTCACCAATTGTTGGTGCGCTGTGCCCCGCACAGCAAGACAGAGTGGCCGGAGATTCAAAGGATGAAGGCAGCTTTCTTTTGTTTTATTGGCAATAGGTATGGGGCGCAGGACGTGCCGTCTCATTGTTACTTCTGTTCCCACCTATCCAAGTGGTCAATTCCTTCCATTGTCCCCACTTATTTCCAATCTCTGTGATAACCACAGATTTCTCAGCGGGTCATAGTGCCCCATTTTATTGTCATTATGGAAATTATACTCTGTAGGCGCTGTGAGGAACACATGTCCATCAAGGACCCACACACCATCTGACTGTGATGCATAGGTGCTGACCATGATTCCTGATCCTGTGACTCCTGTCAGAGTATGCACCCAGAGGCCATCAAGGAGCTAGAAGCTAAACTTCCAGGCCAGGGCCCGTAAGAACAAGCAAGGATGCCGTCAATCCAGACCAAGAACCAGATTCCCATCCTCTCACCCTTCTTTAGCAGCAAAGAAGAAACCTATGAAGTACAAGAAGCATGGACGAGGTTAGTCACCTTGAAAACCCAGAATTCCTGCAGGACCTTCAGCATCAGAGCTGGAGTTAGTCATAATAGAGCTTTCGGACCCTCCTCCTGCTTCCTCTGAGCCTCCTCCATAATTGGACCCAACATCGAGCCGACCCAACCAGTACCATTGGATCTATCAGTGCCAGCACTGTAAATCCTGAATTGTACAGCATGCAACCTGCCTTTCCGGGTTTTCCAATGCCGGATACAGACCCAGCAGCATTCCTCAATATAATGTACAGCATCTTTGCTAGGGCCTCAAACCCATCTGAGGTACTCTTGGCACCTGGAATGCCTTATGGCCTTCCCAAGTTTATTTATGCCAGTAGCGCCATATGGCACAAGGATGGGCGCTCCAACGCCAGCTCCAGGCTTAGCTCCAGTGCACAACAACTCAGTTCAGTGTTTAACGCAGTGGCCAAGGCCAGCACCAAAGCCACCAACCATACCACCTCTAGCATGCTCAAAGGTGCACCTGGAGCCACTAGCATTGCCTCTTCTGGCTACAGTAACTCCTCTCAAGATATCCAGAAGGAAGGCTCAGAGGCTACTTATGAAGAGAAATACAGGCAGTGACTCCACAACCTTTTTGATTCAAACTCTGACCCTCTGAATCTTTATGTCTAAGAGTATGATGAGGGAGAAAAACCCTATGAAGTGGCTGGATTGTTCTGAGTTAGTGGTCTTGATACTTCTCCAGAAATGTACCCCCTATACCAGAGGTTGTATCATACCAGTCAGTGGTCAGGAAAGTGGCAGAGGTACTGGACTTAACAACTGTCATCAGTAGGCACTGAGACTAATGTTTTCATGGTGCTGTTTCCCTTTGCTGCTACATCGGAACCCTTCCATCCTTCAACGAGGCCTAGGAGAAGCCTTTGTCTGCACTGGCAGTCTTTAGACTAGTTGCCAGACAGTATCACCCTGCTCCAGGAGACTCAACCTTCTTATTGTCTCTCCCTTCACCAGAGTGATACAAATGAATGGAGGGATAGGAGAAGAACATCTTCTTGGCTGACAATATGGTGCTGAAATCTTTGAATGTTGTCTGCTGGCCTGCTACGCACATGCTCTATGGGGCACGGCCAGCTTGGCACACCCCTAGTCACATGCTCCAGAGGGAATGCAGTTGCACTTTCAGGAGGTGGTATGAGAGGGACAGAATGCCTCCAGATGTCTTTTTAATTCAGTACTTGGCGCAGTCGTTCTGTGGCTAAGGCAATGGGCACTTTGTTCTCCATCCGCCACCATGCTTGACTCAGGATATCATGATTCTCCAGAATGTCCTTGGTCACATGACTGTGAATAGCTTAGCTGATGGGCTTTGTGTATTTCTCCCTGACAGTGAGGCAAAGGGGGACTAAGTTTTGGCAGGACGGGCAATCCTGCCAGCATGGTTGAGGGTGGAGTTGTTACTTACATTTCAACATTAAGTCACAATTCTGAAAATGTCACTTTTAGAAAATTGGCATTTTCTTACCCTACCCATTTGGTGCCTGCTGCCAGTGTCCTTGGTCATATGCCTGTGAATAGCTTAGCTGATGGGCTTTGCGTATTTATCCAAGACAGTGAAACAAAGGGGGACTACGTTTTGGCAGAACAGGCCATCCTGCCAGCATGGTTGAAGGTGGAGTTGCTACTTACAGTTCAAAGAGCTTACCTCAAGCACACACAAAGGATCTTGACACTACCCTTTTGCCACCTCAGACACCTTGGAGCCTTGGCAGGGAAATTAAATAACTTTCCAGAATCAGATGTGGGGTAGCCTACAGGATTCCCCTGCTTCAAAGGCTGACACCAGTTGTAAATATCAGATCCTCAGAACAACTCTTCAGTACACTTCTGGACATGTGGAAGACTTCAGAAGGACTGCCTGGGACACCCAGATGACTGCCCTGCTGCGTGTGGCCTTCCTTGCTGCTTGAACACAGGACTGTGACTCCAAGGGCTAGTTGACTGGCCTCCTATGTTAGCTACAAGGACATAACAAGCTCCAGAGATCTTGCACCCTGCACTTGACCTCTGCTGGAGTGAGTCCTAATCCGCCAAATGGTGCCTCCAAGCCCTCTATCCTTGGTTGTGGTGTTAAAGGTGATGCTCCTGCCTAAATCTAAAATTGGGACTTAAGCTCCCGCTACATTCTGCTCCTTAATAGCAAATCCAGTTCAGAACTCTTGGTGAAGATATCTGGCTTCAAGTGGCTCTCGCTGGGTACAGCTTGTAGCATTGCCCGCTGGAGATGTTTGACTTTCAAAAAAATTTCAAAGTCCGAAAGTAGAATTCTTCACAGCTACTCTGTCCAGCTGCTCTCTGAAGACAACACCTCCTACTTGGACACCACCGGCAGCCTTGCCCCCCTTTATCTTCACAGAAACGTTTCTTCAAAATGTATTTTAAGTCCGAAGCTAAGCAAACATAGGGTCCAATCCGCATTGTGTATCCGAAAGGCACTCCATTTTGGCCAGCCTAAGCTTTTGACTTTGCCCCGGTCTTGCTCAACCAGATACCCTTGATTTGCTCTTTGACCCTTAATGACACCTCCTCCTCAGACACCACTGACTGCCTTGCCCTGTTGAACTATAGTTTGTCAGGAGCTTTTCTTCAAAATTTCTTTTAAATCCAAAGGTAAGCCAAGACAGGGCCTAATCCACGTTGTGTAGCCAACAGGTGCTCCATCCTGAATGGTCCGAACATTTGACTTTGCCCTGGTCTCACACAACCAGATACCCTTGGTTGGCTCTTTGATCTTTTAGGCACTATTGTGTACTAAATTCTGCTGTCCTTTTATTTATTAAAATTTACTTTATTTTTCTAAATTGGTTTTGGATTTCTCTTTTCTTGTGTTCTCACTTTATTACTGTTTGTGTTCTGCATAAATACTTCACATATTGCCTCTAAGTTAAGCCTGACTGATTTTTGCCAGGTTAATTTAGTGACGTTTGTGGTCATCCTGACAAGGAATGTGTTTATTATTTCAGTGGGGCTTTCACCCCTCTATACTAATAATTCAAATTCTTTCAGGCAGGTATCAGCAAAGAGACAGCAGAATGGAAGGGACTTAACTGGCACCTTGGGTGCAGAACAGGAAACAATGAAGGTGTGTGAAACGGGAAACACAACTCCAGCACTCTACATCCACTCCTGTACTGACAGTAAATGAGTGTATCTCTAAGCATGCTGGCAGCATTACTATACGCCACAGCAGCACCAGCTTTTACAGTGCTATCTGCTACTTAGGCTACCACTAGAAGATGGCGAAAGACATTTGCATTATGAGGATTAGTAGCTGTCCATGCCAGTGGTGGCTGGTGATTGAAAGCAGTGGTGAGGCACAAATACAAGACGGAATTTGCACCTTGTGAGTGAGCCTCACTACCCACTTATTTCCATTCACCTACTCACCCACTACCTTTGGTCGCCTACCTATTCACTCATCCACATTGTCATCCACTGCCATTCACACAACTCTTATACACAGACACCCACATTTTCTCAGCCACTCAGTCAAGCCCTGCAACCACTTATTCAAACAAACAGACATTGCCTCACCCATCCAGTATCCAGCAGTTTCAGTGATAAAAGCTACACGTTTATTTGAGCTGCAGATTACATGTTTAATATGACATAACACCTCATTAGTCTGCAGAAGAAATAAAACAAGCATAACTAGCCATGAAAAATTACTGGAACCATTACTGCCTTTGAGAGACAAAAACACCTACAGAGGCAGTGAAGGGAAGGGAGAGGAGAGCTGAGAGAACAGATTTTTTTCTTATTGTCTGTAAAAAAGATAGAGCTCTAACTTACTTGTGTGCAGGGTTGTCTTTGGCATATTTATGACTTGAGGTCTTCAGGTCATACTCCTGTCTCCCAGAGAGCCCTGGATGGAGTTATTTATTGTATTTATTCAATTTCTCTGCCACAGACTGCTTGTAATGCAGGAAAAGGGGATTTTGTTTGCGCAATGCCACATTCTTTTATTAAAATGTGACCTCTGGTACGTAACATGCTAGAGTGGGGTGTGGTCAGTAAGGCCTTCTGATCACACCCCACCATTTGTGGATAATAATATCGGAGTGGCATGAAGTTTTCAGAAACCCGGGCTGAACAGAAAACAAAAGGCTGTTTACTATCAGGGCTTCTGGTGGAGGAGGAGATAAGCCAGGGACGTCACTGCGTTCTGAGAAAACGTAAGGGCTTTGCGTGGGCAAGCCCTGTCAGCCCTACTGTGCAGCTTTCAGCCACATACTGACGCCGACGCAGTGGGGCTTTTCAAAGTGCACAACTTTCTCTCGGAAAATGTTGTGCCGAAAATGTTTTACTTTCATCATGTAATTTAATATATGCTTCACTAGAGAGTCCAGAAAAGGCTAGGGGCGCAGCCCCTTAGCCCTTGAGCACCAGCCGCCCCTGGTCCATGCATTGCAAAATAAATACTTATTTTAACAGTGTAAGGAGAAGGAGTTTATAATGCATCAAATAATTTCCGGTTGAGAAGTTTATAAAATAATTCTGGCTAGGGCTCTTCGAAATGAATCAACTCTGATTGTTCTTGTAGTTCTTTAGTCTAATGGTGTATTGAAAGGTCTAAGCTTATCTCGGGCTACACCTCCTGGTGAAATCAAGTTCAAATAACCACACACAAAACAGGCTAGACGCTTCCTAAAAGTTAGTAAAGCTATCAATGTTAGGAGCAGTTTGGGAATGAGGCGTTCAAGCATTAAAACAAAATATTTAAAAATATTAGAAAAACAGAATGATATGATACCGGACATATCACTTAAGAAATAACAAGAAAACTCTTTAATATAAATTCTATTTCCATCCACTATACTGAAGAGTCTTCTTAAAATGGTGTTGTACACTGCAGTGACAGCCAACGTTTATTTTCCACTGCTCAGAGCTGCAGCCTGCCTTCTTCAGTCCATGTTCATTCCGATATTTAAAATACCACCTTTGTTAATACCTGCTGACAACAGTGGGCACGTTTCTGATGTTTTTCAGGAGGACATATGAGTGACATAAAACAGACAACGTGAGTGGAGAAATAACTTTAATAGCTAAGATAGCTGTAGAATGGGGGATCCAACAAGACAGGACACAGTTCTTTGATAAATGCAATGTGTATTACAAAATGATCATCCAGTGTATGAGTCTGAAGCAAGCCAGACACAGCACAACAAAGATAGGATTCTAAGGCCCTGATTTATGCCAAGGTGGCGCAGCGCGGTGCTGCACCAAAAATAGCAGTGCTGCGCCACATTTGAAACACAGGGATGTGCTGTATTTAAAGGAATACGGCACACCCATGCGTTTCCCTCTGCGGCGGCACTGAATTAAGCTGCCTGTGCAACGAAGGCATCCTTGCACCATAGTGTAATGGTGTCTGCTTTGAGGAGATAGATTGTTTATGTGCAGGAAGGTGTGCCTTCCTGCACATAAACAATCTATAATGGAAATTTGGCACTTCTACGTGTGCTGCAAAATGAAGCAGACATATAAATACAAAGGGTCATTTTGGAATTATTGTTTTTGTGCAGGAAGGGACACCTTTCTGCAGATAAACAATCATCCATGGCTTCTATGTGTGCTGAAAAATGCAGCACGCATAGAAAAAGCAAAAAACAAAGAGGAGGAATAAAAGCATTCCTCCCCGTTCTGCCATGCTAAGGCCACCCCTGGGGTGGCGTTAGTTTTTGGTGCTGCCACAGATTTACGATTTCTCATAAATCTGGGGCAGCATCAAAAGCAATGGGTGTTGCGGTGGGACGCCCACTGCAACACCCATTGCACACCCCTCTGATGCAGAAAACTGCATTGGAGGGGCCCATATCTACAAGGAGGCGTAATGCCACAAAACGTGGCGTTATGCCTCCTTGTAAATATAGAGCAGTGGTTAGCGCCACCAGAGTGTCGCGAAAAGTGACGCTCTGGTGGCGCTAGGGGCTCCTAAATCTGCCCCTGACTTTCATTAACTTATTCGCACACAAACCACTGTGCACATTATAGCAATCTATTTCATCAAACACTCCATCCTAACAAGTACAACTCCATCACACGTTCTACATTCCACACATCACTCACCCAGCCATTCCACTCAGGCACCTCCCACAGTACCTGTAACGAAAATGTAAGTCAAGCTCAAAAACAGAAAGCAAAAATGGATGTATCTGTTAAGAAAAAGACCTAAGTGGCATCTGATATCTAAGAACCTATGGTATCTGATTTGGTCTAGGGTTCAAACACTGTACAGTTTTATGGCACTCGTTGCAAAAGGTACACGTTTAGTTTATTGATATCTGTCTAGTAAGGAGTATACCGAAAAAAGCGATGTATTCAGCTTATTCTGAAAGAAACTCCGTTCATGATTTTTTAGGATTAATTTAGACGGCGCTTCCCCATGCTCCCCCACTCCACGTTCAACCATCTCAAATTATCTCCCAGGCCCGAAGACTACCTCACGCCTGCTCCACCTAGCTATGTTGGCACTATGTACATACCAAAACACCAGTACAACACACAGGTTATGTTGTCCGTTGCATCTCAAGTCTGGGCTGTTACCCGAATTTTGCAGCATAATTGGAGCAAAATAGTTTCCTACATTTTGTTGGAGCTTAAGAAAAAAAGGCAACTTGAATGTGGGCTCGAGGTCACACTTTTATTTGATGCCTGAAATATCAAGCTATACATTTTTAAAAGAGAATCTTAGCGGTCTCTGTAATTAGGTCTGGTAGAATTATTTCATTATTTTCTTGGCACCACTACATTTCTTATCAAATCAACCTTTGTTTTTCGAGTTTGCTTTATCATAGCGGCTCCTGTTTCCAATGCATTGAACCGTTTTTGTATTGTTGATATGCCTTTAACTTTGCTATCAGGTCTGTTGTCTCATTTGGCATCATAAATCATTTTGTGATAATTACAGTAAATACTTTATCCTCCTTAATACTATACCATCGCTTTGCATCTTTCCCCTTGCTACTGCTGGAGGACGTGTAACTGAATGTATTAGCTTTAGCCTGAATATATTTACAGACCATTATCTAAAGGTCGTATATTTAAGGCTATTTAATACAAAATGTTGTGTAGCACGGTAGAGAAGGTAAGGCAAAAACTGTTTTGCTACTTATCATAATTTAGTTGGCTGTAATACAAGCAATTTAATTAATTTATTCCTTTGGCTTGCTAATGTTAGGAGTTTGTATCCACCAGTATCCATCTTCATTTCATGTACTGCTGGCTCGTCGATGTCAGTTCCTTTCTTTCAGCGCCAGCTAGCACTGATCTTAGAAAAGAGCTACCCCCTTGTAGACTGGCCTTATTTGTTGAACTATTTTGAGGTATTACCTCTTGCTGTGTCAAGATGTCGTCACAGAAGGTGGGTTTTACGCCCTGCGGATCCTATTGTCACTCCGAGCCCTGTGGGGTCAGAGGGGAGGCCTTCATGTTCGGTGTCAGCGGCTTCATCGCCAAGGGGTTCCCAGGGATCTAGCCCTGGATCTGGACCAGTGCTGGTCTTACCACCTCAACCTTCCCCGGTCCTGGCACCATCCCCATTATCACCCCTGACTCTGACATGGATTTGGATTGGCGTTGCCCAATGCCGACTCAAAAGCTAGCAGGAGCTTTGCCTCCTAGATCGAATCCTGAGCCCTATCCTGTTGGGCTAGTCCTCTGTAAGACTAGAAGGGGCTGCTGGGCCATTTAGAATACCAGCCTTATGAGGAAATGGACTGGCATGAGGATTTGGGTGAAACCAATGTACTGGACACATCTCCAGATACTGGTATGCTTTCTACCCTTACCATGGCTACGGAGGAGAAAGCCTCTTACGCAGTCGTGGTTAGGAGGGCAGCTGATGCCTTGGACCTTCAGTTACCCTCGGTGGCAGTCAGACTAATCTCTTGACAGAGGTGCTGCAGTCGGGAGCTTCCACATCCGAACCCCTGATCCCATTCAGTGATGCACTCACTGACGCCTTTTTGTGTGTCTGGTCCAAACCTAGCACAGGGGCTCCTGTGAATAGGACGCTTACCCACCGCCATCGCTCCGCACCTGGGGTCCCAACCTTCCTCATGCAACACCCCACCCCTGAGAGCTTTGTGGTCCAAGCCTTGACTTTCTACGGCACATTCCGTACCGCTTCCACGGGTAAGGAATCTAAGAGGCTGGACTAATTTGGGAAGAAGATGTTTTCTTCTGCCAGTCTGACATAGTGGTCCGTGAACACCACATGCCTTTTTGGCCGTTACTCCCACACTGTGTTGGACATGGTTGCGTAAGTGATGCCACAGGTCCTGAATGAGGCCTGGATTGTAGTCTCTCAGGATGTTGCAGATGGGAGAGACACAGCAAAGTTCACAATCCATTGGACACAACCGATTCGCTAGGCAGAGCGGTTTCAAGGACAGTGGCCATGAGGCGCCGTGGCTGGCTAAGGATGTCTGGCATTTTGGGGGATGTCCAGGCTTCCCTTATGGACATGCCCATTGATGGCACCCGTTTCTTCGGAGACAAGGCAGATTTGATGCTCGAGTGTTTCAAAGGTTCTCAGACTACGGGCAGGTTCTTGGGCCTCGCGGTGCACCCCTAATATGCCTTTCGCTCCTTTTGTGGCTATGTGAGGGCTTCTAACCATGCCAATTCCTGTCCAGTCACTATGCTGCAAATGCTTCCCAGCCTCTGCATGGACGAGGGCGTGGGACCCACCGACTTTGTGGGCCAGGTGGCCAGGGGTCTGGTCAGTCCGTCGCCCCCCTTTCTCCCACCACACTCTGCAGCAGTCTTTAAACCCTCCTACTCTGCCTCTCTACCACCATGGGCACCCAATTGTCAGCAGAATTTTGCATCACCTGCTCTACTGGCAGTCCATTACCTTAGACAGGTGGGCTTTGCAGATCGTCGGAAGGGGCCACTCCCTCCCCTTCAAGACCACCCCTCCCTCCATGCCACCATCTCATGACCGGATGACAGAGGATGACCTGCCCCAATGAACCCCCACCCTCGCAGGAGTTCTGCAACGCCCTTGCCACCCATTTCCGCCGCAAGATAGAAGAAATCCACAACAGCTTCAACCCCTAGACCTACTGACAGAGCACAGACCCGCACGAACCCAACGCCCCGAGCAACACCAACCTCCTTCACACCTGGACCCTCGTCAACAAAGAAGACATCACCAACACCATGGCCTCCATCTACTCTGGATCCCCATCGGACCCCTGCCCTCACCACATCTTCAATAAAGCAAGCAACATCATCGCACCCCACCTCTGCGACACCATCAACAGCTCTTTCGAGTCAGCCACTTTCCCAGAAATCTGGAAACACGCGGAAGTCAACGCCCTACTGAAGAAGCCCAAGGCGGACCCAGACAACCCGAAGAACTACCGACCGATCTCCCTCCTCCCCTTCCCAGCCAAGGTCATCCAAAAAGTCGTCAACGCCCAACTTTCCCATTTCTTGGAAGACAGCAAGGCGATCGACACCTCCCAATCCGGATTCCGAAAACATCACAGCACGAGACCACACTCATCGCTGCCACGGATGACATCAGGACCATGCTCGATGAAGGCGAAACTGCGGCACTCATCCTCCTGGACCTCTCCGCATCCTTCGACACGGTATGCCATCACACCCTTCGTACACGACTCCACAACTCCGGAATCCGCAACAAGGCGCTCAACTGGATCTTGTCCTTCCTCTCCGGCAGAACCCAGAGAATCCACCTTCCACCGTTCCTGTCAGAGGCCTCCAATATCATCTGTGGCGTTCCCCAGGGATCATCCCTCAGCCAAACGCTCTTCAACGTTTACATGGCCCCTCTCGCCAACATCGCACGGTCCCACCACATCAACATAGTGTCCTACACAGACAACACCCAGCTGATCCTCTCCCTCACGAAAGACCCTACCACTGCAAAAAACAACCTCCACAACGGACTCCACGCCATCTCCAGCTAAATGGAATCGGGCCGCCTCAAGCTAAACACCGACAAAACTGAGATCCTCATCTTCGGCTCCGACCCTTCAGCATGGAACGACTCTTGGTGGCCCAGCTCCCTAGGTACCGCCCCCTCGCCCACCACCCACGCATGCAACCTGGGCTTCATCTTGGACTCCACTCTCAGCATGACTCAGCAGGTCAACGCAATCACCTCCTCCTGCTACAACACTCTCCGCATGCTTCGCAAAATCTTCAAGTGGATTTCCGTCGAGACCAGGAAATCTGTCACCCACGCCCTGGTCAGAAGCAGATTGGACTACGGCAACGCTCTATAAGCAGGGACAACGGCCAAGCTGCAAACAAAACTGCAACGAATACAGAACGCATCCGCCTGCCTCATCCTTGATGTCCCACGGCACAACCACATCTCCCCCCACATCAGAGACCTGCACTGGCTACCCGTTTAGAAGAGGATCACCTTCAAGCTCCTTACCCACGCACACAAAGCTCTCCACAACACAGGTCCAGCTTACCTCAATGACAGACTCACCTTCCACGCCCCCACCCGCCATCTCCGCTCCTCCAGCCTTGCACTTGCCACTGTCCCCCGCATCCTCCGCACCTCTGCCGGAGGAAGATCCTTTTCTCACCTCGCCGCCAAGACCTGGAACTCCCTACCGCTCCACTTACGTCAGACCCAGGACCTCCTGACATTCAGGAAATGCCTCAAGACGTGGCTCTTTGACCAGTAGCGTCCCCCTCATCAGTGCCTTGAGACCCTAACGGGTGAGTAGTGTGCTTTAGAACTGTTCTAATTGATTGATTCATTGAGGATCATCTTTCCCTTCTCTGTGAGAAAGTTAAGCTTTCTTGGCCAAGGGAGCCATGGAGAGGGCTCCTTTGCCAGAAGTAGGCTGTGATTTTAATTCCTGCTACTTTCTGGTTCCCAAGAAGGACAAAGGACTTCACCCCATTCTAGACCTACAAGCCCTCAATCTCTTCCTCAAGAAGGAGAAATTCAAAATGCTCACATTGGCTTAGGTCTTGTCTGCTCTGGACCCAGGAGACTTGATAGTAGCGTTGGAGTAGCAGGACATCCCCATCTTACCTGCCCACAGACTTTACTTACGATTCACAGTAGGCCACTAGCACTTTCAGTTCACTGTGCTTCCCTTTGGCCTATTGCCCATTTCTGCCTCTCTTTCTGATGTTCTACTCTTGATTATTTCATGTGCTCAGCAGGGCTCTCTGCCTTAGGGCACTCTGAAGGGCTTTTTACCTGCAATTTCATTTTTTTTTGCGGTTGCCTGGTCAACTCTCTTTGCTTAAGTCTCGTATTGTACATAGATTCATCAAAGGTCTTACTCATCTCTTCCCTCCATCCCCATTCATTATGCCTCGAGCCTCTTCACAACTGACCTTCAGGCTTCTCACATTGAAAACAGCCTTCACCTTGGCAATTGCATCTGCCCAGAAAGTGAATGAGCTCCAGGCCTTAACATCTAAGCTGCCCTACCTCTCTAGCTATCCTGACAAAGCGTGCTTCTTTCAACAGTGGTCACACCTTTTCATGTAGGCCAATCAATCACCTTGCCTACATTTTACACACCCCTACATCCTTCTAAGGAAGGGGGAGACTCATCGCCTGGACTCAAAAAGGACGTTGGCGTTCCTCATTGATTGAAAAAAAGAGTTATGGGTGGTGGATCAACTCTTTGTGGGGTATTTGGGTACAAAGAAAGGTTGGACAGTGCAGAAGCGAACCACCTCTTCACCTCTTGTTGGGTCATGCTCTGCATCAAGATACCCTATGCATTTGCCAAAAATCTATCTCTGAGGGCTTGCAAGCTCACTCCACTAGAGCTAAAGCTGTGACCACTGTGTTAGCATGTGGAGTTCCTGTCCCAGACATCTGCCAGGCAGCAATGTAGGTATCTCTGCACACGTTTACCAAAAACTACTGCTTGGACAGTCAGGTCCGTAGGGATGGACACTTAGCCCGTTCGGTCCTGCAGGACTTTCTCATTTGAAATTGGTTTTCGGACCCACCACCGGGGATGGAATTGCTTAGGTATTGTTAATATTGAAAAAGTCGATGTGCACAATGAAACGTTCATATATAAACATTAAATTGCATCACTATTATCGAATACACCTGTCATAAAATCTACATCAACCACAAATCAGAAATACGTGGTCAGGCAGGCTCTGAGACCAAGGCCTGAGGTTACTGATTGACAGGTCACTGGTGGGGTGGGGCACGTAGCTGGCAGACAAGTGCACGAAAAGGAAATTCAGATCAATCCCACAGATAGGCGCAGCAAGACCGCAATGGCCCAAGGAGATTGACCCCAATAAAGCATGCATGGCTGAAGGGGTCTGTGCGTTCCCAAAACACCATAGAGTCAGATGCCACATGAAGTTAGGAACACTCAGCCAATCAGAAAACAGCACACGTACTAACATGCAGCGATCACGCGCCCCTCATGCCAGACAGCTGGACACGTTACCCACTAGCCCTCATTGTGTCCACGCAAGTTTGAGGCCCATCTGCATTTTTTATCAGGGACCTTGTTTACGACTCCAAGACAATAGCTCACATTCTTTACCTAAAAAGGAATGCTGAAATTGTTTTATGATGACCAGAGAAAATTTATAAAACACCACTCAGATCGACGGTGCTTTGAGACAGTCATCAGACCCCATTTCTGTCACTGTTCTCCTGCCTGTAGTGCTTAGTTTAACTAATTGTTTCTGTTTTGCCAAATGCCTCTTGTCTTTTGTTTTTTTTAAGGTAGATTCACATCCGAGGAACATTTGGCAAGCCAGCCAAGAGCTGATTGCTACCCCAGACTTGTCTGCAGCCGAAGGAAGGGGACCCCACCCGGATGAATAAACATTTGCGCAACAAGGAAAATTAGCAGATGCCACAATTGATTGGAAGTTCTGCTGAATCCGCAGGGCAGGAGTACATCCTGAAGCTGGCATCAGAGGGTAAGAGAACACATCAGCGCCTTAGTCTCAGATTTTGGCGTATGGCAAACTATGAAGAAGCGTAAAAATGTAACCTGAGAAATCTGGAATGTTACCTACTTTATGTGTCTGAACTGAGTAGTCGCAAGGCGACCTCAAAGGCATTTCCACAGAGGTCACCTTTTTTCGATAGTCAGCACACTAGGAAAGGTGAATGTTGTTCGCTTGGACCACTGGGGTGTTACAAAGATGGTACGCTTGTCCCCTGTGTGTGATACGGGGTTGAGGCCTCACTGCTTAGACCGCTGGGCATAACACAGATGGTACGCATAGGCCCCAGATGTGATATAGGGGTGGCAACTCAATCTTATTTGTTAGTCTAAAAGGGTTTTCTCAGTGCTATCATTTTCTTAACACTGTTGGTATCTGAAAGAAGTGAGAGGTGTTGTTCGCTTGGACAGCTGAGCGTCACACAGACCCCTGGCCCCTATGCCTGACCCCTGGGTGTGATATAAGGTGTGATTCGGACATTAGGGAAAAAAAATGGATCTGGGAGATGAGGAGTAGCTTGCGTTTGTGGAATTATTCCTTTTCTCCTCATAAACTACTATCTTTGTCTTGGAGCCAACAATGGCAGACTATCAGTCCTGATTACCGCTCTGAGCTTCCCCTGGTCAAAGGACAGCAGGCACTGGGAGTGGGATAAGGTATTTTTGACAAAGTCATCATTTTTTCTCTGTCAGTTTTTTCTTTATTACAGTTGAAAATGTACGTATCTTTGATGTTGTGGTGCTGGTAAATTAATGCAACTGTATTTTGTCTTGAGTATTGTGTTTTGTTGATGTCTCAATGTGCCATATGGAGGCATTGCTATTTCTCACAATCACTATTTAATACCAAAGTAAAGCTTGCTATTTGGTGCCAGATTTCATGACATTTGAATTAACAATTGCACTTTGTTCTAGGTTGTGACCCTTCATATGCGCTGATATTTGTGTTTGTGAACTGTTCATGGTGATGCATTTGTAAATATTGCTGAGCTCATAGTAAAGTAGTTAGAACTAGCAATCCCTGTGTATGTATTTCCTCTCCACCAGGCTATAGCTTAAGGCTCCTAAAATCTAGAAAAGCTAGAGGTGTATCTGTCCCCTAAAAACCGCCCAACTTATCATGGAGTCGCCACTAAAACACATGCAAACCAGGTTCCTCACACAGGCTAAATAACTTAACACGTTTTGCCATGAATAGCACACACACTAAGGGACACATTTCCCTGGCCAAAGGAAGGAACCTTTGACACTAACATAATCGAAAACATGAGAACAAACATACGACCAAATACATAGTGCAAAAGAAGGACAGGAGAGAAGCCCTATTAGAACTATGGGCTATATTCGAGAAGACCCAGACTGATAATCCTAACCTACAGTCAGCAAGCAAGGTGTCAGCACCTCGCCTGCCATATGCAAGAATGGAGGTGTTCTCCTCAGGCCTGGTATCCTCAGATTATGTCATACCAATCCCCTGGCCGAGAGAGTTGAAGGGTCCCCTACTGAACAACAAACTGTTAGGTCCAGGCGTGACAGACTAATAGGCCAGCAGGCCCAGACAATGCCAGCACCACTCCAGTCCAGTGCCAGCAGTCCCAGAGGCTTGACTCCCATCCACCACATTCAGCCCATCAAAACCCAGTGTCACAGATGGCATGCACTCTCACTGGTTCCGGTGAACACACTTGAGTGACAGGGAGATTTGTAGCGGTTCTGAAGAATGACACAACTTGCAGGGATGAGGAAAGATGTCTCAGTCCTCAGGGATCTGATGATGAAGGGGGAGCCACAGGATTTGCTCAGGTAAGCTCACATATTACACCATCACAGAAAGCAAGTTTGAGGGCAAGTCCGGACCCAAAAGAACAGTGCATAGATCAGAACGAAGGAGGCAATTTAGAGGAAAGGTGAAAACTAAGGAGGGAGAGAGAGCTGGCACCCTGGAAGCACAAAGAGAAAGTAGAGCGGTGCACCCTCCATGTGTGGAGAGCGGGGTAGGTACAGGGCACTGTTCAGGGAAGTGTCAAAGGCAGAACTAGAGGAGAGGCTTTGGCTGGTATCTGAGACTCACCAGATCATCAATGTAGGAGAGGGGGTGACCAGAAAATAAGAGACCAAGGTAGCCTGGTGCAAACTCAACGTAGACGCAGGAGAATCAAGATGGCACCTTTGCGTGTGCACAAGGGTAACAGCGATGAAGACATTCGCTGCTCCTCCCAAATGAGTAGGATAGAAAAACTGACCCCAAGAGAGACAGTAGCCCGAGAGGAAGGCAAGATCTTTGCATGGCCATTTTTGTCACTTGCTAGCCCGATGGAATGAAGGACGAGACCAGTATGATAGTCCCTGGCCAGAGGAGGGATCCTATGAACCATAAGACATGGCCGTTGCAGAAGACTACCCCCGGCATAGAGGGAGAGCTCTCAAGTGGAACTTCCCCTACATATAGGATTATCTGACAAGATGAGGTGGAGCTACCCAAAGCCAAAATATACCCATTACTGCAGAAGGGTTACGGCAGGAACCATCTATGTGCCGTGGGCTCAGATCGATAAAGAAGGGCTATGACAAAATTGCCACCATTGTTGGATAGGGTAGGGAAATGGACCTCATGTTTTGAGAAGAACACAGTGGGAATAAACCTAGCAACAGGCAATGTCAAAAGTCTGGTAAGTAGTCTTATCAGAGAGCAGGCTAGTATGGTCTTCGCTTGAACTCGCTTTCCAGCAATCACTCTGACAAACACTGAGCATGACGGTGCCACATTCAATTTGTACAGGCACCAAATATGGGCGGCCCTGATGGAAATGTTCCCTGACTGCTTAGATGTAGGAGGGTTATTGCCAGACACTATGAAACTTGGGGAGACCATAAAAAAAATTCTGGATAGGATGAGGGAACGATGTGCACAAGAGACAGGACAGCCATGGACAGATAAGTGCCTCCAGGTTGCATTCTTTTACAAAGTCCTCAAAAAGGGGCTGCCCACCGAAATACAAAGTGGATTGGACATCCTCTCCCTCTCCAACGAACCTGACAAAGCCAGACACAACTTCCATGAAGGCATGGAAGCAGCTGCCAACTGGATGAGATACAGCTACCTTCAACTCAACGCAAACAAGACAGAAGTACTCATCATGAGCCCTCAACCCAACGCATGGAACGACTCCTGGTGGCCACCCTCCCTTGGAATGCCGCCAGCCCCCACGCGATCAACTTCAAGGACTTGCGTAGGAGGTGGACGGTGCGGAAGCAGGTGGAGGTGACTGAGTTGATTTGCTGGATCATGCTGAGGTTTGGAGTCCAGGATGATTCCGAGATTGCGGGCTTGGCCTGCCTCGTGGAAGCATATTTTCTGATGCAAATCCCTGACTGCCAATGTTAGTAGACAGGGATCTGCATCAAAAGCAAAGTTTAAACAAATTAAAAGGGGCTAAGATAACAAATGTAATATACACATTCAAAAAACACAAAGACGCAATCATACTCATGTCATTAGCCACTCTTAGGGGGTCATTCCTACCCTGGTGGTCCGAGACCGCCAGGGTAGGGGACGGAGGAAGCACCGCCAACAGGCTGGCGGTGCTTCTGGGGCTATTCTGACCGCGGCGGTAAAGCCGCGGTCAGAAAAGGGAAGCCGGCGGTTTCCCGCCGGTTTCCCGCTGCCCCTGTGAATCCTCCACGGCGGCGCTGCAAGCAGCACCGCCATGGGGATTCCGACCCCCTTCCCGCCAGCCTGGTTCTGGCGGTTATCACCGCCAGAACCAGGCTGGCGGGAATGGGTGTCGTGGGGCCCCTGGGGGCCCCTGCAGTGCCCATGCCTCTGGCATGGGCACTGCAGGGGCCCCCTAACAGGGCCCCACATTGATTTTCAGTGTCTGCTTGGCAGACACTGAAAATCGCGACGGGTGCAACTGCACCCGTCACACACCAGCAACTCCGCCGGCTCCATTCGGAGCCGGCATCCTCGTTGCTGGTGCTTTCCCGCTGGGCGGGCGGGCGGCCTTTTGGCGGTCGCCCGCCAGCCTAGCGGGAAAGTCAGAATGACCGCCGCGGTCTTCTGACCGCGGTACGGTCTTCTGGCGGTTCCCGCTTGGCGGGCGGCGACCGCCGCCCGCCAAAGTAGGAATGAGGGCCTTAATGCTTAATGCAAACCAAACCTCTTTAGCACAATGCTAAGTGTTAGTAAATAGGGGTTTGTGTCAAAATCCCTGGGTGGTTGCATGGGTATGTCCATGTACCACCCCTGGTATGTCCCCTTGGTGCAAAGTAGCGCATAGTGCTTTAGGGTTATTATCCAGAGCAAAACAAGTTTTGTGCTGGAAAGGAAATCCCAGTAAATGCTTTTTGCTGATTTGCGTCACTTTTGGGGTGCAAACCTTGTGTAAAATGGTAATAAATCATCCTCCATTTGGATAGAATTTCATGCCTTTCTCAAATCCACAGCTCTTTTTTATGTGCTAGGTCGCAGGCACCCAAAAACAGAATAACAGGCTTTTCCTTCCAGATCCAATAAAGTTTTCTGCTACACTCGGGTGGGATGAGTGTGAAAATCTGTTGATCCTGGGTCCTCAAGCATGTAAACCCATCTCTATCATGTCTCATAAAAGGTTACAAAACATGCAACAGGGGCCGTATTATACATTATGACCCAACGAGCATGTGCACCTTCTTTATGTGCCTCGAGGTCCCAATGGTATTACAGAAGGGCTGCACATGCTTATGCGGAACATTCTGTAACACTGATAGCACTGGCACACATGTAGCGGCAACATTATCATGAAAGGGCGTTCCCACATGTCCATGTCGGCGTGATCCCATGTAAATAAGGGAATCTCTTACCCTGCGCGCCTGCGCCATATTATAGACACATACACAAGCATGCCTTTAGCAGGTACACTCACAGTGAGTTACAAAAAGATGGTGAAAGTCAGTGCACATCCTACTGACAGCCATTTGGAGGGGGAAGGGTTTCAAATGCACCCCCCCCCCCCCCAAGACATCCTCCTACAGGCTGATGCTGTCACTTACTGCACCAGCCTGCAGGCAGGACCTCTCTCTCTTTTTGAGGTGCAGGCAGCATGCCACATGCGCTCCGGAACATGGAGCGGTTTTGAAGCAACTGCTCCCTATTTCACTGCATGCACTGCACCCGGAGCAGCACGTTCCTTGCAATAAGAAGCACTGTCTCTGTTTGCGCCTGGGGCACCTTTTTAAAGATGTGCCATATTGCAAATAGGGCCAGTATGCCCCTTCCCTAATACGGCCGCCCCCGGATGAGGGGCCTCCACAAGCAGACTTAGCCCAAATGAATTTCCCACTACAAAGTGGAGGCTCATGACATTTCAAAAGCGGCTCATGAAATTTGAAAATCGTGGAGCAGAAAGAAACAAGGTGAAATCCAAGATAAACAAGTAAACATGTGAACCCAACTCGTTCCTAGCACAGAAACAAGAAATAAGCAAACACTACTCAGGGGAGCTTATGCTGGTGTTTATCCACCCAGGCCTGTGAGTACAATGGGAACGCTGCACTTCTCATACCATAACAACATTTTCACGAGAGTTGATTTCTTGCTATGTTGATACAATTAAACATCAGTTGAAACCTTCCAGAAGGTGGTGCTGTTTGATTACACTACTTCACAATGATGTAAAATACATTTTTTTTTTTTAAATAAAGACCCTTTACAGCTTGAACGGACTCACTAAAATCTAGTCATTCAAAGCGCTGCTGGCATTTCTGAAAGTGAATAGAGGATCAGCAATGTATTTCCCTAAAAAGCATGCATTTCCATTACCGATTTTAGTTAATATGAAAATAAATGGCCTGGTGTGGCAGTATTTATTGGACATTTATGCGTGCCCCGAATGATCTGCCGCATCGCAGTCAAATTATGAAGTCTGTCGTCTATGGAAAGCTGAAGAGGGACTGCTGCAAAGCGTGTCTCTCACTGAATGAGTGACGTGGAGCATGCCTAGATGACTCCAGGCTTCAGCGTGCAACGCCTTGTGAGGCCACATTTTATTGGCACAATAGTGTCACTCCTGCAACGTCTGCCTAACAATCAAGGAGTGAGAGTCAGTAAACGTTCAGGAAGAGATTCCCCTGCATGTGCAATGCTCATCTCATTACTGCCTGGCAGTCCGCTGATGCTCGGGGGAAAGGTGAGGCACATGGTCCTTTAGTAAGTGTAAGATTGAGTGAGACATTTTACAGGCTTCAAAACCCTAATACCGAGGTTGCTGCTGCCACTACACCTCCGAACGGGGACTCCAAATGCATGAAACCTTTGGAAAAGAAACGTTCTCCTCTGCCACCCGTGTCTTAAGATAGTCAATGAATGCCCGCTACATCCCCAGATGCTACTCTAACATATTTTGGGATCTGGTTAGTGAGATCTTGCCAACTATCCCGGAGAACATAGAGCTAGTGGCAGAAATAATTCACAACGGGCAGGTTGTGGTAAAGTTCATCATTCAACCAGGACTGGACACGACTGCTTTGGTAGGGCAGTCGGTACCAGCATGCTGCTTCGGTGCCACTGGATAAGATCCATTGGGTGTTCAGTTGATGCCCAAACATCCCTGATAGACATCATTTGACATGACTCAACTGGTTGGGAACAAAGCAGGCTCAGTGCTACAATGCTTTAAAGAAAACAGGGCAACAGCATAATGTTGCAGTATCCCCAACAGTTCTGCCCCTTTCGAGGCTTCCACAGGGGGTTTCCAAGACCAACAACATCAAGAGCCACCTCTGCAGCAGAAGACTCCCCAGTTCTTTCAAGGCAGCGGTTGGGGATCAAGTCCTTAAGGACACTGCCCAATCCACCACCCCTCCCACCAAGCCACAAAACTGCTGTAACTTGCCCCTCTTGGCACGTGACCATCTGCTTACAGCCAGATCATTTCCTCCAAGAGTGGCACAGCATCTCATCGGATGTGTGTGTTCCAGATTGTCTGGCGAGGATACACCTTCCATTTTCTAGTTGATCCACCACGCAGTCCTCCTATTACAGACCATCTTTCAGGGTATAATTTGTCCATCCTCCAGCAGAACATTATTTATAAACAATAATTTTTTAGAAAGTTAAATAGAATACAATGAACGATTGATTTTAAGGAATGATATGCAAAGGATTTAAGGGGTTGGGTGGGAAAATATACCAAGGTATTAATTGCACCTGGATATTAATTATGGTTTAAACAACATAATTTAAAAAAGTAATAATATAAATAGTATTGCAAATAAAAACATTTAACAATGTCCTGGTTCATGAAAAATTACCTTTTTAATATATTACATTAGAAATGTAAAACATCATATAGATTTAAAAAACATTTGTAAGTTTTTCCCACGCTTTCTTGTTCATTTCAATGGGAGAAATGCTCTTTATTTATTTTTTATTTTTGAGGTTGACGTTTATGACTGTGCCTGTGTCTCCAGTCAGTGGAGCATCGCTGTCAAGATCAAAAGCATGGAGGAGCTGCGGTGAGGTAAAAATGTATTTTTCAAAAATAACATTTAGGTTAGCTACTTTACTGAAAAGCAAGAGGGAGCGAGGTAGTTTGAGGTAATATGATGTTTACATGTATGTAATGTCACTTTTAGACCATTTTGAATCCCGTACAGGTTGTGTTCATATGAGCACACCTGGACAGGTGTTTTGTTTTAAAGTTTAGGTTTAAAAATAAGGATCATAATATCTGAAATCTTCCTTCTTAAATCTAGATAAAAATAACTCTTTTAGAATTTTTTTACATCTTGGTTTTGTATCGTGATTAACTTGTAACATGGAAAGCAACAATCAAGAAAAGGGACTAATGGGCTGATTATGAGATGGTGGACGGAAACATCCGATCACCAAACTCCCGTCAGGGAGGTTGCAGTGGTGCTGGTGATAGAGCGTTCCAGCCTAATAATTTACCTGTATTTGGACGCTCTTAGGTCGATGAATCTTTTGACCAAGTGGGACTCTCTTCACCCGAGATCAATCAATTTAATCAAATCAATAATCAATAACGAACATAAGCAATACCCTGATCAACATAACACTTAACAATTAATCCAGAAAACATTTCGACGAACCATGACCTTTCGGCCATGAATAACCACACCAGTTTATTCAAAGTTAATGAATTTATTTCCCTATATTAACAAAGCTAGCACAATATATATGTGTCTCAACACCAAATGATATATGTAAATGAACATTAATAGCTGTCCATAACGGCGGAAAAGATGCAATATATGCAACATTTGAATAACAATGCGTTCGATAATAGCAACGCAAATCACTAAAACTATAATCTGTAATGAGCTAATTGCATACATTAGTCAGCATAACAAGGTCTCAAATTGCATCGTGCAACAAAAGGAATCCTCATCTAACCTGAAATTAGCATCGGCATGTGGGACTTCATGCAAAAACAATTTAGCAACATTAATTTGGAAAACTCCTAACTAGGGCTCTTATCAAAAATCAGCAGTTGGTTACCTAAAAGAAACACAATGCAATTGTACATTTTCCTTTCATATTTACCAATTTCAATCAGCATTCAAGGAAGTCTTCGTCTCACAGGTACCGGTTTCTCGATCAGCATAGGACGGGGCAAAGGGGCAGGGTGGACGGGGCAATTGCCTCACGGCGGCAAGATAAACTACTACTTCATGCAAAGGGACAGATCAAAGTTAAAGTCTCTAGGGCAAGAATTACTTAAAGTCTCTTTCTCTCGATTAGAGAAAGCATCAAAGTCTCATTAAAAATTGGCGTCGAACACCAATTGGCATCGTAGAAGATGGCAAAATGACGAAGTCAGCAAGATGGGCCATAACGGCTAATGGCGGGTAATGGCTAAAAAGGCTGGTAATGGCTGTAATGTCCGATGGGTAATGGCTGATGCTCAATAGGAAAAAAATGGCTGCTTTCTTCTTGTGCACCGGGTTTAAATAAACAACAGTTCAAATCCAGTAGGGTCTTCCATTGGAGGGTTCATAGGTTGGCTTCAAATTGTCCAATCAAAAACAACAGTTCTCAAGCTTCTACCTAGGCATACATTATCCTTGGAGTCGGGAACGTAAGTTGCAACATATTTTACCAATTAACTCACTTTCAGAGCTTCCATTGTCCGCACCTGCAGATTGACCTTGGAGCAAAGAAGAAGATGCCAGGCTGGCACGAAACCTTAAAGATAAGCATGTGAACCGATCTCACTGGAAAAGTACAGCTTCAAGCAAGAAAACACGTTTATTAGCACGTTAGAAAAACACGAGCATCTAAATCGTGAGACAAGGCAACTAGGCCGAAGCCTCCACTAAAGTTATGCTAAGTAAAAAAAATTCAAACAAGCAAATCATGGCACACGTTTACGGTTATGTCAGATTAGTACAATTCTAATACATCACGTTATATAAAGCACGCTTATAAATGTTGGCGAACTACTCTGAGGGCACATTTTGTCCCCGTACAATCTTTATTAGTTCGGTTAAAGTCACACTTGATTATTGCAATACTACGTTTATGCACTAATAAATGTAAAACCTTCATTTCTGCGTCATCAATCCCTCCTCTGATGACTACTTGTCATCACACAAAACTATTCCCACAAATTTTATTCCATTAAAATTCTGTCAGTTCTCTTTGCCTTTTAGTTCCCCTTGTTTTTGCCTTGTATTCTTCTGCCATTCTTTTCATCATTTTCTCTTCCTTCCTTCTCTTAACTCTTGCCATTATCATTAGTATTCCTCTCTTTATTCCCCAAATCCCAAAGATGCAAATTAGTACTATTAGTATTCCCTGTATTATTTTTAGTAATATTCCATTCCAAATGCCACCAAGCCAATTTCCCACTGAAGCAATTCCCTTTCCAACCTTCTCCCACACTCCTGGTTCTTTCAATTCCTTCAAGTCTGCACTCTCTTTTGTTAGATTTGCAAGCATTGTTTTAATCTTCACACTGTTGTCTGGTATATACGTGCAACAGTGACGCGCACCAAGCATTTTGCAAACGCCGCCATCCTTTGGTAAAAGAATGTCTAGGGCAAGCCTGTTTTGAAGTCATAGCTCTTTCTGCTGCAAGTTCAGCATCCATCAGGATCATAGCACCTGAAAACTTTGTCAACATGTTATCCACTATAGTAGACAACTTTCTTATTTTGATGGAATTCAACACAACTTCCAGTGAAGGAATCATGGCTCCAAATATATCTCCTACCACAGCAGCTGCGGTCTCTCTTTTCTGGATACGATGAGATCCAGACGTCTTTGGAATCATCGATAGGTCATCCAGTTGATAAACCTTTGGGAACACTATACCCAAATAACATCTCCCCCACCACCCTTTTGGAAGACGATAATAGGCATTATGCCCACAAATGTAATATACACCAGGTATGACAGGGTCAAGTCCGTTCAGCATGAATGTCCATTTGGCCTTAAAGATAAACGTATGTTTACACTCACTCGCTCCCACGAAAATGTTATCATAATAAGATTCACCACGATATATACAAAATTTCCCTACATGCCAAGCGTCTAAAGCTATTCTCCCTTGTGTTTTTATTGCGGCAAAAGCATAATTATCTACTGAAGTCCTCTTACTTAGCTCTTTTTCTAATTTCGCATTCATTTGTGCCCTTCTATCATCTGTGCGATCTAAAAAGCTTATTTCTACTGCAGTGAGTGAGCATGTAAGGTTTTCCCTATGAGCGTGAGCTGTTTCAAAAGGTTGCATTGGCTCGAAAAATTCCCTCATTATTTTTGCATCCCAATCTTTAGCAATCTGGCTTAGCTGCGTTATTATAGGAACATATGCAAAGGTAACATCATAATTTGAATAAAAATACTGTATGTTAGTTTGACCATAAAATCTAGAAGTAACTATACTACATGTAATCCCATATGTAAGAGGCATGTGGTGATAAGTCACCCCTTCCTTTACCGATGTTGGTATTTGTGTACACACATAACAATCTTTCGCATCCATAGTCTCAACATATTCTGTTAGTAGGCGATAGAAAACATTATACGAAAGTTCCTTCTTATCATGCAAGTGTCTCTCATCTAATTCTAGTCTTTTCAATGCAGTTAGTTCAGTGACAGTAACAGGAGCAAAAGTAGAAGCATCAATTGTCTCATTCTCACCCTTTCCACGCGTTGCAAGCACTATTGCCATTATTATTAGTACACATGCAGTTATCAAGCCTATACACGCATATTTACAATATTTCACTCTACTGTTTTGTGTAGCCATGATCTGTATAGAATCAGAGAGCTAGAAGCACCTATAAAGAAACTATTTAGCAATTAGTTACAAAGCTGAACGAGCGCAATGTTCACACAATTTTCTTCAGTAGCCCAGTCACTTATCGGTTAGCAGCGTTTGTCTCAATTCGGCAATAACTCAGTCTTTTTTTTTTTTTTTCTTTTTTTTTCAAAGTTCAATCAATAACTCAGTCTTTTATCAGTTCAGCGTTGTCTCAAATCGGGTTTAAGAGTATGTCTCATCCGGTTTAGCAATGTCTCAGCTGGTTGTATCACGTTAGATTGTAGCAAGCAATGTAATTTATCACCCATTCAATCAACAGTGTCCATAAAACTTTTCTTTTCTATTGGTATCTCTTCTTCTTCGTTCTCGAGGCTTAGAGACACAAATTCGTCAGTCCAATCGTCATTGACTGCATATGCCCATTCTGGACCGGAATATCTCCTGTTTGGTATCCTTTTCCTTTTCAATTTTGCATCTCTCTTCGATTCTGCCTCACTGGTACTTTCCTCTTTGGCCAAGTCTTTTTCTTCACTTGAGGTTGGTACCACGACAGACACTTCCTTTCTTTTCTCTTTCACTTTTGGCCTTTCTCTGTCGTTCAATTTTTCTCTAGTTCTTAGTTTTACTGGTGATATACTTAGGGGGTTATTCTGACCCTGGCGGCCGGTGGCCGCCAGGGCCACCGACCACGGGAGCACCGCCAACAGGCTGGCGGTGCTCCCACGAGCATTCTGACCGCGGCGGTTCAGCCGCGGTCAGAAGCGGCAAGTCGGCGGGCTCCCGCCGACTTACCGCTGCTCGGGGGAATCCTTCATGGCGGCGGAGCGCGCTCCGCCGCCATGAGGATTCTGACAGCCCCTACCGCCATCCTGTTCATGGCGGGAAACCCGCCATGAACAGGATGGCGGTAGGGGGTGCCGCGGGGCCCCTGGGGGCCCCTGCCGTGCCCATGCCAATGGCATGGGCACGGCAGGGGCCCCCGTAAGAGGGCCCCGCAAAGTATTTCAGTGTCTGCCATGCAGACACTGAAATACGCGACGGGTGCAAATTGCACCCGTCGCACCCCTGCAACTACGCCGGCTCAATTCTGAGCCGGCGTCCTCGTTGCAGGGGCATTTCCTCTGGGCCGGCGGGCGCTCTTTTGGAGAGCGCCCGCCGGCCCAGAGGAAATGTTAGAATGGCCGCCGCGGACTTGTGACCGCGGTGCGGTCATTTGGCGGCGGAACCTTGGCGGACGGCCTCCGCCGTCCGCCAAGGTTAAAATCAGGCCCTTAGTCTCCTCTTTGCACTGTGTCCACTTGATGGACCTGCGATCTCTTCTGTGGAAGTTTGAACAGTTTCGTTCTGTTCCGCCTTGTCCCCTTCTTCTGGGGAGTCAATCAAGTTCTCTTTTTCTTTTTCTGTACCGTCTGCTTCTGGGAAAGCCCTCCTCTGATCAGGCTCTTCTGCTTCTTCACCTCTTTCGAGCCCTTCGTCACCGTTACTTTCTTCAGGCTCTTTGTCACTTTCAGCTGCTTCAGGCTCTTTGTCACCTTCAGCTGCTTCAGGCTCTTTGTCACCTTCAGCTGCTTCGTCGCTGTCTGAGGTTTCTCCTTGGTCTTCCCCAAGTGAATCCGTGGTTTCGTCCTCAGAGAATATTTCTCTCTCCTCTATTTCTGCCTGTTCGCTTCTAGTTCTGTTTTGCTCTGTCTCAGCGCTCGGCACTTTGTTATCAGGAACTGGCAGTTTCAGCGCTTCAACTTCCTCATCTGTGGGACACAACACCTTCTTTGTGTGACTGGCGTGAATCCAGTTGGGAACTCCCGCACACTTCACAGCAGTAGTGGTCGTCAGGATCACTTGGAAAGGGCCTTTCCAACGGGGTTCCAGACACGACTTCCTCACGTGCTTCTTTATCACGACCCAGTCACCTGCTTTCAGTGTGTGTCCTGGACCTTGGATCGGTGACAAGGTGGTTGCTTCCACCTGGTGAGAGAAAGAGCGAACCACATCAGCCAGACCTTTGCAGTAGTCTAACACCATATCATCTGTAATATTCAAAAGCGCGTTTGCGGGAACTGCAGGAAGTCTCATGGCCCTGCCCATGAGAATTTCGTGCGGGGACAATCCAGTCTTTCTGTCAGGGGTGTTTCTCATTGACATTAACACCAAAGGCAATGCGTCAGGCCATTTCAAATTTGTCGATGCACATATTTTCGCCATTCTTGATTTCAGTGTACCATTCATCTGTTCCACCAGTCCTGAGGCTTCAGGGCGATAGCTACGATGCAGTTTTTGCTCAATGTTCAGCGCTGCGCAAAGTAACTTTATCACCTCGTTATTGAAGTGACTTCCCCTATCTGATTCTAAAGAGATCGGGAATCCGAAACGTGGTATCAACTCCCTCAACAATAGTTTTGCAACTGTAAGGCTGTCATTTCTACGTGTGGGGTATGCTTCAATCCAGTGACTAAAAATGCACACAATCACCAACACATACTTCAGACCTCCATGCACAGGCATCTCAATAAAGTCCATCTGCATTCTGCTGAACGGGCCACTCGCCCTGCCAATGTGGTTCATGTTCACAGCCGTTCCCTTTCCTGGGTTCATCTGCTGACAAATGACACATCGATGGCAGATTGCTTCTGCAACTTGACGGAATCTGGGGTTAAACCAATCAGTTTTGAACAATCTTATCATGGCATCTCTCCCTAGGTGAGCCTGCCCATGATAGAACCGCGCTAGCTGCGATAAGAGACTATTTGTTAAAACAAATTTTCCCTCATTTGAAACCCATATCTCAAATGGTCTCTTTGTACATTGTGACTTAATCCAGGAAACTCTTTCATCCTCCCTGTCGCTATTCTGTAATGCTTTTAGTTCATCCATTGTATCCACGACCTTCAAGGCAAATGCTTCAGCTGGTTCGAGTTCTGGTTCACTTATCATATTCCATTCATCCCTGAGCAATATACAGTTCAAGGCACAAAATCTTGCGACTTGATCCGCATATGCATTTCCCAGAGAAACATAGTCCTGTCCTTTTGTATGAGCACTACACTTTACCACTGCAATTTCGGCTGGCATTTGAATGGCGTGTAACAATTCCCTTATTCTCTCCCCGTTTTTCACTGGGGATCCTGAAGAGGTCAGGAAACCTCTCTGTGACCATAGTTGCCCAAAATCGTGCACAATTCCAAACCCGTACTGACTATCAGTGTAAATGGTAACCTTCATCAATGTAGACAGTTGGCATGCTCTTGTAAGTGCTACAAGCTCTGCTACTTGTGCGGAATAGACTCCTTGAAGCCAGGATGCTTCCAAGACACCTGTTACAGTACATACAGCATATCCTGCTTTCAAAATTCCCAATGCATCTCTTAAACATGACCCATCAACAAAAACAATTTGGTCATTTTCATCAAGCTTAGTATCCCTAATATCAGGTCGAGGTTTTGTGCAAAATTCAGTCACCTGAAGACAGTCATGCTCGACGTCGTCAGCGTTCTCAACTTCAGCATTTTCACCGGGAAGCAAGGTTGCTGGATTCAACGTAGTGCACCTTTTCAGCTGCACATTCGGTGAGCCCAGAATTATTGTCTCATACCTTGTGAGTCTTGCTCCAGTCATGTGTTGCGTTCGGGAGCGGGTCAATAGTATCTCGACTGAGTGAGGGACCATGACTGTTACTGGGTGTCCCATCACTATTCCTTCACTCTGAGTGAGGCTGATACCAACTGCTGCTACGGCGCGCAAACACCCTGGAAGTGCTGCTGCGACCGGATCCAAAGTAGCTGAAAAATACGCTACTGGTCTGTTTATGCCACCATGGGCTTGAGTCAAGACAGACAAAGAACATGCATCACGTTCATGACAAAACAATGTGAAAGACTTTGTGTAATCAGGCATACCTAAAGCTGGAGCCCTGCACATGCATTCCTTCAATTCAATAAAAGCATCCATCTCATCTCCTTTCAGCTCAATTTGATCCAAGGCATCCTTCTGGGTCAGTTTCAGTAAAGGCTTTGCTAGAGTTGAGAAGTTGGGAATCCACTGGCGACAGTAGCTCACCATCCCCAAAAACTTCCTCACCTCCCTCCTCGTCTTTGGTGGACTCATTTGAAGTACACTTGTTATTCTTTCCTTCATTATTCTCCGTGACCCTTTCTCTATTTGATGACCCAAGTATTTTACTTTCTTCTGACAGAACTGCAACTTTGAAGGAGACACCTTGTGTCCATTCCTTCCCAAATGGTTCAGTAGAGCAATGGTATCGGCTGTGCAGCCACTTTCTGTCTTAGATGCAATCAGTAAGTCATCAATGTACTGTACTAGGGTTGACTCGAATGGCAATTCTAACGCTTCCAAGTCTTTCTTTAGAATCTGATTGAATATTGACGGTGACTCAGAAAACCCTTGAGGGATTCGACACCAACTGTAAACTCTGTCTAAGAATTTGAAACAAAAGAGAAATTGGCTGTCCTCATGAAGAGGCACCGAAAAGAATGCTTGTGACAAGTCGATGACTGAGAACCACTCGGCATCGCAAGGGACTTGAAACATTATCACAGCTGGATTCGGTACGACAGGGCAGCATTTAATTATGATGTCATTTATTTTCCTCAAGTCCTGCACGATTCGGACCTTTCCACTCGGCTTTATTAGTCCCATGATTGGTGAATTACATGGACTGCTTAACACTTCTTTCAGTACTCCCTGTTTTACAAATTCGTCAATGAGTTGGGCGACTTTCATGAGGGTATCTTGTGCCATGTGGTATTGTGGGGTCTGGGGAAAGGTTACATTGGGTTTTACGGTCACTTTCACTGCTTCCACTCCTTTCATCAATCCCACCTCTTTTCCTGTCATATCCCACACTTCCTTTCCGACTGTTTCCCGTAATTCAGCTGGAATATCTTCTTCAGTTATCATCGGGAAAAGGTTAATCAGAGGATATTCTTCATCGACAGTTTCCATCTCCTCCCCTTCTACACTGTCCACTTCTTCCCCATCACTGCTCGTCTGAATTCTAATTCCATTGTTCGAACACATAATCGAACATCCCAATTTGCACAATAGGTCTCTCCCTAACAGTGCTATCGGGCTTGAGTCACATACCACAAATTTATGTGACCCTTGATAGTTACCAATTCTGACTGGTACTGGATCTGTTATTGGGTTCGTCAGGTGCCTGTTTGCTACTCCCACCACTTGAACTGTTCTCCCTGAGAGTGGCAAATTTGGTACTTCAATGCTCCTAACAGTTGAACGTGTGGCCCCTGTGTCCACCAAGAATGAAACGCTATGACCCATAACTCTTCCCTCCACATATGGACCCTTTTGATCAACTTCCAAGGATGCTGCAAGCACACAATTTCCCTCCTCATCTGAACTTTCACTCTCCTATACATTGTTTATTCCATTCTCACTGTGTAATGGGAACTGTTGTACGGTGCCATTTGTACTCATCACTTGACCCGAGACCTGTGGAGGAACCATCACTTGTTGCTGACTCACTGGTGCCAAAGGTATTTGCATTTGCTGATTAGGTACCATGGGAAACTGCTGTTGCATCGGCTGCATTTGCGTCATCTGCATACGGGGCATCTGCTGCGGCTGCATGGGCTGTAATCCCTGCAGCTGATTTATGGTCTGAAAATTTGTGTTTGGACCTCTCATTTTCGGTCCCCTCATTGTCTGGAATGCATTGACATCATTGTTTTGCTGACCAACACCTGCACCTTCCTGCACCACCATCGGGCACTCGCGTTTCCAATGACCGACGATTCCGCACACGTGACACGGCATCACCCTTTTCATTGCCTGCACACCATTCGGAATCACAACAGTGTTCAAATCCGGACCATTACTCCCAAAACCTCCTCTGCCTCTGCCTCTCGCCTGTGGCTGAAACACCATATTTCCCTGCGGCTGCGGCTGCGGTATCTGCTGTTGGAACCCTTGCAACCCTTGCAGACCTGTCTGAGCTGCTTTAAGTTGCATCACCATCACTTTCTCTTTCAATCTTTTCTGTTTCACTTCAATTTCGTCGCTACAGTATTTCGCATAATTCAACACCTCATCAATCGGTTTCGACTGCCAACAAATCAAATGCGTCTTTATCATCTGACTTATCTCTGGTCTCAGCCCTTCCACAAATCTAAACACAAAATGAAGCATGTCCTTCGCCTCTATTGTTTCCGTGCCACTGTAGTTCTTGAACGCCTTCAACAACCTCTCATAGTAACCATGAATCGACTCTTTAGCCTCTTGGGCAGTTCGATCAATCTTCTGCCAATCCACATTTTTCGCGGCAACCTTCGTCTTCAAATGCTCAATCACCTTATAGTACAAGCTTATCACCATAGGTGATGGTGCACCCGTATCCCTGTCTCTCTCTGGTTCACTTGTCGGCCAACCTACAGCCCTTTTGCAATCCTGCCACAAATCTGCCGGAACCACAATCTCAAAGAGGGTGTTCAGGTCTTCCCAAAGACATTTTGCAAGCTTCACAAACCTATCAGTCTGTTGATACCATTCAATCGGTTTCTCTCTCAGTTTGGGAAAATCATCCGTAAAAGACTGAATGTCGCTTCTGTGCCACGGTACATGTACTACTTTTCCCCCTGCTGTCTCCCTCCTTGGTAACATGGTTATTGCATCACTACTCTGTGGCCTTTTCTCGCTGTGCTCTGGGACACTGTCTTTCCTCTTTTCCTTTTTCTTTACCCATCTGCTTTCCCATTTGTCTAAGCACCTCCACACTTGTGCACTCTGCAGCAATTCTCTAAGGTGCGTTTTCATGCCTGCTGACCTCATGTGTTCAAAGTCTGTGGTCCCGAAGTCCAATCTATAGCTCCTGCTCAAGTGTTTTGTCTTGTCTATCTCAACCCCGTTTTTGTCAGCTATTTCTTGCAACCTTCTATGTACCTTGTTCACTTCTCTCGTAATCCTGGGACATAGATACCTCAGCTCTTCTTCCGAGTAGGACTCTAACCTATTCAAACCCATGGTCCCTTCCACCAATTCTTCTGCTTCCATGTTCAACCTGACCCTATTCAGATAGTCTTCTCCCTTCCCACTGGCTGAGCTTTGTGTGGAATTCAGACTGTTGAACCACTGTGTCAGCTGTTGCGCATTCAACCCCATCAGTGTAGCATTCACATCGACCGCCATTGATGGTTGCGGCAACTTTTCAGTGTTCGATGATAGCGGTATCATCAGTGGGGGACTCGACCTCACCACTGTTGACTGAGCACATATGGGACTAAACTCCATCAAGGACCCAGATCCAGTTGGCAGAGCCGCTATCGGAGTTGTCTCTGGAGTGTTTTGTATGCACCTCCTTTCCATCCCACTCTGCACCATTGATCCTTGACCGCTCATACCTGAGTTAGGCTGAATGTACAAAGGTACCGGTGGACCTAGAGTAATGGGTAGGGATATCGCATCTGGGTTCTGTCCATTCCCCATGTTCTGAGGCATGTTCATTCCCACACTATGGGTCATCATTGCCGGCATGCCCGTCTGACTCCCCGTCATCTGAGCATGTGCTGTTCCCCCCTGCATCTGCTTTTGAGGCATCAAAAACTGAGTTGATTCAGCTTGTGCCAATGTTGGGTTGCGACCATTCTGTACTCCCATTACGGTTGGATCTAGAATCATTCCCGTACTGTTGTCACTGCTGTAGTACCTTGGGACCTGCGGCTGATAATTTTCTGCTGTTTTCAATATAGGCACATCTGGATATATTCTCCTAACCTGCGGTATCTGCGGGGTGAACAGTAAACTCGGGTCCTTAGATCCCGATGGCGTTTCTGAACTCGGAGTTTCATTATTCTGTACCGGTGCCGGAGGGGCAGAACTGGTACTTGGACCTTGTCCACTCTCTGCATAAGGTGGTGGACGGTCGTTCAGCAATTGCATGATTAACTCCTCATCCTCTAACTCCTCTTCTCTCCTTAACTTTTCCTCGTCCTCTCTATCTTTGGAACACCTCCTGTTTGTCTTACAGGTAGCTTTCTTGCCTGTGGCCTCTTCTTCCTTAGCAATTGCGGGAAACAATTTTATCCCCTGCAATATATCTGACCTCCACACCTTCTGTGCATTATCCCACCTAGCGTCCGCTAGTGTCTTTTCTACCTTTCTTATCCTGGTCTCGAACTTCTTTTGCTGTTGCTGTCTAGCCATTAGTTCCCAAATCGCTAGAGCCTCAAACTGTGCTGGCCTTGGAGGTACCTTCATGTTGTACATCGCGAATCTCAAATTCTCTAGGATCCTTATATTGAATGTCCCATGGATCGGGAACGCTACGCTCCCATGTTTCTCTGTCAGCTTGTGCCATTGCTTTAGCCAAAGGCACGGAGCTACCCCTTTTTCCTCCATTACAATGTAAGCTGGTGTACCTTCGGGTGGCGTCTCCTCTCCTACGCTCGCTTTAATGTAAGACTCCCCCTTCATCGCACTCTTTAATGCTTTAAAAAATTTCATTTTCTAATCTTTTGTTTCACAAAGTTTGTAATCAATAAGTGACTTTAATTCCCGGAATACTCTTCGCTTGCCTTTCCCCTTCCAATCGAGCCCCACGGACTGCGTCCAATCCGTGCGCGACCCTTCTCTGCAACCAACCTATCCCAGCGCGGCTCCTAGTGACATCACACTCACACACACTGCGGCTGACAAAGCCTCGCGGCTAGTCCTCCTTCACTCGGCTCCTCTCGTAACAACTTCTGGCATGTATCGCGAGCAACCAAATAATAATAAAACAGATCTGTCGGTTTACTATAGGAAGGGTAACACAATCGCTTCAGGACCTTAGGGATTTTTCACTAGCCTCGGCAGTTATTCCATCTTTCTCGGTCCCCACTTTCGCAAGCAAATCTGACCCGCAGACTCTGCTCTCAACTTGTCAATGATCTATTCTAGTGCACTTAGAATTTGTCAAAGCCCGAAGTCGAAGTTTTCTTTCACTCCCTTAACACACGTACCGACTCGTTAACCACGCCCGGTCAACCTACTAAACCGACCAGACCACAACATAAAACAAGTGTCTCATACACTTTTCAACATACTCCGGAGTCTCTTGACCTCGCAGGGCCCGTCTCAACAACAACAACCACGTGGACCTTTTTCTGCACAAAGCGCCACATGCACATGAAGTTCGACGACTTCCCTACTCTCACACTCGGAGTCGCACCTCCGCTATTCTCTAAAATCCTCGGAGTCGCACCTCCGCTATTCTCTAAAATCCTCGCAACCTTTTCAAACAATCTGCGGCAATAAGCTGTGCAAGCGCAAAACCCTGACTTCACTCATACCGTCACTAGTACCGCCAACGCCGATTTCACACCTCCATTCTCTCCATTCGCAAGCTCCGAGATCCCGGGAAAGTCGCGGGGGACCTAGCCCATCATCATTTTCTCAATCTGTTTTACCCAAGAAAAATCTAATTCAACACCATATACCTCTCGAGCGGGGTCCCAAAAGTCTAAACCGTCCTCTGCTACCATCTACTGATAGAGCGTTCCAGCCTAATAATTTACCTGTATTTGGACGCTCTTAGGTCGATGAATCTTTTGACCAAGTGGGACTCTCTTCACCCGAGATCAATCAATTTAATCAAATCAATAATCAATAACGAACATAAGCAATACCCTGATCAACATAACACTTAACAATTAATCCCGAAAACATTTCGACGAACCATGACCTTTCGGCCATGAATAACCACACCAGTTTATTCAAAGTTAATGAATTTATTTCCCTATATTAACAAAGCTAGCACAATATATATGTGTCTCAACACCAAATGATATATGTAAATGAACATTAATAGCTGTCCATAACGGCGGAAAAGATGCAATCTATGCAACATTTGAATAACAATGCATTCGATAATAGCAACGCAAATCACTAAAACTATAATCTGTAATGAGCTAATTGCATACATTAGTCAGCATAACAAGGTCTCAAATTGCATTGTGCAACAAAAGGAATCCTCATCTAACCTCAAATTAGCATCGGCATGTGGGACTTCATGCAAAAACAATTTAGCAACATTAATTTGAAAAACTCCTAACTAGGGCTCTTATCAAAAATCAGCAGTTGGTTACCTAAAAGAAACACAATGCAATTGTACATTTTCCTTTCATATTTACCAATTTCAATCAGCATTCAAGGAAGTCTTCGTCTCACAGGTACCGGTTTCTCGATCAGCATAGGACGGGGCAAAGGGGCAGGGTGGACGGGGCAATTGCCTCACGGCGGCAAGATAAACTACTACTTCATGCAAAGGGACAGATCAAAGTTAAAGTCTCTAGGGCAAGAATTACTTAAAGTCTCTTTCTCTCGATTAGAGAAAGCATCAAAGTCTCATTAAAAATTGGCGTCGAACACCAATTGGCATCGTAGAAGATGGCAAAATGACGAAGTCAGCAAGATGGGCCATAACGGCTAATGGCGGGTAATGGCTAAAAAGGCTGGTAATGGCTGTAATGTCCGATGGGTAATGGCTGATGCTCAATAGGAAAAAAATGGCTGCTTTCTTCTTGTGCACCGGGTTTAAATAAACAACAGTTCAAATCCAGTAGGGTCTTCCATTGGAGGGTTCATAGGTTGGCTTCAAATTGTCCAATCAAAAACAACAGTTCTCAAGCTTCTACCTAGGCATACATTATCCTTGGAGTTGGGAACGTAAGTTGCAACATATTTTACCAATTAACTCACTTTCAGAGCTTCCATTGTCCGCACCTGCAGATTGACCTTGGAGCAAAGAAGAAGATGCCAGGCTGGCACGAAACCTTAAAGATAAGCATGTGAACCGATCTCACTGGAAAAGTACAGCTTCAAGCAAGAATACACGTTTATTAGCACGTTAGAAAAACACGAGCATCTAAATCGTGAGACAAGGCAACTAGGCCGAAGCCTCCACTAAAGTTATGCTAAGTTAAAACATTTCAAACAAGCAAATCATGGCACACGTTTACGGTTATGTCAGATTAGTACAATTCTAATACATCACGCTATATAAAGCACGCTTATAAATGTTGGCGAACTACTCTGAGGGCACATTTTGTCCCCATACAATCTTTATTAGTTCGGTTAAAGTCACACTTGATTATTGCAATACTACGTTTATGCGCTAATAAATGTAAAACCTTCATTTCTGCGTCATCACTGGCGACATCCCCGTCGGCCTCATTACGACTTTTCCTCAGGGCTGACCGACGGAAACCAAGGTTTTCACTGGTCAGCCCAGTGGGAAAGGTGCAGCAGAATTGTTGCCGGCTCATAGCAGAGCCGGCGGCAATGCTGCCACATGCAGGGGGCATCGGAACCCTCGAAATGCACATTGTCTGCACAGCAGACAGTGAGCATTTCGAGAGTGCTGGGCAGGGGGACCCCTGCACTGCCAATCCATAGGCTTGGGCACTGCATGCCCCCCTTGGTCCCCTGCACCTGTTCTCCACTAGCCTTTTCATGGCGGTCAGACTTCCATGAAAAGGCTGGTAGAGAACAGGGTTGTAATCAGCAGGGCGGTACTGAGTTCAGCACCTCCCTGGCTGATTACAAACAGGACCATCGTCAGCCCGTCCTGATCACAGATCCTGGTGAGGACGTTGATGTGGAGGTAGGACCGTCACAGCTGTGGCAGTCCAACTGCCACTGCGAGTCTGGCAGTCTTCAGACCGCCAGCCTCGTAATACAGCCCTAACTTTTGATTGATTTGGATTTAGTTTTTTAGGCTTATTGAAGTCAAAGTTTTGGAAAACCTTTTTAAAAAATCAGGGTTTTGGGGATTTTGATGGGAGATTGTTAAAATCTCCCATCAAAGATTTATAATTCTTTTTTTGTTATTTACAATTTCTTTAATTATTTTTTCAGGGTTTGGTCAGCATTTACAAATACTGGACTATAGATTACTATTAATTCACTTGATGGTGAGAGGTTGTTTAAAAAAACATAAAAAATTGTTCGGCTAGGACTTTTAAAAAAAATAGCAATTTCAGAATTGCCAATTTAATTAAAATGTAGGGTAAAAACAGGAGAGTAATGTATGTTAAAGATTGACAGGTAAAAAGTGTAGGATTGATGAAATGTTTTCCAGATTGTCTGATCCTCTCAACAAAGAAAACTGTTTTTGCCATTAGTCTTTCAGACATTTCTCTACTTTTCTGGATACTTAAGAATTTCGTCTACCTATTAAAAATGTTCCTGTCTCATTTCCTGACATCTTTGGGGCTCATCACGAGTTTGGCAGTTGGACGAGCCGACTGCCAAACTTTAGTGGACGAGGCCACCGTCCATCCGGCTGCCTCAACCCCGTCGCAATATGACATTGTATTACAATGTTCCCGCCGGTCAGCCTGTAGGAACAGTGCTACTGTATTGGTCTTGGCTCCCTTAGGGGCCAAGACCAACACCCTTAGAATGTGCATTGTCTGCAAAGCAGACAGTGCGCATTCCGAGGGTGTTGGGCGGGGGGCCTGCACTGCCCCCTGCACTGTATTTCTGCCAGTCTATTCATGGCGGGCTCCACGCCATGAAAACGCTGGCAGAAAATGGACTCATGATCAGTGCTGCAGTGCTGAACTCAGCACTACCGTTGCTGACCACAACTCCATCTGCCATCAGCCTGTCGGGAACCATCTTCCTGGTGGGGTAGGCGGGCCGACCGCCAGGGTCGTTATGTGGCCGTGAGACCACCTGGAGTGTGGCGGTCCTAGGACTGCCAATGTTGTAATGAGGCCCTTTGTTCCTTTTTTTTATTTTCCAGGAAATTATACATATCAGGATGATGGTTACCAAAAAAACTATTAAAGGAATTATAGAACCTTCAATGGGATTGTTTGTATTTGCACCGCCTTCCAACCAGATTGGGTAGCAGTTCTACCATTCAATTGGAAAGCATAGTTTCTTTCTGTGACCTGACCTGCTTAGATTGCCAATCCATGTATCTTCAAAGTAATTTAAAAGGGATGCCAACTATTCCTCATTTTGTGAAAAATAGTCAGATTGTATAATTGATGTGTAGAGGCCATCCACACAATCAGAAGGTACAAAACAGAAAGCTGTTAATTTTCTAAGTTTGAATTGTAGTTTAGATACCACACGTCTCCCATACATCCAGCACAAAGACACACACCATGACCAAATGAAACAACAACCAACAAACAAGAAAACAAGGACAAAATAAGAAACAAGTGGGAGAAAATAGATCAAAACTCCACAGATTAAAACAAGAAATATACAAACTAAATAAAACTAAAAATGAGGAATGTAAATAAAATAATTGCATAGTTCTTTCAACCACAATAACATTGACATTCTAAACTCAACCATTTTCTAACTTAATAGATCCCTAGTTGACTGTCATAACCTTTTGTGAACTACTGTACTTATTTCCTTTTTCCCTCTTTGTGACAAACTCACAGAAAGTATCTCAACTATGACAGGTGAATCTTTTGCACCTTTGTTTTTGTCAAAATACTATTTCCATTAACGTTGTTCACTCCTTTCCCTCATGCTCACATTATCAACACTTTCTTCCCGTGAAATGTTTGAAGAACACAATTCAGGATTAACCCATGGATGACAAACCAATGCACAAGTTTTATTTTTATTTTGCCGAAAAAGCTTGAATGGTGTCTGTAGGAAGTTGATCTGTGTATACTATATCAAAGTGAGCTATAATGTGCACAGAATCCAGGGATTCCCCAGAGGCTTAACAGAGGCTAAAGTAGATAATACTAATGCTCTCTTTTGTGGTAGTGTGGTCGAGCAGTTAGGCTTATCAAAGGGTAGTGCAAAGCATTTGTTGTACACCCACAGACAATAGAAGAAGCACAAACTCAATGACTTAACTCCAGACCAATGGGTTTTCTATAGAAGAAATATCTTTTCTTAATTTATTTTTAGAACCACAACATTCAAGTTGCAGGTAAGTACTTCAGTAGATTCGTATTTCACACATATATCAATGGCCCTTTGTTTGAAATTGATAAGTTATACAGTTTTAGAAATATAGGCAATTATCTGTTTTAAAAGTTGACAATGCAATTTTCAGAAACATTTCCTGGGGGGAAGAAATGTTAGTTTTATTTACAAGGACTTGACTTACAGGTCCAGTCTCCAGGGGTTAGGAAGGCCACTGTTTGGGGTTCAAGTTAGCCCCAAACACCCACCACCAGCAACACGGGGCCGGCTGGGTGCAGAAGTCAAAGTTGAGCAAATTTAACGTGGGCTCCTATGGAGTTAGGGGGTACTTGGAATCAGGCCTGCCTGCAGTTCGGAGGTCAGACCAGGGGGGATTAGAAGAGCACTGGAGGGGCCACAAGTAGGCACCAAACACACACCCTCAGCGGGAGAGGGGTGGCCGGGTGCAGGGTGCAAACAGTACATCGGGTTTCAAATGCTGGTGCATGAGGAGACCCCGGGGGTCACTCAGAGGCTGCAGGCGAGGTCCAGGGGGGGTGTCTTGGGCACGCCACCAGTCCAACAGGGTGGAGGGCCACCTGCTGAATGTTGAGACACCAGAGATTTGTTTCTCCAAGGCCTGGGGGCTGCGGGTGCAGTGCGTTCTTAGGCGTCAGATATCTTCGTCCTGAGCTTCACGATAGAGGGGTCCTCGGGATTCCCTCTGCAAGCGTCGTCGCGGAGGGGTGGAGAGGTCAACCCAGGGTGGGCACTTGCTCACAATCGCCTGGGGACCCTCTCTTGCTAGGTGGACCACCTGGACATGGGCAGTGGGCGTCGGTGCACAGGGGTCAAGACTCAAGATTACGGAGTGAGGTGGGAGTCCTTGGTTGTAGGTTTCTTCAGACAGAGCCACCATCCTCTGGAGATCTTGGTCCTTTTGGGTGCAGGGCAGTCCTCTGGAGCTGGCAGAGGTCGCTGGACCTGCTGGACGCGTTGCTGGTCTTTTTACAGGTTCTTTGAAGCAGGAGACAGTTGGTAAGGCTGGGGCCAAAGCAGTTGTCGTCTTCCTTCTTCTCTGCTGTGGGTTTCAGCTTAGCAGTCCTTCTTCTTCTTGTAGGTCACCAGGTATCTGGTGAGCTGGGTTCAGGGAGGCCATTAAATCCTAGATTTAGGGGCATTTTAGGGGTCAGGAGGCTATAGCCAATAGCTACTGTCCCTGAGGGTGGCTACACCCTCCTTGTGCCTACTCCCTTTGTGGAGGGAGGCACATTCCTAACACTATTGGTCCCTGTCCTTCAAACTAAGAAAGAGGATTCTGCAGGGACGGGGTCACCTCAGCCATGGACACCTTACAGGTGTTCCTGGCTGGAGTGGCCACTCCTCCCTGTTTTCCCTGATGGTCCTGCCGGACTTGCTGCCAAAAATGGGGATTTGTTGGGGTGGGCATCTCCACTAGCTGGAGTGCCCTGTTACCCGAGCCTTTAGCCTTGTGAGGCTAACCGCCAGGTGTTACAGTTCCTCCTGGGGGAGGTGTGAAGCACCTCCACCCAGGACAGGCTTTGTTTCTGACCACAGAGTGCACAAAGGCACTCCCCCCATGTGGTCAGAAACATGTCTGAAGGTGGCAGGCTGGCACAGACGGGTCAGTCTTAAACTAGCAGTTTGGCTAACATACAGGGGGCATCTCTAAGATGCCCTCTGTGTGCATTTTCCAATAAATCCCACACTGGCATCAGTGTCGGTTTATTGTGCTGAGAAGTTTGATACCAAACTTCCCAGTATTCAGGAAAGCCATTACGGTGCTGTGGAGTTCGTAGTGACAAACACCCAGACCATATACTCAATATGGCTACACTGCACTTACAATGTCTAACAATGGACACACTGTAGGGGCATATTGCTCGTTCAGCTATGCTCTCACCTGTGGTATAGTGCACCCTGCCTTAGGGCTGTAAGGCCTGCCAGAGGGGTGACTTACCTATGCCACAGGCAGTGGTTTGTGGGCATGGCACCATGAGAGGGCTGCCATGTCGACTTTGTCTTTTATCCTCCTCACCAGCACACATAAGCTGCAAGGCAGTGAGGGGGGGTCCCCTAGGGTGGCATAATACATGCTGCAGCCCTTAGAGACCTTCCCTGGCCACAGGGCCCTTGGTACCAGTGGTACCTTTTCCAAGGGACTTAACTGTGTGCCAGGGCTGTGCCAATTTTGGAAACAAAAGTACAGTTTTAGGGAAGAACACTGGTGCTGGGGCCTGATTAGCAGGGTCCTAGCCCACTTTCAAAGTTGGCATCAACACTAGGCAAAATGTGGGGGGGTAACCATGCCAACAATGGCACTTTCATACAGTGTCACTCCTGTATTAGAATGAGGTGTAAATCTATACTGCTCAACAAGTTCAATAACACTATACCTCCAACACTCTCCCTTGATTTTTGAGAGTTAAATAGTTTCCTTTAAAGTCCAATTAAATTTCTCACTCATTCCATTTGTCTGAGGATGATACAATGCACACCTCTTGTGAGCAATTCCTCTCCCACTAAGGAGCTCAGACAAGACTCTCTGTCAACTGCACACCATTGCCAGTTAAGATATGTTTAGGATTACTTTCCCTGACAAAAAATTCTGATAATCTAATAGCAGAAGAAGTGGAAACATCACGTACCACTAATACTTCTGGCCACCTAGAAAACATGTCCATGAGGACAAATAATTAAATATTACCCCATCTCAAAGACAGGGGACCCACAATATCAAAAGCTACCTCATCCCACAGTTTTTCAGGAAGATTTCCGCACATCACAGGACCTGACCTCAATTTGTATGACTTATCACACAGCCTACACTTCACACACTCCCTCACATTCTCTTCAATTTCAAGATCCATCCATGGAACCAATTTGAGGATCGTAATCTTTCCTTGGTGTTGCTGGGCTTGTTCACCCATTGATACCCCCTCTTGAGCAACAATCAACAACTTTTCATGCACTCCTATAGGTGCCACCAACCTAGAACATCTGAGGAGCAAACCACCTTCAACAGAAAGTTCATTCAAATTTTCAACCCCACTTATCTTCTTCTCCAAAGACACCATTTCTCTTAACCTCAGTCACAATCTGATTTATCCTTTTTAACACAGAATCCTTGTCCATCTCAGATAACCACTCTTCATGAGAAATGCAACCCAGAGTAACAACACAAATCCCCATACTTCTAGTGGGTGACTATTATTTCACTTTCATCAGAGGAATAGCACAATAACCTTGACAAACAATCAGCTGTCGTTTTGGTAACTCCTAAAATATATTGAACTTCAAAATTATAATCTTGCAAAGTAACAATCCATTTGCACATCCAAGATGAGATACCATACCATTCTTTGTTAGCAAACATCACAAGTAGCAGTTTATGATCAGTCTGCATGAAGAATGTTTTTAGCAAGTTTTTCTTTGGGCGCAACTCCATTCTTTGAAACCACGTGACCCAGATATGGTTTCTCCTCTAATCCAAACCTTGCATGTGTCACCTTTTCTTTTGAAAATCATGATCACCTCCTTAATAGAGTTCATGAGACCTTAAAGTGAATCATAAAAAATGAGCACATCATCTTAAACATAATTCACATGGAGGTAAATGTCCTAAGTTTGTCGTCAGTTTTTGAGAAACTGCAGCAGCAGAACACAAACCAAATGGCATACAGTTAAATCTAGAACTCCCAAGTGGTATAATGAAGGACATGAATTTAAAAAAAAAACTTTTAGATTTCTTTGTGCCATTTTTTTGGCCCCCTAAATGGGGCCCCCCAAATGGTGCATGCATAATGTATCGCAAAGGGTTACAAAGAGGCGCAATGCATGTATTTTTCATAACAATAACATCAGCTTGTTGTGTATGCAAGTTGGAAGTGTTGTCTATGTGGCAACCATATGACACCTTTTTTCTCCAGCAAACTGATGTTACGGGCAAGGTTGTGATGATGCCACATTGGACAATCCAGCACCATCCAGGCATTCGTAGCTCCAACTCATCATTCGAAACAGGAAGAAAGACTGCATTGGTCGGATTTCCAAATAGCTTTGATCTTTTACATCGCCTGCACCAAGAAACATTGTGATCAGCTCTTAATGGGATTTACAGGAGCAAATTAGGGTAAGGCGGTGCAGAAAAGAGCTATATCATGGTGTATAATCCTCTGCATCAAAATCTGCTATGCACTACCTCAGAAGAAATTCCCAGAGGGCATGGAGTGTCTGTCTTCGACATCTGACAGGCTACAACATGGGAATCAGTTCACACTTTCATGAAGCACTACTTAATTTGTAGCCAGGTATGTCAGGAGGGACACTTTGCCCATTCGGTCCAGTAGGGCTTCTTTTCTCTGAGCCATTCCACAGACTCACCACCTTGAGAGGTACTGCTTTGGTAATTCTTCACAAGGTGAGAAATCTACAGTTAGAAGTATGCATCAGGAGAAAAATGTGCTTACCTTCGGAAACGGTCTTTTGGATGAATGTTTTCTCTAACTGCAGATTGCTCATTGACAATTCGACTACTCTGTTCTGTAGAATTGTTCTTTTATTCAGATAAAAAACATTCCTATTAGAGATCTGCATACTGTCCTATATGATCAGGTAATGGCCCCACATCGAACAGCGGGGACAGAGTTCAGAAAGAAACTGATGTCAGCGGCCAGGTGTGGTGATCATATGTGTTCTGGTGGGACGGGGCCAACCTGACGCTGCATCCAGTTTGGCAACTGGGAAAATTTATTTGGTGAGGAATCCACAATTAGATTGAATATCCACCAGATAGAGCATTATGCATTATCGAAGGTAAGTAACTTGCTTGTTTGACCTGAGTGAAAGGAAAGGGAATGATGTGTCTGCATGGGATGGGTGGGAATGCTGTAGAATGTTGAGAGTGGAAGCTGTAAAAATGTGATGATGCATGGAATATTGGAGTCAGTGTACTGAGGGTGTCCTTTCCGAATACTTATTCCTTATGGTGTGTCTTAATGTTTTGCAACTGAACTCTGATCACAAACACTAATATTTAACCACCAACTACAAGGAGGTGGTAACCCAGTCTGAAATGGGAAAGGATCCCTAAAAGACCCGTTGCCCTTTTTGAATGTTTAAAAAAACACTTTTAGGAGTGCTTATTATTAAATAAAATTTGTAAAAAAAAATTTATAACATAGTGGTTTGCTGACGTCAGCTGGTAACCAGTGTGTGGTTGTAGCTAATCATAGTAGGTCGCAATTTGCGATAAACCTCATTCATATTAATGAGGAAGGGCGAATTGTGACCCACTACGATTCTGTATTTTGTGAATCATACTGTTAGTACATAGGTTGATTTGCAAAGTACAAATGCATTTGGTAGAAGTTGGTGTGCAAACTGCTTTTACCAAATACATTCTTTGTACATGAGGCTTAATATTCTTAAATTAGCTAATCTTAAGTGTTAGAAGTGGGATCTTTGGTTGGCACTCTGGTTACCCCCTGTCCAAGCAAAGACCCTCACTCTAATCAGGGTAAAAGAGAATCACTCTCAGTTAACACCCGCTCACCCCATTTGTAGCTTTTCATGAGCAGACAGGCTTAACTTCAGAAACAATGTGTAAAGTATTTGTACCAACACACACAGTAACACAGTGAAGACACAACAAAATGACACAATACAGGTTAAAAAAAATAGGTAATATTTATCTAAATAAAACAAGACCAAAATACTGTTACTGCACAAAAGTACCTGGGTAGCGTCAAAATAAAGCCGAACGGGCGAGCGCGCATTGAAAAAGGCCAGCGATGAGTTGATTTCTTACTGGCAAGCAAGACGGTGCATCATTCCTCCTCGGTCGGGTCTGCGTGGGTCATTTCTTCTTTCCCACAAGAGAGCGATGAGTCGATCCTGGGTGGGCACCTCGGGAAACATTCGCACTTTAGCACTGGTCAGCAGTGGTAAAGTGTCCAGAGCAAACAAAGCAGCAAAAACAGAGTCCAGCACACAGAAACAACCTGGGAAGCAGAGGCAAAACGTTAGGGGAGATCACACCAAGGATGCCAAGTCTAATATTAAGCTATCACTACCTGAGACACTGGACTCATAGTATTTAATATTTTTTGATTTCTAGATAGTGATTCAGTATTATGTGCTATCTAAGAATCAGAAAAAATATATTTTGTTCAAGAGGCCCTTACCTCCTATCTGATTGGCACCATACTCTTGTGCTTAGACTCTGCCCTCCAACTACAACACAAGCAAAGTAGGGAGGCCTGTGCATGTCACCTTTCACTGCATTTAGAATGTAGTTTTTAGTGATGTATTAATGTCATAACACAAGATAACTAGGCAACTGGGATCTTGCTTTGGCAACTGATTTACCTAATACCATACAGTGGACCCTAACAAAAGTTAACCTGTTAATCTACAGAGCAAAGTGTTTTTAGGTCAAGTGTTAGCCTTTTGTGCTTACTAAAATTATATGTGTAATATACTCTTTTATTGGGGCTTCAGTCAGTCTTTTTCATCTGTTGGTCTGTTATTTTGTCATTCACATATCTTTTCTGCCCACTACAGTGTAAAGCATGTGGCAGTGGGTCAATTCACTTCTGCCAATGGATACCTTTACTGTGAGTGACAGCATTCTCCTCATTCACAGCATTCTCCTCTTTCACATGAAGTACATCCACACACAAAGTTGTTTCCTTCATTGATAAGAACTACTATAGGAATGGGTGCTTTTTGAGTCGAAAAATATATTTGCTTGTAGACAATGTTTTTTTTTTAGATTAACAAGGGCCTAGTAGCTTCCCTAGTGATATAGTTTTACAAAAGTCATGGCAAAGCTGAAACGTTTTGACAAAACTAAAGGGCTGGCAGCCAATGCCAGACCTACTGGCTTTGCCAAAGCTTGTTAAGTTTGATTTTAGGCAGGCTGATTAACATTACATTGACTGATCCTGGGCCACAGATGAATTGAAAGAATGTATACACTTGAATATACTGCTCTTGCACATCTGGCGTGATGTGGACCTCTGTTGAAAATACAAGATCAATTGACAATAAAGGGCTAAGATAAAAATCCAAACACTTTTACTTGTACATTGCTGCTGCTCGATTTTAATTTGTCACTTGGTGGTTCTGTATCGGAGTCACAGGCGCTCACCATATTATACATCGATAAATACAATCTGATTAGAAGTTCAAAGAAGCAGAAAGAGAAACACGTACAGAGCTGCTCTCTCTGTTGCAGCCCTATTGAGACATCACTCTGCCGTCAGTGAATGTGATTAATATTAATGGCCTCATTCTGGGTGTCCTATTCGGGCATAAACAGGTGTTTGCAATTGGATCATTATTTTGAGTGTTACAGTAATTACAGCTAACAAAAAGACGGATGCACAGTTCCACAGTGAAAGTGATTCCTCTCTACCCGGTCAGGGAGGACCCAACAGGTCCCTGTGAGTGTTCAAGATTGGGAATAAGAGCCCTCACTCACCATTCGGTGACATGCTTCATCGTCGGGCTTTTGCTCGTCGTCAGGCTGGCACTGCAATGCCTGACGGGCCCCTCAAGGGGGCTCTTTGCCAGAAATCTTTTAGAAATCTTTGCCGGTAGTGAATGCAATAATGTGTGATTGGTAGAATTAAACTGTTAAAATTGACTAGAGGAACCATATGATAAATCTTTATTGAAAATGTGAACCTCTGTCAACAGGTGAGGGGAAAGTAGGAATAATGACTATGGCCCTCATCATGACATTGGCGGTAAATCTCGCTTATTGCCGTGGTGACGGGCACCAACATACCGCCACGGTGGCGGATATCAGTTTGCCATATTATGACACACACACACCGGTCCGACAGAATACTGCCACTTACACAAATCCGCTAGCCCAAAGGTCAGTGTTAAAGTGTCGGTACCAACACCCATACAGTTACGCCAACAATACAAAGCCCACCACATTATGACCCATGAATCACCTCAGCAGACATTCAATGGCACTAAACCATTGTCGGTACACACTGGCACGCTGAGAAGGCCACCCAAATACAAAACATCACTACATTGGCCAAAACGAAAATCACACACTGGACACTGATACACACACCACACACGCCCACCCACAGCACTATAAAACACACACCCACATTACCCACAACGCTTTATGAACACCAATTATTGCCACCAGACTGAAACCAAGACCACAGAGACAACTAGACACACATACCACAAACACCGATACATCCGTCAAGCACCGCACATCCCACATCCCATCACATTACTCAACACCCTCTCACCAACACACACCACACACCACCCATGTCCCCCCTCCAGCAGAGGCTGCCCAGGGGACACCTCCCCCAGCAGAGACAATGCAGCCCTCACCTCCAGCAGAGGGCATGTAGGCCACCCTCCAGCAACTGTTGTACAAGGAGCCCCCTCCAGAAGCATTGGGTGAGTTCCCCACCTCAGAGACTGTGACCTTGCACTCCCTAGCATTGGGAAATGGGCATGGGGCCCCTCCAAAACCAGTGGTCAAGTTCCCCACTTCAGCTGAGGTGCCCTCCACCCCTTTTCCCACGGAGGTGCCTGGCCACTTCCAACATGTTGCTTTTGCAGTGTGGTGCGGAGAATGTCAGGATCAAGTTGGGGCTTGGACAGTGCCATGTGGCCATGTGGGCCTTTTGTACTTTTGACTGAGCATTGGCCCTTTCTGAACAATTGTTCATGTATATTTTTTGTCACTTCGGTACTTATGGTTATGTTAGTTGTATGGGAGTATTATGCACCAGACCATTAATAAAATCTCCCATTTGATCAGCCTTTCTCTTACTGTTTTGGCAGAAATTACAGCCCCTTTCGAGTTTGGCGTCGCTAGAGTGCAGCCAGGTGGGGTTGGTGCCTCATCTCTAAGTGTCCTCGCTCCTCCTTTGTGCCACATCACTAGCTTTAGCCACAGCCAGTAAAAACAGACACAGCCCTCTTAGCCTGGGATCGGCAATTTTGTTTCTGTTTACATTTCACATTTTATTTATTTTTCTATTTCTTAAGAGTATTTGCTTTTTCCAGGATCGTGTATTTCTGTAAGATTCCTGCTTATGGATGAGTATTTATAATGGGCTTTGATTGAGAGCTGTGGAGTTCAGGCCAAAGGCAGTGGAAATTTCTCAAAGTGCCTCACAGTGTTAGTGGGTCATAAAGAGGTACAGAATACATGTTCATCCAATCCTTGGCTCTCTGTGGAGCACACAACGGCCACGGGTGCCAATTGTAATTGTGATTCTATGTGAACGTGTGTGAAGAAGACACACAGTTGTCAAAATATTGACAGAACATTAGTTTAAAAAAATGCAGGTGAATGGAAGCGTGTGTGTTGGGGTGGTATGTATGCTTATGGTATTCCCTTTAGCTTGAAGTGAATGCGATGCAAGGAAGCACGTGAATGTGCGAGGAAAAATAGAGTGTTAAAAAAGGAGAAAGAGGAGTTGTGAGATATGCAGAGGAAGCATTTCAGAAAAATATAAATAGAAAAGGAGTGAAAGCATTTAACCAGGAGACTGCAGTAGAGAGTGGTGTGAAGAGGACAGAAGTGATTGAGACACACTGAAATCGACCACCCCTTCCACAGACCTTAGCAATGTTTAATTCACATTCTGTTTAAAATGTTTAAAAACCTTGCATTGTTGGAGCTTTTCATGGGAATTTGAGGCCCATAAAGTCCTATCTCATGAATCAAAATCCACAACTGAGGCTAGTCATCACATCAATCCAATTAAATAACGTGAAGCATGTTTCATATGGAAGACAGGGTGATTACGTTTTTAAACCTTAAAAGTTTATTAGGAGTTTAAAATGTTTACAGATTCAAAATCATCACATTTGAGTCAATCAATAATCAATACATAATTGCATTTGGTAAATATGAAAACCAAAGCAATCAAGTCAAAAAAGTAGGAAGACAAATCTTCATAAAGTCGTCTCAAAGGAAAAGATTAAATAAATAGTGCTTCCCTTAAATTGAGCACCATACTCTGCTCTAAGCCATTTAGAAAGTGGAGAAAAACATGTCTAGAAACGTTCAGAACTCTCATCTACATTGCACTAACTTAAATCACACAATTATAATATTTGGCACACCTACACATAGCTCCTACAAAACACTCCAGTCAGGTTAAACCATAGAGATACAATCAAGAGCTCATTAGTGTCTCAGGATCCTTCACGATACAGCTTCTCTAAGTGTTCTGCACATGGTCAGTTATCTGCAACAAAACAAGATAAACTGGACCAGCCTGTACTCTGAAGGCATAATGTTACAATTCTCTCTTTTTTTCAGAAGTTGACAACTTTCACAGCTTGCAACTAGATTCCTCTAGTCCCTTTAGCTCACAGTAAATTTGTCTTCAAGTTCCACTTCTTCCCTCTTCCTTTTTCAGCATCTTAATTCAATCAGCTGCTTTTCTCCATGGCATCATTACCCACCCTTTGTAATAAACATGTTTACTCCTCTTATAAAAAGTGACAGGTATATCACCGAAATTAAAATGTTTAGTACCCACGTTAGTGTTTTCTTTAAAAATCTACTACCAATATCACTAATATCACTAAACCATTCACCAGTCTATAGACTGATCATAATTTAATAAATAATACTCCTAGTGCTCTTGAAGATAGAACAGATTCATGAATATACTATATGATGGAGCATATGCAAAGGGTAAGTGATGATACATCAAACCAGCTGCCTTTGAAGAGGATAAATGTACATATGTAGCAAACTTGTATGTTCATAGCCTTGGAACGTTAATGCAAAAATCTAAACACAACATTATCCAAAAGGTTTTCCTGAAAACCATCTTCATGCAAAATCTTTATGCTAAATCTATGTTGCTCCACTAAATAAGCCAGGACAGGTTTAATTTCGGTTGAAGCATACTGGACAGAAGTGTTAATACTCACTAATAAGCCAATAATTATTATGACTTTTGCAAATACTACTACTACAATCAGAATTCTACAACTTTTCAGCATACTTGACACCATGAGTTCTCTTAAGTCAGATTGAAAATAAAAATAAAATCAAAAATCTACTTGTTTTCTCTACTGTGCAATTCAGGAAAATATTCCTTTAGTTTTCAGTGTAAGTCGGTTAGTTCAATTGACAACAAGATTTGAAACCTATAATCTACAGCTGATACACTAAAGGGGGAAAAATCCTATTCTTCTACTGAAACGTACGGGCCTAATATCTTCAGTAGATCAGGATCAAAACATGAAACTCTGATGTCTAAATGTATGTCACTTGGATTCAGTTAATCAAAAATATAATATCTTTGTTGTGGTAGCATAATTCATGTTTTTTCCAAAAACACTTGGATGATTATCAGTCTCATATTTCTCTCAGTTCAGGTTCGCTTTCCAGAAAGTAGGTTCATTCATGAGTCGAGTATCTCCTCCGATTAGGCACTCTTTGTTCTTTTGCCTTGGGATTGCTCACCGTCATTTTGTTTGATCAGTTCTGTTTCTTCGCTGATGGTTTCTGGGATGCATTCTTCTGTCGCAATAGCCCTCAGTCTTTCACCACTTTTAGGCCACTTCTCTCTCCTCTACCCTCTCCTGGCCGAAGTGCTTGCACCTTCATCCAGCTCAGGGTGCACACTGTTAGTTTCAGTGGAGTGGTTCACTGGGGTTTCTCTTGACACATTCACCACAGGCTGTGCAATTATCTCGACTTGACATTGACAATCTTGTGTGCAACCTGCTCCTCCCTCCGAACGTGTGTTTTGTGCTTGATTTTGACTATGCAAATCTTTGGTAGTTGTCACAATTTTTTCACTGGCTTGTCTCACTCTCTTAGCATGGGAGGCATGAATCCAATTCAGCAGTCCTCCACATTTCATGGCTGTGGTTGTCATAAGGATTACCTAGAAAGGGCCTTGCCAGTGGGGTTCAAGGCATGACTTTCTAACATGCTTCTTCATCAGGACCTAGTTTTCTGGATCTAAATTGTGACCTTGTTCTCATCTTGGAAGCAGTATCACCAAGCCAACCTGAAAAAGAACACACCATATCAGGCAATCCTGTACAATAGTAAACAGTCAAATTATCAGTTATATTCACAGGCGCAGCGGTAGGCACCATAGTTACTCGTACCTCTCTTCATCAGGATTTAAATGAGAAAAGAGCCCATTTCTCTGACCTCGAGTGCTTTGGAGGCACGTGAGAACCAGGAGAAGGACATCAGGCCATTTCAAGTAAGTAGGTGTGTGCACCCTGGCTAATCAAGATTTTAGGGTCTCACTGAACTGCTCCACCAGTCCGGACGCATCAGGCCTGTAATTATATTGAAATCTCTGCTTTACCTGGTGTGTAAAACACTGCAGCTTTACAATCTCATTCTCAAAATGTGTCCCACGATCTGACTCCAAAGAAACTAGTAGGCCGAACCGAGGAATCAATTCCCTTAGTAATAATTTGGTCACTGTAAGGCTGTCATACTTTCTGGTGAGGTATGCTTCAATATAACAGGAGATTAGACAGGCTATCACCAACATATAGTGGAGTCAATTGCAGATGGCCATCCCTATGAAGACCAAATGCATATGATTAAAGGGCCCTCCTAATCTTCCTATGTGACTTATTGTCACAACTGTCCTCCTGCCCACATTTAATTGCTGGCAAGTAATGCACCTGTGAAACAAACTCTCTGCAATGACACAGAAATGTGGATTATACCATTAAGTCTTGAAGAGGCAGATCGTAACGTCTCTTCTTAGATGGTAGGGCCCTGGAAATGTCTAACCATGTGTGAAAGTACAGCTTTGGGTAAGACAGGTGTCCCATCTGTTGAAACTCAAACCTTACACTGATTCCTTTCAAATCCACTATTTAAAATAGGTACTTTTCTAGGCAGCTGAAAAGTTTCCATTATGCTCATGATATATTTCCTGTTTTTGTTATGGGGAAACTAGAGGAAGAATCCCCTCTGGCACCACAACTGACTGAAGTTGTGGACCATGCCAAAACCGTTTGGAAACTTAACTGTCTCACCATTCACAAACTAGCACAATTCAAACTCCGCACCCACATTTTCTAGGCACTACATAACACACTCCCGACATACCTCAACAATCGTATCTGCTTTCACAAACCTTCCAGACTCCTCTTCTCGTCAAGACTACAAATTGCACAAATCTCACCCAAACGGAAAACAAGATCTGCAGTCAAGCCTTCTCCTACATACCTCCTAAAACGTAAAGAATCTGCCTCTACACATTATTGCTTCCTCCTCACTTCTTGAGTTCCACAGACCTGGATTTTGAGTAGTCCCGCTAAGCCCTTGGTGTGGCTAGACACACACCTGATCAACACCAGGATACAGTTCCAGGTGATAGTGTGCCATACATATCTATATAACAAAACATAAAACCATTCCCTGGTAAGAGTGATCACTTGAGCCACCTGTACAGAGGTTACACTGCACAAATAGGAGGCTTCTACGACACCTTTGAAGGTGCACCTAGCAGAAGATGCTTCCAGAATAGCTCGCCCTCTCTTAGGCAAGAGGTGTCCACAAACAAAGTAGTATCAGACTCTTTTAAGGGGACATCTTGAATGTCAGGTCTTGGCTGTGTGCACCATTAAGTAACATCTAGACAGTCATGGTCAACTCCATTATCATATGACTCATTCTCTAGAAGTGGCAAAACTGTAGAAAGATTTAGGGGGTCATTCTGACCCCGGCGGTCAAGGACCGGCGGGGCCAGGGTCGGCGGGAGCACCGCCAACAAGCTGGCGGTGCCCCGCAGGGCATTCTGACCGCGGTGGTTTGGCCGCGGTCAGAAGAGGAAAACCGGCGGTCTCCCGCCGGTTTTCCACTGCCCACATGAATCCTCCATGGCGGCGCAGCTTGCTGCGCCGCCATGGGGATTCAGACACCCCATACCGCCATCCTGTTCCTGGCGGTTCGCCCGCCAGGAACAGGATGGTGGTATGTGGTGTCGTGGGGCCCCTGGGGGCCCCTGCAGTGCCCATGCCAATGGCATGGGCACTGCAGGGGCCCCTGTAAGAGGGCCCCACAAAGAATTTCAGTGTCTGCTTTGCAGACACTGAAATTCGCGACGGCTGCAACTGCCCCCGTCGCACCTTCCCACTCCGCCGGCTCCATTCGGAGCCGGCTTCCTCGTGGGAAGGGTGTTTCCCACTGGGCTGGCGGGCGGCCTTTTGGCGGTCACCCGCCAGCCCAGTGGGAAACCCAGAATAACCGCAGCGGTCTTCTGACCGCGGTGCGGTATTCTGGAGGGGGGAACTCTGGCGGGCGGCCTCCGCCGCCCGCTAGGGTTAGAATCACCCCCTTAATACATTGCACCACTTCAAAGATATATTTTCTGCAACATAAATCACTTGCTCATATTTAATGAGTATGTTGTTCGTCATGTGCTGTGTTTCAGTTCAGGTCAACAAGGTCGTAACTGAATGGTGAACCATTACAATAGGCGGTTAGTTCATAGCAATGCCCTAGCATTGTTGCATACTAACATCCACTGCAACCACTGCCTTGAGGCTTATAGGACGCGCTGCAGCCATTGGATCAAGTGTGGCAGAGAAGTAAGCCACTAGCCATTTGGTTCCTTGTGGATCTGTGTCAAATCAGACAAAACACTTCTTTCAGGTTCGGGACATTATATTACAAAGCCTTTTTCATAATGAGGCCCTCCTAGGTCTGGTGTGCAGCAGAGTTTCTCTCTGGGCTCTAAGAAGGCACTAATGCATTTGTTGTCCCAGGGTAGCAGATCAGATGCATCATTGTGTGTAAGTCTCTGTAGGAGCTTAGCCACGAAGGAAAAGTTGAGAATCCATTAACGACAGTAGTCCACCATTCCCAGAAACATCCTCACTTTTCTCTGTGTTGAGGCGGGGGCGTCATTCTCAAGATTGTAGAGATATGTTCTTGGGACACTTTCCTAGCTCCTTTCTTAATGTGTTCTCCTATATACAACATTTTCCTCAGACAGCACTGTAATTTTGCAGGGGACAATTTGTGTCCATTGTCTGACAAGTGATTTAGTAATGCAATTGTGTCTTGCTTTCAAACTTCTTGTGTTACTGACACCACTAGCAGGTTGTTAATGTACTGGACTAGAACTGAGTTACATGGCAACTGTAGGATGTCCAGATAATTCTTCAGTATTTGATTCATGATTGAGGGACACACCATAGGGCAGATTTAAGAAACGTGGCGCTGCACCCAGTGCAGCACTACATTTCTTGCGCCCCTTAGCACCCCCCTATCACCACCATGTGCGCACCGTATTTAAAATATGGAGCACCATGGCGCAGGGTAGGGGGCAATAACATCAAAACTTTTGACACTATTGATGTACTGTTCAGGGTTAGCACCAAAAATGTGGCGCTAACCCTGAACAGTACATAGTTGCCTATTATAAATAATGTTCTGTCCCCTTTTAATGCCTTCTCTGAGCAAGCATTAAAAATGCCAAAGAAAATGTCACAAAGAAATCTTTTAGATTTCTTTGTGCTATTTTTTTCCCCCTCCCCACCGGGGGAATGCCCCCATTGCATACATTATGCCTGACGAAGGCATAATGTGATGCAAGGGGTTACAAAGTGGCGCAATGCACGCATTGCACCACTTTGTTAATCTGGTGCGGCGATTTTGGCCTCATTGGGCCACATTAGCGTAAATAAAAGTGATGCTAATGTTGAGCAAGGAGGTGCTAGGCCCTCTTAAATCTGGGCCTATGTATGTCTCTGGGACTCAGCATCACACCAGAGTTTCCCTAAAAATTGGAACGTGAGAAGGAACTGACTAACTTCATGTAAAAGAAAGGGAAAGGTAACCAGTCGGCATCACATGGAATTTGGAACATTCTCACTGTAGGATTTGGTACCACAGAACAACATGGGACAACAATTTGATTCGCGTTTATCAGATCCTGAACTATCCTTCATTTTTTATTTGGTTCTGTGAAGTCATCACTGGTGACTTGCAAGGAGTCCCTAACACTTTTAAAATGCCTTTCTCTAGCATAGATTTAAAGACAGGCATAATTCCAGCAACCGCTTCAGGCATGATATTGTATTGGGGCTTTTAGGGATGCTTTAGGCTTCACTGTGTCTCTAACTAGTTCGACATTCTTAATCAGACCAATGTATTTGCCTGTGAAATCTCAGACTTCCTCTTTCCTCATGTGAGGTTCAGGATGTATTGTATGGAACTGCTGTACGACCTTACTGTGTAATACACTTGCAAAACTGTCATGGGTCAAGGCAGGTTCACTTGTAAAACCTGTAGCTCAGCTCTGGGTAGCTGTGGCCCCGAGCGGTACGGCTAACACAAAGGAACATGTGTAAAGCATTTAGAAGCACCAAACAAAAAAATAAGAAAGTCACACAACAAGAAAGAAATGACGTCAATGTATAAAAATACATTATATTTTTATGAATTTTTAGACAAGAAGAAGAGTGAAACCTTCTAGAGGTTTCCAGAGATAGAGATTTTTTAAGAAAAGGTAAATCTCAGCTTTTTAGTCTAAAGCATAAACAAGCATTGGTAACCACAACATTTACAAACTTTTAAAAAGTTTGAAAGAGTTGTGTTTGGCTACTACGGCCCAAGTTGGCTAACCAATTCCAACAGGGCGAAGGTAGGGGTGCCAATAAGGAGTATCAGGACAGTTACCTAGTCACCAAAGCAGTCTTAAGTCCAGTCCACAATTTGCATCCAGATTGCCATACACCTCAATAGAGTGAACCTGATGCTTGGGATGCTTGGGATGCTGAGGATGCTGAAGGATGCTCTGGGTGTTGTGCTCTTGATAGGGGTGTCCTTACAGTTAGTCCTCAGTCCACAGGTAAGGTGGGTCAACTTTTGCATGAGGGGTTGGGTCCCTCAAATTCCTCTTTGAGCCAGTAGAAGGCCGGCTGTGGCTTGGCTACCAATCTCTGTACATAGTGGCTCCATTGGTGAGGCTGGTGTTCTTCTTTTGTGACCAATCTGGACTCAGACAACACTTCCATGTGCAGCAGACTTGGGTGCAGCTTTTTGTCAATGACGATCAGTCTCTTGAGTTGACTGATGGTGGTCAGTGGTGGTTCAAGTAATGGGGCTACTGACTTACCAGAGTGGGTTATTTCAGCTTTAATGGCCCTGGTGCTGGTTCTACAGAATCAGCTGAATGACCCTTGGAGTCACATCTTTGGTCTGGAACTCAGGAGCAACTTTTCCAAATGCGAGGAGCCACAGGCACAGTCCTCTCTTTGCTATCTCAAGGTGCAGCAGGTGAAGTCCAGCAGTCTTCAGTCTCTCTTGCCAGGCCTAGAGGTCAGCAAGGCAGTACTTCTTTGGTACTTTCTCCTGTTCTGTGTGATCTGAGGTTCCGGGTGCCAGGGGTGCCAAATGTCTGCCTAGAAAGCGCCCTGTGGAGGATGGTTCAGCCACTAGTCAATGGGATACTAGATACCTTCTGCCTTGTGATGCATTTCGGCTATGTGTTGCATCTAGTAATCGCAGAGTCAACTATTCCGCCCACTCTCAAGATGTCTGAATGTTTCCTTGGCTATTAGGAGCTTGGTAGCTCACCCTAGAGGTATGGTTACCTGTGGGCTACACGCCCATGGAAAAACTTGTTTAGCTATTGGTTCCCCCGCCTCTGTTACCGCCCCCAGCCTGTCTACCTGAATAAAGGAGAAAAACATGAGTGTGATTTACATTTGTCCACCAAAGGGTGGTTTGCCTTTGAAGCTCGCCCTGTGGGCCAACAACCTGTTTGGCTTTCTGCAAGGGGGAGTGTCACAGTGTCCTTTCCTCTGGATCTGCATGTTGCTGAACAAAAGGCCCACCTCCCGGCGTCACCAACTCAGAAAGCTATTATAGCACAGAGTTATGATGAAGCCAGTCGGGGGAAGGGAATTAGGGTAGGGAACAGCAGGGAGAGAGATCTGAAAAGAAAAGGTTAGGACAAATATGCACTTATTCATAGTAGTATTACTCATCAATAGACTCTTGACTAAATACGTCTCCGTGATATCAGATGGAGACCCCTTTTTAAGTGAGGACAAAACCCTTTCTTTGAATCATGGAACAAGAACAAACTACAACCTCAGAAGCAAGAGATGGCAAGAGCTTTGGACTATGATCATACTCTGAATATCAATCCTGAAACATCTATGCATTCATAACATAAACCTTTGATCATGACCTAGAAAATCTCAAAGAATTAAATATGCTTTTCACGTATTATGCTTTCCAAAAAACAATGAAAACTATAAGTTGCTTATCTCCAAAAATACTTTCACATTCACAACTACAAGGCCGGAAAGCTTTTACTCATTGAACTTGAAGCGCTTTGTGCCTTATGGCAGATAGCGCTTTCATTTGTTTCCTCTGAAACGCTATGCTACGCTCGTTATGCTAAGGGGCGCCTTCTTTGATTGCTGTGCCAAGGGTGCTTTCCTTATGTGGACTGAAGCACTTTGATTGCCGCGCCAAGAGCGCTTTACTCATGTGGACTGGAGCGCTTTGATTGCTGTGCCAAGGGCGCTTTACTCATGTGGACTGAATCGCTTTGATTGTTTTGCCAAGGGCGCTTTACTCATATCGACTGAAGCGCTTTAATTGTTTTGCCAAGGGCGTCTTACTCATATGGACTGAAGCGATTTAATTGTTTTGCCAAGGGCGTTTTACTCATGTGGACTGAAGCGCTTTAATTACTGTGCCAAGGCCGCTTTCTTCATGTGGACTGAAACGCTATAATTACCGTGCCAAGGATGCTTTCCTCATGTGGACTGAAGCGCGTTAATTACCGTGCCAAGGCCGCTTTCCTCATGTGAACTGAAGCGCTTTAATTACAGTGCCAAGGCCGCTTTCCTCATGTGGACTGAAGGGCTTTAATTTCCGTGCCAAGAATGCTTTCCTCATGTGGACTGAAGCGCTTTAATTACCGTGCCAAGAATGCTTTCCTCATGTGGACTGAAGCGCTTTTATTAACGTGCCAAGGCCGCTTTCCTCATGTGGACTGAAGCGCTTTAATTACCGTGCCAAGAATGCTTTCCTCATGTGGACTGAAGCGCTTTAATTACTTTGCCAAGAATTATTTCCTCATGTGGACTGAAGAGCTTTGATTGCCGTGCTAAGGGCGCTTTACTCTGAAAATTGAAAACGCTTTGCTCGTTATACCAAGGGGTGCTTTACCTTTTGGAAGTACAACTCCGTTCAAGATTTGGCTCATCTAAACCTTACTGCTACGAGTACGACCTACTGGTATCTGAATTCACCATGGAAACAAGGATACTACAATTTGCCGCCCATCTGCCATGCAGGAAATCTGCTCTTCTTCAGAGGGACCTCCACGAGGTCTGACTACATCGAAGTCTTCAAAATAGTGAGCAACGTGTTTGGGTGTGGCTGGGCTTTATAGGCCTGCCACACCCCAAGATGGCTGCTGCCTCCAAAAACATGGGAATTGTAGTCCCTTCATGGAATAGCACTGATAAGTGCATCTTGACCACGATTGTCCTGAACCTACAGCTCTATGAGCTTTACCACAGGGCAGACGACACTGATGACCACCTTTGGAACAAGAGGGCATTACAGGTGGTGCGCATAAAGCGCTGCTGAGTAGCGCAGCGGAGTTTCGGGTGGGACCTGGACCGCGCATGGCCTTATTCCTGACAGGGAGGTAACAACTCCCTCTGTAGCAGATTTCTATTCTTCCTGAGGCTGAAAGTTGTTCACACTACTCTTCAGGAGGGCAGAAGGCTGTCTGGTAGCCAGCAACTGTGAAGGCCTCTGGATAAACTGGGCAACAGAGTGGCAACATTCTTAAATTTCCCTTTCTCCAAAAATGACATTAAATTCAACGTGGGCATCCTGTCGGGTTTAATGCCACATTTAATTTGACACCGTGAAGTTCCCATTTAATAGTCCTATTCAGAAATTAGCCAGACTGAGATGTTGCTCGGTTCCTCCGTACTAGCCAATGGGGCTATTTTCTTTTCCAGAGCAAAAATGAAAATTTGGGAATTTCACTGTTAGGACACATTAAAATATATGCCCCACTTAATATTATACAGCTCCCTGACTTGGGGCTCAACAGGCCTTCCTTAGTGGTTATTCACATATATTGTTAAGGGAAGTGGGGGCTTTGCCACTGGTTTAAATTTCAAAGTCAAACTAGCGGACTTTTTGTATTCTGTCACACGTAGGGTGGCATAATCACTGCTGAAGCACTGGGTGGACACTCTAACTCACATGCCCTTAGTGCCTTGGCACCATACATGAGGGACTTATAAGTAAGTCAGCTTATGCAAATTGGGGGTAGCCAATTCAACATACATTTTATAATGGGCTACAATACTAACCTTGATGTATGGTTGGCAGGCCTCAATGCACTCTGAGTTGAAAATCCAACAGCTTGTAGTCTAGATGCGGGCAAAAAGTATAGGGTAACCTGGAAAAAGTCTGTCCTAGCAGTTTACTTCAGCTAGGGGACACCATCAGTTATGTCATCAGAAGATTTGGACCTAACGACAGCTAAACACACTCAGCCAATAAAACTCGAACCATCGGCATCTAACTCTCAAGTCTCTAATTTGGAACCTCTGGTCATCTTCTGCCCACAAAAAAATCCTAAATAGCTTATAATTGGTCAATCTATAGGGTGGTTATGCTTCAGCCAATCAACAACTAAATTGATAACCTAAAATACGACAATTCTACTTTAACTAGAACATTTTCTTCGTTAATATGTTTTCCTCTTCCGTCTCGTCTGTAGCTCCATTATTTAATCGTCTCCCAAATCACCTAATCTCAGGAAAAAACTTTTACTGTATCCACTTCACTTCCATCCTCGAGGAAAAACCAAGTATTAGTAACATTCTCAAACAATAGAACATTCAACTTATGCAATGCTCGGTTAAGACATGACCTTGTAAGACATAATGCAGCAAACCACAAGGGGTAGCTGTGGACACATCTACTCAAACTTCGAATGCACTTTTATGTAAGCATTGAATTATGGAAAATAACCACAACATTTAGTTAGAGTTTTGCTCAGTTAGGAACAGAAAACAAACTACGGGAACCAATTTTAAAAGTTGCCTGTTTTACACGTTAATTCATTACACCTTTTAGTTACACAAAAACATTAATAAACATATTAGAAAATTCTCACCCTCACAACTTCTACTTACTGGGTTTCTGTCATTTGTAATTCTTGGTTTACTCAGATAAATATTCTCAATTTTTCTAAACTGGTGTGGAGCCTTTTTGTGTTGTCTTTGTAACTAGGTGTTGCACAAATACTTTACACATTGTCTCTTACGTTAAGCCTGACTGCTCTGTTCCAAACTACCGGAGGGTAAGTACAAGTAAGTTAGGGTGTCCATCTGACTTGCCCTGACTAGAATTGTGGTTCTTACTTGGACAGGCTGCAAACCTCTGTAAACTAGAGACCCAATTTCTAACACATTCTGCCAATTCTTTGACAATCAATCTGAACACTGGTGTTCTCATTTTCTTTAGTCCATCCTCAGGCATGAACATTCTGTAATTCTTTTTTATTGTCTGGCCTTTACTTTAAACTACCCCAAATTCAGTAACCAACCTTTCCAATTTCTCATGCTCCTCACAGGCATATCTTACTGTTCACCTACTCATAACCTTTAGCTTTGCTACATTATATACATCTATAAGATCTAACTTGAGATTTCCCTTCGCAAGCTCCCCAAATTCTGATTTTAGTCTTAAAACATCGAATTCTCTATGCTGGGTTTCTCTCTCTTGCGTTTGTGAATCTGGATCTACGTCAGTGCCAAGCACAAATCCATTTATAGGGAGGACCCCTGCTGTATGAGGTCATGCTCCCAAATCTAGTGGAGTACTAGTATCAGATGCACTAGAGGTATGTATATAATTCATTTTAAAAAAACAAAGGTTACAGGGGCGTTATAGTTAGGTTCTGAATTTACTCGAACAAAACCAGAGAAATTCAGCAGTTATAGTTATAGATATTTCAAGTAACTATAACTCGCACCCTATGGTAACTATAACTCGTGCCCCTGCCATGCACAATAATCTGATCAAATTTTTTACTGCATATGTTACAGTGATATTATCAATGATGTTATCAAAGATGTCATGAGTGCTGTAATTTGTGGGGCAAGTAGCAGCACATTGCGAGGGCGCAAGTTATAGTTAGCACCACTCTACTCCACACCACTGCACTGTATGCCACTGCACTCTACTCTGCACCACTGCACTCTACGCCACTCTACCCTACACCACTGCACTCTAGGCCACTGCACTCTACGTCACTGTACTCTATGCCGCTCTGCTGTAGTTCTGTATCACTCTGGTCTACACCACTCTACTTTACGCTATGCCACTCCACTCCACAGTGCCACACTACACCACTCTACCGCATTCCCCTTCACACAATGCATACTATTCTATGCTACTCTACTGTACGCCAGTCTAATCTACATCCCTACTCTACACCTCTCTACTCCACCCCACGCTTCACCACTGCTCTCCTCTATACTCTATTCCACTCTATGCCACTCCAAACAGTGCCACTCCACCCCACTCTATTTCACCCCACTCTACTCTATGCCACTTTACTGTATGCCACTGTAATCTAGGTTACTCTAGGTCAATATACTCTTCACTCTGCTATATGCCACTCCACTTTATGCCACTCCATACACCTCTACTCCATTCCAGTCTATGCCACTCCCTTCCACTCTACTCCACTCTAAACCACTCCCCAATACTCTATGCGAAGGACCTCTGTGCCACTGCATTGTAAGTCACTCTATTCTGCGCCACTCTTTTCTACTCTACTGTACACCACTCTGCTCTGCATCACTCAGCTATATAGCACTGCAGTCTAGGCCAGAGCACTGTATGCTACTGCGATCTGTGACACCATAATCTGTGCCACTCTACACTGCAATATACGACATTGCGCTCTACTCTATGCCACCGCACTCTATGCCACTGCGATGTACACCACTCTACTCTATACCACTCTACTCTAATATGAACCACTCTGCTCCACTGCACTCTACCCAGTGCAGTATACGCCACTCTATTTTATTCAGCACCACTTTACACCACTGCACTATACGCCACTGCTCTATACTGTGCACCTCTGCACTCTGTGCGACTCTACTCTATGCCATTCAACTCTACCCAACTCTACTCTAAGCAAATGTTCCCTACATCACCTCCATTCCACTTTCATCTATGTCACTCTACCCCACTCTCCTCCACGTTACTTTACCCACTGCACTACACAAACGCACTCTACACCACTGCACTCTATGCCACTCTACACTACACCACTTCACTCTACCCCACTTCAGTGTATGCCACTGTACTCTGCTCCACTCTACTATATGCCACTCTGTTCTATGCCACTTTGTACCACTCCAAACTACTCTACTCCACTCCCATGTATGCCAGTCTAGTCTACTCTACCACAGTGCACTATATGCCACTCTATTCTGCACCACCCTATGCCACTGCACTCCAGGCCACTGTACTCTCCTCTACACCACTACAATCCACAGCACTGCCCTCTACTCTTCACCACTCTACTGTGTACCACTGCACTGTATGCTTTTGCACTCTACCCCAGTTCACTCTTCTTTATGCCACTCCATGCCACTTCACTCCACTCTATCCCTCTCAACTCTGTTCCACTGCACTCTACGCCTCTTCACTCTGCGCTACTCTATTCTATGCCACTCAACTTTATGCCATTCCAAGCTGCTCTACTCCACTCCCATGTACACCACTCTACTCTACCCCAGAGCACTATACACACTCTATCCTACTCTGCACCACTCTACACCACTGAACTCTACTCTGCACTACTCTACTTTACGCAACTACACTCCAAGCCACTGTACTCTACTGTGTACCACTTTACCTTATGCCAGTTCACTGTATGCCAGTCCATTCTACTCTACACCACTGCACTCTGGATCACTCTACTGTCCACCACTCTACACCACTCTTTGCCACTTCGCTCTACACCACTACATTGTACTCTGCACCATTTTATATCAGTACACTCTATGCCACTCAACTCTACACCACTGTATATGCCACTGCACTTTACACCACTCTAGTTTACGGCACTGCACTCTACACCACTATGCTCTACTCCGCACCACTCCACTCTACTGCACTCTATGCCACTGCAGTGTACGCAACAACACTTTACTCTGCACCACTCTATGCCAATGCATGTCATATCACTTTATTGCACATTCTACTGTATGCCACTGCACTGTACTCCGCACCACTGCACTCTATGCCACTCTACTCTACACTACTATGCTACACCACTCCACATAGTGCCACTCTATGTCACCCTAGCCCACTCCAAACAATGGCACTCTAATCTTTGCCACTCTACTCTATGCCACTCTACTGTAATCCACATCCCTCTACCCTACTTCACTGTACCACAATTCACTCGTTGCCACTCCACTATATGCTGCTCTACTCTACACCACCCTACTGCACGCTACTCCAAGCCACTCTACTTATCTGTACTCCACTGTATGCCTACTCCCCTCTACTCTAGTCTGCATCACTATGTCATGTCACAAAATGCACATTTATGCCTCTCTACCCCACCTCACACCACTGCACTCTACTCTGTACCACTCTATTCTATGCCACTGCAGTGTATGTTACTGCACTCTACACCACTCCACTGTACCCTACTATATGCCACTCCACTATATGTCTCTACATGCCACTCCAACCCACTCAATGGCACACCACTCTATTCCACACAGTGCCACTCTACCGCACTCCACTCCACACAATGCCACTTTACTCTACACCATTGTACTGTTCCCCACTTCACTCTACCCACTTTACCCCACTCTACTCTACGCCACTGCACTCTAGGCCAGTGCACTATACACCACTCTACTCTACTGTGCACCACTCCATGCCACTGCACTCACAACACTACTGCATTGTACGCTGCTGTCTTCTAATCTGCATCACTCTTCTCTAAGCAACTGCTCTCCATGCCACTCCACTCTACTGTGCACCACTGTGTTCTATGTCACAGCATTCTATACCACTCTATTCTATCCCAATCTACTCTGTACCACTCAAAGCCAATCTACTTCACTCTAATCTACTTCACTGTAAGCCCCTCCACAACACTCTATGCAGACTAAATTAACTATAATTTGGCACCCAACCATGCACAGCGTTCTCTGAAATTATGTCATTTGAGATGTAATGAGTGTGGCTATGAATGCTATGATTTAAGGGCTCATTACAACATTGGCGGTAAAAGCCGCTTACTGCCGTGCAGAAGACCACCAACACACCGCCGCGGCCGCGGAAATCCGCCACAGCTATTATGACCCACAGGTCGGAATCTGCCAAAATTCAGACACCCACCCAAGTCCGCCACACCAAAGGTCAGTGATAAACTGGCGAAAACAAAACCTCCACCGTCACGCCAACAGAAATACGCCCACACTATCACGACACATGAATCCACGCGGCGGTCTTTCAACCGTGATATTCCATTGGCGGTACACACCGCTGCGCTCAAAATACACACACTTTTACAAAACACAGCCACATTGGCCAATTCAAAATACACACACCTGATACACATACACACACCACTCCCACACACTCATTACAATATAAAACACACACCCACATCACCCACAAACCCCTCCGACCACAATTACTGAGAGAAGTCCAGAGAGAGACACCACAAACAACTACCAAGCATCCACAGGCACACAATACCATCACCCACATAACTTCCACGCACCTCACACAACACACCACTAAATATCACCCCACTTATCACTACACACACCACCCCACACATCACCAACACCACCCCATGGCACAGCAAAGACACCCCAGGGTCTCTGAGGAGGAGCTCAGGGTCATGGTGGAGGAAATCATTCGGGTAGAGCCACAGGTATTCGGATCATAGGTGCAGCACACTTCCATAGCTAGGAAGATGGAGCTATGGCGAAGATTAGTGGGCAGGTTTAACACAGTGGGACAGCACCCAAGAAATCGGGATGACATCAGGAAGAGGTTGAACGACCTACAGGTGAAGGTGCGTTCCGTGGTCTCAAGACACCACCTTGTGGTTCAGAGGACTGGCGGCGGACCCCCACCTCCTCCCCCACAACTAACATCATGGGAGGAGCAGGTCTTGGCGATTCTGCATCCTGAGGGCCTCGCAGGAGTAGATGGAGGAATGGACTCTGGTAAGTCAAATCTTAACTATTACATCCCCCTCCCTACCTGCATTCCATCACATACCCCCACCCTCACCCCCATCACTCCAACTCCTCACAGACGTCCCAACATCACAAACCACACATCCTAACACCAAGCCCTGCATGCAACAACAAAGCATGGACACCCATCACCAAAGCATGGCCACTGCACATACCCATACACCCCCTAAACCACCATCACACAAGGCCCCACACAGGAATGCTAGCACTGGGGTACACGGCCACCCACCTATTGCACACCATGGCACACACAGATGTAATAAACATCCTTTTATACCCCTGCAGGACCCCTACCCAATGTCACCGGACAGGAGGGTCCACACATGTCCACACCACCAACAGAAGAGGCCCACAGTGATGACAGCAGCTCTGTCCAGCTGGATCTAGATGACCAGCCCGGCCCATCGGGGACCTCGGGACAGTCGGTTCCCCTGACACAGTCACAGGCCACTACAAAGCTTCCCCCTCTGGAAACACCAGCACAGCACCCACCCAGTGGGCCCATACCTCTGTCCCCAGGACACGTCAATCAGCAGTGTGTCCACCACTACATTGAACCCAGGCTAACTCACCACCCCAACAACAACAGGTACCTGGGGGCAGTGGTAGTGGGCACACGGTCCAGGGGACGGAGGCCCAGGAACACAGGGGAACTGGGAGGGCTGCTGTGCGACGGGGGAGTACAGGCCAAGGGAACCCACTCTCCACGAGGCCCTCTCCAAAATCATGGGAGCCTACCACCACTTCCAGGAGACGATGGCAACGGTACTGGCCAAGTTTCAGGAGACCCAGCGCCTGCAGGAGGAACAGTATTTGGGCTTCAGGGAGGAACTCAGATCCATCAATTCCACCCTAGGCACCATCGTAGGGGTGCTGAAGGAAGTACTCAACACCAGGAGGGACACTGTGGCACAACAAGGGGCCCCTGACACTAGCCTGGACGATGAACTGCCCATCACCTCCGCTGGCGCTAGTGGACAGGAGGCACCACCACAGGACCACCACACCAGCACCCCACCCCCTGCAGAGGGAGAACCACCCCGCAAACGGTCCCTGAGATTCAGGACAAAGACAGAGAACAATGCCAAGACCCCAGCCAAGAAATTAGACCACCCTGAATGTCATCTTTCTGTCCCACTTTGTCACCCTGTCCATCCTCAAACTGCCCCAGCTCCACTTCCTATGCCCATTTTGGCAATGCACCTGTGAGACTAATAGACTGGACTCTGCCATGGACATTCCTCCACCATCACCCCTCACCATTTTACAACCCCCTCCAATATTGAGCACTTAAATAAATACCCTTGAAGCACAAAACAATCTGGAGTCAGTCTGTGATTTCGAAATAGTGTATTAGCAATTACAGTGGCAAAATGCTATATCAAATGAAATGTCAACATACCTATGTCACACAGCTCTAGTCCATGAGGAAACAAAGCAGTTGTCACACTCTGGGACCCACATCTGTGAAATCATAAGGGAAAGTGACAACTCAGTGACCATACACTGGGTGAAAACGACAGACAGTAGAGCGGTAGTAGTGTTAAAGTACATGTAGTAGGCAGGTTTGTATTCCTACCTGTGTCTCACTGGAAATACTGCAGGATCACCGAGTTCCTGTTGTCGATGTCCTCTTCTTCTGCTTCCTTGTCTTCACTGTCCACAGGCTCCACAGCTGCAACAACACCGCCATCTGGACCATCCTTCTGCAGAAAAGGCACCTGTCGTCGCAAAGCTAAGTTGTGAAGCATACAGCAGGCCACGATGATCTGGCACACCTTCTTTGGTGAGTAGAATAGTGATCCACCTGTCATATGGAGGCACCGGAACCTGGCCTGGCCAGGCCGAAGGTCCGCTCTATTATCTGCCAAGTTCGCCCATGGGCCTCATTGTAGCGTTCCTCTGCCCTTGTCCTGGGATTCCTCACTGGGGTCAGTAGCCATGACAGGTTGGGGTAACCAGAGTCACCTGCAAATGGCGAGGGACAACTGTTAGACACACACTAACCTGTAGGGATATCCCCAGACAACCATTCCCACTGACTTGCTTCCAGGTGCTCACCTAATAGCCACACCCAGTGCCTCTGGAGTTGCCCCGTCACATAATGGATACTGCTATTCCGCAGGATGTAAGCGTCATGCACTGAGCCAGGGAATTTGGCATTAACATGGGAGATGTACTGGTCGGCCAAACACACCATCTGCACATTCATGGAATGATAACTCTTCCAGTTTCTGTACACCTGTTTACTCCTGCGTGGGGGGACAAAAGCCACATGTGTCCCATCAATGGCACCTATGATGTTGGGGATATGTCCCAGGGCATAGAAGTCTCCTTTCACTGTAGGCAAATCCTCCACCTGAGGGAAAACGATGTAGCTCCGCATGTGTTTCAGCAGGGCAGACAACACTCTGGACAACACGTTGGAAAACATAGGCTGGGACATCCCTGATGCTATGGCCACTGTTGTTTGAAATGACCCACTTGCAAGGAAATGGAGTACTGACAGCACCTGCACTTGAGGGGGGATTCCTGTGGGATGGCGGATAGCTGACATCAGGTCTGGCTCCAACTGGGCACACAGTTCCAGGATTGTGGCACGGTCAAGCCTGTAGGTGATGATCACATGTCTTTCCTCCATTGTGGACAGGTCCACCAGCGGTCTGTACACCGGTGGATGCCGCCATCTCCTCACATGTCCCAGCGGACGGTGCCTATGAAGGAGAGCACAGAGTCAACCAACTCAGAGGTACGTACCCACAGCTTACACAGAACACGAATCATAATCCGAAATTTGGCCTGTATGAGTGTTGAGGCAAGGCCTAGGTATGTGTGACGCAGTGAAAAATTAAGCCATGTGGGCCCCTGAAATGGCGGCTGCCTGACCTGTAAAGTGGGACAATGGGATGTGAGGTAACTGCGCTGGCGTTGTACACCGTCGCGGTAGGCGGTCGAAGAACGCGGCGCAATTCTGCATTGGTTTACATTGGACCCTATAGATCCCAGGAGCCAATGACGATGTACGCCGGCGGTGACGGTACACACCGCTGCGGACGTGACCGCCATTTTCTATCTGTTTAATCACTCGATACCTGATCTTCAACAGGAGAGGACCTACACTGCAAGTGCTGCTGTGACCTCGGTCTGGAAGAGACAATGGCTCGTGCGTCTGGGGAAAGGGCCCCTGTCTTCACATCGGAGGAGTTGGAGAAACTCGTGGATGGGGTCCTGCCCCAGTACACCACGCTACTCTACGGTCCTCCAGACAAAAAGGTAAGTACACTGGGAGCATGCTGTATGGGCTATGCCTGTGTGGAGTGGGGTGGATGAAAGATGGGGGGGTAGATTGAGGCGTGCATGAAACGACGGTGAATGCATGTGCATCATGGCAAGGGTAGGGATGGGGGCCAATGACTGTGAGGGTGCATTTGGTAATAACTTTTCTTTTCCCCCTGTACAATTCATGTAGGTCAGCGCCAACCAGAAAAAAGTTATTTGGCGTGCCATCGCCAAGGACGTCCGGACCCTGGGGGTCTACCACAGACGGAGCACCCACTGCCGTAAGAGATGGGAGGACATTCGCTAGCTGGGGATGGCCTCCCAATGTGGGAGGGTTGCCCGTCGCACCATGACCCCCCTGATGTTCAGGATCCTGGCGGTGGCGTACCCGGAGTTGGATGGGCGCTTGAGGGCATCACAGCAGCCACAAGGGGGTGAGTACACTCTCATTCTGCTGATTTTGCGTGCAGTGGAGGTGTCTGGGTGGGGGAGGTGGGCTGTGGGTTTCCCTAGGCCAGGGCGAGTGTGCTAGTTAGGTCCCCTTGTTCTGGTAGGCCCTGTGGCACCCCACCCCACCTGCGTACAGTGCCAAGTACACCTAGTCAGGCTCCTGTGTCATCCATGTGTGCAGATGTCGTCCATAGCCTTGTAGGCCATGTCCCAGGGATTGAACAGTGGAGCCCAAGTGCGCGGCGTAGTGCAGGGGGCTTCTGTGTCTGTCGTGTCCGCCAACAGTAGTGGCAATGCATGCAGTCAACATGTCTTTCTTCTGTCGTCCCCCCCCCCTTTTTGTGGTCTCCCTGTTCTTGTGTGCATTAGCATCATCAGGCGGAGGAGCAGTGGCACCGGAGCAGGAGGGAGCTGCATCCCACATGGCCCTGGAGGGCGACACAACGGACTCGGAGTTCACCAGTGGGACGAAGGGTGAGGGGAGCTCCACGGCGCGGACAGGAGCTGACACCAGTGACACGGACTTGTCCTCTGATGGGAGGTCCCTTGTGGTGGCAGCAACATCTGTGCCCCCCCCCATCTACGGGTACAGCCGCCACCCCCCCTACCAGCACCGCCCTACCAGCAGCCCCTCAGCCTTTGCCCCTTGCCCACTCACCCAGGAGGGTGGGCATCACCTTCGCCCCAGGCACCTCAGCCCCTGCCCCAGTCACCCCTGCTGCCCTCAGTGAGGAGGCCATTGACCTCCTCAGGTCCCTCACTGTTGGGCAGTCTACCATTTTGAATGCCATCCAGGGTGTAGAAAGGCAGTTGCAACAAACAAATGCATTCCTGGAGGGCATTCATTGTGGTCAGGTGGCCCTTCAGCAAGCTTTTCAGACTCTGGCCTCAGCACTGATGGCAGCTATTGTCCCTGTCTCTAGCCTCCCCCCTCCAAGTTCCTCCACCCAGACCCAATCCCCTCTACCTCAGCCTATCCCAAGCACACCTTCAGACCAGCATGAACACACGTAAACACACAAGGGAAGCTCTGGCAAACATAAGCACCACACATCCCACAAGCACTCACGCAAGCATCACACACATGCAGACACACCAACATCCACTGCCTCCACTGTGTCCCCCTCCTCCCTCCCAGTCTCGTCTACACTCACACCTGCATGCATTACATCTACAGCCACTACTTCCATCACCAGCACACCCACACCACACCCCGCTCACGTGCAGTCACCACCCCCACTGCCATTCACACGTCCCCTGTGTCCTCTCCCAGTGTGTCTGTGACGCCACCTCCAAAGATACACAAACGCGGGCACACACCCACCCAACAGCCATCCACCTCACGACAGCCTCCAGCGCATGCACCTTCACCCAAAGTCACCAAACGAACACCTCCTACAACCACAACCTCTTCCTCCACTCCCAAACACCCTCCAGCTACCTGTCCCAGTGTTCCCCCAAAACTTTTCCTGTCCAACCTTGACCTCTTTCCCCCTCCTCCCCCACCCCGTCCGTCTCCTAGGGCCCGACTCTCTAGGTCCCAACCTAGCACCTCAGCCTCAACATCTCCGGGACCAGTGGTGCCTGTAGTCACCGGAATCTGGAGAGTACCGGCCACCAGGGCAGCCAGTGTGGCACGGAGCCACAGCACGGACTGTCCCCCACCTGTCAAGCATCAAAAGTTGGCCAGTGCCCGGCGGGAGAGGGGGAAGACTCCAGCCACCAAAGCTGCTCCCAGGGGTACAGGTGGGAGTGTGGAGTCAGCTGCGAAACCTTCCAAGGTGGGGAAGGGCCACAAGAAAGTCAACAAGTCTGGGAAGAGCAGCGCGGCGGAGAAGACCGCCATCATCCCCTCTGCCCAGGAGGCGACCGCCACCAGCCCTCATGCCCAGGAGGCCACCGCCAGAACCAGGCCAGCTGCCCAGGAGGCGACCGCCATCATCACCACTGCCCAGGAGGCAACCGCCACCAGCCCTGCTGCCCAGGAGGCAACCGCCAGCACCAGGCCAGCTGCCCAAGAGGCGACCGCCATCATCCCCTCTGCCCAGGAGGCGACCGCCACCAGCCCTGCTGCCCAGGAGGCGACCGCCAACACCAGGCCAGCTGCCCAGGAGGCGACCGCCATCATCCCCGCTGCCCAGGAGGCGACCGCCATTATCCCCGCTGCCCAGGAGGCGACCGCCAACACCAGCCCCGCTGGGCCAGACAGGACCGCCAGCACCAGCCCCGCTAGGCCAGACAGGACCGCCAGCACCAGCCCCGCTGGGCCAGACAGGACCGCCAGCAGCTGAGTCACTGCAAAGGACCCCGCCGCAACAAGCACCGCTGAACAGGGCACCGCCGCCACAAGCACCGCTGAACAGGGCACCGCCGCCACAAGACCCGCTGAACAGGGCACCGCCGCCACAAGCACCGCTGTACAGGGCACCGCCGCCACAAGCACCAGTGAATAGGGCACCGCCGCCACAAGCACGTCTGAACAGGGCACCGCCACAACAAGCACCGCTGGCCCATGAGCACCAAGGGCACTGACGCTACTGAGTCCGTCCAGAGCAGGATGAAGCACTCTGGGCACCAAGCCCCCTCCAGAACCAGTGGAGTTTCACATCCACTACCTCTGTCCTTGGCAGGATGAAGCACTCTGGGCACAAAGTCCCATATAGAACCAGTGGAGTATCACCTCCACTACCTCTGTCCTTGGCAGGATGAAGCACTCTGGGCAACAAGCCCCCTACAGAACCAGTGGAGTATCACATCCACTACCTCTGTCCTTGGCAGGATGAAGCACTCTGGGCACAAAGCCACCTCCAGAGTCAGTGGAGAAAGGCATCCACTACCTCTGTCCTTGGCAGGATGAAGCACTCTGGGCACCAAGCCCCCTCCAGAACCAGTGGAGTATCACATCCACTACCTCTGTCCTTGGCAGGATGAAGCACTCTGGGCACAAACCTCCCTCCAGAACCAGTGGAGAAAGGCATCCACTACCTCTGTCCTTGGCAGGATGAAGCACTCTGGGCACAAAGCCCCCTCCAGAACCAGTGGAGAAAGGCATCCACTTGAGAGACTGTGGCTTTGCACTCCCCAGGATTGAACAGTGGGCAAACCACCCACTGTAGAGACTTTAGAGACTGTGGCTTTGCACTCCCCAGGGTTGAACAGTGGGCAAACCACCCACTGTAGAGACTTGAGAGACTGTGGCTTTGCACTCCCCAGGATTGAACAGTGGGCAAACCACCCACTGTAGAGACTTGAGAGACTGTGGCTTTGCACTCCCCAGGATTGCACAGTGGGCATGTGGCCCCCTCATGGATTTGGCGTTGTGCACTCAACCAGCTGAGGTGCCCCCCCTTTCCCTTCCCCCTGAGGTGCCTGTTTTATTGCTATCTGATGCCCCTGCAGTGTTCTCTCCGTCATGTTCGGGGATTGAGTGTGGGCCTCGCCCATACCGTGTGGGCCCAGTGTTCCACGGACTTCAATGGAGCACTACCTGGACTACTATTCTTGGTGTACATTTTGTTTATAGTGTATATATCTATTTTTGCGTACTGGATTTTAATACATTACAATAGTTGCACTCATTTTCTTTGGTCTTTGCATTCTTCCGGGGGGTTGCGGGGTGTAACTGTAATGTATCACGCTGTATTAGTGTGTGTGTTGTGGTGAGTGAGGGTGGGGGTGTCGCGTATTGCGTGTGTGTCCCCCTGTTTTTCCCTCCCCTGTGTCGTAGGTGCAGTACTCACCGTTGTCTTCGCTGACGGCGTTCGTGCTCCTGGTAGAGGAGCAAGAAGATAAGGGCTGGCAGTATCTGGAGCTCAGGTTCCATGGCGTCCGGATTCCTCGTGGGGTGTGTAGAGGTAAGCGTTTTCCCTTCGAAGTCCTGTTTCCGCCGGGTTTTTGTCCGCGGTGAATCTGCCCCGGAAAAGGTGGCGGATTGGTAGGTTGTGATACTGTGGGCGGTACATTGTCCTCCGCCTGTCTGTTGGCGGTGACCGCCAAGCTGTATGTTTGTACCGCCGTGGCGGTCTGAGTGTTAAAGTGGCTGTCTTTGTTGGCGGTTTCTGCCACGGTTGTGATTCCATTTTTTTTTTCACCAGCCTGTTTGCGGTTTTACCGCCGCTTTAACACCGACCGCCAGGGTTGTAATGACCACCTTAATCTGGTATAAATGATGTAATTTGAAAAGGGATAAGCTGTGCATGAGGCAGGCAAGTTATAGTTAATTTGATGCGTGTAGTGAGTTAACAACACTGTGTAGGTAGGTGCACAAGTTATATTACATTTTGGGTGGGAAAGAAATAATAACTTTGTGATACCTTTAACTTTAGAATTTCTAATGTTTATGTAATTTAAGTTGGTTTTGTGTACAAATAAATAATTAGGATTTCCTATGTTATCTTCGACCCTTATTTTTTCCTTGAAATATCTATACATATAATTACCTAATGGCAGTCATTAATAGGTATTTATAGTTAGGACCCAGTTTCCATAGGAAAAGCATGTTTTGTTTTGCTAAGAACTTTGGCACTGTTTAACAAATCTTCACAAAATTTTGAACACTAGCTTCCCACTCACTTCAGCTGCTGTCTGGAAATATTCAGGTGATTCATCAAGCGAGAAAAAAAGGGGGTGTCCCAAAACACATTTTTCCCATGCTTTTAGACACAACTACAGTCCGACTACTGGATGGAATTACACAAAATTTGGCACAAAGCTAGATCTTGGTCCACAGAAATTGTATTTTTTGTAAGTTGTTGTAAATCTGCTCAGTAGTTCTGGAGTTATCAAAGAAAAAATATTTATGTATATCTAGAGACGCAGATCCACAGCGGCGGATCCACTTGAGCAGCAATGCCGTGATTGGCTGGCTGCAACCTAAGAGAAAAGTTGCGGTCGCCAATTTGAGAATCGGAACATGGTTCCCCGATGGAGGGGGGTAAAGTCTTAATAGGATATAAGGGTTCAGAATAAAGGTATCCTGTCCTCATGAGACTGATGAAGGGGCACTCAGTGCAACCCCCGTGAGATTCCTTGGTGGATCTGGACCCCAATTATAAAACAAGCATACATACGCTGACAGACCCACACATCCACTCACACACCCACAGACCCAGAAAACCACTATCATATCCACTCACAGGCCCACACAGCCACTCACAGACCCACTGACACACCCATTCACACACTCAGACATTCACTCACACACCCACTCATACACCCACCAAACCACTACCACACTTACAGAACCACACAGCCATTCACCCGCACACTCACACACCCAATTTACACACCCACTCACAGACCCACACAACCACTCACACACCCACTCACACACCCACAAAACCACTACCACACACCCACAGTCACTTACACATCCATTCAGACACTCACAAACACACTCACAGACCCACGAAACCACTACCACACCTACTCACAGACTCATACAGACATTCACACCCACAAAACCACTACCACACCTAGTCACATACTCATTCACACACTCACACACCCACAAAACCACTACCACACCCACCCACAGACCCACACAACCACTCCACCATTCACACACTTACTCACACACTCACAGACCAATAAGACTACAGCTTCCCTCACAGACCCACACAGCCACTCACACACCCATTCACACACTCACACACAAACCCACAAAACTACTCACTCACCAACACAACCACTCACAGATCCACTCAAACAAACACCCATACAGCCATTCACACACCTACGTACACATTGTAGTACAATTTGTATTTAAAAACCTGTGAAATTCACTAAAAGACCAAAGGTTACCTGGATGTTATAGTTAGGAAATAGCATTAAAAAACCTAGAAATTCAGTGAAAAAATCAAAGGTTACAGGAGCGTTATAGTTAGGAAATACAATTAAAAAAAACCTTATAAATTCACTGAAAAAAAACCAAAACGTTTTAGGGACATTATAGTTAGGTATATATTTTACACATACAAAGCCACAGAAATTCACCAGTTTAGTTAATGTTATCTCAAGTAGCTATAGCTTGTGCCCTAAGGTAACTATAACTTGCACCCTCATCAAGCACCGCTAATTACCTCACATATTACATCCCTCATGACATCTTCAATCACATCATTGATAATATCCCTGAAACATATGCAGTGAAATTATTGATGAGAAAACTGTGCATGGCGGGGGCTTGAGTTATAGTTATATAGAGTTTATTACGTTATAAGCAGTCACCCACAGTGTATTAGTTATGTCCGTAAGTGGCACCATACCAGGTGTTTTCACCTGCATGTTTGTGTCATCAGATGTATGTTCTGGACTGTTGACAGTACAGCACTGGAGACATACACGAGAGGACGTATAAGCAAGGTGTTCCTGTTACCTTCTCTCAGTATAATAAATACTTATACTTCTTCAAAGACATGAGGAGCGATCTTTACAGAAGTGGCAACGAGCGGCAACACATAGGGCCAGATGTATAATTTTTCACAATAGAGATTACCTAATTGTGATTTTTAGCGAATCACAACTAAGTAATCGCTATTGGAATGTATGAAACTCCAGGAGTTTCATACTGCGTTTCGCAAGGGCTCGTAAATCGACCTACCTCATTGATATTCATGAGATAGGTCGCAATTTGAGAGCCACTGTGAAAGGCTACAATCACAGGGATGGTGGCCTGCTGGGCTCAGCAGACCACCATGTCTGTGATTGCTTTTCGATAAAGCAATCTATTTTTTTTTTTTAAATGCAGCCCGTTTTCCTTAAAGGAAAACGGGATGCGTTTAAAAAAGAAAAATGAAAAAACGTTTTTGCATGCATTCACAAAGGGGAAGGGGTCCCTTTGGGACCCCTTACCCTTTGTGAATGGGTTACCACCTACTTGAAGTAGGTGGTAACTGCGATTGTTTTGTGATCACATTCACGGTCACAAAACAATCATACATACCTCTGTGATTTTGTATTATGAAGGGACGCCCTTGACACGCACCTTCCTATTACTGAATCGGCATGTAGTCGTAAATCCAATTTGCGATTCGGTAACAAGTTACCGAATCGCAAATTGGACTTGTTACATACCAAAATGCATTTTTACGATTGTAAACGGCCTGTTGGACCGTTGTGATCACAAAAATGTTTGATACATCTGGCCCATAGACCCTTCAGTTTGCAAACAGCGTGAAAACATGTGAACATTATACAGTCATCATCGCAATCCGAATTCAGCTTCTGATCTCCAGTGACTGATTTACTGACCTTTTAAACTTAAACATGTACTTGCAAATAGCTAAAAAACAGCATGCCCAAAATACATTGTAAAATCGTAACTGACTTAAAGTGACAGTTTAGCACCTAGTTTGCCATTATGGTAAACTGCCTTCTGGCCTCATCAGTGGAACGCATATTCTATTCATACAGTGTGAGTTAAGTAACGTATTGAAACGTCAAGGTGTGCTGACATTGTATTGCCTGAAAGCATAGTACGCGTCACTCCCTAACAGAACAGAACATTTATTTACTCTGTATTTGTACCAGCAGAAATAATTGGTGCCAGACAAAGGGGGTGATTCTGACCCCGGTAGTACAAGACCGCCGGGGCCAGGGTCGGCGGGAGCACCGCCGACAGGCCGGCGGTGCCCCGCAGGGCATTCTGACCGCGGCGGTTCGGCCGCGGTCAGAAGAGGCAAACCGGCGGTCTCCCGCCGGTTTACCGCTGCCCTTAGAATCCCCCATGGCGGCGCAGCTTGCTGCGCCGCCATGGGGGATTCTGACACCCCCTACCGCCATCCTGTTCCTGGCGGTTCGCCCGCCAGGAACAGGATGGCGGTAGGGGGTGCCGCGGGGCCCCTGGGGGCCCCTGCCGTGCCCATGCCAATGGCATGGGCACGGCAGGGCCCCCCGTAAGAGGGCCCCGCAAAGTATTTCAGTGTCTGCTAAGCAGACACTGAAATACGCGACGGGTGCAACTGCACCCGTCGCACCCCTGCAACTCCGCCGGCTCAATTCTGAGCCGGTGTCCTCGTTGAAGGGGCATTTCCTCTGGGCCGGCGGGCGCTCTTTTGGAGAGCGCCCGCCGGCCCAGAGGAAATGTCTAAATGGCCGCCGCGGTCTTTTGACCGCGGTGCGGTCATTCAGCGGCGGTACCTTGGCGGACGGCCTCCGCCGTCCGCCAGGGTCATAATCAGGCCCATAGTCTTCTTTATGGTTAACAAAGACTGCCACACACCTGTAAAGAACACTACCTGTTTAATTTATAAAATTGTAACACACACATATTTTTCAAACTGAACTGCTCCTGCATTGTCAACAAATACTACCACAGGCAAGTAAAGCACTTACATATTTAATCCAGGAAATCCTTATCATTACATTGTTTTTCTAGTAGAAAATATTACTAACATTCTTCATTGCGTGTACTTTCACATATGGATTTTAGTACTTTACAAAAGGGCCATACTTTTGCCAGGTTCCCCTACCAGGCATAGGAAATGTGGGGACTCTTTCTGTGCCACAAGTCTTCCTACCTGCTTCAGGAGAACCAACATTAAAATGGGAAGAATTAAATACTTATGCATTTTTAGGGCCAGTCGGACTGAAGGTGTATAACAGCATAAACAAAAAACAAAGACCAGCAGGCCAAGGAGATGCTTACTCCTATGCTTTAGAGGGTTTAAATGATTAATACAAACCTGCTGTGTGTGTTGTGGTAGATCCCCTCAAATTTTACCACAGGAAACAAGGAAAGGAGGAATCAATTGAGGGTTATGTAACAGTTTTAAAACACAAAGGGCCAGATGTATGAAAAAAAACCTTAGCGAATCGCAAATAGCGATTTTTAAGAAATTGCTATTTCTGAGTCGCAAAATGTAATGTAACAGAATTGCGATTCGGAAATAGCGATTTCTTAAAATTCGCTAATGCAATTTGCAAGGCCCAAATACCGAATCGCAAAAATATTTGCAATTCGGTATTTGAAAATCGCAAATTCCGAAAACGCACACCTGGCACAGCCAGATGACATCACAAGCAGGAAGTGAGTCAGCCCAGGCTGTTTCCAGGTGCCACATCCAAAGGAGCAGTTAGAGAGACACAGCCCAGCCCCAAGGAGCAAGTCTGTGAGCAAGACAGGACTTCACATCACCATGGCCAATGCTGCTAATGGGAAGGAGAAGGGAGAGAGGAAGAGTAAACTGAAGTTCAGTGAGCAGGAACTGGAGGTGCTCACTGAGGAGGTGGTGAGGAGCCATGACCGGCTTTTTGGGAAGAGCTCACTCCAAGTCCCAGAGAGTGAGAAGCGCAAACTCTGGGCTGACATACAGACCAAAATATGTGCTGGGGGTTGCGCAGCGCTCAGTGGAGGAGATAAGAAAGAGGTGGTACGACCTGCGTTCCTGTGCCAAGAAGAGGGTGGCCAGCAGACTACAAGAAGCAAGGAGCACAGGAGGCGGACCATCCACCCAGACACCCTCCACCCCCATGGAAGACCTGGTGGAGTCAACACTGCTCCCAGAAGCTGTCAGTGGGGTCACTGACATAGACACATCCGGCACACCCAGCACCAGTAAAGGTAAGTTCAATAATGAAATGTAAACCCATATGTGTATGTACAAATGCCCCTTAGGAAATAGCAAGTAGTGCAAACCATTGTGATAAGAACTCCATTCCACATCTTAGATGCGGCACAACAATGCCTTATGGGAGTGGTAGTCCACAATCCAGAGCTGAAAGTAGCACATAGAATGTAATTAAGTAGAGCGACACCCAGAAGAACACAACACCCACTACATAGTGATACGAAGTAACTGTACATTTATTACCATTGTGCAACATTTGGTGATACATAGATAAATGACATGCTGCACATTGTCGCTGCAGATGGCCCAGGCCCAGCAGCAGCAGATTGTGCCATTGTGGGGGATGCTGAAACACAGCCACCATGCAGGCACACAATGCTAACATGGGGGGGCTGCCGAAGCAGTTGGAGTGCCTTAATACAAACATTTGCAAGCTGCATGAGGGACAGGTTATAGCTGCGGAGAACACCAGGGAACTGACCAATGCAGTGAAGGAACTCTGTACAGAGATCAGGCATGAAAGAGTCAGCCACCGCAGGCATGAAAGGCGATTCATGGGGATGTTTAGTGGCTTTTATCGATTAGTCAATCACCTTGCGACATCTACTGCCCTCATATCACGGCGTGCTGTGGCCGCACAGGTGGAGGCAGCACACAGCAGTCGGGATGTAGCCCACGGACTGGTCCAGATTACAAACGTTCTGGATACTATGCTGGCTAATCGCAGTGCTACACCCAGTGAACTTGGACTAGGGGATACTGAGGAGTCATCTAGCCTCAGCAGCCTTGCAGTGCCAACGACAGATCCTAGGCGTCGCAGTGCCAGGCACAGCACTGCCACTGAGGCAGTTACAAGAGGTGCCGGCGAGGCCACTGCGCACTCAATTGGAATGCGTGGCCGTAAAAAGTGACTTTGATGGCCACAGGGGACTGACTGCACATGTTCATTTACAGTAAACTATGAAGACAATAGTGCGACACTGTAAATGGCTCATTTATGACACATGTGTTTATTTTTTTTCCTAGTGACACGTATGTTACTTGAAGTCAAGGTAATAAAGGTGCTAACTACCAGAACACCGGTCAGTGAGGTTGTGTTGTTATTACTTATATCTGAAATGGTTGTGCGTGATGTCAGCACGCCTTTGCCTGCCCTCTGCTGCACTGGTCCTGTCTGCTGGCTGTAGGGGTGGTATGGGATCATCATCCTCATCTGAGTCTGGATCTGATATTTCCACAGGTATGCCCCTGGTAGTAGCTATATTGTGCAAGATCGCACATGTGGCCACTATTCTACAGGTCGTGTCCGGGCTGTACGGTACTGCCCCTCCACTTTTGTGGATGCACCGGAAGTGGCTCTTCAGCAGGCCAAAGGTGCTCTCCACCACATTGCTGGTTGCCCTGTGTGCTGAATTGTATCTCCGCTCTGCTGGTGTTGCAGGATTTAGATAGGGCGTCATCATGTGGGTGCGCACTCCGTAGGCACTGTCTCCTGGAAGGAACAGAGGGTATAATGAGTAGCTGAGCAGTCTGACGTCACACTGCCGTCAAAGCACCAGTGTACAGAGGGAAAATACCTAGTAGATATCCTTCACCAAATTCCCCAGCTAGCAGTCTTGTGTGAATCCCGCTGTGGCGAAAGATGTACGAATCATGTGTGCTCCCTGTGTACCTGGCCACGAGATCAGTTATGATGTAGGAGGCATTGCATATCACCTGTATATTCATTGAATGTTGGTATTTACGGTTGCGGTACACATACTCTGTGGCCGATGGTGGACAGATTGCAACATGTGTCCCATCTATGGCACCTAGGACATGGGGGAACTGTGCTATCTGGTAGAAATCTATTTTTGTCTGCTGTATTTCCTGTGGGGCGTGGGGGAATCTGATGTACTGGTGTATCCTACTCAGCATGGCGTTTAGAAATGCATTGAAAAATCTAGAAAGGGCACTCTGTGATACCCCTCCAGCTGCTGCTATGACCCCTTGATAGCTCCCTGAGGCAAGTGCAGGGAGCATAATACCTGCACATGGGTGGGTATGCTATTGGTCCTGTGTGTTGTGCGCTGCAGTATGGGTTGTAGCTCAGCTATCAGGTCAAGTATCATGGCTGAGTTCAACCTGTACTTCTCATATATTTCCTCCTCAGTCTGGCCCAAAAGGGTAATGCGCTCCTGTCTCCTCCTCCCTCTCCTCAAACCTGCCAAGATCCTCATTCTCTTCGCCATGACGTAGAGTGCAGCCATTGTGGAAAAGAGTCTGAGCCATTCTGAGCCTCTTTATATAGGTTGCACCTGGTTACCACCTGGTTTCACTCCGTGGTAATTTGCATGTGCAAAAGGCCATTCAGCGAAAATTCGCAATTTGCAAATTTTTGATGCATCGAATTGCGACATCGTTTTGTGTGTCGCATTTTGCATCTCACAATTTCTGACGTGAAATACTGAATCGGTATTTGCGAGTCGCTATTCCGACTTGCAATTTGCGAAATGCTAATAGCGATTCGGTATTTCATGTCGCAAATTGCAATACACAAAATGTGACACGCAAAACCATGTTGCTTCGCAAAAAATCGCAAATTTTGCGATTCCTTGTTTTTGGTCTGCAAATGCCTTTCATGCATCGCAGACCACGTTTTTGCATTCGCAAACGGCCAAATTCTGCGATTTGCACCGTTTGTGAATGCAAAATAGTTTGATACATCTGGCCCAAAGTCCTCACATGTTGCTTTGAAAACCTACAGGATGGGCTCATTAGAGATTAGATAGTAATGCAAGCATCAAATCCGAGCATCCAGGACAATCTATGGGCCAAAGGAGAAAGTCCTCTCCAAGGCATCATAAATATAGTCAAAAAAGCAGAATTGACTGGAAGGTGTGCTAAAACTGTGTTGTCAGAAAAGAAAGAAGGAGCAGTGGTAGCTAAAATAAGTGGATGCAAGATTGAACAATAACAAGATGTTTTACTTACAAATGTGTACAATATAATTTCAAAGAGCTGGCCAGAAAAGAAATAATACAGAAATAAGTATTGCCTTTTTGGGAAGTGAGAAACAAATTATCTTGTGAAGGAGGCTTAATCTTAAGGAATGGTAAGGTTGTTCGTCCTAAGATATTGAGAAAGATTCTAGAAATATGTCTTGAGGGACATTTTGGAATAGGAAATCAAAGAGCAGAGTGAAGAACTGATGTTGGTGGCCATGAGTGGATAAGTGTGTATAACAAATATCAGAGAATGCTTACAATGTGAAAACTCTGACAACAAAACCCCAGTTACACTCAAACTGCCCCTACATCCCATTTCTAGTCCCAGTATGCCTTGGGAAAAAGTTGGTGTAGACATAATGGGCCCTATTTATGAGCAAGATGAACAGGTGTATGTTATTGCTTAAATTTATCACTTTACAAAGTGCCATAAGTATAAATGGTTTATTTGTTCATAAAAGACAGGGCAAGCCAATTTTCCCCATGGAACTAGGTAATATGATATGCAAAACCGAATGTTCAGGGAGGAATTATTTCTATAAATGTTCACATTATTTTCTGCTTGTCACCGCAGTGATCCAACCAAAACTCAATTAAGAAAAAAATATATATAACCAAATACATCCAATCAAACAGTCATAAGTAGGATATTGTAAAAAAATGAAAGACACACTTTACTTTTGGTGTACATGAAGAGCAATGTCAAGACTCCTATACGATTGTAATAATTATTCTGACCAACTAATATAACAATATATACATATACAGCACTGACACTTCCACTTCAGCAGTCCAGATGGCTCAGGATGCATAAAGTCCTCCTAATCACAAGCGTTCTGAATTGCAAGTCCAAAAATGCTAATAACCTTCTCTTCAAGCTTCCATTTTTTGGACACTATAACATATGATGAGCTCACTGCTGTTAGAGAGGACGAACAGTCGACATTTTGGTCTCACATGGCCTTACAGTCCACGAGACAATCATCAGGACTCAGTGACAAATACAGAAAATCACCTAAAATGCTGGTCCAAAACCAAAAAGCATTTATAAATCATACTATATAATAAAAATAACATTCATAAAACAAATAAACAATATGCCACCAGACCCATGTGCATAGTCTGCTCATCAAAGCTCAGAGAAAAGACAACGTGCAAAGACATAGGGGGTCATTCCAACCCTGGTGGTCATCGACCGCCAGGGTGGAGGACCACGGAAGCACCGCCAACAGGCTGGCGGTGCTTCCCTGCCCATTCTTACCGCCGCGGTCAGAAAAGGGGATCCATAGGTTTCCCGCCGGATTTCCCCTGTCTGGGCTGAATCTCCATGGCGGCGCTGCAAGCTGCGCCGCCATGGAGATTCCAACCCCCTTCCCGCCACCCTGTTTCTGGAGGTTTTTACCGCCAGGAACAGGATGGCGGGAACGGGTGTCGTGGGGCCTAACAGGGCCCCAGCATGATTTTCACTGTCTGCTTAGCAGACAGTGAAAATCGCGACGGGTGCAACTGCACCCGTCGCACCCCTGCAACACCGCCGGCTCCATTCGGAGCCGGCTTCTATGTTGCAGGGCCTTTCCCGCTGGGCCGGCGGGCGCTCCTTTGGCGGGCGCCCGCCGGCCCAGCGGGAAAGCCAGAATGGCCTCCGCGGTCTTTTGACCGCGGAGCGGCCAAATGGCAGTGACCGCATGGCGGGCGGCTACCGCCGCCCGCCGCGGTCAGAATGACCGCCATAAACTCCTCCAACACAAATGAACCAAACAATTAATTTTAAATTTTTTGTATATATAAGTCTGTGCTCATGCACAAACCAATGTGCTATGCAGCTTACAAATCATAAATAATTTACATAATCCTAAACAATCTCCAGTATACTGGTCACAATCACTGTAAAAAATAGGGTGAAAATAGACAATTAGAGCAAAATCCACAAAGTTCCACAGGCTAAGCAACAAGCCCCATGTGACAGGCAAAAATAACCCATACCAATTCATGGTTAACTTATGGCTGAATAATCAACCGAACAAAAGAGAAAAATAAACTTAATCCAAAGCAATGAGTGACCCAATTAGCAATATAACTTACTTCATATCATGGCATTTCACCTACCCAATACAGTCCCCGAGTGTAGTGTATGTCTTTATTGTGTTATGGAATGTGATTGCATCAGGGAGTTCTCTCTTCCTGATGCAGTCCCGTTCTAATTCTGTTGGAATGTTATTATTTGATTTCCTGGTAAGAGGCAGTGTCCCTGAACCTCTCATCCAGATGACAACTGTAGCCGTGGCTCTTGTTATTTCGCTATACCTAAGTAAAGGAAGTAAAGGATAATAAATCTCGTCTTCGCTACCCGGTGCTTGAAGGACAATCTCATTTTACATTGTGCCTGCACTACATTTTGGTACCAGGAGTGGGATACTACGGTGATTGTTTGGACTATAGCGTTTCCGTCAAGAGTCACAGGCGCTTGCTTGCCGCATCGGACCGTTCTGATTTTCGGCCATTATTTCAGGTGTGTGGCGCGGGCTTTGCTTCTGAAAACTTTATTTGTCATTATACCCGCTTTCATTTCGTATGTGCTTATGTGGCTGTTGCCACTTACCATTGTATTTTCCTCATGCGTCTGTCTGCTCGTGCTGACATTCTATCGCGTGTTTGGTCTCACGTGCGCAGCACGTATTTTCTGATGCTCGTTGTTACAAGGCCCATCTACTCCAGAAACAGGCATCCTCATGTCGTAAGACGTCTAGCCGCCATCTTGAAGGATTGGGATCTTTTCACTTAATCCAATAGACTATTAAAGGTTTCTTTGTCATCGCTTATAATAATTAAAGGAGTGTCAATCTGACATTGTTCACTTTACAAAAGGAGCTACTACTTAGCCTACATTTTCAATCTGACATTGTTCACTTTACAAAAGGATCTCTTTACAAAAGAAGCTACTACTTAGCCTGCATTTTCAATCTGACATAGTTCACTTTACAAAAGGAGCTACTATTAAGCCTACATTTTCAATGTATTTTATTATTACATAAAAATATTTGAATTCTTTATATTTTTTTCTATTTTATTACAAATAGCTCCTACTTTCTCCTATTGTGGTTAATACCATGGCAACTCCACAAAGTGTTATTAATCCTCCTCCTTTTCTGTCAAGACCTGGTAACCCTGAAATACAATGGAAGCATCGGATGCGTATCTTTGAAAACTATTTGGCAGCTTAGATGGTTTTTCGTATGATCCACCCAGGAAGTTTGCATTGTTATTTAATCATCTAGGAGTAGCGGGACAAAATGTTTTTGATAATCTTCCCCAAATACCCGCTCCCAATGGAGACGGTGCCTGGAATGTCTATACTGAATCCATTTAGAGGTTAAAGAAAAAATTTGCTGAGGAGTCTAGTGTATTGTTGGAGAGACACAGCTTCTTCAAACACAAACAATCTAGTGCTGAGTCGGTGGAGGAATATATTGCATTGCAAATTTTAGCAGCACCATGAGAATTTGAGAATTCCGTTGACTCATATATCAGAGATCAGTTTATTTCAACTGCTTTTAAAAAAAATGCAAAAAAGGTTACTTACCTGTAGGAATCCTTCTCTTTCTGAAGTCATGGACATTGCCAAGAGCATTGAAAGATCCATTGTTTCCACGCAAGCTCTTAATAATCAAGATGGTCTCTCACCTGTTTCTTGCATTACAGATGACTATACTATTGCAACTGTAAGAAATGTGAAGGAAAAGAAAGAAAACTATTTGTTATAGATGTGGTTCGCGCAACCACCTTGGAAACCATTCATCATGTCCAGCGATAGGCAAGAAATGTATGAGATACAAAAAAGTTGAACATTTTCAAGCAGTTTGTAAATCTCTACCCTCAAATGTTAAAATACGCAATATTGAAGTTGGTTCTTCTTAAGACTCTATAGATGGCTACAATTCACAAATTCAAAATTGTTCGGACAGATTTGCCAGTGTAATTCTTACTGTTGATAGTGATCAATCTCATTTTAACATTAAGGGACCAATGTGTCTAGCTTTGATTGATGGTAAATTGCTTTCAGTCATGGCTGACTCAGGTGCATCCATCACCATTTTAGCTGACAGTACTTTTCATTCTCTTTAGCCGACTACTTTTAAATTGGAAAATCCAGATATTAATCCCAAGGCATTTGGTAACAAAGAGATTGATTTACTTGGTTATTTTTTTTGCATTCTTACAAATTCTTGGCAGGAGCACCTGGATCAAAATCTACGTAGCTGTCAATGGGAGAAGCATAGTAGGTTGGATGGATTTGGCCAGGTTAGGTATTCATCTCAGACCTGGTCAAGTTGATCTGATTGTTTTGGGGGGAACTACCGGTGCTATCTGTTGAAATGCATTCTGATGTTTTGCCTTCTATGATTTCCAAACGTTTTCAAGTCTGAGATCGGTACTGTTTTGGGTTTCCAGCACAAAATCAAATTGAAACCCAATGCAAGCCAATTTCACACAAAGTGAGGTCAGTGTTTGATTTGAAAACACTATTTGGAAATTTGAGCGAGAAGGTATCATAACTCCCACTGAGTCATCGGAATGGGTCTCTCCCATTGTTCTGGCTAGGAAAAAATCAGGAGAGCTTCGTTTGTGTTTAGACCTCAGGTCTCTTAACAATAACTTTCTCGTTGATTGTAATCCCCTGCCCCGGATACAAGAAATGTTAGCCAATATAGGAGAATCAAAATATTTTTTTGTTCTTGATTTACATGCTGCCTACCATCAGATCACTTTGAGTGCTGAATCGCCAGATCTTTCTACCTTTATCACACCCTTTGGAGCATACAAGTATATGAGGTTGCCTTTTGGACTTGCCTCTGCAGCTAGTGTTTTTCAAAGACTTATGGTTATCCTGTTTAGAGATTTACAAAATGTACAAGTGTTTCAAGATGACATCCTTGTTTTCACAGAAAATAAGGATGAACACCTCACTGTTTTGGAGAGAGTGCTCAGTATTCTGAATGATAGGGGGATCACTATCAGACCAGAAAAATGCAAATTTTTGGCACAACAAATTGATTATCTGGGTCATTCCATATCCAAAATTTTGCAGTGTAGAAGCCATACTTAAAGCTCCAGCACCCACTGACAAAGATTTTCTAAAGTCATTTCTGGGTTTGTGCGAATGCTATGCTCGGTTTGTTCCCATCTACACTTCCATAGTTCAACCCATGAGAAACGTACTCAAAAAGGGCACCAAATTTACATGGTCTATGGATGTTGATGAAGCATTTACTACCGCCAAGAATTTAGTGCTCAAGGCCTTGAGTCCCTTTGTTCATGCCCGATTGTGTTCCATTAATATTGATGCCAGCTTGAAGGGTCTGGGAGCTGTATTTGGTCAGGTTGTTAATGGCAAGCGAACCACTACTGCTTTTGCATCCAGAAGTCTTACAGATTCTAAGAGGAATTACAGCACAATAGAAAGGGAGGCGCTAGCCTGTGTCTGGGCAGTTCAGAAATTTAAAACCTATTATGGGGTAATTCATTTGAACTATACACACATCTTAAACCTCTAGTCTACTTACTTCAGGGCGATGGTTTAGGCAAAGCGTCTGCTCGCCTTGTGTGCTTACTTTCTAAGCTGCAGGAGTATAATTTTTCCATTCATTACATACAAGGTGGAAGAATTTCAGCGCAGATTGCCTTTCACTACCAGATGTTACTGATATTAATGAAGATAATGAGTGTGTTGTTGCTACCATTGACGCAGTGTCAGAGCTCCATGGTGCTATTTCTGAAATGGAATGGCTGGAAGCCACGTCTCATGATGACGTTTTACTGAAAGTTATGGCATTCATGCAAAAAGGTTGGCCACCTATTCGTAATATTGAAACTGTTATGAAACGTTTTGCTCTAATTTCAGCAGAGCTATTGTGTGAAAATGACATCTGCATTAGAGGGGGATGTTTTATTCCACCTACAGGATTAAGAAAAAAGAAAATTATTTGGCACATGAGAGACACTTAGGGATTACTGCTACTTGCAGGAAAATCAGAGAACACTATTGGTGCTGGGCATTGACAGCCAATTTACTTCATTTGTTTATCTATGCCCACAGTGCATTGTTTCCGATAAACACTGGAAGACAGCTGAGAAGCCTCTCTTTCCCGTACCATTCCCTGATCAACCGTGGAAGAAAGGGGCATTAGACTTCATGGGTCTATTCAGCCTACTCACCTCTAGTAATAAGTTCTTAATTGTTCTTGTTGACTACTTTTCTAAATGGATTTACTATTCTTTTGTAGAGTCAACAAATACTAAGGGGGTCATTCCGACCCTGGCGGTCCATGACCACCAGGGCCGGGGACCACGGAAGCACCGCCAACAGGCTGGCGGTGCTTCCAGGGCCATTCTGACTGCGGCGGTAAAGCCGCGGTCAGAAAAGGGGAACCGGCGGTTTCCCGCCGGTTTTCCCCTGGCCCAGGGAATCCTTGCAGCAGCGCCGCCATGGGGATTCCGACCCCCTTTCCGCCACCCTGTTTCTGGCGGTTCTTACCGCCAGGAACAGGATGGCGGGAACGGGTGTCGTGGGGCCCCTGGGGGCCCCTGCACTGCCCATGCCACTGGCCCCATGAAGATTTTCACTGTCTGCTTTGCAGACAGTGAAAATCGCGACGGGTGCAACTGCACCTGTCGCACCCCTGCAACTCCGCCGGCTCCATTCGGAGCCGGCTTCCTCGTTGCAGGGCCTTTCCCGCTGGGCCGGCGGGCGCCCTTTTGGCGGTCGCCCGCCGGCCCAGCGGGAAAGCCAGAATGGCATCCGCGGTCTCCTGACCGCGGAGCGGCCATTTGGCGGTGACCGCATGGCAGGCGGCGACCGGTGACCGCATGGCGGGCGGCGACCGCCGCCCGCTGCGGTCAGAATGACCACCTAAATCTGTTATTCAGTTTCTTGAAAATGTTTTTTCCATTGAAGGGGTCGCTAAAGAAATAGTTACGGATAATGGTACTCACTTTGTTTCTGGTGAAATTAGATCTTTTCTCATTAAATATGACGTTAGACATCTGCAAGTAGCCTTGTAAAGTCCTTCGGCAAATAGTTTAGTTGAAAGAGTAAATCGCTTCTCAAAGAAGGCATTACATTTGCTCTTTCTTCTGGCACGGATGCGTTGAGTTTTTTTAGAAACATAGTTAATGCCTATCACACTACTCCTCATTCTACAACGGGTGTGTCTCCTTTTGAGTTGGTGAGGGGATGGAAATGTGGGTCAAAATTGTTTCCTATTTGGTTAAAGCGTACACATAAATGTCCAGAACTTCTTCAACTGTCTGTTAAAAAAAGGGTGCGGATAAAACAGGCTCAGCAAAAACAATATTTTGATTCCCATAAACATGTCCCTGAGAAACGCTTTGATGTAGGGCAATGGGTACTCATCAAAAAACCTTATAAGGTTAGCAAAGGGATGTCTCAGTTCTCCTCTCCTTTTAGGATTGAGCGGGTCTCTAACAGTGCAGTTCTTCTGACAGGCAAGGGTTGGTGGAATAAGAGTAGGTTGGTACACATTTCCAAAACACAGAAAGAAATGTAAAATAAAACATGTGTTATACCTAAGGATGATTCCATAATTTTCGAAACAGAGAAGCAAAGTAATCATAAACAGTGTACACTTCCCATGTCAAATAAGTTTTCTGATGTGCCTGGTTCTGGATCATCAGAAGTACTGGAAAACATTTCTGCTAACAATGTTGACAACTCTTCTTTTCAATTTTCACAGGATTCTGTTGCTACGAAAAGGGGTTTCCAGACTGCCCATAAAATTGTTAGACTATGACCTTAGTTAATTTTGTTAAAGAAATGGAGATGATGTAGTGTATGTCTTTATTGTCTAAGAATGTGATTGCATCAGGGAGTTCTCTCTTCATGATGCAGTCCTGTTCTAATTCTTTTGGAATGTTATTATTCGTTTTCCTGCTAAGAGGCAGTTTCCCTGAACCTTTCATCCAGATGACAATTGTAGCTGTGGCTCTTGTTATTTTGCTATACCTAAGAAAAGGATAACAAATCTCGTCTTCGCTACCCGGCGCTTGAAGGACAATCTCATTTTACGTTGCGCCTACACTACACCGTGTCAACGATTCAACAAACGCAGTCAAAAGAATTAAGAACTGCATCAGCATACAACGCATCAGCAATTGAAAGATGAGAGTGAGGAAGTTTAAAACCGTAGCAGTACCACGTCAGTTACGTGCACAGAAGGTCACATGATTAATAGGGAAACGAAGGCGCCACCTTAGAATGATAGAAAGAACGCACTATTCAGTCACAACAAAGTAAAAAAACAGAAGGTACAAAAAAACATAACAGTACTTCAATCACCCAGCACCCTGGGTGAACACAAAACCTTAGATGGTAACCCCATGTGCCTACACAAAATCACATATTTCAAAGCCACAATGGAGTGTCATCTTGGAAGAGAAAAGAAATTCTGAAACAGTCACTAGAAGGTATATTCAAGAAACACAGGAGAGATACGGCCTGATAACCTCCATAACGGAGTACACAACATGTAAAATTTCAATTGACCTCAATATAGCCCAACAGCACATAGGGTTAGGTGGGGTCTGTCAATTACAATTCCAGTAATAATCAGCAACGGGTTTCCAAAGGATCATTTATATCAATAATCAAAAATGAAAATAGAATACATGAAAAAAGGACAGCAATGGAATCGGAATACTACAAAAGCGCAGGAAAAACACACAGGCCATACTGCTATAAATAAAATTACCTCAAGGACCTAAGGACCTATAATGTGGCCTAGGTGTGTGAAGTAAGTACACTGGCTCTTCTTGTTCTTTCCTTACAAGTTTATTTCCAGTTATAATGTACAGACAGAGATACATGTGCTCGCCATCGCCAAACCGGCACAACTCCAACCTTTCATATGAAAACATACCAATCCCCAGTCACAGCCTGCCCCAACATTCCACTGCCCCTGATGTCATAGCATTCTTCTTTTACATACAAACCAATACATCACTACACATCCCCTTCCCTTAAAAAAAATTTGGGAAAAAACAAGAAAAAAAAATTATAATATGTATATAAATAAATATATATATTTTTATTTAATCACACACGAAATTTTCTAATACCTTAGGTTTTCTCAAAACCCTGCCGAAACAACTTTTCTTCACTTCACCACAAGCTACATTTTTATTCTGTTCACACTCATTCACATTACATTCAAATTCTCCCATATTAGTACGAGTCTGGACACCTTCCTGACAGCCCCTAGCTCCCAATTCCCCAATAACTCTAGAATCTTTATTACCATCAATATCACACTCCAACCACCAATATTTGTTATTATTACCTTCCAGCAAATCATACTGCACAAATTGTTGTTTGCAAGGCTTAGCAATAGCAACGCGACTCATGTGACATACACTGCCATCATCCAAAATGACAGTATTTCTCATCACTTTCTTAATTCTTATAGGCTCGCCAAACTTGCTCTCACCTTTAGCCACTTTCCTTATGGATTTCACTCTCACCCAATCTCCCACATTCAAATGTGCTTCTTTAGTACCATATTTATTATTAAAATATTTCTTGTTCTTTTCTTGTGAACTCTTTATGCACTTTCTTACATGTTCTTTGCTCCAAAGTACTTGTCTGCTTCTTTGCATCCAACCAGGGTTAATCTTCGAAAATGGAATTCTACCTCGCATTATATCAAACGGACTTTGACCTATTGTCTCATGAGGTGTCACTCTATAAGCCCATAACATTTTCCTTAACTCAGAATCTATATTACTTTTGTTTCATGCTTTGCAATTTGAATGATGCCCTTGAAAATCCTATTTATACGTTCCACTACAGCATTCCCCCTGGGATGATATAAAGCTGTAAACCTTTGTTCAATACCAGTCATTTTAGCAAAAGTTTTCATTTCCTCAGATTTAAATTGAACACCATTGTCCGTCAATAAAATTCTGGGAAATCCTTCCCTCAAAAATATTTCCTCCAAAAAATTAATCACTGCCTTGGTATCAATTTTTTGTAACACAGAAAATTCAATCCACCTTGAAAACAAATCAACTAAAACCACAATAAACTTTGAAGACCCATCATGCCACGTAATAGGACCCATAATGTCTAAAGCAACTTCTTCCCATGGTATATTAGGACAACTTGAAGAAGAAATTGGCGGGTTAAGTGTCTTTTGAGATTTGTCACTATTCTCACACTCCATGCAGTCACGTACATATCTCTCAATTTCTACATCAATTTTTGGCCACCAATAAAGTACTTTAATTCCTCTTTTGGTGCGAGATATTCCTGAATGACCTTCATGTCCAATAGCGATAAGTTTATTTCTAATACCACAGGGGGGAATAATCTTCCCACCTCTACACACAAAATCACCTTCAATACTCAATTCATCCCTCACTTCCCAAAAAGCTCTTAACATATCACTGCTTTTGACTTTCTTGTCATTATACCAGCCGAACATCACTTTGTTTTTAACTTCTTTCAACACTTCGTCTTTCTCATACTCCATGATCCATTCTTCTTTTTGCAATGAGCTTAAAGTACTCTCATCAAACACACCAGCTACACACCAGTCATTCCATGGATGTTGATCCAACTCTCTTAAAGGTAAGGACATTCTACTTAAAAAATCTGCAGTAACATTTTTTACCCCAGGAACATACTGCACTTCATATAAGAAATCTTGTAGTCTCATAGATAGTCTAGCTATTCTCGCAGATGCTCTACATAAACCTTCTGTAGTTAACAATTTAGTAAGAGGCTTATGGTCAGTCCGTATGATGCATTTTTGCCCCCAAACAAATTTACGAAAGTGTTCTAATACCCATACACATGCCAAAGTTTCTCTCTCTATTACAGAGTATTTTTCCTCTGTGGGAGACAAAGAACGGGATGCAAATGCAACCACATATTCTTTACCCACATTGTCACTCTGTGTTAATACACTACCAAGGCCCTTACCACTTGCATCCGTAGTGATAATAGAACAAGCTTTTGGATCGTACCCATGCAACATTGGAGCACTCACAATTGCATTCTTAATTTCCTGAAAAGCTTTCTGACAACTTACATTCCATTCAAATTTCACTTTGTTTTTTAGTAACAGTCTCATTTGGTAGGTTTTAGCTGAAAAATTTTCTACAAATTTCGAATAAAACTCGGCTAGACCTAAAAAGGATCTCAAATCATCTTTAGATGTGGGGCATGGGGCATTCTTAATAGCTTCCACCAACTTTTTTTTAGGTCTTATGTCTTCATGGTCAATCTCATGTCCTAAATACGTTACTTTTCTCTGTGCAAACCTACATTTACTGATCTCTGCGGTCAGACCTTTTTCTTGTAAGATGTTCAAAACATTCCTCAATTCCTTATCATGATGTTTCTTGCTACTTCCCATAACGAAAATATCATCCTGAAAGAATGTAACATTAGGCAAATGTCCAAATAACTGCGCCATCAACCTTTGAAAGACGGCAGCCGCCGACGCCAAACCAAATGGCATACGTTTGAAACGAAAACAACCCCATGGTGTACAAAAAGTTGTAAGATGTCTGCTATGATAGTCCAACGTAACCTGGTGGTAAGCAGACGACAAATCCAAAGTGGAAAACCATTTAGCATCTCTCGTGGCAGACAACATCTCATCAATACGAGGCAAAGGAAACTGATCTACTATGATATTATTGTTCAAACCTCTCAAATCCACACACAAACGCACTTTGCCATTAGCTTTACGCGCAACAACCAAAGGTGAAACCCACTCAGAAGCTTCAACTGGTTCTATAATCTGTGAATTTTGTAACCTGTCCAACTCTTTTTTTTACCTCTTCCCTGACAATAAACGGAATATTCCGTACCTTATGAATTTTTGGTTTGGCATCCTTTTTGAGTCTAATCTGATGTATAAAGCCTTTCAGTTGACCTACTTGCCCATTGAACACTCCTGGAAACTCTTGTGTGACCCATTTTTTTGTGTCTTCTTCATCACACATTACTAAGACTTGCTCTACACTGTTAGGATCAAGCACAATATGCAGTTTCTTTTGGTCTTTCCAGCCTAATACCGACGGACTATCCTTAGCCACATATAATTTACATACGGCTTGTCTTTGCTTAAATTTGAATACCAGCAATCTAAAACCAATAATATCTATTCTATCACCAGTGTAACTTTCAGGCGAAATGTCAGAGGTTTCTAAATGTTCTCCTAAACTATGTACAAAATGCTTTTGCCATGTGCATTCTGAAACAATACTGTATGGGGAACCAGAGTCTGCTGCCACCTGCAGCATAACTCCCCCAAATGATACCCAACACAACGGTTTGTTTGACGTTTGTCCTGAAATGTTCAAAACCACAGTTTTGTGACCCCTCAGTTTATAATTTACGTCTTCATGACTGTCATCAGAACAGTCTTCCACCACTTCCTTAATGCAGGCCACTTTATTGTTCACTTTCTTCATTTGTTTCTTCTTGCACACCCTAGCAAAATGGCCTACAATTCCACATTCCAAACACTTAGCATTTTTAGCTGGACACCCATCAAATTTTGCAGAATGAAAGGAACTCCCGTAACGGAAACACTCATTTCTGGATCGATCAGACATGTTATATTTTTGATTCTTTGCAAAAGTTTGATTTTTCTCTTTTTTAAAGTCATTATCCCGCTTATCCATGGACCATTTGTTGTGCTTGCGATCACTAACTTTGGCAACAACTTCTTCAAAGTTCTTATCCTGTGCCAAAGTGATTTTCGCACATCTTTCGGATAATTCCGCTTTCTTCACTAAAGCAATAATATCCTTTAGACTGGATTCGCCTTCAATCCACAACCTCTCTTGAATAGATTTGTTTTTAGTATACATTACAATCTGGTCCCGTACCAGTTCATCATGTAGACCAGAAAACCTACATGAGCTAGCTAAATGTTTTAAAGCAGAAAAGTAGCTCTCTATGTCCTCGTGTTTCTCTTGTTTCCTATGGAAAAATGCGTGACGAGTAACCGCAATGCAAACAGCAGGAGAAAAATGATCATTTAAATCCAAAATAGCACTTTGAAACACATCTTCATCGCCTCTATCATGTTTTTGTAGTTGATTGTAAATACGAAGACCTTCAGGGCCTAAACAGTGCATTAAGATCCTTTTTTTCCTTTCAGCAGAGATTAAACCATTGCAATCTTCTAAGTTTGCTATGTAATTCAAAAAATATTCCTTCCACTCCTTCCATTGTACAGCTGGTTCACCAGGAGATGCTAAAAATTCCTTTGGTGTACTCAACTGCAAAGAAAGCGACGTCACTGTACCAGAAGAATCTCCACTCGAAGACATAGTGTACTAAAAATTATAGCTGTAAAATATAACTCTTTAGCTTACTTCTTCAGCAAGACATGTATCTCTGTTATAATAATTTCTGTTAGTTTTCCTTTGTGCCGGATAAACTTCAGCAATGAAGTTGCTAAAAAGTTAAGAATAGTAAAAATAATACCATGTACTTGGTACTAATTAACATTAAAAGGGCGCTGTTCCTGCTCCTATGTAACTTCCAGCGCAAGAACCAGCACGTTCACAAGACATTGTTATTAAGCATTATGTTGTCCAGGCAACCAGTAACCATGCGGGGGTGCACGCGAGGACCGACGCAATGAAAAATCTAACGTTTGAGCAGTACACACGCGCCTCAAACAAAATAAACAAACGGCAACTGTATTAGAGAAAGAGAAAAATAAAAATAAATAAATAATAATAAAAAAAAAACTTCCCTCACTTGCTTAAAATAAGTTGCCTTTAACAAAGCAGGTCCGAAAATAGCTGCTCTCCAATCCTCAGTCCGATGTCTGTAGCGTTGCCTTCCAATACAGTTTTCTTAGTCCAATGCTTGCTGCTTTACGATCCTGCTCGTCGCCATGTGAAGTAAGTACACTGGCTCTTCTTGTTCTTTCCTTACAAGTTTATTTCCAGTTATAATGTACAGACAGAGATACATGTGCTCGCCATCCCCAAACCGGCACAACTCCAACCTTTCATATGAAAACATTCCAATCCCCAGTCACAGCCTGCCCCAACATTCCACTGCCCCAACATTCCACTGCCCCTGATGTCATAGCATTCTTCTTTTACATACAAACCAATACATCACTACAGTGTGCCATTCCACCTGTTGGTTTAACCCCTGGTCTGCTGTATTGGCCAACCAAATCCATCTACTCTTCTTAATGGTAAGCAGACAATGTACATCATGCCTGCGTCTGGAACATTTAACCAGTTCTAAAAAAAAACCATTTCATGTCATTTGGTGCATGAGACATCATAAGATAATGATCAAACAATGGAGCATTTACCACTTTACATCGAATACGTGACTGATGTTGTACAATACGTTTACGTATTTCTTGGGTGGCTTTACCAACATATTACAGAGCACAAGGATGTAGATGTTTCAAATTCCATGTTTTTTCATTCAATGTACATGTTTTAATCACACAGGTAGTAGCACAAGCTGTACAATTACTACACGAGTAAGGCCCCAAAACAGGACCCAAGCACCACAGTTGATTCAATGACACCGGTTCGGGGTCATTATAGGCTCGAACAAGATAGTCCTTTGGCATTAACAAATGCCATTTTTTAAGTATGATCCTTTTGATCATATTAGTTCACTACACAAAGTCACTACACAGGTTACTCTAGTCTAGACTGGTTTCTCTCTAACTTGCAATAAGGTATCTTCTTTCATAACACCAAGCCCGTTTCATTAGGCGTTTAACCAAGGGCCATGGATGACATCTAGTAACAAATTTTGCCAATAGGATCTTAGCCTCTGTGAAATAATCTTCCTTCTTGGTACAGTTACGTTTAATGTATAAACATTGGCTATACTGTAGATTATCTTTTAAATTTCTGGGGTGTTGACTAGTATATCCCAGAAGAGTGTTCCTTGCTGTACGTTTCGGTTACGAACTAGTATGCAAACAACCATCATCATTAGCAATTTTGAAGTAAAAAAAACTAATGGAATGATCAGTGTAATCTGTCATAAACTGAAGATTACTATCCTGGGTGTTAACACACTCATGGAACTCAAGTAACAAAACAGGGGATCCATGCCAAATCAGTAGAAATGGAACAAAGAATTGACAGCAGCAGAATCAAATCTTTTTCTGACAAAATGTTCATGCGAGAAGGGTTTCAAAGAGTATTTTGAGTGACACTGGTCCTCAATTTACATCTGAATGCTTTAAAGAGTACTTAAAAAGAAATGGTATCGTGCACAAGACTACGCCTGTGTACCTTCCAGCAGGAAAAGGAGCAGTTGAACGGTTTAACCATGTAATTAAAGGAATTATCCAGTTGGCTAATAATAATAGCATTGTGTGGAGGAGAGAGTTGCTTAAAGCTGTTCGGGCGTTCAGAATCACTCCATGCAAGAGCACAGGCTCACGTCCCTTTGAACTTATGAGAGGGAGACCTCAAATGTCCAAAAATAACATGAGTTGGCTGAAAGCAGCAACAAGAGTAAACTGGTCACCAGGAGTGGTTAAAGGTAATTTGGAAAAGCCAGAGTGTATGTAAAAAATATCATGACTTAAAGCATAACAGCAGGGCAGTGCAAATAGACAATGGTGATCTTGAATGAGTGAAAAGAAGTGGTCAAATAGGAACAAATCAAAGTATGTTTTCACAACCTTTAACAGTAAAAAAAATGTTTTCCAATTCAGTACTATTAAGTGATGGGTAAGGAAGGCATTTATCTTCCAGTCTGAAGTGTTAACAAAAGAATATTATGAAAATCCTCATATAAAGAGGAAGGACAGTGGCAGGAGATAGAATTGTGAGTGGTGATTAGAGGATGAAATTAATCAGCCCAACAACCTAGGTGTAATATGTGATGTTCTGCTCCTTTAACATACGATGTTCTTTCCCTTTAACTTACCTGTTCTATTTTGTATTCTGTGTTCCAAACTGCATCAGTGCTCTGGCGGGGTTCTAGAGCCGGTCGTTGGCAGTTGGTGGCTGGCTCTGGACTCGACAGGGTGCTGCCTGCTGTCGTGGATCGTTCTTTTAATAAAGAAGCTACCAAGTTCCCTTCCAGGAGTGTATGCGGATTTTTTTATGTATATGTCCGGAGCTTCCGCTCCCCTACACAGGTTATCAGAGTCTGCAAGATCAACAGGAGGGTGATGATCTCTCTGAACCAAACAATGAAGGTGCCACCACAAGCAATAAAATGAGCAAGGTGGTTCGTCCTGTAGTCAAACCAAAGAAGCTACAGAATTACATTTGTGAGTAGTACTTCTACGCAGGTGTATCATATTGTGATCTTTGTGGGCACAGCAATTTCATACGAGTTAATAATTAGTAGGACTGTTTTATATAATATTAATTCTAGATTTAGTTGTAAGATATTGTGTGAATAAATTTATATTGTGTGATAAATATTTCTGATTGAATGGATGACTCATGACACCAGGATTGAATGTGTTAACTATACCTTTTTCCAATAAGGGGGAGATGTGTTACGTTATGAGCATTCACCCATAGTGTATTAGTTATGTCCATAAGGGACACCGTACCAGGTGTCATCATCTGCATGCTTGTGTCACCAGATGCATGTTCTGGAATGTTGACATAACGGCACTGGAGATGTACACGAGAGGACATATATGCAAGGTGTTCCTGATAATTCCTCTCAGGTGTGTTGGAGAAATAACAAATACCTATGCTTCTTCAAAGACATGAGGAGTCATTTTTACAAAGTTATAGTTACTTGAGATAACAATAACTGATGAATTTCTGAGGTTTTGTGTGTGGACAATCAGAACCTAACTATACCGTCCCTGTAACCTTTTGTTTTTTTTCAGTGAATGTATATGAAGAAAATCTTTTTGACACTGGTTGCTGGTGACCCACCATTTTTGCCTGGCACTTTCTGTGTCCCTCTTAGAATTTGATTCTAGAGACCCCGAATATCAGTTATTCTCAGTCCCATAGTAAGTAAATCTGTATGATGTAGTAATTCCATACCCAAGTAAGTATCACACTATCTGCATTTCCTGGCTGTGGTATTACGGCAGGAATTGTAATGAGCATATTAATTCTTGCCCTCATTTGTTGAACCTCTCTACTACATAATCTACTACCCACAAAAACAAACTGAGTCAATATTCAGCAATCTGATAGTTTTACTTGCATAAAGTTTCTTAAAGCATCGACACAAACTGCAGCTGGTGTTGACCGGAAAGTTATCTTTATTCATTCACTGAAGAAACCACATGGACCTATGTTGCCATCATTTGTACCTAATAATGTTAAAAACATATTGGCAAGCAAGTAGTATTCTTTTGAGGATAATCCGTGCAGTGAATTGACTCTTCAATTCCATACAGGTAGAAATGCCCAACGTGAGTTCTCCACCGGAAGTAAACAGTAGTGAACGGAACTGCCTTCAGATGATGCCTTTGTCGTAAAATTCGGCAGGCAGGCCCCGCTATTGTTTTGCTAATCCTGACGAACATACGGGAAACCCGGTTAATATCCACTTCACTAAACGTTGTGATAGGGGTGACGAGTTTGTCGTTGTAGTCTAGAAGGATCTCCCCTGTTGCTGTTGCCACTAAGTGCCGCGGAACTTCCACTCTTGTGGAAACGTGCTCGTGCACGGTGCTCTTGAATTCGGCCTTTAGCTCCTGGAAGTAGCACGTGAGTCCTCTTCCATTGCAAAGCGTGCAGAACATTTTGGCCTCTCCCTTGCACTGCATGCAAATAACTAGCTGCTTTCCGTGGCACACTAAACACGGTATTCCAAAACGAATGGTGCCGCAGCCCTGACAAGCGGGGCACCTCACACGGCCGGACGACTGGCATTCGGAACACGGCACCCACTTTGTACCGTGGCACTCAAGGCACGTCTTGATCTGATCTGTGTGGGGTATGCGCACTTTTTTGACCTCGTTCGTAAACATGTGAGAGGGAGCAGTCGGTATGTCCCATAGGCTCATATGCCATCCTTTAATGGGCTTGTCGAGGACACAGTCTTCGTAGGGCTCCTGCTGGAGGTATACTGAGCGTGTTTCTGAGAATGTCTCTAGCCTGTAGATATACACAATGATAGAGTTCACACAGGTGAAAGTCATTTGCCTAGCTGCAGACTTGAGAAAGGATGGTTTGTTAGACACCCACTTCACCAGCACCTCCCTTATCTGTTGCTCTGACAAAAAAGTATAGCGGACCGGGAGAATGATCTCGCGGGGTGTCTTATTCGCCTTCTCACATTTACATTTTTTTGCCGTTGATCCTGACTGAGATGCGGATGAGGACGATAGAGATGGATCTGAGTTTGATTGTAAGGGATGATTACGTCGACCCTCCAAGATGCAAGGCTGGGCTTCTAGGCCTGGTAATGGTTTGTCAAAATGTTCCGGTGCTTCGTGCTTGACCCTGTTTTTGTGCCTCAGTGCTGGGGAAGGAACCTTTACAGGGATGGATAAAGGTGGTGGGTTTTCCTTCCATTTCCATTTCCTAGTCGTTGTGGCCTGTCTCTTTGTTTCCATCCCTCCATCAGAACACGGAACTCGGTGTAGCCCTCGCGTTCCAGTGATGTCACAAGTCTGGCATTGGCAATTATGCCATATACTCTGTTCCATTTTCACAGAACAGCAATGTTTACTGGCAGCAAATCAATTCCATCCAAAGAAAATACGGGTAGTGGAAAGATTAAAAGTGTGTTTTAGAAGCGTACTGTGGACAATTATGCTGCCAGGAAGGAGGAAAATGATAAAATTACTGTTATCTGATTTTTATTGCAGTTATAAATAGCATGAACTTAGCCTGAGGGAATTACAGCGCTTTTCAAGTGAAGTTGCATGGTACTTTGGGCACTATCATTTCTGATGTAAATTTGCCATTACCATGCTGTAAATCTGTGCCACTTCTGGGCAAATACAAGTTAAACCCCACAGAGTGGCAAAAGGGCTGAGTTGGTTCACTGTGAAAAGTTCATTTAGATGCCATAGGTTTGATCTGTTTATTAGGAAAAGTTACGACAAAGGCAGTGGCCACAACTATTTATTGTGAAAAGCGTATAGCAAAGCAGTACACTTTCTTAGGAGGTTTTTTATTGTGCTTTGTGATAGGCCGCAGGCAGATATTTTGCTAAATTCAATCTCATGTATTACTGTAATTGGCAAGAAATTTGGTGTTGGTAACCCCCTCTAGGTTTGAAGATTTATGTGCATGCCGATAATACTTGTTGGGCTCTTTCGTGAGGTGTTATATATAGGTTTGCAAATAGTAATTTTGTATATATTTGTAATTTTAGGTCTATATGCCTGATGGTTGCCATCATAGGGCCAATGCAGTACAGTAGTAACAATAGTGAAAAGCCAATAACTATATATCTGATGATTGTGATATGGAACCTGGTGCTATTCTCGTGGTGCCTTATGTTTAGGGTGACCAGATTTTGAGGAGCAAAAACCGGGGCAGGTCAGACATAAAAGAAGGACTAAAGACTTTACACTCACTTTTATATCTGGCATGTCCCATTTTTTTGCGTAGCTTTGTGAATGTGTGCCTATACATGTGTGTGTTTACATATGTATATATATACATATATATATATATATATATACACACACACACACACATTTACAAGACTACACATAAAATTAGCTATGGCTTGACCTCCCACCCTGCACCCCAACCCGCCCCCCCCACCCACCTCTCTCTGCTTCCCACTCCGAGACTCTGCTGGGAGCAGACAGGGGACTGTGTTGCCTGACAGTAACAGATGCATTAGTTTAATTATTGTATACTTTATAGGTGGCTGTTAAAGTAGAGCATACCTTTAATGTATGCCTCCTTAGATAAAATCTGACCTTTGCCCCAAAAGCCGAGACATTTATGTAACGATCTGACCTTTGTCCCAAAAACCGGGACATTTGTTTAAAATTAAGAAAAGCGTAGGGACACCGGGACAGTCCTCTAAACACTGGGACTGTCCGGGGAGATCCGGGACGTCTGGTCACCCTACTTATGTTTGTATCCAGTCAGATGGCCGCTCGACCTGTGGAATGTGAGAAAAAGGTTTTGACATGGGGTGCTTGGTTGGAATGTGTTAGCAGTTGGAGGACTGGAACGTGGAGGTTGGAGTAACTGTTTTTTACCTTGTGTAAATAAAACTGTCACTGTACTTACACATTTTGTCATCAATAATTTAACACTGGCAGCAAGCAGGGACCTCCAAGATCCTGAGAACCCGCGGCGTTTCAGTTAACCTTTGAAGTGAGCATGACCTCCAAGGCAAGCAGTCGCAGACGTGCAGCATTATGCATGCCTGCTGTGTGAAGACACAAAGATGAAGGTGCGACTTGCGCGCCTGAGCTGATGTTGATGCTGACTTCAGTGATCAGGGGCAGGAGCTGAGCTCCTTGTGGTACCCTGACTGTAATGTCACTCTTGTTCTCTACTCATTATTAAGTATGCATTGTAGTTGCATAGGAACTAATTGCATCAGCGTGCTGATTTGTGCCCTGCTTGTGCGCGCTGCCCTGCTTGTGCAACGGATGCGGCAGCCGTTGCCTGGCAACCTTCTTTGCTTTATGTGGACTTGAGCTAGGTGTGCAAGCCGCTCTGCCAGCGCTACGGATCCCTCTGTCATTCCTGACAATCAATTTTGTTCTGTGTGCACTCGGAGCTTATTCCACTGTCAACGGAGGTTACGGAGTTTTTCAACGTTTTTAAAGTGTGCATTAAGAAATTTACTTTGACCCTGTCCCGACCATCGCTCTGTCTGGATTCAGAGGGGTCAGCATGTCAACTTTGGTACTTTTTGGCATTCTGTACTGCGGCAACCTTTGTGCTTGGATTTTTTTGGCTTCTGTTTGGCATCATGTCGGATGGAGGGAATGTGCAACAGCCTCCTCACTTTTTGGTGAAATCTGGGAAACCTAAATTGGAGTGGAAGCACTGGGTGCACATTTAAAAAAAAACATTTAATGGCTGTTGATGGCAATAATTACAATTATGCCAGGAAATCTGGAATTCTTTATAACTGTCTTGGCACCGAGGGTCAGAAAATGTTTTCTAACCTACCTAAAGTTCCATCCCCTGAAGAAAAGTCAGGGGATGCTGCTGGTTGGAGTGTGTTTGTTGAAGCTGAAAAAAGATTGGCTTTCCATTTTTCTGATGAACCTAATATTGTTTTGGAAACATGTAATTTTTACTCATGAAAACAAGCAGCTGGCGAAAGTATTGATCTATACGTGGCTGCTCATAGAATTTTGGCTACCAGTTGCAAATTTAAGAATGCTAAAGATCAATATCTTGGAGACCAATTTGTTCTGAACTGTTTCCAAAAAAGTCCAGGAGCACTTCTAATGCTGTACCAACCCACTCTTGATGAAACTGTAAAGATAGCTAAGGGCATGGAGCTCTCCTTAGTATCTGTAAAACTATTGTCTGGTGCATCTGGTGGGTTGGACAATTTGAGTGCGAATGCGGTTAGAAAGGTAGAGGATAGTCACAAACCCCAAATTTTAAAGTCTGCTGCATGTTATATGTGTGGTTCTCATAGTCACATGGCTAATAATCTAAGTTGTCCAACTCTTGGAAAAAAGTGTACTAAATGCAAGAGGGTGGATCACTTCATGAAAGTATGTAAGTATTGTGCAACTGTAAAAGTAAATTGTGCTCCAGACATGGAACAAAACTATACGCAGTTAGAGGAACAAATGAATACCAATAACATTTTAACTGTAGGTACAAGTTAGGAGGATGTCGATGATCAGCATAGTGTTGGTATGCCTGGTAGTGATGATGTTGTCTTGGTTACTAGAAGGAGTGGTCCATATTGCAACGTTAAAGTAGGAAATGTTGAGATAACAGTTGTGGTGGACTTGGTTCACCTGTTACCATGTAGTATGAATGTTCTTTCAAGCTACGTTGGTGCAATACTTTACTAAACAAACGGACATAAGGGCTATTGCTTACGTAGAGTCTGAAATCAAAACTATTGGATTTTATGAGGAAGTGCTGCAATTTTCGGGCAGGGAGATTTTCACTAAAATTTACGTGGCTCTAATGGTGGGGACATTATGGTCTGGATCAATCAAGCAAGATTGGGTATTGTTTTAACACCAGGTACTAGAGTTCCAGTTATGTAAATTGAGTACAGTGAAGACTGTATTGATCAAATTATTTCTAAATACCCCACTATTTTTTCAGATGACATTGGTACAGTGCTGGGGTTTGAACATGACATCATTTTGAAATGGGCAGCTGTACCTGTTAAGCACAAAGTAAGGGGTGTTCCCTTCTCAGTAAGAATGATTTAAGAAAACATCTTGATCAGCTGAGTAAGGCTAAGATCATTGAACCAGCCCATGCAGCTGAGTGAATCAGTGCAGTTGTTGTAGCAGATTTGCTTGTGTGCGTATTTGTGTTTTCTGAACAGTGGTTTGTCAACCACTGGCAAAAATAAATAAGTTACTGTCTACTTTAGAGGGTGCAAAGGTTTTCAGCAATATAGACCTCAAGGCAGCCTTTCACCAGGTACTTCTTGAAGCAGAGTGGCAGGCCCTTATATCATTTATCATTCCATTTGGGTCCTACAAATATTTATGTTTGCAGATTGGTTTAGCATCAGCGGCAAGCGTGTTCCAGAAACTAATATTTACTCTCTTCAAGGACATACTCAGTGTATTAGCCTTCCAAGATGATATCCTTATCTTTGCAAAAACTTTCTGTGAACCTAATCACATTTTACATAAAGTACTGCACATTTTATGGAAGCATGGTATGACTGTGTCAAAGGATAAATGCAAATTTGTTACCAACAATGTGGTGTACCTTGGGCACTGCATAACTGCAGAAGGTGTTAAACCTAAGGAAGACCTGGTGAAGGCTTTGAGGGATGTATCTCCTTCGAGTATTAAGGGTGAGCTTAAATCTTTTTGAGGATTAAGTGATTATTCCTCCAGGTTCGTAAGTGGGTATGCCACTCTCATGGAGCCTCTTAAAAAATGCTTAAGAAAAAAAGAGAAGTTTATGTGGGGCTCTGAAGAACAAAAAGTATTTTTAGAGATCTAAGAAATATTGACCAAAATTCCTGCATTAAAATCTTATGTCAGTGGTCAGCAGTGCATGATAATAGTTGACGCAAGTGCAGATGGCCTCAGTGCTTTCTTATTATGCCAGCATGTTGACACCAGGGTCTTGCCTGATAAAGAGAGAGATGTATAGTTCCATCTAAAGAGAGGCACTTGCCTGTGCGTGGGCAATTGAAAAATTCAAGACTTATGTGTGGGGTGCACAATTTATTTTGTGCACAGATCATAAACCCTTCATTTATCTGTTAGGGGATAAGGGCATGTCTTCAGCATCGGCATCGTCTAGGGTAATAAGGATCTTGGCTAAACTGCAGGAGTATTATTTTAATGTTAGGATTATTCCTGGTAATACCAACGCAATAGCGGACTGTTTCTCTAGATTTCGGCGTTACAGGATACAAAAGGAGCACCTAATGAAGAGCTTTTAGGCAATGAATGTGTTGTGGTCAGCTTAGATGTGGTTGATAGATCTCAAGGCATAAGTTCTGAGCAAAAGTGGAACAAGGCGTGTGAAGATGATATACTGTATTACAAAGAGTTAAGAAATTTGTGCAAGAAGGATAGCCACATGTTAAGCATTTGACAGGGGAGTTGTGTTACTTTAGTCAGTTAGCTGATGAACTTATGGTGGAGACAGGTATATTACTACGTGCTAGTAAATTTGTCAAGCCTAAAAGTTTGAGATTAAAAGTTAGGAATTTGGCTCATAGGGGACACTTAGGCCCATATTTATACTTTTTGATGTAAACCAGCTCTGGTGCTGGTTTGCGTATTTTTTTTTACCGCCGGCTAACGCCATTCCTACGCACCATGCGGGTGCCATATTTAAGGATTGACGTTAGCCGGCGCTGAGGGCTGGTCAGAGTATAAAAAAAAAGGCTCAAACCAGGCAGCGCCGGCATAGGGGAAAATGGGGGTTGTGCGTCAAAAAATGGTGCAAGCCAGGTTTGAGTAAAAATTCATGGCTAGAACCGGACTTGCGCCATTTTTTGGGGCGCACAACCCCCATTGAAATGACTCCTGTCTTAGCAAAGACAGGAGTCATGCCCCCTTACCCAATGGCCATGCCCAGGGGACTTCAGTCCCCTGGGCATGGCCTTTGGGCACAGTGGCATGTATGGGGGCCCAAGTGAGGCCCCCCTATGCCACTTTAAAATAAAAAAAATACTTACCTGAACTTACCTGTACTTACCTGGGATGGGTCCCCCCATCCATGGGTGTCCTCCAGGGGTGGGCGAGGGTGGCAGGGGGTGTCCCTGGGGGCAGGGAAGGGCACCTCTGGACTGCTTCCATGGTTAGAGACCATGGAAGTGAGCCCACAGGTCCCTTAACGCCTGCCCTCACCCAGGCGTTAAAAAATGGCGCACATCAGGCGGGGCGCCGTTTTTTAAGGCCCGCCTCCTCCTGTGCGTCAAAATGACGTGGGAGTATAAATAAGGCGCACAGGCCTTAAAGTCATTTCTTGGGCGGGAACGCCTCCCTTGCATGTCTTTAACGCAAGACAGTTTCCTGCATCCAAAAAATGACGCACACAGAGGAATTTTGATGTCCGCGAGGTCGGGCGTCATAGTATAAATATGGTAGACATTTTGTGACGAATTTACGTCGCACATTCGTCGCAAACAGAGTATAAATATGCCCCTTGGATTCTACAGGTACGAAGAAAACCCTGAGGTGGCCATACATGGATAGAGATGTGACTAATTTTGTAGATGCATGTCAAGAGTGCATTATGTCCAATAAGCATTAGAAGTTGAAGAATAACCCTCATCCCCACTCCATTGCCTCAATCCCCGTGGTATAAAGTACCCTGGATTTCGCTGAACTTATGTTGGCTTTACCTGACAAGTCTAATTACCTAATAGCTCTCGCTAACTACTTTTTCAAGTTAATTTATTATGATTTTGTGGCTGAAACTACCACTCAAGTTATTATTCAATTCTTAAAAAAGATTTTTACCTTAGAGGGTTATCCAGAAGAACCTGGTATGGATAATGGGATCCAGTTGATCTCAGAAAGGATGGAATTATTGTTTTAAAAAAAGAGGCATTAAACATTACAACATTGCTTTGTACTCTCCACAAGCTAATGGTGCAGTCGAGAGGGTGAACTGATTGCTTAAGGAGGGTATTCAGACTGCATTATCTTGTAGCAAGTTAGTGGACAAATTTGTTCAAGGAAAAGTGTGGGTATATCACCATACTCCTCATAGTGCAACTGGGGTTTCTCCATTTCACTTACTGCACAAAAGGCAATCTTGAACTGGATTGTGCCCCACAGGTTTAGGGACAAATGTGACGGTCAGGTTCAAGAACATGTGGACAAAGTCAGATCGAGTCTGAAAGCTGTTTAGGAGAAAATGAAATGCGTCATGATTCCAAGAAGCATGGGTTTTGTGAGGAAGTCAACATAGGTGCCTGGGTCATGTTGAAGTACCTAAGTCCTAGGAAATCTAAAGTTGATTTTCAATTTCTTGGTCCATTTAAAGTTTCCATGGTTGCACGATCTTCTGTGAAATTGGAAGACGGACATTGGTGTGTTAAGTAGAATTTGATGACACTAAGTGACTTTCAAAACACTGTTTTAAGGAGTAAGTTGCAACTTCCAGGAAATTAGTTTTTACCCCCCTGTAGATAACGTCTTGAAAGGGGTTGGTTCCACTAGTCCTTCTCACTTGCTGAAATTGGACACAAACAATGATGGCTTGTCAGGAGGAAATGTCACTAGTGAAAATGCTTTACATGATTTCAACTTCATGAGTTATGATGATATAGTGGTGTTGCTGACAAAAATCCTATGCCAGGCACTATTTTCAACCCTGATGGCAGTGGTAGTGGAGAGGGTACCTGGTTACTTGCAAGAATGTGTTATGTAATGATATTGTACATTTCCTTCTTGTTAGTTTATGATTCTTTTGTAATTGTTGTTTTATTTTGTTTTATTATTAAGGGGGAGATGTGGTATCCTGACTGTGATATCATTCTTGTTCTGTATTCATTATTAAGTATGCAATCTGTAATCTGCTGAGTGCATCTTCCAAGTGTGTTCCCAGGTTCTGCGTCCCTGCCTTGCCAGTTAGGCAGTTGTGTTGGAACTGCAAAGCTGAGAGGATGCTGGTTGTAGTCAAATTTTAAAGAAATAAAGAAGTGACACAATTCTTTCTGATGGTAATATAGTAAGTTTATCAAACACAAATAAGTCCGGGAGTACAGCCCAGTTCTGTAACTGAAACCACACTCAAATCAGCTCTTACAAACAGCATCTTTTATAGTCTTGGTCTACCATTGGAGTTCCACCTATTTCCTTGTACTGTGCTATCTCCTTGTCCCAATTAGCAAATTAGCGCAACTCTCTGTTATCTTTATTCATTTTAGCAAAAGCAATACTTCTCTAATAAGCATCTGACTACTTGTCACTAAAATGCAGCAGTGGCGTTGATAATATTTTTATGCATCTTCTAACGAGCACAGTGTCCTCCCAATGCTACTACTAGGCTCTGAAGTTTTACAGTCTGTCTTCCTCTCCCTGCTAACCTTGACTTACACAAACATCTTGTGTCTCCCCTTCAGGTCTGCCATGATTTACACCTCCTCCTAACACTGGTATCAGAAAAGTGGCTCAGGCTCTCATGTGTGACCTTCTAAGTTATCTGTCATATGCGAGGACCAGCTGTAACTGCTTTGCCCTGCACCTGGCCTCTTTTTTAATTTTCCTTCCTGTACTTGCATTCCAGTTTTACATCGTACCCAGATTGAGGCCTGTACTTCTCTCGTACAATGGACATTTCTGCACATTTCCCTTCTAAGTCATGTGTTGACCAGAGTGGGTGTTATCTTGAGGCCTATTACATTCCCCCTTCTAGTTGATTCTTCAACTACTTGCTCACCTTTCCTGTCCAATGTACCTGTCTCAGTGTATGCATTCTGTTTCTCCTTCCATACTTTACTAACTAATTTACTAGTAAACATCCCTTGTAACTTCTGACTGCTGAACTTACAACACCCTACGATAATCTGGACCAGACAATACATCAAAAGGTTCACCACAAGGATTCCTTTAAACCATTCTGGTAACCAGGACAGCATCCACGAAAACAACCCTGGAAACCACTCATCGGGGCACCCCTCTCTTCCACCATTCTCTTCTGCAGATTATGCAAAGTCTGTATGGCCTCTTTTATTGTTCCCTTGTCCACATCTTTAGCCGGCACGTATATAGAGCAAGCCGTACCAATCTTGGCACAAACCCCTCCCTCTATTACCGTCATCAAGTCTAACACATACCTATGTTGCATAAGCATTACTCGCATTGCCCGCAACTCTTCTTTGACTGCATTGAAATCATCTTCCGTGGCATTGATGGCTTTCATCAGTCCCCATTGTGTTATTTGCAACCAACAAGCAGTGGCTTTCGCTTGGATGAATGGGAGGATGCTTCCAAAAAAACAACCAATACTTCTATCTAATTCCTGCCCAAGTTGCAGTGTCAAAATACTTGGCAGCTCTTCTCCTCCAATAATGATGTAACAAGGTCGTTGGACGGCCCAGGGGATGGTCATGTAACTTCAAAACGTCCACTCCTGGAATCACCAAGGAGGGGGTGTGCACAGTAACTAAGGAACAGAGACCACTCCATCCTGCAGGAAGTCACGTTTATAGCCATTCTCCACACTGCCAATAGTAGTCCATCAGACTGGAGGTGCCCCATTGCATGTCAGCATTATACCTTGTGGTGATGCAATTGACTTTCTTCCCTACGAGACTGTTCTGTTTCCCCTGAAACATAAGGAAAAGACAATGAGTGTTCGGCCCACTCGAAGAGTTGAAGGTGCTTCTACCTAGGTTAAGCTTTGTATGTTCTCATCCCATATAGCCTGACAGTTCTGTTGTGTGTTAGCGTTGTATTTACTCCCTCTCCATAAAGAGAGAGCTCTGCATGCAAAGGTTGCACCATGGTGCCATTGACCATGGACGTATACTGAGCCATTTACCTTGAGATATGGCCTCTCCTGACAATCATTGGGCCTAGGTGTGGCTGAATAGTCCTTACAAAAAAGAGTAGGTTGTGATACCCCTAGGAATTACTGCTCTAGAATTCTAGCCTTCCACCTATCCTCCTTGCACCTTAGAACCCCTGTCCCAGCCATTGCCTCTAGCTTCACTTTTATTTCTTCACAGTTGGCCAAAACATCAGTTATGTCAGCTACCTCATACTGTGTGATGTTTACTAAAAATGTTCCCTGTTGTACCTGTGAAGGTTGCATCCGTGCCCTAATTCTACCCAGGAAAAGATGTAAAAGACACTGTGTGACATTAGGAAGTACTTCTTTAGATGAATGTAATCTATCTGAATCACTGGCATGCGGAATTAAGAAGCATACTAGGCAAGACTCGTTAGTACTTTGCATGCCTACTTCTGTCATATGCTGATACCACATATTATCTAATAAGCTAGCATGAATATTATGAGAAGCATTTTTATATTCATATGCTTCTCTCTGCAAGTGCACAATATTTGAGCATGATACTATACATGAAGCAAAATACCATTGTAATACAGCTGTAAATATGATAAAACATAAGCACGAAAACAAAACAGTAATCCATAAAAGTACTCCACTTACTTTTTAAAAGAGAACAGTGTTATTCTTCCTTCTGTTCGCTCTCCTCTAAATGTTCCTGTACCAATGGCGATGTTTGACAGAGAGCAGGGGCCAGTCGAATGTCCGACAATTGTATCCACGGTTTCCTGCCCTCCACTTTTACTGCGGTGAGGGTGCTCTGGGTGACCGGATAAGGCCCCTCGAACTTGCTGTCTTTCCATCGCCTCACAAAATTGCGAATGTACACTTGTTGACCCACAGGATTTGGACTGATCTGCCGGGCTGCAGTGGTGCACTTCTGCTGTTGTGTCACCTGTTTAGAGAAGAACTTAGCAGACTTCAGCAACTGAGACAAATAGCAACTCATTTCATTCCCCAAAACCTCAGCTGTTTTATGAGCATCTGTCTTTTGTCTTGCTATTGTTAAGTGGGTTGGCATGGGACACCCTGTCACTATCTGATGCGGGGTCAGGTGATGATCACTTCCTGGTTGATTTCTGAGGGCATACAAGGCTAACAGAAGGCAGTGGAGCCAGTTCTTATGTAATGTAGCACACAGTTTGCTTATTTGATTTTTCAACAAGCCATTAAGGCGCTCCACTATACCATTACTTTGGGGGGTGATAGACAAATGATAACTTATGTTTTATTCCGAGGGAGGTGCAGATATGTTGAAAAATGGCATTGACAAAGTGGGTTCTGTAATCTGAACGGATCATTTCTGCGAAGCCCCACCTAGGTATTACTCTTGTATCAAAATGTTAGCTGGTGCTTTGGCATCATTATGTGCACAGGGTACTGCCTCGATCCACCTTGAGAAAGGACAGACCACAACTATTTTGAACCTGTAATTGTTAAATCTATCAATCATGTCAACAAAATCTAAATGTAGATTTTTAAATGGACCTGTTGGATGGGGAATTGTTGATGTAATTACTTTTAGTGTGGGTCTTGGGCTGTATTGTTGGCATACTGCACATTCAGCCATATACATGGTAATCATTTCCGATAGTTGTGGGATAAACCAATCTGCCTGTAGTGTAGAAAGCAGATATTCTTTGGCTGTGTGTGCTGGGAGATGCAATTGCTCCAGCATTGTATACAACAGGGCTTGAGCCATTAAAGGTTTCCCAGTACTTTACTTCCTATAAATGAAATCTGTTGGTGATTGTATAAATCCTCGCTGTTCCCACAGCTCCCTCTCATGTGGTTGTGCCTGCTCTTGCAACTCATGCTGATGTAATTGTGCTGTCTCAGTGTACGGGGTGGTAATTCAGTATCATTCTGTTGTCTGCTCATCATCATTTCTAATGTGTGCTTTTCTGATTCTGTATAACTTATGTTTTGGCTGCCTCCTTGGCTGCCCAGTCTGCCAGAGCATTACCCCTGGAGACAAGGTCTTGCTTGTTTGTATGTGCCACACATGTTATCACTGCTACCTTAGATGGTAGAGTTAAAGCATGTATACATTTTGCCAGTAAATCTCTGTGCATCATAGGGGACCCATCAGATTAAAGAAACCCTCTCCTTTCCCACTTGTGAATACTAAAATGTACAGTGGTGGTGACATATGCTAAATCTGAATAGATGGCGACTTCTACCCCCTCAGCATGCTGTGGTGCTTCAATAATGGCCACTAGTTCTGCAGCTTGTGCTGAAAAATGAGAGGTTAGTGGCATATGAATCACTATCTGCTAGGTATCAGATGATCCCTCCTGTTCGGCTCTTACAACTGCTGCTCCTGAATGTCTAATCCCTGTTTCCTGGTCTATACAAGTGGATCCATCCACAAAGAGTAGTATGCTAGTATGCTCCCAGGGATGGGGTCCTCTCTCACCTTGCTCTCTTCTTCTGGCACATACTTGGCACAGTCATGTACTTCTTCATCATCAGTAACTGGGTGTGCAAAGAATGTCACTGGATTAACTGTGTGACATCCGACCACCTGCAAGGATAGTAAATAAAGTTTTACTTTGTACCCAGATACACTCTGAGTTGTGAGTGCTTTTGCCTCTTTGCAAGATAGCAAATACTGCATGCTCTACATACAGTGTTAAAGGTGATCCCATCACTATAGTGGTGATATTCTGGGCTGCAAATGCTGTTGTAGCCAGGGCTTGCTCACATGGATAGTGACTTTTCAGGACAGGATCTAGCAGCCCACTGTAGTAGGCAATTGGCTTATGACCAATAGATGTCTTTTGAGTCAGTACTGCAGTCATTGTCATTCCATTACAATGACAAAAGAGGTAGAATTGTTTATTGTAGTCAGGTGTACCTAACACTGGAACATTCGTGATTGTTTTTTTTAGCTCCAGGAACACTGTTTCTCCTTCATTGGTCCAATTTATTTTGGTTGGACTCCTTTAATGCAGTGAGAAGTGGTGCTGTCAACGTAGCATAATCAAATACCCACGTAATTACAGCGGCCTAAAAATGGCTGCATTTGTTTGGTGGTATTGGGCTTGGGCATGTTTCTAATGCTTTCTACTCGTTCAGGTGTTACCTTTCTCCCTTCTTTAGATATTAATTGTCCCAAATAGTGGACCTCTGTCTGCACAGATTGTAATTTATTTTTGTCTTTTTGTATTCTTTGTCTGCAAGTGTGCAGAGGAGGCCAGTGGTGGCGTCTCTACGTATGTCTTTAGTGGCGCTACAAACCAGAATGTCGTCTACATATTGTAAAGCGTACTCTTGCATTGTATATTCGCTAAGTCTTTTTTAACTGTCCGATTAAAAATGCTCGGAGACCCGCAAAAACATTGTGGGAGCCTCCTGTAGCAATATTGCATATTTTTAAATACAAATCCGTTCAAATATTGGCTGTCTGAATGTAATGGAATGCTAAAAAATGCATTTTTCAAATCGATTGCAGAGAAGAAAGAAGCATCTTTGGGGATAGTTGTCAATATAACTGATGGATCAGGTACCACTGGAAATTCTGGAATGACTATATCGTTAAGAGAGAGCAAAGGCTGAATTATTCTCCAAGTTCCTCCCTTAGCCTTTTTAATCAGACAAATAGATGCATTATATGCATATTTATATTCATGCATCTTTCATATATCACCCCTTGCATCTTTCGTATATCACCCCTTGCTCAAGTAACGCCTGAATTGTAGGTAAGGTACCTTCTTCCTCTTCTTTGGACAAGGGGTACTGATGTATCCTTGGCAATATTGCTCCAAGTTTCAATGTGATTCTCACAGGCTCAGCTCAGTTGATCAGTCCCACGTCATGTGGCCCCTTCGTCCATAGCACTTCCAGTATTTTTACCAAATCTCTCTCCTTAATTGTGTCTTGTGCATGTTTTGGCACTGTCCTATATTGCAACTGCATTCTAAGGGAGATATCCATCTCTAACATAGCTGTTCCAATCAAAGGGTATTCACCTCATCTGAGATATCCCTTAATCTGACCTCGGGGTCTTTGACCACTATTGATGCCCACATTTCCTGTCTCCTGTCAAACGCGATAAGCGCCGCATATGTTGATCTCATTTTGAGAACTGATATGTGCAGTATCATCTCTCTTTCTGTAATTGGGTCCACAGGTTCACAAGGTCTAAACAGTAGTTATTTTGGTAACTGCACTGTTTTCCCTTGCAGCACTGGTGTGTGCGCTATCAGAGCGTATATGCCGTGCAAAAAAGCCTCTGTATCCATTGGTACTTCTCTGACCTGCTATCTTGATTCCTCATGAGCTATGAGGGACAGTAGACAGGATTCTGTCTGATGTGACACCGGGTGTATAGCACACCATCAACCCGTCTTCCAGAAACAAGATGGTCATATTCAATTTGCTCATTAGGTCTCTCACAATGAGGTTGACGGGTGACTCGGGGGAATATAACAATGGCCTGTCAGTTTGTGTGTTACCCACAGTCATGTTTACTGATCTTGTGAAAGGAACCCATCTGACAGCCCCTTGTGTGTCCATTGAGTTGCACGAAAGTGGTAGTGTCCCTTCCTTTATGCAAAATTTGGTGGACCCAGTGTTGATTAAAAACTGATAGGGGCCACCTTCTATGGCTACCGTCACAGTGGGTTCCTCTTCTGACCTGTGGGTTACCGATAGTATTGAACACATGGTTGTTACCTGTGGGCTTTGTCATTGGACATGGTTAAGTGTCAGTGTTCCACTGGAAACTTGGGACGGTGCGTAAAAGGGGTTATCTCCTTGCACCAATACTCCTCCTACTTGAACCTGTGCTTGTCCTCCCATGGTGTTGCTGCCACCCTGGGGCCCATTTTGCGGAAGTGGCTCCTGTGGTGCCATCCACTGAGGTTGAGGTGCCTGGGGGTACTCTTGTCCTACATATTGCTGTGGTCCACGTTGAATCTGCGGCGGCCCGTTACCTGTCTTTGCGATGTGGGCCACCCATGCATGCATTCATCGTTTCTTTTAGTTCTGCATTCCCTTACAAAATGACCCATCTGGCCGCAATAATAACACTGCTGACCAACTCGGTATCTTCCTTTTCTTCTCCCCTGCATTGCTCCTTGCTCTCCGACGGTCCTCCTTGTTTCCTCCCCATACCACTTGCACTAACGTTGTGACTGTCGCTGTTGGTGCTGTCACAAGTTCTTCTTCCGTGCTCGGTTTCTTGAGCTTCTGTTGCACCAACTTAGCTGTGGCTCTCTCTACCTGCATTATGTATTATGTGGGCCTGTATTTCTGGCCATGGTTTAGCCTCAATTCCCACTACCCCATCTAAATTTGACTGTATTTCGGTGGGAAGACCTCTCTTCAACACATTGTAAAATAAAAGTACATTTCCTACTGTATTTTCCCAATTACATCCTATCTCCTGTACCCATTTCATTCTTGTGATAAACTCTGCAATGTCCTCAGTTGCCTTAATGCTTTCTGCCATAAGAGCTCCAATGAAAGATGGCGGCCGGAGCGGTCGCTTAAACGAAGAGCTCCGCTTGCGGCCCACCAAAATCCTTCATCGATCCTGTACCAGGCGCCAAATAAATAACGAATCCGCAATAGGTGTCCCCCACTGCACCCCTCTCATAAGGATGCGAGGATACGGAACACAAGAAGAAGCGTAGTAAGCACGTCAAATGCTTCCGAAGGCCCAGAGCGGCAAGAGGCGCCGGAGGGCGCGACCCTGCCCGGCCTTTTGGGCGGAGCGGAGCCCGGATCGCGGCGCTACCTAAGGGCGCGTGCCGGACTGGACTACCGCCGCCGATCGACCCACTGGGCTGGGTGCGGCGAGGGCGGAGACCGCGCCGGCGGCGTCCGAGGACGGGCGGCCGCGGAGCTGTGCGTGGCCTCGGGGAGCATCGGGGGCCCCCGAGACCGGGCCCTGGTGACCGGGGGAGCTGCTGGAGGTGACCGCGGGAAGGGCACCCACAACAAAGAGGCCGAAGTAGCAGTGAACAAAGTAAGCCCGAGGGGCGCCCGCAGCAATGCGAATGAGGGTCGGCCGGGGCCGTGACATCCAGGAGCAGCAATCGAGGTGAGAGCGGGGGCGGCGACCGGAGCAGCACTGGAGCCGGTGTAGACCTGTGAACAGGGGTGCCCCGATCTGCTCAAAGAAGCAGAAGGCCACAACGGGAAACGTGAGCCCCGCCCGGCGGCAGGACCGCGAGGGGCTCCACATGAACCACAGGCCTAGACAACAATATAACCACGCCGCTGGCTAAAGAAGCTGTCCACAACGGCATAAAATCAGCGAATACTCAGTCGGGCACCATTAAGACCTACACAGACGTGATAATCGCAGCCCAACACAGCCCAACACAGCCCACCACCGCCCCCCCCCAAAAGCCATTCGTGGGAAGTTAAAACTACCCCATTGGAGCCTGCAACGGCCTCGCGCTGCAAAGGCAACAGTTGACCCAATAGCACACCATTACTGGAAATAATGGTCAAACCCAAACAGCACAAGCTGGGGCCCCTCTCAGACCGCGGATCACCACCAGACTTACAGATAACAACCATTTCGCAAGTAAATGAGACATTGCGCATGCACTCGTCGCAATTTGAAAAACTTCTGCAAGAAGTCATGGACACTAAGACCTCCCTCGAGAGCAAGATTGATTCCACAATCTCGGAAATTACTATTTTTATGTGCGAATCACCGCAAGCTAATTGAAAGGGTCGTCATCACAGAAATAGCATTAACTGACGTCCAACCAGAAGTAACCGCAATGAAAAACAAAATACAAGAGCTGGAAACGGAAGTCACACTGCTGCAGCGCAGGACCGAAGATGCAGAGGGCCGTGCTAGACGAAACAATATCAGATTCCTAGGCATCCCGGAAAGAACAGAATCGCCCAAGGCTGAAGAATTCCTGGAGAACTGGCTTACAGACACCTTGAAAATACTAGACCCTGCTAAAGTGCCAATCATAGAAAGAGCACATAGAATCCCAGGCAGACCTGGGCGCCCCACCCCACCCACTGATAGCGAGATTTATAAACTGCAGAGATAGGGACCAAGTCTTACAACACTTCAGAACCTCAGGCACAGCTAACATGGAGAATTGTGTCATCACTGCCTATCCGGACTACACAGCGGAAGTCCAAAACAAGAGGGCATCGTTTTTTAAAGTCAAGCAAGTCTTGCGCGAGAATAAAATCACATATTCACTCATGTTCCCAGCTCGCCTCCGGATAATCTCAGATGAAAAAACACTCATATTCCCAACACCGGAGGACGCCTGGACATGGGCACATGCAAAAGGCCTAGTAGCTCCAGCTAAAGAGGACAGGCTGAAGGAAGACTGGATAACACCTTACCCCCGCAGGGGGGAAAAAAGAAAAACACTTTGGCGCGCCCAACCAAAACACAAATGGCAGACGATCAGGCGCAAGCCTTAAAAGAGATCAGCACACTATCGCGCTCGCAGTTGAGCACCACCAACGAAGCAGACTTCAACGACAGCGGCTTGCAACACAGCGGAACCAGCTCCTCCCCCTCCCTGCTGATGAGGGGACCGCGCCTTACACCACGCACGGCAGACGAAATATAAGAACCCTAAAGAAGTAGAATCTAGCTACATGTGCACTAAAACAACAATGGACACCAAACTCGGGTAAGAGCGATGCTATACCACGCTAAAGATGGTATGACCCGGCGGGATCGAGCGCAAACGCGGAAACCCCAACACTGTTTTGCACAGAAACCCACATGCCGGTGCTGGAAACAATCAACACTGCAGTGGGCCACGGACAAGGGCTAGGCCTCTACCAGCTCACGCCCCCAACTACCTGTACTGTACCTGAATGGAACAGAATCACATCGGACACGATTTAGGCACCGGTTGTGCCACCGCGTTTAAAGTTGGGCTTTGCCCAGTATATCCTTTTTATTGTCTTTTACAGCTTTTCTTTCTTTCCCCTCTCATCACAGGTGCTTACATCAATTTCCCGGGGCTACCAAAATCCTACACATACGGGTTGGAAATCGGGTGGGGGACTAATGCGTTGTACCGGTCTGCGCAGTGCGACGAGCAGAAACAACCATGCCCCAACAGCAGGCCCTCCGTGCGAATGATACTATAAAGTAAAATGATTTACAAGGACATAACATACAACATAATAACATGGAATGTAAAAGGCATGGCTGGCGCAACCAAACGAAGCAAGGTACGAGCACACTTAAAGCGCCACCACATGCACATTGCCATATTACAGGAAACGCACATCACACCAGCAGATGCCAAAGCAGCAGAAAAGTGCTGGGCGGGACAGATATATGCGGCAGGAATATCCTCTTTCGCGAGGGGGGTCTTGATCTGGATAGCTCCTGGTGTCCCCTACGTCACAAGACATATCATAACAGACAAGGAAGGCAGATACATCCAGCTGGTGGGTGCGCTGGACGGTGAGCCACTGGTGATTACGGGGCTATATATCCCTGTTGGACCTGGCTTTTTGACAGGGACATCCCCAAACTTTTTGCCTCCTTCCTCCTATTTTTTCTGACCTGTTGTTGTTGGCTTTTGACCTCTGAGCACTTTACCACTGCTAACCAGTGCTAAAGTGCATATGCTCTCTGTGTAAATTGTACTATTGATTGGTTTATCCATGATTGACTATTTAATTTACCTGTAAGTCCCTATTAGAGTGCACTACATGTGCCTAGGGCATGTAGATTAAATGCTACTAGTGGGCCTGCAGCACTGGTTGTGCCACCCACCTCAGTAGCCCCTTAACCTTGTCTCAGGCCTGCCATTGCAAGGCCTGTGTGTGCAGTTTCACTGCCACTTCGACTTGGCATTTAAAAGTACTTGCCAAGCCTAGAACTCCCCTTTTTCTACATATAAGTCATCCCTAATGTGTGCCCTAGGTAACCCCTAGAGCAGGGTGCTGTGTAGGTAAAAGGCAGGACATGTACCTGTGTAGTTATATGTCCTGGTAGTGTAAAACTCCTAAATTCGTTTTTACACTACTGTGAGGCCTGCTCCCTTCATAGGCTAACATTGGGGCTGCCCTCATACACTGTTGAAGTGGCAGCTGCTGATCTGAAAGGAGCAGGAAGGTCATATTTAGTATGGCCAGAATGGTAATCTAAAATCCTGCTGACTGGTGAAGTCGGATTTAATATTACTATTCTAGAAATGCCACTTTTAGAAAGTGAGCATTTCTTTGCACTAAAAACTTGTTGTGCCCTTCAATCCACGTCTGGCTAGGTTTAGTTGACAGCTCCTTGTGCATTCACTCAGACACACCCCAAACACAGGGTACTCAGCCTCACTTGCATACATCTGCATTTTGAATGGGTCTTCCTGGGCTGGGAGGGTGGAGGGCCTGCCCTCACACAAAGGACTGCCACACCCCCTACTGGGACTCTGGCAGACAGGATTGAGCTGAAAGGGAACTTGGTGCATTTCTTAGAGACTCTTTGAAATCACCCCCACTTCAAAGGCACAACTTAGTATAAAACAGGGCCTCTGCCCTACCTCATCAGACACTTGCTGGAGAAGAAACCTGAACCAGAAACTACATCCTGCCAAGAAGAACTGCCTGGCTGCTCAAAGGACTCACCTGTCTGCATTTCTACAAAGGACTGCTGCCTTGCTGTTGGCCTGCTGCCTTGCTGAACTGCCTGGCTGCTCAAAGGACTCACCTGTCTGCTTTTCTACAAAGGACTGCTGCCTTGCTGTTGGCCTGCTGCCTTGCTGAACTCTTGTCTGGCTGTAAAAGTGCTCTCCAAGGGCTTGGATAGAGCTTGCCTCCTGTTCCTTGAAGTCTCAGGACCAAAAAGACTTCTGCCTTTCACGTGGACGCTCCGTGCGCCGAAAATTTCGACGCACAGCTTGTTTCGCGGCGAGAAAAACGCCGCACACCGACGCTGATCAACGCGACGCCCTCGGGACGATCGAGACTTCGACGCACAACCTCGCAAGGACAAAGCCGCCCGACTTCCAAGGAGAAATCGACGCGACGCCTACCGTGAGTGCGAAACTTTGACGCACGGCCTCGCAAGGACAACGCCGCCCGACTTCCAAGGAGAAATCGACGCGACGCCTGCCGTGAGACCAAAATTTCGACGCACGGCCTTGCAAGGAAAACGACGCCCGACTTCCAAGGAGAAATCGACGCGACGCCTACCGTGAGATCGAAACTTCGACGCGCAGCCCCGCAGAACGACGCGCAGCCGGAAAATAAGCAGGAGAACCCACGCACAGACCCGGGACATCTGGTAATCCCCGCGATCCACAAAAAGAGACTGTCTGCGCGCCGGAAAACGACGCCCGACTTCCCCGCGTGGAAAAGAACGACGCAAGTCTGTGTGTGCTGAGCGGAAAACGACGCACACACCCCTTTTTCCACGCATCTCTTCTCCTGTGGCCCTCTGAGGAGATTTCCCACCAGAAACCAGGTACTCTGTGCTTGAAAGACACTTTATTGCTTGCTAAAGACTTAAAGACTCTTAATATCACTTTTCAGTGATATCTTTACAAATTCGTATTGCAACTTTGATCGTTTTGACCTACAATTATCCAGATAAATATTCTATATTTTTCTAAACACTGTGTGGTGTATTTTTGTGGTGTTATACTATGGTGTTGTATGATTTATTGCACAAATGCTTTACACATTGCCTTCTAAGTTAAGCCTGACTGCTCGTGCCAAGCTACCGGAGGGTGAGCACAGGCTGATTTTGGATTGTGTGTGACTTACCCTGACTAGAGTGAGGGTTCTTGCTTGGACAGAGGGCAACCTAACTGCCAACCAAAAACCCCATTTCTAACAATCTCCAACATTAAACAAGGTGAATTCCTACAAACCACCATATCACACCTATCAAACTCCCTAAATCTACCTAACATATGGGGTGGGGACATGAACTGTGTCACACAAGTAGACATGGACAGGTCACACCCCCCACTAGTGGCCGCCCCAGTAAGGAAAAACTCACAAACGCTGCAAACCTGGTTATCAGAGCGTAGACTAATAGACGTGTGGAGACACCTCCACCCACTAGATAGGGAGTACACCTACTACTCACCTATGCACCTCCTGCACACCCGCATAGATTTAATACTCAGCTCCCAAGACTTGATACACAAATTCACTAAAGCAGAATACTCCGCGAGAGTGATCTCAGATCACAACCCTCTCATAGCACATATTAAGTGGGGCAGACCGCGTACACGTATCCTGACGTGTCATTATGCGGAACCTTATCCGTATGATGGCAAACACCCCAGAGAACGAAAACGAACGAGTAGCGGTGTCACTGGACATTGAAAAGGCTTTTGATACATTGGGTTGGCTTTTTCTACTAGAAACACTCAACCTAATGGGTTTCGGCAAGACATATACTAGGTGGATCAGGACCTTATACTCTGAACCGACAGCTAGGGTCAAAACAGGTGAAACCATATCGGAGAAGTTCAGAATCGAGAGGGGCACTAGACAGGGTTGCCCATTATCCCCACTGTTGTTCGCTCTCGCCATGGAGCCCCTAGCTGCCCATTTACGAACACATGCATCCCGTGGGGCATTCAAGATGGTCCCCAGTATCGCAAAATCTCACTATACGCGGATGATGCGTTAATATTCCTACGCAACTACGCTGCCTCCTTCCCGGGTATACTCGAATTGCTAGATCAGTTCGGTGCCATATCCGGCTTAAAGGTAAACTGGTCAAAATCCTGTGTATTTCCCATGAGAGTGATTCCAGAGACACGCCGTATAGACCACTCTTTGAATGAGCTGAAATGGTGTCACACCACATTTAAGTACCTGGGAATAAACATCTACCACAACCCCCAAGACCTCAGGGAGGGAAACCTAGGACGCACGATCAGAGCCCTCAGAGGCTCTCTGCCCTTCTGGTGCTCACTCCCACTCTCCCCACTGGGCAGAGTGGCCATAGCTAAGATGGTTGTACTGCCACGTCTGCTATATTTTTTCTCTGCGCTACCTCTGACTCTACCAGCCTCCCTTTTTAAAACTCTATCCAGCATATTGACAGATCTAATTTGGGGCAATGGCCGACGCAGAGTGGCCCTAACCAAAATATACCAACCACTCACACAGGGTGGGTTGGGAGTGCCGCGACTTGAACTATATTATGTATCCGCCCAGTTACAATGGGTGTTTAAATGGATACGCGATCCTGCCAATATAGAAGCACAAATTATACATAGCGAACTGGGGCACACCAACATAATACGCCACTTAATGGATAGAGACGAACCATGACGAACGCAAAACATCCTACTTCATAATGCACAGCGGATATGGCACCGCTACGTGCTGAGCAGTGACAAGACACCACAATACTCCCCTAAGATACCACTGCTAGACATATCCAAAGCCGAAAGGGTAGCCGCAAAACTAGATTTAACAGCTTGGCCGACGAACGGCATACAAACAGTGGGCGACCTATTCAGCGACGGACAAATAATAACATACGAGGCACTGTCCAACGCCCATAACCTGGGGCGCGGCAATTTCATCACATATGGCGCGATGCGACAACTAATATGGGCCACTTGGAACTGCGGTAACAAAGAACCCTCCGTAGCACCCATCCTACATGAACTACTAAATTGTTTGCAAAATCCAACCAATATCTCGGAAACGTATAAAATCCTTACCACAAAATATACACAAGGCCAAGAACAAGCCAAAAACAGATGGGACCAGACTCTAGCCAACATTCTCCCACAACACAAGTGGAACCAGGCGGTAGCACTGACACACACCGTATCACGTAATCCCAGGCTCCGATACACACAGTTCAACTACTTACATCAGACATATTTATCACCACACCGTCTTGCACGTATGTTTCCTCGTTCATCTCAGAAATGCCCCAGATGTGGAACAGTTGAAGCCACCTTCTTTCATATGACCTGGGAATGCCCCCCGATCTTGAAGGCTTGGAGTGACATAATATTTCAAATATCCGAATGGCTAGACACCCCGCTATCTCCCAACCCGGAACTCTGCTTGTTGGGTATAAGAGAAAGACCTAAAGGCAGAAAACAGACACACAAATGCATAGACCTAGCGTTGGTTTTGTACAGGCGACTAATAGCTATGCACTGGAAGGCCCCCAACGCACCAGAGACACAACTATGGCACAGGGAACTATTGTTCTGGGCAAAAGCAGAAGCATACACACTGCAGTCGCTGCAGGACAGAGGGATTAAAGTAAAGGGTGCAGAGACCTGGAACTCCTTTGTCACAACATTAGAAAGTAAAGACGACAAGCACCCCCCCTGAGCACAAAATAACGAACAAGTGAATAACAACAAAACAAAAAGCAAAGTATAACCATTACAAATCACGAAACACACCCCATACACCCATTAATCATGAGCAACCAACAGAACACCTCCGATACTTCTGTAGATGGGCCACGAGGCTCCGCATATCCGCCCTTTTCCCCGCACTTTCCCTTTAACACACTAAACGTCTCTCAGCACCTGTCTTTTTCTTTTTTCTTTTCTTTTCATTCTAAAATATATTTAAGATTACTAGCAATACGCACCAAGGGAGGCAAGAGGATAAGGATGCGGTACACAAACACTGTACTACAACTCTGGTGCAAAACATAAACGTGTAATTTTATATGTTCTCACATTACAATCGATATTTGTTTTCATTCCCTCCCCTTCTTTTCATTTTGTATATCCCTGTGTGCAATGTTAAGTAAATTATAATAAAAAGATGTTAAAAAAAAAAGAGCTCCAATGTCCGGTCTTTCTGGGTGTGTCCGTCGAAGTGCATCCCAAACATGCTGGTGGACATTCTTAAAGGAAGACCCGTCAAACTGCGTGTTTGTCAGTGTGACTTGAGGGAGTCTTGCTCTCGCAAATATGGTATTTACCTCATCTCCCACTAGAGAACTCAGCAAACTTTTAACGTTGCCCAGAGCAAGTTTAACTCCAGCAGTGTGTTTTTAAAAAAACTCTTTCCATTTTCCTGCACCTTCAGACAGCGGGGACAGTGCTCTCTTTAAGTTCTCTTTGTCCATCTGTGGCCAGGGTACGTTTTTGGTACTTGCCCTCTGTTAAAAATGTGGGGCAGTTGAGTGATGGGCGGGAGACCTGATGGCCTGCAACTTAACCTCGGGTCTGGTCTGATGCTATTTATTACTTCAGTAGGTTTGTCCTTGGCATACATCTCCCAGACTGCAAGGCATTCCCGCATGTCTGAATAGTTCCAAACCGGGACACCCCGTCCCTGCCGTATGGAGTCTTCTTCCATGGCTAAGTCATAGGGCTGGCAAGAACCCTGTCGGGGCCATGGTTTTCTCCTGTCTCTTTCAGTCCATGTTGCCAGTTCGTCTGAAAAGGGTTGACAATAATACCTACCCTCTTCCCGTTCTATCGTTTCTATGGGTGTCAGACTCAATTTGGTTGTTTTTAAAATTGACCTTCTCTTTGTCTCTCCTGAGTCTCTTGCTCTCAATTGTAGCTTTCGTATAGGGCGCGGTCGAAAAGTATACAGGCTTCTGTCATTTCCCTGTGTATCCTCATTCACATCAGACCCTTCATTCCAGACCTCCTCTTCCTCTTCAGCCCCTACTTCCCTTTCTGTCTCATCTATGTGTTCGTCAAATCGTGATCTCTCTACTTCTTCTTCTCAATCTCTTTCTTCCAGCATCCAATCCCCAGCGGCCCTGTCGATTTTACATTTGTCTTCATATCACAGAAGACCCACCATAAGGACAGAATGGCTTCCCTCTTCCTTCTCTTTTTCTTCTGATAGTTAGATCTAATGTAGGTCAGTGTATGTTCAACTATGTCTTCTTCAAATGTTCCTTCCTTTGGCCATGACTGGGCATGGTTCTTAGTATCTCTGTGCCATTGCTAACAATATTTCAGTATTTTCTTTTTGTCTGACAGAAATTATCTTATGTTCCAGGGGGGGGTCCATGGTTTCCCCAAGGACATACGCTTCCTATATATATATATATATCTTTTATTACTGTCCACTCTTTGTGTCCCTTCTCTACTCTTCATCTCCCTCACTACTATATATGTGTCCCTATCAATGTTGCTAACAAGTAGCAGTGTGCTTGGTGGTAAGGTACTCTTATGCAGTATTACCTGACTTAGGGGGTCATTCTGACCTTGGCGGTCCATGACCGCCATGGCGGAGTGCGGCGGAAGCACCGCCAACAGGCTGGCAGTGCTCCCATGGGCATTCTGGCCGCGGCGGTACAGCCGCGGTCAGAAACGGGAAACCGGCGGTGTCCCGCCGGTTTCCCGCTGCCCCTGGGAATCCTCCACGGCGGTGCTGCAAGCAGTGCCGCCATGGGGATTCCGACCCCCTTACCGCCAGCCTGTTTCTGGCGGTGTCCACCGCCGGAACCAGGATGGCGGGAACGGGTGCCATGGGCCCCCTAACAGGGCCCCACAAAGATTTTCACTGTCTGCTTAGCAGACAGTGAAAATCGCGACAGGTGCCACTGCACCCGTCGCACCCCTTCAACTCCGCTGGCTCAATTCCGAGCCGGCTTCATTGTTGAAGGGGCTGTCCCGCTGGCCCGGCCGGCGGTCTTCTGGCAGTCGCCCGCAGGGCCAGCGGGAAAGCCGGAATGACCGCGGCGGACTATTGACCGCGGTGCGGTCTTTCGGCGGGAACCGCTTGGCGGGCGGCGACCGCCGACCGCCGCGGTCAGAATGACCGCCTTAATGTACATTGTAGTAAGGCTGTATTGGTGAACATCAGCGATACTGATCGCTAGCCTGTGAAGCACTTCTTCTATGCCGATATCGGGTGCGGGTGCATTTATGGGGGGGGCGAAGTGGATTGTTGCCTGATGTAATACGTGTTATAACGTTATCATGAATTAAAATTATAAGTAGTGGTGTCTGGGGATGTGGCGTCCCTTCCATTATTCAAAACCCAAGAATCATACAGTTCTGTGAAAAATGCACCAAGCAGGGCTTCTAATACAGTAGGTTCCTATGTTATTATGTGAAACCTAGGGGTGTCACACGGAGCTGGGGGTTGGCCATGAGCCCATTTAAATGTTAGAACTAGGTCAAGGGTGTCTGTTTCCTGCCACAGGGAATTATCACAGTTACTCATAAGATCTTTTATTTATTTCCACTAGTTTTGGTGTCATCTAATTTTAATTCTTGGGTTTTATTTGCACTAGTGTTTCCCCACTTCCAGGATACTTTGAGTTTTTCTATCAGGATATCAAAAATATGGCATAGATCTCGCACCCTCTCTTCCTCACTTATTTCAGATTGTGTAACCACTGGCAAGAATCATTGCCTTTTTTCTAAAATTTGGCTGCTATGGTTATGAAGGATCACACTCTTTTTATCATCCTTACTACTCATTATTTACACCAAATATTTTTTCATTGCGGTTGCGCTTTTTCAGGTTTGCAACCAAGGGTCTGACCGGGCTCCTGGTAAAGTCAATTGGCACCGACCGTTCGGGTGTCCCCTTACCTAAACGTCAGACTCTCCACTGATGCCTCAGCCTCAATTCCTCTCCCTCAAAGACCGCTTCCCGATATTTTAAATTGAGGAATTAGTGAACCAGGCATCTGACTTTTTCAGAGCTAGGCCTGCCGGCGCAGGTAAAGTGATCGTCTCCTGGCATGTCAGACTTTATCCACATCACCTGATTCACCCCACTTTCTCTACTCTAGTCCTCCGGATCTAACTGGGATATCTGATGGACATGAACTGTCCCTTCCAGGAACTGCCTCCTGGGTAATTCACTAGTACCTAACTATTTCTTCCAGGAGCTGTCCCTTGGGTAATACACTAATACAAATTAGGTCTTCCACTAATACAAACTATGTCTTCCAGGAGCTGACCCCTGGGTAATGCTCTAATACAAAACTATGGCCCTCATTACAACATTGGCGGTAAAAGCCACTTACTGCCGTGCAGAAGACCGCCAACACACCCTGCCACGGCCGCGGAATTCCGCCACAGCTATTATGACCCACAGTTCGGAATCAGCCAAAATTCAGCACCCACACAAGTCCGCCGCACCAAAGGTCAGTGATAAACTGGCGAAAACAAAACCTCCACCGTCACGCCAACAGAAATACGCCCACACTATCACGACACACGAATCCACGCGGCGGTCTTTCAACCGCGGTATTCCATTGGCGGTACACACCGCCGCGCTCAAAATACACACACTCTTACAAAACACAGCCACATTGGACAATTCGAGATACACACACCTGATACACATACACACACCACTCCCACACACTCAATACACTATAAAACACACACCCACATCACCCACAAACCCTTACGACCACAAATCACGAGCGAAAGCCAGAGAGAGACACCACCATCGACAACGCTAGCATCCACAGGCACACAACACCATCACCCACATAACTTCCACGCACTTCACACAACACACCACTACATTTCAGCACACTTATCACCCCACACACCACCCCACACATCACCTACACCACCCCATGGCACGGCAAAGACACCCCAGGTTCTCGGAGGAGGAGCTCAGGGTCATGGTGGAGGAAATCATCCGGGTAGAACCACAGGTATTCGGATCACAGGTGCAGCACACCTCCATTGCAAGGAAGATGGAGCTATGGTGAAGAATAGTGGACAGGGTCAACGCAGTGGGACAACCCCCACGAAATCGGGAGGAAATCAGGAAGTGGTGGAACAACCTATGGGGCAAGGTGCGTTCCGTGGTCTCCAGACACCACCTGGCGGTTCAGCGGACTGGCGGCAGACCCCCACCTCCTCCCCAACAACTAACAACATGGGAGGAGCAGGTCTTGGCGATTCTGCATCCTGAGGGCCTCGCAGGAGTAGGTGGAGGAATGGACTCTGGTAAGTCAAAGCTTTACTATTACATCCCCCACCCTACCTGCATGCCAGCACATACCCCCACCCTCACCCTCACCGCCATCACTCCTACTCCTCACAAATGTCCCACTATCACAAACCACACATCCCAACGCCAAGCCCTGCATGCAACACCAAAACATGGACACCCATCACTAAAGCATGCCCACTGCACATACCCATACACCCCCCTAAACCATGTCCCACACAGGAATGCTAGCACTGGGGTACACGGTCACCCACCCATTGCACACCTTGACACACACAGATGCAATAATCATGCCTTTATACCCCTGCAGGACCCCTACTCAACGTCACCGGACAGGAGGGTCCACACATGTCCACACCACCAACAGAAGAGGCCCACAGTGATGACAGCACCTATGTCCAACTGGATCTAGATGACCAGCCTGGCCCATCGGGGACCTCGGGACAGTCGGTTCCCCACACCCAGTCACAGGCCACTACAGAGCTTCCCCCCTCTGGAAACACCAGCACAGCACCCACCCAGCGGGCCCATACCTCCGTCCCCAGGACACGTCAATCAGCAGTGTGCCACCACTACAGGGAACTCAGGCTAACCCACCACCCCAACAACAACAGGGACCTGGGGGCAGTGGTAGTGGGCACACGGTCCAGGGGACGGAGGCCCAAGAACACAGGGGAACTGGGAGGGCTGCTGTGCGACAGGGGGCGAACAGGCCCAGGGAACCCACTCTCCACGAGGCCCTCTACTCCATCATGGGAGCATACCACCACTCCCAGGAGACAATGGCAATGCTACTGGCCAAGTTTCAGGAAACCCAGCGCCTGCAGGAGGAACAGTATATGGGCTACAGGGAGGAACTCAGAACCATCAATTCCACCCTGGGCACCATCGTAGGGGCGCAGAAGGAAGTACTCAACACCAGGAGGGACACTGTGGCACTACAAGGGGCCCCTGACACTAGCCTGGACGATGAACTGCCCACCACCTCCGCCGGCGCTAGTGGACCGCCACACCAGCACCCCACCCCCTGCAGAGGGAGAAACACCTCGCAAACGGTCCCTGAGATCCAGGAACAAGACAGAGAACAATGCCAAGACCCCCGCCAAGAAATGAGACCACGCTGATTGTCATCCTACTGCCCCACTTTGTCACCCTGTCCATCCTTAAACTGCCCCAGCTCCACTTCCTATGCCCATTTGGGCAATGCACCTGTGAGACTAATAGACTGGACTCAGCCATTGACATTACTCCGCCATCACACCTCACCATTTTGCTACCCCCTCCAATTTTGAGCACTAAAATAAACACCCTTAAAGCACAAAACAATCTGGAGTCTGTCTGTGATTTCGGAATACTGTATTAGCAATAACTGTGCCAAAAAGCTCTTTCATTTGTAATGCCAACATACCTATGTCACACAGCTCTAGTCCATGAGGAATCAAAGCAGATGTCACACTGTGGGACCCAGATCTGTGAAATCGTAAGGGAAAGTGACAACTCAGTGACCATACACTGGGTGAAAAAGATAGACAGTAGAGAGGTAGTAGTGTATAAGTACATGTAGTAGGCAGGTTTGCATTCTTACCTGTGTCTCACTGGAAATATTGCTGGATCACTGAGTCCCTGTTGTCCATGTCTTCTTCCTCTGCTTCCTCGTCTTCACCGTCCACAGCCTCCACAGCTGCAACAACACCGCCATCTGGACCATCCTCCTGCAGAAAGGGCACCTGTCATCGCAAAGTCAAGTTGTGAAGCATACAGCAGGCCACAATGATCTGGCACACCTTCTTTGGTGAGTAGAATAGGGATCCACCTGTCATATGGAGGCACCTGAACCTCGCCTTCAGGAGGCCGAAGGTGCGTTCGATCAACCTCCTAGTTCGCCCATGTGCCTCATTGTAGCGTTCCTCTGCCCTTGTCCTGGGATTCCTCACTGGGGTCAGTAGCCATGACAGGTTGGGGTAACCAGAGTCACCTGCAAATGGCGAGGGACAACTGTTAGACACACACTAACCTGGAGGGATATCCCCAGACCCAGACAACCATTCCCACTGACTAGCTTCCAGGTGCTCACCTAATAGCCACACACGGTGCCTCTGGAGTTGACCCATCACATAAGGGATGCTGCTATTCCGCAGGATGTAATCGTCATGCATTGAGCCAGGGAACATGGCATTCACATGGGAGATGTACTGGTCTGCCAAACATACCATCTGTACATTCATCGAACGATAACTCTTCCGGTTTCTGTACACCTGTTCACTCCTGTGGGGGAGGGGACCAAAGCCACATGTGTCCCATCAATGGCACCTATGATGTTGGGGATATGTCCCAGGGCATAGAAATCACCTTTCCCTGTAGGCAAATCCTCCACCTGAGGGAAAACGATGTAGCTCCGCATGTGTTTCAGTAGGGCAGACAACACTCTGGACAACACGTTGAAATACATAGGCTGGGACATCCCTGATGCTATGGCCACTGTTGTTTGAAATGACCCACTTGCAAGGAAATGGAGCACTGACAGCACGTGCACTTGAGGGGGGATTCCTGTGGGATGGCGGATAGCTGACATCAGGTCTGGCTCCAGCTGGGTACACAGTTCCTGGATTGTGGCACGGTCAAGCCTGTATGTGATTGTCACATGTCTTTCCCACAGGTCCACCAACGGTCGGTACACCGGAGGATGCCGCCATCTCCTCACATGTCCCAGCGGACGGTGCCTATGAAGGACAACAGCGAGCACAGAGTCAAACAACTCAGAGGTACGTACCCACAGCTTACACAGAACACCATTCATACTCAAAAAGGGGCCTCTTATGTGTGTTGAGTCTAGGCCTAGGTATGTGTGACGCAGTTGAAAATGAAGCCATGTGGGCCCCTGAAATGGCGGCTGCCTGACCTCTAAAGTGGGCCAATGGGATGTGAGGTAACTGTGCTGGCGTTGTACACCGTCGCGGTAGGCGGTCAAAGACTGCGGCGCAATGCTGCATTGGCTAACTTGGACCCTATGAGTCCCAGGACCCAATGACGATGTACGCCGGCGGTGATGGTATGCACCGCCGCGAACGTGACCGCCATTTTCTATCTGTTCAATCACTCGATACCTGATCTTCGACAGGTGAGGACCTACACTGCAAGTGCTGCTGTGACCTCGGTCTGGAAGAGACAATGGCTCGAGTGTCTGGGGAAAAGGCCCCTGCCTTCACATCAGAGGAATTGGAGAAACTCGTGCATGGGGTCCTCCCCCAGTACACGCTACTCTACGGTCCTCCAGAAAAACAGGTAAGTACACTGGGAGCATGATCTATGGGCTATGCCTGTGTGGAGAGGGGTGGAGAGTGCAGAGTGCATGAAACGACGGTGAGTGCATGTGCCACATGGCAAGGGTAGGGATGGGGGCCAATCACTTTGATGGTGCAGTTGGTAATAACTTTCTCTTCCCCCTGTACAAAGCCCCCACCAGAAAAAACATATTTGGCGTGCCATCGCCAAGGACGTCCGGGCCCTGGGGGTCTACCACAGACGGAGCACCCACTTCCGGAAAAGATGGGAGGACATTTGCTGCTGGAGCAAGAAGACGGCAGAGGCTCAGCTGGGGATGGCTTCCTAACGTGGGAGGGGTGCCCGTCGCACCATGACCCCCCTGATGTTCAGGATCCTGGCGGTGGCGAACCCGGAGTTTGATGGACGCTTGAGTGCATCACAGCAGCCACAAGGGGGTGAGTACACTCGCATTCTGCTGACTTTGCACGCAGTGGAGGGGTCTGTGGGGGAGGTGGGCAGTGGGTTTACCTAGGCCAGGGCCAGTTCCGTAGGCAAGGTATCTCCGTAAGGCAGGCCCTGTGGCACCCCACCCAACCTCTGTAGAGTGCCAACTACACCTAGTCATGCCCCTGTGTCATCCATGTGTGCAGATGTCGTCCATAGCCTTGTAGGACATTTCCCAGGAATTGAACAGTGGAGCCCAAGAGCGCGGCGTAGTGCAGGGGGGTTCTGTGTCTGTCGTGTCCGCCAACGGTAGCGGTAATGCATGCACTCAACATGTCTTTCTTCTGTCTCCCCCCCCCCTTTTTGTGGTCTCCCTGTTCTTGCGTGCATTAGCATCACCAGGCGGAGGAGCAGTGGCACCGGAGCATGAGGGAGCTGCATCCCACATGGCCATGGAGGGCCACACTATGGACTCGGAATTCATCAGTGGGACGGAGGGTGAGGGGAGCTCCACGGCGGGGACAGGAGCTGAGACCAGTGACACAGACTCGTCCTCTGATGGGAGCTCCCTTGTGGTGGCAGCAACATCTGTGCCCCCCCATCTAAAGGTACAGCCGCCACATTTTTGTGTATCAGGGTCGTTCTTGGTGTGGGGGACTAAGTCTGACCCACGAAGAAGGATCCCTGTCACCCTCAATCCGGTTTTGCTCCGGCTAACTAGCAGTGCCTCATCTCTCCCAAGTGGAAGGGAAGATTGGGCAGCCGAGCGTATGACGTCTTAGAACTTCTCAGGGAAGTCGTGGTCGCTCAGATCCCATCCAGCTCTCTCATACACGGTATGGTCTCATATACAAATGACAAAGGCAGTTTAAGTTTTATAGATTGTTTTAATAAAACAACTGCATTTTAGATAATAAGGCGTGAGCCGCAATAACCAGAACCATTCAACACAGTAGGATTGAAATAGTAACGGGAAGAGTGAAACATAAGAATAACGCTATCATAGTGTTAACAGATTACGTTCTCTCTTATTAAGTTCTGTTTTGAGCACAGCATGTTAAGCTCTAAGCTTGCCTTTCAGATTCCCCGGGAAGACATCAACCCTCATACCTGAGCAAAGGCCTGTGTTCTGGATCAGCATCTGCAACAGGGCAGTCAGCGTCTAGTTGTGGTTCCCTGGTCGGAATCTCCCTATTACGTGTATTAGGACTAGGAAGTGTTTTTATAACTAACATGTCGATGTGCTAACAAACGTCCCTACGTAAGAACGTGTATCGTCTATAAACCAAAGACTAAACTCCTACCACGTCTATCGGCAATGTACCAGACTGTAGCCTTGACTGAAGCACAGAGTGAGCAAGAATGTATTATTTGAGAACTCCGGTACTGAAGTAGGCTAAACAGTGTGATATAAGAAAATAAAACAAGATCGTGGAACTGGTTATTGAAAAATAACAGTACGAGGCTGAATAAAACGCATCTAGAGCAAAGTGCACAGAGGCCCAATGCTTTAAGCAAACAAATAAAATGCATCTAGGACAAAGTGCACAAAGGCCTAATGCCCGAAGCAAACGCGCAGAAGCTACATAAAAATGGCTACACTACACCCTCCCCTTGCCGGTAGAAAGTGGTTCTAATCAAAGCATAAAAAATGCCCTATATATAAAAAATCTACAAAAACACATTTAGACAAGTCCAGAGGACACCAAAGCACAAAAATGCTAAATTTAAAAACAAGCATGTGACTGAAAAGCCAAATTCATATAACAGTGTCAATTTCGAACGAATCCAATTGAAATGAAAGTCACGGAAAGCAGGATATTCTCCACTTCGGAAGATGACAAGACCGGAAAATCCACACCAAACACTATCAGGGAGCAGGTGTGTTCCAAAGCCCCAGAATCATCCAAGGCGGCATCCCGTGCAGGGCCTATGAACGAGTCAACAGCAACTTCCTCCAGGAAGGGCATCTCGTAAACAGCCTCACGAAGCAAACGCAGCCGCATTGCGCATGTCTGGGAATGAGCCCTTACCGGGAACATCAACAGATCAGCATCAACCACTGGGGGGCGCTGCAGTGAGAGACAGATAGCTAGTGCATGTTCAAACGAGCGCCAGAGGCACCGAAACACGGGCTGCACACAATCCAAAACTGGTCTGAATGACAGGGACCAGTCACACTCCAAATGTCCCAGGACTGTTGCTACAAAGTGCTGCATCATGCATTCACGACACAGCTGCGCCGATGGGAGCGCCCACATTCGCTCTTTTTGCGGTGGGACAGCCATTGCGGAAAAACAACAGCAACAGCAAAACACCAGCCAATAAAGCCAAAGTTATCGGAAATCCTCCAAAGATGCTTCCGAAAATAGAATGAATAGCCGAAGGTATCAAACCGAATATGGAAGAGAAGGTGTGAGCAAAACCAACACCTACGGCTTTGAAAAAATGTGCCAGTCCAGCCGTGCTGGACGCATTAAATATACGTCCCACGAGTTCACCAAAGTGGCTCGGAAAGTTGGTATTTAACAGGGACTGTATTTCTGCTGATGACCTTGCCACCTGAAGTGTGTAGGTCTCGCATGCAGATGTAAGGGCCACATACTTTTGAAACAATAGAGCCTTTAGTCGACTCAACTTGTCGAAATTCACCTTGGAAGTAGCAACGTGAGGCCAGATATCTGCCACCTCCCTTAATTTAGTGGGGGGAAATAACACATTCCCGCAGCAAGTAACGACCTTGGTGACCAAAACTACGTAAACTATTCCGACTCGCATGCCACAACAGTCTTCACTATTAAGGAGGACGTAGCTGCCGTTTGAAAGCACCTGGAATGTGTTTTTATTCAAGGGGACAGGAACTCCCTTTAGCTAGCAAGCCAAATTCGCAACCGAGGCATTACATGCCCCATGCAAGGACAGCTGCATACAAACCATCGAATGGCTGACAGAAGTCTCGCATTCACTACCGCTAAGAAAAACCTCTCGCAGGCCATTAAGACACCTGTATAAAAAGGGAAGCTCCCACACCTCATGTATATAACTGTCTCCCAACCTTTCATATCTGCCCACCGGAACATGTTTCAAACAAGAAGTGAATTGCAATGTGGAAATAGGCAGATTAATAACCCTGTGTATTAACCACTCCGCAGAAGGAATCTCTGCCACGGTAAAAGGCAATCTCTCCAACTTTTCAATGTTTAACATAACATAAGTCGCCTCCTTCTTCGCCATCAGTTGTTGTTGACGGGTCAAATGAAAGGAAAAAAATATCTCCCTGGCTCTTATGTGCTGCCACGGAACGCGACCCGCCTTTAGTGTCTGAAGTATTCAACCCAACTGCATAATGGACCGCGTTTGACTCTGTCCATGATATAAAGAAGACATGTCAGACCGGATAATGTCTATAGCAGATGATACAATGTTGTCAATGGTATATATACGGTCGGACAGGGTGTGAATCCCATTATCTACAACGGCCAATGCCTGTTTCAAATGTTCCTGATCTATCTGCCTTAACCGGGCCGCAGCCTCCTGTTGGGAAAGTTTCCATATTTCATTATATACTTCGTATAAAAAACGTTTCCTACGGGGTGTTTTCGGACCTGACAAAAAATCTTGTAAGTCAGTGTGATTAGACAGGAGCGTGAGCTGTGTCTTAACTGCATCTAGCGTGGATGATTTTAACCATTGTTGACATAATTTTCCCACGCTATATGTAGTAATAATGTCAGCATGTTCGGGTGATATATAGCGAGGGTCTGCCCGACTTGTCCTGAAACCCCCTGAGGAGGTGACAAAACGTTGATGACACCCATTGGTGTCTATGGGCCACAATAACCACCCGCCTGGACGTGTCAATGAAGTGTTAAATGTACCATTCTGGACCCACTCTGTAAGCTCACTAAAAGTGGCATTTATGTATTTCTGCCAATCTTTCATTTTGGTAGGAACAGGTATGCCAGGTATATTCAATTCTCTAATTGTCGCTAAGCCCAAACAGCTAGTCTGTTGCACAGTGTCATTTAAGAAAATCATTTGGACAGGAATGAGACATGCCCTAATCAATGTTTCTCTACCCTGCGTCTGCCAATGTTTTGTTCCCCAAACACTTTTCAAATCAACATTTTTTGACCAATATTCATAGCCCTCAATAGACAGTTGGGAAACAAAAGAATTTGAATATAGGAATTTCATATTAGTCAACAATATTTGCATATTTTTATAAGGAGTTATTTTAAAATAATATGACTTAGCGTCCAATTGATGATGCCCAGAAAAATACCCAAAAATATCATAATATGTTTTAGAACTCCCTTGCGGGGGAGTCAGGCAATGCTCCCATTGCGTGTAGTCAAATATTGTGTTCGGACTACTGGCCTTATGAATAAAGTGGTGTCCATAATAATTGTAACAAAACATGTCACCATAATTATCCTTAAACTGGTAAACATCTTCATTCTCATAGACAGTATAATATTGTAACTCTGTCAACATGGAATCAACTGTCTTCAAGACCCAATCTTCAGATACAATGTCTGGTATTACTATATCATTCATTGATAACTTTAGAACATACGGTATTTGAATTATCTCAGTGGGACCATATATATCAAACATTACTCTGTCCCACATAATTCCATCCGGAATTGGCACAGCGGAAATGTTCACAAAGGACAAGTCTCTTCGAACCTTATGTGATGAAAAATGTGGCTTCAACACCTCTTCCACCTGTTCAACCGTTGATCTCTCAGGAAGAAAATGACCATGTATTAACAGAAAAAAGGTAACGACAAACCTTATCCACAGAAAAAAAGCCATCAGAGTCATGAAAAGCCACAAATAGTTCCAAGGAAAAACAAAATACGTATCTTTAAGCCAATACATCAGCTTATGTGGACCTGGGTCAGGTGTTGAAGAGGACAAAGAGTCCGATAGACCATCGTCATTGGTGTTAAAGCATCCGGAGGCAGTTCTCGCAAAAGGTGCCGCCGTAAACAAAGGAGTAGTACCTGTCTCCCGCAGTGGTACACTGTAGATAACACCACCAGCAACATCAGCTGTCACAGTGACTCGATCAAATGTTTCCAAATTATTTGTCGTTAGTGGAACTATCGCAAGATCATCTTCCACCCTCCCCAAGCTCGGAGAGGCAACAGCGTTGGTGTAAATCACTTGGAGCGGAACATCTTCCCCAGTAGTGAGAGGGATTCGGGAACTACTGGGTGTTCCTCTTGGTCTGCTGTGCAGAATCGGCCACATGTTGTAACTTGACATTGTCGATGGAGACAAAGCGATTTTCTTTGGCACCTGGCAACGGCGGTAAAATCACAGTTCTTGTTCCGTGTATTCCCGCACAGGGACTGGTGTTCGATAGGAAGGGCCAAATTATTTTTTTACTGCGACCTTTTCACGCACAAGATCCCCAACTCTGGGAATCCAACCAGTAGGCGTCACTGGCTCATCCATAATTCCTGTGGAGGCAGCACTTGCAGAAGAGTTATCTTCACTGAACTGTTGTAAGTCCTGCAAAACAGTGACACGATCATTTATGTCAAAAGGCGTTTCCGCCACCTCCACACCAGGACCATCGAGATATGGAACAAACATTTGTGTTCCGAACAGGCACTCATATGAAGTACGACCCCCCAGGGACCTTCTAGGCAAGTTATTTAGTGCTCTCTGTACTCCATACAGGTGGGTTAGCCAACTATGACCCGTACCTAAAACTCTGTCCGTTAAGGATTGCTTCAAATCGCGATTTAAACGCTCCATGACAGAACTTCCCTCGGGATGAAATGGAGACGAGAACTGGAGCTGGACCCCCAACGAAGCCATGGCATCCCTGAATGCCTTAGAGGCAAAAGCAGGGCCCTGGTCCGAATGGAAAGCCGCAACTGTATATGTACCGACAAAGATACGCAAACCTTTAATAACAGTTTGAGCGTCAGCCGAGCGCTGTGGCCATACCCACACAAATCTGGAGCAAGAATCTACAGCTACCAAAATATATTTGTATGCACTATTTGGTGTCAGCGGACCACAGTGGTCCAAGTACACACACTGTAAGGGTTTATTTGATATTAGAAGGGGTGTCTGCGGCGGGCGCTTAGCCATTGAAACTTTGATGACAGATGTCACAACAAAGGACATACTGTTTTGTCTCTTTATAGAGACCAGGCCACCAGTAACAGGCCTGCAACAGCGAAATCGTGGCAGCCACGCCAGCATGTGCAGATGCCACCCCCTCATGCGCTGCAGTAATCAATTGAGGTCGTACAATTTTATTGGGCATCTCGCGTACACCTACGCCTGGTATTTTAACCTCAGCATTCAGCATACCACCCATTGAGTAATGATATTTAGATGGAAATCCCTTAGGATAAGGGGTGCCATCAGCCGTAGCTTTTATGGCTGCCAAAATCTCTGTGTCTGGTTTGGAACTCAAACGAGTAACTGCGGCCACAGTGGCAACTGCCACTGCCAATTTCGCAGCTTCATCAGCCAGAGTATTCCCAGCAACGTGTATTCCAACGCGCTGGTGTCCAAGAGTATGTACAACATGGACCTTAGGCAGCGTTTCCTTTAGGTCTGCTACCTTCCCCCACAGTAGCCTGTGCTTTATGGTGTTGCCCTTTGAATCTCTGAACCCATTCAACCGCCAGTAATGCAAATATTCATTAAAAGACTGCACACAATAATATGAATCACAAACAAGCAGTGTAAACGGTGCCGGATCCGTATGTTCCAAGGCCAACAACAGAGCTTTCAGCTCAGCCAACTGTGCCGTACAGTCCCCCAATGTTTGTGTATAAGTATGTTGCGGGCAGAACTTCTCCCCCTCCATACGGCCGCTCACCACTGCACATGCAGCAGAATACTGGTGTTTTGTCCCCACCGCTGGTTGCGCAGAGCCATCGGTGTACATGACTACTTGATATTGATCAATAGGCAACGTGTCAGCGGGAACTGGGTATTCAATTTCATATTGGAGAAATTCCTGTGTCTGTAGCTTTGGGTCAAAAAGGTAATCTACATCAGTGGCTGTTAAAGACGTAGCCCATTGTATCCATCGCGGGTGTAATGCTTTCGCGTTAGGAACACTCGCTTTCGTAACAGCCTCTTGGGCCGGAATGGGGAAAACGACGATAATGCGTTTACCCTGGGCAAGAGGTCTTTCTTTAATAACAGCCATCTGTACAGCAGTGAGAATCTTCTCTGTTGGTGCAAATCGTTGTTCTGCAGTAGAATACAAGTGCGACTTGTATCCTATCGGGACTGTCTCACCCTCATTAAAGGTGACATACGTAAACCCAACGGCCCCAGCTACAACCCTGATGACCAAATGTGTCTTATTTTCCCGTGTGTGTAAATGCTTTGCAGCTAGGAGATCATTTTGCAAGTCTCGAAGAGTATGTGTATGCTCAATCGTCCAGAATCTACTTGAAAAATCTGGGCGAATTAATTCGTACAATGGTTTTATATGTGTAGCATAATCAGGAATGTAAGTTCTGCCAAAATTTAGAAATCCCAACAATGATTGGAGTTTCTTAATCGTATTAGGAGTTTGCAAATGCGCACATTTTTCTAAAAAGTGGGGCGCTAGGCTCTTACCTTCGTTTGACAGCTCATATCCCAAGATAATGACGCTGAGGAAGGAAATTTTCGACTTTTTGAAGTTAAATTTGTAGCCAATTTCGGCAAACCCCACAACAATGCGGGCTACCCATCTTCAATGTTGTAGTAACTCGTCATCTGTGAGATATATATCATCGACACATGACAGTGCTTCAGGGTCCAGCTCATGCAAAATGTCAGTCACACGGGCCGAAAACAGTCCTGGGCTATTCTTATACCCCTGAGGCAAACAAAATAATTTTTTCTGAGAGCCAAACGCACTGAAGCTGGTAAAATCCCTGCTTTCGGGTGCTATATTCTGGCAGAAGAAACCATTCAAGATATCCAAAGTTGTTTTGTACTTTTTACGCACAATGTTATTCATTAGTGCTGCTTTATGTGAATTTTGTATAGCATATGTACGTGTATGTCTGTTCAAATGTCTATAGTCCAACACTATTCTATAAGAATGGTCCGGTTTAGCTACAGGAAATAAGGGATTATTCATCGGCGAGACACAGGGTTCAATTACTCCCTGGTACTCTAATTGTGTAAGTATGTCTCGCACCAATGACCTTGCTTCATATTTTATGGGATATTGCGGTTGTGGCTGAAGTTCGCCCTTAATCGGAATTACATGATAAGGAGAATCCCTATCCCACCCCACATGATTTCTATATAAGGCGGGTGCTTGTGCTAGAGCCCATTTAATGCTCTAGGACTCTGCGAGTTCCCCTGGAACAAGTGGTGAGAACAAAGGTTTAATAACCTCCTCCCCAACTGGACAGCTGCGAACAAAGTCAGGGGGCCAATCCTGTTCGGCCAGCAAAATGTCATATATCTTGACTACACGATCCCAAAAGATTGCGTTTAAAGTGCGTTCAATGTCCCCTTCCAATTGTAAAGTTACTGTATATACCCTATCGGGATCAGAGACACGCATATCTGCTGTTTCAACTTGTATGAAGTCATCAGTTGCTTTCACCTCCAGATGCTCTAGAAGATTCCGGCGAACTATTGTGACCTCTGCCGCGCTGTCTAACAGTGCCAGTGCCCATGTCTTGTTCTTCAAGAGAACTCTCTTCCTGTGTGGCATGTCTAACTGAGACTGCCGCCACCTTTTTCTTTTTCAACTGTTGTTTTTGTTGGACTGGTTTCTCTTCCTTCTTGACAGAAACCTCCGAAGAGCGTTGTGATTCCTGTCTTGGTTTCACGTACTCTGTTCTCCGCTCTGATCGCCCACCTCTCTCATTTCTCTTTTCCGATGAGTCCTGAAAGTAATGAGATTGGCGTGTATCAGCGTATTGATATCTATCAGGCGTTTTCAAATTATCCCTATTTCTGAGATTATACCTAGTCTGCAGGGTCTCCGGTCTCGGAGATTCTCCCCTTTCTTTTTTAGGTGTCTGTTGTTTTTTCTCCCAGCGCTTTTTATTACCCTCAGGTTGTTGTTTAGTAGTGCCTTTACTAACCTTTCCCTGAAACTGTGGTTTCTGTGGTCTAGCCCCAAGGCTATCACGACCGATACTGGAATATATTTCCGCTATTGTTTTAGGCAGCTCCCACTCCTGATCTAGTTGCGGACGTCACGAAGACGCATACGCACCGCTAGCGTTACTGCCTCCCCTTTAAGATTACTCAATATAATTGAGGAAACCGTGGCAAAATTGCCCATCAGTTGCATCCCCAAATCTAAGGCTGGGGCAGCCCCATATTTATCCTGAATTTGTTTAAGCACTTCCGGTATGTTTGCCAATGTTGGTGTACCGTGTGCTGTAGTGTAGAGCGCGGCAAACACCGTGCCCCATGTATTACAATGTTCCACTGTGGGAACCATTCCAAACGGTAAACACATTGTTAGTATCCTATGTTTATCCTGAGGTCCCGTATGGGGAAATACTGCCTCCAGCGTATTAATTTTTTGCGCCAGCCAAAATGGAGTCTCTTCCCGTTTGGCCGGAACCTTACCCATAATAGAGTGTACAGTCGCCGGATTGATACCTGGAGCGACTGCATGTTGTTGAGCTAGAGCAGCACGCGCTGGGTTTGTGTTTAGTGTATGCATCACAAATTGTACTAAGCGTCTATATGTAGCCGTTAAGTCTGTATATAAATGACGAACTTCAGCCACCGCTATGTTAGCAACCGCTGGATGTGGAGTATATGTGGCCAATAAAGGCCAGGTAGGACCATCATTACTTAGTGGACCTAGCCTAACAGGTAATATGGTATGGGGTAGGGTGCCATCAAGCCAATTATTATGTTCTTGATAAGATAGAGGTATCTCTAAATATGCATACGCCCTGTATTGGCCAGGGGCGTTCGCCATTGTATAGGTTTGAAATGTATTTGAATTCACATCAGCTGCTGGAAATGTGACCCAAGAGTAAAAAAGTTCTGTTCTATAGGCTGCATGGGCGGCCACCACAAACGTGACTGGACCCACCTGGTTCGTTAGACCATGTGATAGCAAATGTGCTGTGAGCGGTTGTCGCATATTAAGTCCTATTTGTATTGCCAGGGTATTCGCCATTATGAAAACAGCGATGGTTCAGAGAAGGCACACCAAAACCGGGTTTTTTTTCCTTTCAGAGTTCAAGCTTGAACAACCATCCGCTATAACTAGGATTTACCTATATCGCGGTGGCGGAAGCCCTCAGTGCCACGGACGTCTCTGTTTAAAGGAACCGAGGAGTCATTATAATATATGAGACCGAGAGAGTCAGGCGGACCCGAAAATTAGAGCCAGACCAATCGTTGGCGGCACCATGTCACGTTGTCTCTCATTATCCTAAATGAGACTACTGGATTTTTGGGTATCAGGGTCGTTCTTGGTGTGGGGGACTAAGTCTGACCAACGAAGAAGGATCCCTGTCACCCTCAATCCGGTTTTGCTCCCGCTAACTAGCAGTGCCTCATCTCTCCCAAGGGGAAGGGATGATTGGGCAGCCGAGCGTATGACGTCTTAGAACTTCTCAGGGAAGTCGTGGTCGCTCAGATCCCAACCAGCTCTCTCATACACGGTATGGTTTCACATACAAATGATAAAGGCAGTTTAAGTTTTACAGATTGTTTTAATAAAATGACTGCATTTTAGGTAATAAGGTGTGAGCCGCAATAACCAGAACCATACAACACAGTAGGATTGAAATAGTAACGAGAAGAGTGAAACATAAGAATAACGCTATCATAGTGTTAACAGATTACGTTCTCTCTTATTAAGTTCTATTTTGAGCACAGCATGTTAAGATTTAAGCTTGCCTTTCAGATTCCCCGGGAGGACATCAACCCTCATACCTGAGCAAAGGCCTGTGTTCTGGATCAGCATCTGCAACAGGGCAGTCAGCATCTAGTTGTGGTTCCCTGGTCGGAATCTCCCTCTTACGTGTATTAGGACTAGGAAGTGTTTTTATAACTAACATGTCGATGTGCTAACAAACGTCCCTACGTAAGAACGTGTATCGTCTATAAACCAAAGACTAAACTCCTACCACGTCTATCGGCAATGTACCAGACTGTATCCTTGACTGAAGCACAGAGTGAGCAAGAATGTATTATTTGAGAACTCCGGTACTGAAGTAGGCTAAACAGTGTGATATAAGAAAATAAAACAAGACCGTGGAACTGGCTATTGAAAAATAACAGTACGAGGCTGAATAAAACGCATCTAGAGCAAAGTGCACAGAGGCCCAATGCTTTAAGCAAACAAATAAAATGTATCTAGGACAAAGTGCACAAAGGCCTAATGCTCGAAGCAAACGCGCACAAGCTACATAAAAATGGCTACACTACACCCCCTCCGAAGATACACAAACGCAGGCACACACCCACCCAACAGCCATCCACCTAACGACAGCCTCCAGCGCATGCACCTTCACCCAAAGTCAGCAAACGAACACCTCCTACAAACACAACCTCTTCCTCCACTCCCAAACCCCCTCCTGCTACTCGTCCCAGTGTGTCCAAAAAACTTTTCCTATCCAACCTTGACCTCTTTCCCACACCTCCCCCACCCCGTTCGTCTCCTAGGTCCCGAACTAGCACCTCAGCCACAACATCTCTGGAACCATTGGTGCCTGTAGTCACCGGAATCTGGAGTGCACCGGCCATCAGGGCAGCCAGTGTGGCACGGAGCCACAGCACAGACAGTCCCCCACCTGTGAAGCATCAGATGTTGGCCAGTGCCCGGCGGGAGAGGGGGAAGACTCCAGCCACCAAAGCCGCTCCCAGGGGTCCCGGTGGGAGTGTGGAGTCAGCTGTGACACCTTCAAAGGTGGGGAAGGGCCACAAGAAACCCGGCAAGTCTGGGAAGAGCAGCACGGCGGAGAAGACCGCCATCATCCCCGAGGCCACCGCCAGCACAAGCCCAGCTGCCCAGGAGGCCACCGCCAGCACAAGCCCAGCTGCCCAGGAGGCCACCGCCAGCACCAGCCCAGCTGCCCAGGAAGCCACCGCCAGCACAAGCCCAGCTGCCCAGGAGGCCAGCACAAGCCCAGCTGCCCAGGAGGCCACCGCCAGCACAAGCCCAGCTGCCCAGGAGGCCACCGCCAGCACAAGCCCCGCTGGGCAATGAAGGAGCGTCAGCAAAAGCCCCGCTGGGCCATGAAGGACCGCCAGCAAAAGCCCTGCTGGGCCATGAAGGACCGCCAGCACAAGCCCCGCTGGGCCATGAAGGACCACCAGCAGCTGAGTCCCTGCAATGGAGACCGCCGTCTCAAGCACCACTGAACAGGGCACCACCGTCTCAAGCACCGCTGAACAGGGCACCGCCGCCTCAAGCACCGCTGAACAGGGCACTGCCTCCTCAAGCACCGCTGAACAGGGCACCGTCGTCTCAAGCACTGCTGAACAGGGCACCGCCACCTCAAGCACCGCTGAACAGGGCACCGCCGTCTCAAGCACCGCTGAACAGGGCACCACCGCCTCAAGCACCGCTGGCCCATGAGCGCCAAGGGCACTGACGCTACTGAGTCCGTCACGGGCAGAATGAAGCAATCTGGGCACAAGGCCCCCTCCAGAACCAGTGGAGAGATCCATCCACTACCTCTGTCCTTAGCAGGATGAAGCACTCTGGGCACAAGGCCCCCTCCAGAACCAGTGGAGAGATCCATCCACTACCTCTGTCCTTAGCAGGATGAAGCACTCTGGGCACAAGGCCCCCTCCAGAACCAGTGGAGAGATCCATCTACTACCTCTGTCCTTAGCAGGATGAAGCACTCTGAGCACAAGGCCCCCGCCAGAACATTAACTACCTCTGTCCTTAGCAGGATGAAGCACTCTGGGCACAAAGCCCCCTCCAGAACCAGTGGAGACTGTTATCCACTTGAGAGACTGTGGCTTTGCACCCCCCAGGATAAAGCAGTGGGCAAACCACCCACTGTAGAGACTTGAGAGACTGTGGCTTTGCACTCCCCAGGATGTAAGAGTGGGCATGTGGCCCCCTCGTGGATTTGGCATCGTGCACTCAACCGGCTGAGGTGCCCCCCCTTACACTCCCCCTGAGGTGCCTGTTTAGTTGCTGTCTGATGCCCCTGCAGTGTTCTCTCCGTCATGGTCGGGGATCTTGTGTGGGCCTCGGCCATACCGTGTGGGCCCAGTGTTCCACGGACTTAATTGGAGCACTACCTGGACTACTATGCTTGGTATATATTTTGTAAATAGTGTATAAATATATTTTTGCTTACTTGATTTTAATATATTACAATGGTTACACTCATTTTCTATTGTCTTTGCATTCTTCTGGTGGGTTTGGGGTGTGTAACTGTGATGTATTAATATGCATTAGTGTGTGTGTTGTAGTGGGTGGGGGTGGGGGTGTTGTGTGTTGCATGTGTGTGTCATTCTCTTTTCCCTCCCCCCTCCCCTGTGTCGTAGGTGCAGTACTCACCGTAGTCTTCGCCGCCGGTGTTCGTGCTCCTGGTAGAGGAGCAGGAAGACTATCGCAAGTAGAATTTGGCGTTCTGGGTCCATGGTGTCCTCGTTCCTCGTGGGGTGTATAGAGGTGAGCGTTTTCCCTTCGGAATTCCTGTTTCTGGCGTGTTTTTATCTGCGGTGAATCCGCCCCGGAAAAGGTGGCGGATTGGCCTGTCATAAAAGTGTGGGCAGTACATTGTCTCCCGCCTGTCTGTTGGCGGTGACCGCCGCGCTGTTTGTTTGTACCGCCATGGCGGTCGGAGTGTTAAAGTGGTTGTCTTTGTTGGCGGTTTCCGCCACGGTCGTAATTGCAAATGTTTTACAGTCGACCTGTTGGCAGTCTTACCGCCGCTTTAACACCGTCCCATAAACACAAAAACTAGCAGGAAGGGATCAATTCAATCATTAATTTAAAAAAATCTGTGGTGAATCCTAATTTTTAGGGGACTATTTCTTTCCCATCTTTATTTCAATCATTATGATAACAAAGGTAAGCAGTGATTACTCGATAAACATTTCATTAATATAGACGAAAACAAATTGACACAAAAATGTACATCACATTACAGACATTCTAGAAAAAATATACACATCACATTACAAACATAATAGAAAACAACAATTGCTCATTGGATTGTGGCGGTGTCACTGGGAAGGGTTATGCCCTTCGTTTATTCTTTATTTTGTGGTCACTATCAGAAAAATCAAATTGTGATCCACTGAGAAACAATGGCTGAGGGCTTGTCGTACACCCAGCTGTCAAATACCTGTCTATTGCTTTCAAACAGTATTGTATGGTGCATATCTCTATTATCTATACTTTCATTTATAGGCCCTCAGTCTCGTAAAATATGGGTCGACGCGTTTCGGCCTATCAACTCATTGCCTCATCAGGACACGGGAAGGGCAGTGCCACCTCTGCAAAAATCAACAATAAATTATTTTTTTTTTAAATTCTCTCAGAAAAAACGGTAACTAGAATATCAAATCACCAACACAATGACAGTCAGTGTCAACAAGGCTGTGTGGCCCCTATCATGCACTCAAACATGTCACTAACACCGATTTGTGAAAAAAGAGGGGGATCGTGAACTATTCAATTTAAAAACTATTCAATTAAAAACTGCACACTATGGAATTTAAATGGAATTTAAAGGACCAGTGCTACCAGTCTATCAGGAAGACTGTCCCACCTGAGATTCAAGTGCATGCATTGCTCCCATCTGGTGCCATATCTTACAATATGGAAGTTGTCATTACCTTTTATAATTTTGGTAGTACGGGTCTTTACCAAGAACCCCGTTTGTGAGCTGATCACAACCTAGCTGACCAAATAATAGCGTGTTAGTGCTGCATGGGCGTAGTTATTAAGCCCCTACCAATATGTGGCATATACATAAAGCTAGCGTTACTACTCTTACTTTATTGCTTTCGATGGCTAAACAAATCTTCTGTGCTTCTAATGGTTCAGAGTTCAAGCCGAGGTTGGGGAAACTAATTCCCTAGTCTGTAATAAAACGATCGCTGTCGAAAATTACACCAAAAATAATAAAGCGTAGCATCTCACCTAATGTTTATAGCCTTCACTTACTTCCATCACGGAGGTGAAGGGGCGCTTGATCGTTTAAACCCGGCAGGAACGCAGTCCAACTAACGTGTGTTCAGCAACAACGAAGCAAGGAACAACGCGTGCGTATGAAATCACGCTATTGAGTGCCAGAAACTGGCACGCGAGGATCTACTTAGATACGGAAAAACCGGCGGCCATCTTGAAGACCTCATCTACCCTTCTTGCAATATAAAAACAAAGAGGCAGTGCAATATGCTTTCTCGCGATCAATTAGCCCTGGTGTCAGCGATCTTTTGCCCGATAAAAGTTACAAGTGTAGCGACTACACTATCTTTATGCCTACCAACTAATGCACCAAACCATTTGTATGTATAAAGGCAATCAACAGGGTAACATATCAGATTTTACATTGTTTTTTGTATATTACCGAAAATAAAAGCAAAAAAAAAAGCGAGAAAAGCGAGCTTTAACACCGTCCGCCAGGGTTGTAAAGACCACCTATGTCTTCTAGGAGCTGTCTCCTAGGTAATACACTAATACAAACCTATGTCATCCAGGAGCTGCCCCCTGGGTAATGCTCTAATACAAACGTATTTCTTCCAGGAGCTGTCTCTTAGGCAATACACTAATACAAACCTATGTCTTCCAGGAGCTGTCTCCTGGGTAATGCTCTAATACACAGCTATGTCTTCCAGGAGCTGTCTCCTGGGTAATAAACTACTACTCGTTGCCTCCTTTCTTTCACAAAAGGGAATCCCTACTAGCTTGTCTTCTGGCCTGGCCGGGAAATCACATTTAATTTCTGCATCAACATTGTATTTAAAAAACCCACACAAATTCTGCATGCACTTATTTCCCCCATACTACAATTGCCACATAATCACACACTTTAAATATTAGAGTTCGAAGCACAACCCCTTCTCTCCCTTTAGGACAGCAGCCTCTGGAACCCCGACTGTCCGCTCAAATAGGCAGGTGTAATGCCTGGTTTGCACGCAGTGTTCTATTCAAGTGTCGCAGGCGGTGTTTCCTTCAGCCATGGTCCAGGGAGTTGAGGAGATGGAGGACTCCTGGGTCTGGGTCTGGGTCTGGCTCAGCAAAATGTAGTCAAATTTTTAAGAAATAAAGAAGTGACACAATTCTGATGGTAATATAGTAAGTTTAACAAACAAAAATACGGCTGGGAGTACAGCCCAGTTCTGTAACTGGAACGACACTCAACTCAGCTCTTACAAACAGCATCTTTTATAGCTTTGGTCTACCATTGAAGTTCCACCTATCTCCTTGCTCCAATTAGCACAGTAGCGCAACTCTAGCAAAAGCAATAATTCTCTAATAAGCATCTGACTACTTGTCACTAAAATGCAGCTGTAGCGTTGATAATGTTTATATGCATCTTCTAACGAGCACAGTGTCTTTTTGATCTCACCCTGTGAACCCTATCAGTGTGTCCTCCCAACGCTACTACCAGGCTCTGAAGTTTTACGGTCTGTCTTCCTCCCTGCCAACCTTGACTTACACAAACATCTTGTTTCTCCTTTTCAGGTCTGCCATGATTTACACCTCCTCCTAACCCTGGTATCAGAAAAGTGACTCAGGCTCTCGTGTGTGACCTTCTAAATTATCTTTGGTATGCGAGGATCAGCTGTAACTGCTTTGCCCTGCACCTGGCCTCTTTCTTCATTTTCCTTCCTGTCCTTACATTCCAGTCTAACATCATACCCAGATTGAGGCCTGTACTTCTCTTGTACAATGTACATGTCTGCACGTTTCCCTGCTAAGTCATGTGTTGACCAAAGTGGGACTGCTTTAGTTTTCTTGAGGCCTATTACATGGTTGATGGGCTCCTTACCTTGAATTCTACTTTTTCAATAAATGGTTATTTTTATAAACCTTGGCCTGCTTATTCGGTCTTATTCAGTAATAGGACCAAGGGGGCATGTTTGGAACATCCTGCCCCCTGGAGCACGCCGATGGTCCTGTTTGGAAGAGGTGCTGAACACGCCCAACATTGGCAGAAGCATCAGGAAGACACGGCCAACATTTCCAAAGTGCATATTTCACTACCTCAGTTACTGAAATAGTGGTTATGCCTGAGTAACACAGAGACACGACCTATGATTCTTGTGGTGGCTATAATAACTAAGGGCAATGCTTGGAGATTTTAAGAGACTGATACACTCCAAGTGTGAAGGTGCCATTTGTAAATGGGTTTTGGCCAATTTCACATAGAATTCATCGGTTTTAGGACCATTACTTCAGGATTTCATCTTGTGTGGCATTCTTTTTTATGATAGCATTATTGGCTGGATATCTCAGAGTAAATAAGGTACTGTACCTTTTTGGAAGTTATTCCTACGGTTGTTCTGAAGGTGTATTAACCCCATTAGTGAGGGGGTGTCGGCCACTGGCGGACACCCACACTACCTTCATGGTGCGGGTCATGACCAGTGGCCGACACCAGGGAGGGGGTTAAAAAATCCTCTGGAGGAGTTTTTTTTTCCAGTTTTTTTTATTACCCCGGGAGAAGCGGAAGAACTTCTGCGTCCCCCCTGATCCCTCTACCTGCCCCTCTGTGACGGCACGCTGACGTCACATTTTTCCCCACCGGAGCAGTGGAGGAGCAGGTGAGCATCCTCTCCCCACTCCGGTGGGGAAAAAAAGGCCAAAACTGCCTCCCGAGATGCGATGGAGGCATTGATGGAAAGGGGAGATCCATGGCCAAGAAACGCCCCTAGGCACCAGGGATCTTGTTGGAGGGATTGGCCCCCGTGTAAGTGGCCGGGCCCACCGTGGGGGCAATAATATTTTAGAAAAATATGTTAGGGTTATTCTGGGGGCGATCGTGCCCCCCAAAATATGAAATAAATGTTTACATTTTTTATTTAAAAAATGATGTGGTCGGCCCCTTCTACACGGGGGGTAATATGTTAAATAGTGTTCCCTGGGGGGCCATCGCGCACCCCCCCAGGGAATATTTAAAAAAGAAAAGAAAATGTTGGCTGACCCCTTATGGGCCATTTTTTTATGCATGCGTGCATTGCCATGTGGTCATGATCGGCCCCAGGGAAAGTACACATGTATAAAAAAAAAAAGAGAAGCTATGTAGAGACTCAGTCTCTCTCTCTCTCTATATATATATATATATATATATATATATATATATATATATATATATATATATATATCCAACCCAAACAATTGTCAAACAATTGATTCTTTGCACTCCAGGAGAGTTTATTACTTTATCCAAAGAATATGAAACGACACCACCAACACCTTCCGGTGAGTCTCTATACTTTGTTTACCTAATACCAACCAAGTGCATTATTGAACATATGTTTCACTAAAAAATAAAACTAAAGATCTAATAGTAACCAAAATGTATCTGCAGCCTAAAAACTATCATTTTGAATCACCCAATTTAACATAATATTGGTACAAAATGTCAAGAGGAACTTAATAATAATAATTTTCATATACAAAAACACACAAAGAAAATATTTTGAATTATTGTTAAAGTCCTGGTTGCAATCCCGAGTGAGTATGGAGGATATTAGATAGTGATTCTAGATAGTCCATTGGGAGAAGGTACTGTTATTTCGATAAAATGGAGCTTATTTTCCTAATATTTATAGATCTACTGCATATGCTCGGTATAGTTCCCAGGTCCCTATAACACATGTGTCTTTCTGCATATATATAAATGAAAGCATATATGAGTGTAATATTCTCCTTGCCTTGTGCTAGTATGCTCCATATCTATACCTTTAACATTATTTTACAATCAGGTCTCCATTGTACCTTTTACTCATAGCCAATTAATACCTATTCACCTTGATGTTAATACTCTCGACATCTTTTCCCTCCACAAACTGCTTCAAATTGTAATCATAATTTATGTGGCAGCATCAATCATTCTAATATATTTTACTCATAAGTGATAATGGAGTTCTTCGTCACCATTGAGGCCTCTCGGGGGTCTCTGTTTTAAGCTGTATAATTAATCGTGATTCTAAACGTCTCAACCTGAGTTACTGATCCCCGCCTCTCTCGTTGTTCTCAACAGTCGCAATACCGGAAAACTTCATATTTGTCCAATTTTTATCTTTATGTGTATACAAATGTTTTGCCATGGCATAATTTGCATCTTTATTCTGCACAGCTCTAATGTGTTCTAATATCTGTTTCTTTAAGGGACATATTGTACTCCCCACGTAGCGTTTCCCGCAGTCACATTCAATTATATATACTACGTGGGTAGTGTTGCACGTGATTCTCTTGGTGATTCTTATTGGATTGCCTTTGGAGTCTGGATACTCTCTTTTATTCACTCCTATCCGACAGACCTTGCATTTTTCACAACATGAAAAGCCGGTTGTTTGAGTTTGTAGCCAATTTGGGGTTTTTGTCAACTGGAAGTGACTATTCACTAAAAGGTCTTGTAAGGATGACACATTCTTGTATGTCACCGATGGGTCTTTCTCCAACAAATTTCCCTGTATTGGCATCTTTTCTTATGATGTCCCAATATTTGTTAAGTATATTCAGAATCAAATGATCTTCTTTGGATAAAGTAATAAAGTGCAACAAATCAATTGTTTGACAATTGTTTGGGTTGGAGATTGTGAAGGAATGGTCCTTTCCTCACATATGCACCTGTGAACTTGCACGCCACAAGGTGGACCGTTTGATGGAGGATATACATATATTTAACGAGAGACAAATCTCTCTATAGATATGTATGTGTATATATCTATAATTGTTTTACATATGTTGATATGTTGATATCCATGAGCCACAGTCGGCCCGAGGGACACCACACATATATATATATATGTGTTTATATATGTATGTATATATACAGTATATATATATATATATATATATATATATACAGAGAGAGAGAGAGAGAGAGAGAGAGATCTGTCTTTTGTCTAGATGGTTTATTTGCCTGCTGCAAAGGGTATACAGGTATTTAGCTGAGTGGATTAGTAAAGCCAGGCGTTACCTGTGCTTTAAAACAAATGAAATGTATGTGGAGGGGGGCTATAGAGATATAAGGGGCACTTTTGCTGGGTGGTACTGAGGGAATTAGAAGAGGAGGTCAAGGGAGGCAGAGCACAAAAAATGACTGTAGCACTGGGTGCCACCAGCGCTGAAGGCTGTGATGATGGATATGTGGTCAGGTGAAGTAATAGTGTGTCTTTTTTGCTTTTTTCAGTGTCTTCAGAGAATCTGCTGAATCAGAGAAGAAGTGAAGGTAAGGTGACGACATTTACTACTGGACACATCACACACACCCACAAGCAATTTTGTGACTCCATCTGCCTTCTACATAGGCTAGTACTTTAGAGGGACAGTTTAGCCAGTAGCAGAGATGGTGTCTCATCAGATGACTGCTGCTCAAGCCCTAACTCAGGTTGTGGAGGATAGCTCTGAGACAGGATCAGAGACTGAGACAAGACAACATCTGAGGGAGAGGACAATGGGGCAGAATCTGGGAGTGATTTTTCAGTCGGCGGAGTCCTATCCGACGACACCTCTTCCAGTTATTCTGAGGGAGATGATGACAACAGTCGTGCTGTCCCTTTGCAAGCACAGTCTGTGCAGCGGGGCAACAGCAGGTTAGCTGAACCCAGAGAGCAGGTGCGAGTGGCGACAAGCACAGAGAGATTGCTCTCTTGGCAGCCCCCCTATTTAGTTCACCCCATATTCCACCTTTTACTGGTGACGCTGGATGTAAAGTCGATACGGCCAACTTTTTGCCAGTCGACTACGTCCATCTGTTTTTGGATGTTGACTTCCATCAAGAAATTGTGCAGCAAACAAACTAATTTCTGAGGGAGCATGGAGGCATTCTAGGGCCCTGTTCTAGGGCACGCCAGTGGACTCCCACTTCGCTGGCGGAGTTGAAGATATTTTTGGGCCTTACTCTCAAAATGGGGTTAGTGCAGAAACCCACTTTGCAGTCCTACTGGACAACTCACACTGTTTGGGTAACCCCCATCTTCGCACCATACACAAGCAGAGATCTTTTTTTGCTACTGCAGTGCATGTTGCATTTCAATGACAATTCTACTGCCTTGCCCTGGGACCATCCAGACCATGACAGGTTGTTCAAAATTCAGCCTGTTGTGGAACAATTGTCTGCCGGGTTTCCAGAGATCTATACTCCTGGAAAGAATATAGCAGTCGATGAGTCCTTGATCCTGTACAAAGGACAGCTGCTGTTCAGACAGTACATTGCGAGCAAAATATCTTGTTATGGCATAAAGCTGTACATGCTATGTGAGAGCTCTTCTGGATATGTGTACAGCTTGAGAGTGTATACAGGGAAGGACTCTACCCTAAACCCTGTAGGCTGCCCTCCCACATTTAGGAGTCACAGGTAGGATTGTATGGGAACTTGTCCAGCCACTCCTTCACAAAGGTTATAACCTTTATGTTATGTGGACAATTTCTATGAAGTTGTAGAGCTGTTTAGTGAGCTCTAGAGAGCTGGCACTGTGGCCTGCGGTACAGTTTGTTATAACTGCAAAGGATTCCCGCAGGAGCTTGTTTGCAAGAAGCTCCAGAAATCCCAGAGTACTGCACTGCGTTCCAATGCACTGCTCACAGTCAAGTTCTTGGATAGGCGTGATGTATACGTGCTCACTACAATTCATGAAGAGAGCACTTCCCCATCACGGTTTGGGGTCAGATGTCCGAAGTCCACAAGCCCATCTGTATACTTGATTACAATAAGTACATGGGCAGAGTGGACAAGAACGACCAGGTTCTTCAACCATACAATGTGTGTCGTAAAACTTACACTTGGTACAAGAAACTGTTTTCCCACCTGATCCAGATGGCAACATACAATGCGTATGTTGTTTACTGCGAGACAACCACAGGAAGACTCATGACTTTTCTTGACTTCCAGTTGTCTGTAATTGAAAGCCTCACTGCTGTTACAGAAGCAGTAGCAGCCTCCACCTCATATGTTCTGGAGGATGTGGCAAGGCTGCAGGAGGGACACATTGCTGATCGCATTCCTAAAACACCCAAAAAGAATCGTCCATGTCATCGCTGTAAAGTGTGCTCGAAACATGGAAAGCGGCAGGAGAGTTGCTATTACTGTCCCAGTGGCCATCTCAACCAGGCCTCTGTGTCCCTTCTTGTTTTATGCTGTATAATACTAAAGCAAAGTTCTGGGAAATTGACTGAGGTGGAGCTGCCGTTGGGTAATCCTTTCAGTGTCTGTGCATGGATACCGAACATCCATGGGCCACTGCTTCATTAGGCAAGCAGCCACCGAATTTTACTTAATCTACTTCAGGAAATCATGGACTTCCTTATGTCCTGCTTGACACCTATATCCACCGTCAGAACGTGGTAGGTGTTCTGTTCAATTAACGTGCACTATAGTCCCCATACTGCACATACTAGTGGACAGAACATATGCCACATTGTCACGAAGTACCCTGCGTGGAAAAATGTTAAAGGCATGAATGAATTTTGAAGTACTTGTTAGGGAACTTATGTATGCTTCACAAGGACCACCAGGATTGCCAACGAGAACCAGAGTAAGTGTAATAAGTCAAACAAATGTCCTGTCGGACAAATTCACCAACATTTCTACTTGTTTGAAAGTGTGCAAACTCAATTTGTAGCTTCATTTTTAAAGCAAAAGAAGAAGTGTTGGTGAATGAGTCCCACAGGATATTTGTTTGACTTTTTACTTTAGAGACCCTAGGATTTCTTCACCAGCATGTCTGCCTTAGTTTCAACTTTATATATGCTTGCTCAGTTCGAGGCATAGGCCTCCCAAGGCATACTCGACACCCCCCAACTTGCATCCACAAACTAGTATGCGTTCACTTGCCAATTATACAGGATTAGTCAGGACTCTGATGAGGACGGACATGAATGGGTAAGGAAAGCCTATGGTAGGTGTGCCTTCACAGGGATATTGCACAGGTAGAAGGCAGATAGTACAACATCTACACCTATGGGTTCAAACACATTGGTGCCATCCCAGCATTGAAGGACAATGATACTTAAGGGTCAGTGTTTGACCTGCTTTTCATGTTCATCCTCCATCAGAACTTAGTAGATGTTCAATCTGCTGTATGATAAGTGCATTACAGTCACAGCACTGCACATCATGTTGGCTGGGACATATGCTACATTCTCACAGACTCCCCTGTGTGCCAAACACTACCCTTTTTCAAAGCCTATGACCTTCTTTTTAGGAAACATATTGAAAATTCCCCAGCATGTCTGCCTTAGTTTCAAAGGTAGATATGCTTGCTCAGTTCGAGGAATCGCTTCGCATGGCAAACTTGGACACCCCAACTTGCATTTACAAACTGGAAGGAGTTGGATTTAGCACAGTGAGTGCGCTAAAGGCGCATGGAAAACATGTCTTCCTGAGCCTCGGCTGGCTCTCGTGGGAGTCATTAGTAAAGGTTTGTTGCGCATGCCTTCGAGAATGTTGAGGAAGAAGGAGGCAGTTACTTGACGGGTGGTAAAATGTAGTCAAACGTATTCCGTCCTGTGATGTATGAATGTGATGGGCCCTTGTCTGGCAGCAGTAAATTAATGTGAGTGCAGTGATTGGTTGGATTGGGCCCATGGCCGGCGATATGAGAGGGTTGTTTGTTGTGCGTGAATGGTGTGTAAAGAGGTTGGTGCCTGGATGCGGCTTTATGGCCCACCTTCAGAAGGCTTAGTTTCAAAATTCAGATACTTTGATAAGTATTCATGCTTTGAGACCATAATTTCTGGAGGCGCAAAAACCAACCAGTGTGAGTGGTGGATTAACTTTAACACACTAGTACCAGGGAAGACCAAGGGTGCAGGACTTCACCAGTTTTCCTTTGCCTGAAATCCCCTTGAAATCACAAACTTTGGTTAAAAAACACATTTGCCTTCAGTGACTACAGTGAGGGGAAGTCATGGAATCTGGCGGCAGCCACAAATTTTCTACCACCCAGCGTTCCACTATGTCTCCAGAGAAAAACATTGCCTCACTTTTGTGGATGGCCAAATGACAGCGACAGGGAAGAGCCCAAAACAGATTGTGGAGACATCAAAATTACCTGCCACAAAACAGACTCGTTTTGTAAGACAGTCACCTGAGTATTTGGTCCTGGGCTCGGTGGCCATATAAGGAAACCTACCAAACCCAGACATTTCTGAAAACTAGACACCTGAGGCAGTCCACGGAAGAGTGGCGTATTTGGATTTCACAACGTTTTCTTACCCACAATACCATGCAAAAGTGAAATGTTGATTAAAACCACTGTTTTCCTTGCTTTTTCATCACAGAAACTACAGGAATGTGCAGGGAACCACACAATTCCTACCACTCAGTGTTTCTCCACTTGTCCTGATAAAAACACAATCCCACTTGTGTGCCTGTGCCTAGTGCCTGCGTCAGGCTATGGATCACTCCAGGGTTAACAGTAGCCCTCATGCAAGGACTACCATGGACCCTTGTGTGATTCATTCCTGTCGCGGGCACTAGCCTACCCACACAGCTGAGGTACCATTTTTATTGGGAGGCCTCGGGGAACGCTGGGTAGAAGGAAGTTTGTGGCTCCCCTCTGATTTCTGAACTTTCCATCACCAAAATATGCCGCATTTTGCCAAATTTTGAGGTTTGCAAAGGATTCTGGGTAACAGAAACTGATGACAGCCCCACAAGTCACCCCTTTCTGATTTTCCCTAGGTGTCTAGTTTTCAAAAATGTATAGGTTTGCTAGGTTTCCCTAGGTGGTAGCTGAGCAAGAGGCCAAAATCCACAGCTAGGCACTTTGCAAAAAACAGTTCAGTTTTCTTTGGGAAAATGTGATGTGTCCATGTTGTGTTTTGGGCCATTTCATTTTGCGGGCCCTAGGCCTACCCACACAAGTGAGGTAACATTTTTATTGGAAGACTTTGGGGAATGCTGGGTGGAGGAAAATTTGTAGCTCCTCTTAGATTCCAGAACTTTCCATCACTGAAATGTGAGGAAAGGTGTTTTTTTGCCAAATTTTGAGGTTTGCAGAGGATTATGGGTAATAGAACTTGGTGTGAGCCCCACAAGTCACCCCATTCTGGATTTCCCTAGGTGTCTGCTTTCCATAACTGTATAGGTGTGCTAGGTTTCTCTAGGTGGTAGCTGAGCTAGAGGCCAAAATCCACAGCTAGGCACTTTGCAAAAAACAGCTAATTTTTCTTTGGGAAAATGTGATGTGTTCACGTTGTGTTTTGGGGCATTTCCTGTCGCGGGCACTAGGCCTACCCACACAAGTGAGGAACCATTTTTATCGGGAGACCTGGGGAAATGCTGGGTGGAAGGAAATTTGTAGCTCCTCTCAGATTCCAGGACTTTCTTACACCGAAATGTGAGGAAAAAGTGTTTTGTTTGCCAAATTTTGAGGTTTGCAAAGGATTCTGGGTAACAGAACCCGGTGAGAGCCCCACAAGTCACCCTATTCTGTATTTCCCTAGGTGTCTAGTTTTAAAAAATGTAGAGGTTTGCTAGGTTTTCCTAGGTGCAGGCTGAGCTAGAGGCCAAAATCCACAGTTTGGCACTTTGGAAAAAACAGCCCAGTTTTCTTTGGAAAAATATGATGTGTCTATGTTGTGTTTTGGGGCATTTCATTTCGCGGGCACTAGGCCTTACCCACACAAGTGAGGTACCATTTGTTTCGGGAGCCCTGGAGGAACACTGGGTAGAAGGAAGTTTGTGGCTCCCCTCAGATTCCAGAACTTTCCATCACCGAAATATGAGGAAAAAGTTTTTTTGGGCCAAATTTTAAGGTTTGCAAAGGATTCTGGGTAACAGAACCTGATTAGAGCCCCACAAGTCACCCCATTCAGAATTCCCCTAGGTGTCTAGTTTTCAAAAATTTATAGGTTTGCTAGCTTTCCCTAGATGCTGGCTGCGCTAGAGGCCAAAAAGCACAGATAGTCACTTTGCAAAAAACAGCTCAGTTTCCTTTGGGAAAATGTGATGCGTCCATGTTGTGTTTTGGGGCATTTCCTTTTGCGGGCACTAGGCCTGCCCACACAAGTGAGGTACCATTTTTATCGGGATACTTTGGGGAATGCTGGGTGGAGGAAAATATGTGGCTCCTCTTAGATTCCAGAACCGAAATGTGAAGAAAAAGTGTTTTTTTTGCCAAATTTTCAGGTTTGCAAAGGATTTTGTAATATAACCTGGTGAGAGCCCTACAAGTAACCCCATTCCGGATTCCCCTTGGTGGCCACTTTCCATAAATGTATAGGTTTGCTAGGTTTTCCTAGGTGGTAGCTGAGCTAGAGGCCAAAATCCACAGCTAGGCACTTTGCAAGAAAACAGTTCAATTTTCTTTGGGAAAATGTGATGTGTCCACATTGTGTTTTGGGGCATTTCCTGTCTCGGCCACTAGGCCTACCCACACAAGTGAGGTACCATTTGTATCATGAGAGCTGGGGGAATGCTGGGTGGAAGGAAATTAGTGGCTCCTCTCAGATTCCAGAACTGTCTTTCATCGAAATGTGAGGATAAAGTGTTATTTTGCCAAATGTGAGGTTTGCAAAGGATTATGGGTAACAGAACCTGGTGAGAGCCCCACAAGTCACCCAATCCTGGATTCCCTTACGTATCTAGTTTTAAAAAAATGCACAGGTTGGTAGGTTTCCCTAGGTGCAAGCTGAACTAGAGGACAACATCCACAGCTAGGCACATTCCAAAAAACACGTCAGATTTCAGTGTAAAAATTTGATGTGTCCATGTTGCTTTTTGGGGCATTTCCTGTCCCAGGCACTAGGTCTACCCACACAAGTGAGATACCTTTTTTATCGGGAGATATGGGGGAACACAGAATAGAAGAACAAGTGTTACTGCCCATTGTCTTTCACTATATTTTCTCCTTCCAAATGTAAGACAGTGTGTGATGAATAAGTGTATTTTAGAAATGCCGTGTAATTCACATGATAGTATGGGGACCCCTCGAATTCGGAGACGTGCTAATAACCACTGCTTTTCAATACCTTATCTTGTGCCCATTTTGGAAATTCAAAAGTTTCCTTGATACCTATTTTTCACTCTTTATATTTCACCAAATGAATTGCTGTATACCCGTTGTACAATGAAAACCCATTTCAAAGTTTAGCTTATTTATTGGCTCTGAGTACCTAGGGTTCTTGATGAACCTACAAGCCCTATTTGTCCCCACAACCAGAAGATTCTTGCATACGTAGCAGGGTATTGCTTTTGAATATCTTTCAAAGGAAAAAGTTACAGCGTAAAACGTGGAGAGAAATGGCTGTTTTTTTCACCTGAATTTCAATATTTTTTTATTTCAGCTGTTATTTTCTGTAGGAAAACCTTGTACGATCTACACAAATGACCCCTTGCTGAGTTCAAAATTTCGTCTACTTTTCAGAACTGTTTAGCTGTCCAGGATCCAGCATTGGTTTCACTCCCATTTCTGTCACTAACTGGAAGGAGGATAAAAGCACAAAAAATAGTAAAAATGGGGCATGTCCCAGTAAAATGCCAAAATTATGTTGAAAAATGTGGTTTCTGATTCATGTTTGCCTGTTCCTGAAAGCTGGGAAGTTGGGGATTTTAGCACAACAAAGCCTTAGTTGATGCGGTTTTCAGGGAAAAAACACATGCTTTCTTCTGCAGCCCTTTTTTCAAATTTTTCTGAAAAAAACTAAATTTCAGCTGTATTTTGGCTAATTTCTTGGTCTCCTCCAGTGGAACCCAGAAACTCTAGGTACCTTTAGAATCCCTAGGATGTTGGGAAAAAAGGACGCAAATTTGGCGTGGATAGCTTATGTGGACAAAAAGCTATGAAGACCTAAGCGCAAACTACCCCAAATAGCCATAATAGGGCTCATCACCGGGGTGGGCAGGCGCAGCAGCTAAGGGGTTACCATAGATTTGGTGTGTATTTGGTGACAGTTGAAGGAAAATTGTGTATTCACCATGGCTGCATCTAACATGTCACAACCACCTCAGTTTTTGTAAGAGAAAGGCAGTCCAATTTTAATATGGAAATTATGGAAGTAACTATTGGACTATTATCTGTTACCTTTTAGGGGGTGAAAACTTTTCTACTGTTAGAAAACAAGCTGTTTTGCATCACAGTCTTGAGGTAGAAGGCAGAAACATCTGTGAAAGTCTGGATGAGATCCAATTGGGAACTGCAGAGGGTGATCCTACGAATGTTTTCAAGATGTCGGTTTTGTATGCTTGAACAACATTTTGGGTCACAGATAAATGTAGTTCTGGAGAGACAATTTATTAATGAGAACTCAAAGAAAGAGAGAGAAGATTCGGAAACATGTAGCATCATTGAAAACATTGGCACATACCTGTGATTTTGACAACCTTACCGATTCACAGATTACGGACCAGTTTTTTAGGTGTACCAATAACCAGAGGGTACAAGAGAAACTTCTCACTAGGAATGTGAATTTGAAGGAAGCCATTACTATTATTGAGGGCATGGAGAACACTGAATATTGGGTGCTTCTGATAAGAGACTGTAAGAAAGGTATTGATAATGTACCTAATATGGCTAGATAGTTGGAACATGTGAGTTTTAAGGCAGAATGTGTGCAGAGAGTAAAGGAGGAAGCCAAGGAGAGTAAATGCAAGGAGAACAAGAAACAGCATCCCAAATGTTATTGTTGTGCGAGTGAAGGTCACCTTTATAATAGTTAGGGTTGTTTTGCTAGATTTGCCACCTCTAACAAATGTGGCAAGAAGGGATATATTTATGCACAGGTGTGTTATGGAGGTGTTTTTAAATGTACAGGTGCTGAAGAGGAGAAGAAGAAGGTGATGAGTATTCGTGAGGTCGGTGTGGTTAATGGGGAACCATTGACTCTGTCGGAATGTGAGGTAGAAATTGGTGTAAAAACTGTCATGGTGTTGGCAGACTCTGGTTCACTTTACACAACGATTGGTGACAGCATTTTTGGGTATGGAGTTGAAGAATTGTATCCCCTAGATATCAACCCCATTGGACATGAGGTGTCAAGATTGATGTTACAGGATTTTCTGTGATGAAAAGTAGGTTTGCAGATAGAGAGACAGTGGGGAAGGTGTATGAAGCCAAACGTAGGAACAATTTGCTTGGATGGAGACATCAAGGTGATATGGGCATAACGATGAATCCCAGTTCACCACAGTGTGTGAAGCTTTTGTCAAGTGGTGAGATGCCATGGGAGTTCCTAGAGGAGTTCCCTAGCATGTTTGAGGAAAATCTGGACATGGTCAAACACTTTGAACATATGATCATTCTGAATCAAAGTGCCACTCCGTGTATCTACAAGGTAAGGAAAATACCTCACTTGATGATGCAGCCACTCAAAGATGAACTCCAAAAGCTCTTGGATAGTGGGGTGATTGAAGAAATTGAGTTATTGGTGTGGCTTGCCCCTGTTGTGCTAGCATCTAAGGATGGGGCAAAAAGATCACGATGTGTGTGGATCTGAGAGGGTTGAATAAACACATGGGTGGATCAGCAACCTCTTCCAAATATCTCTGAAACATTACCTTGATCAAGGATGCAAAACTCTTTAGTGTGATGCATCTCTCTTCAGCTTACCACCAGATTCAGCTGCACCAGGAGTTATGGCATCTCACATCATTTGTGACTCCTTTTCGGGACTTACAGGTTAGTACCAGTGCCCTTTGGACTAGCATTTATCGTGGCATGTTTCCAGAGAGTGGTGAAGAAGGTTCTAGAGGGTCTCCCAAAAGTGTCATTCTTCCAAGATGGCATCTTGGTTTATGGGAAAGATCAAAAGGAACACAATGCAGTTCTCATTTCTGTTCTGGGCAGGTTGTGTGATGCTGATCTCACTCTAAAAAATGTTTACATTTAGGTAAGTACTCTAACATACTCTGGTCATACTATAGTGAAGGGGTGAGCCCTAAGCTGGATTTAGCTAAATGTACTGTACAGGCACTTGCACCCACCCACAAGGGCCAAATGTAATATTTTCTTGGGTTGGCAGAACTCTGTTCTAAATTCATTGCTAATTTTGCCAGTTTGTTGTTGCCTTTGTGAATATTGCTGACTAAGAATGTGAAATTTGGCTGGTCAAAGGAGTGTGAGTCTGATTTTAAGTGTATTAAAAACTACATTGGTACTGTGACAACTCTGGGTCCTTTACACAGATGCAAGTTTGTGTGGGTTGGGTGCAGTTTTGACTCGACATGTGGATGGGGAAGAACGAGTGGTAGCATTTGCTTCATGTTACCTAAAAGGTGCAGAGGAGGGCTATTCGGTAACTGAGCGGAAAACATTAGTGGTTTATTAGGCCGTTTTGCATTTCAAATTTTATGTATGGGAAATTCCTTTCTGTGTAAGATCTTATCATTGTCCGTTGACACAAAGTTTCTCCTGCAGTGCGGGTGACTTTATTTCACCAAGACTGAGGAGATGGATGGGAGGGCTAATTGAGATTAATTTTGTGGTGGAATACTTTCCTGGTAAAAGAAACTGTGCTTCTGACTGTTTGTCCAGATTACCTGTTGGAAGTGAGAACGTGTTGCCTTGTGAGCTGGGTATGTGAGAGTGCTGTAAATAATGTGGAGCGTACGGATGCCTTTGTGAAGGATGCTGAGTTATATGCGCTGAGAAAATATATAGTGAAGGGTTGGCCTGATGTTAAGGGGTCTCTCACAAATTGAAGAGATTTTGGAATGTATGAGAGGGGCTTTGTATTTGGGATAACAAGGTCTGTAGGGAAGACAGATTTGTTTCTCCAGCAATATTGAGAGAAAAATTTATCAATCTAGCACACAACTAGCATTTGGGAAAGAACCTGTCTAAGTCTAAACATAGGGAATAGTATTGGTGGCCGCAAACAGATCATGATGTAAACTAGGGGTTAAGGATTGTGTGCTGCATGCTCAGAATGGTAAGAACAAATTGATGCGCAAGGCACCCCTATCACCAACCATGAACAAAATTGGGTTTTGATATTGCAGGATCATTTGAACTTTTGTCTCTAGGTGAGCATTTTCTACTTCTAGTGGTGGACTACACATCCAAATGGGTGATAACCAAGTGTGTGTCCAGGATAGATTCATATGTGGTCATAGAATTCTTGAAGGATGAGTTCTCATGTGAAGGTATCCCTGAGACCTTCATAACTGACTGTGGAATACAGTTCACTTCTCAGGTAATTAGTGAGTTTTTGTCTGGATTGTCGGTGAAACATTACAAAACGGCATTGTATTCTTCACAAATTAATGGCAGTGGTGGCTCGTGGAAGGGAGAAGGCGGGGGTGGGTGGCGCATGGAACAATAAAATATATAATAATTTTTTTTTTAAACGTATCTTTCGCGCCGCTCCAATCCGCTCTGCTTCTGTCCTCCCATCCTGCACCGTGCCCAATCCTAATGCTGCTTTCATGCTGCTGGCAGCATGAAAGCAGCATTAGGATTGGACAGCACGCCTTATCCTCCAACTGTCACTGCATTCAAACCCAGAACCCCAAGTCAAAACCTTTCTCTCACATTCCGCAGCTCAAGCTGCCATTTGGCTTGTAATACAAACATATGGCAGGACGAGATGACCATTAGATGCCATTGCACATCTTCTCCCTCAATAGAACAAGCAAAAGCAACAAATAGGTAAAAAAAGGAAAATTAATATACTGTTCAGAAAAACAACATAACATTTCACTTAATCTCTCTGCCTAAAAAACAAAAAAAACAAATCTGACCTGGTGTAATGTAACTGGTGCTCATACAAAGCACTTCAATACCTGTGTGCTATGTAAGACTGCAAAAAGAAAAAAAATGTGATCACATTTCATTATCACACCTGTGTGCATATCCCCACCACCACCACATGGCACAGCACATAGGGCTATGTCCAAGTCCATCAAAATTGTATATATTACTCACCTCAACAAAAGTATGAGAGGGTCACATGGCTCAATTGGTTCGCCAGTGGTGCCTACAGTGTGGTCACACAGAGTTATATTATAGAGGAAAGTTCTCAGTTATTTAAGAGAGATGTACATGAGCGAGCGTGCATATACCAGAGTGAACCATATGTGATAGATAGATCGATGTCAGCCACCTTGAGGTCATGATATTCATGAGTGAGTTCACCTGCTAAGGTTGAGTTAAAGATTGAGATTTATTTTGAGGCACTTAGAGATTTTATGATTTTTGCGAGGGGATTTTACTTGATTACTAAGGCAAGAGTGGCACCGTATTAGGTATATGAACCAATGGTAGCCACCTTGAGGTGGTCTATTCTCCTATGAGTTAGTGCTCCTTCTGAGATTCATTTACAGGAAAAGACTTATTTGAATCCCTCATATTCTTTGAGATTTTTACAAGAATGGTACTTTATCAAAGATGGTCAAGGTGACATAGACAGAAAAGGGGTGTATTATTAAGTTCTCGAATAACAAACTTATCTGTCCAGAGTAAAGTATTTAGGGAAAGGGAAAGAAACATACTATGTAAGACAGTGTTTCAGAGGTTACAGCTGGTTCCATTTAGTATAATAATTGAGACCACTATGATATGAGCCGAGTGGTTGTTCAGACTCGTATAGGGTGCACATCTCACCAGGTAGCCTATCGATAACTGTCCGGTATAAATCAGCATGGGAATAACCCATTTATGTAAAGTGGCATACTAATTTTGTAGTTATCTTTCATGATTTAATGATACTGCGATGTTCGATGATGAATGTTTTAATTGACCTTCATGTTATGCCAATGTATTGTAGTCTGCAAGGGCACAAACATGGTAGGTTACAGAATATGTGTTGCAAATGGTATGTGATCTTTGCTTGCAGGGATATTGGACGCCCAGACCAAGGGAACTGGTATGCTTGGTGTGCATGTACATGCTGCAATTCCCACAAAGAAAATGGGCAACCATGGGTAGTAATAATCACAGTGATTTTTGAACGCCAGAGGTCACTGGTATTTGATGGATCAACATGTCATGTAGATTTGGAATGTGCCAGTGTTTTTCAACCTTTTTTTGCAATTTGTTAAAAACTGGGGAGAAATTTGTGAGACAGATAAAGTCTATGAATGCACTCTTTGATGATAGTCTCAAGAAGTGCAACCCTATTATTGTGTGCATGTTCATAGGAGTTTATAATTCTATGGGGATAGTTCCTAAGACATTATTTCTCAGCCAGAGTTTCTGTTATGCATAAAAGCTGGTTAAAGGAGTGCTGTTTCTCGTAATTCGTAAACATTGCCCAGACTGTAGAGTATCTCTCAAGGACTTTGGCAGATGGCTGTCAGACAGTAATGAGAAATTCCGTCTTTGAGTTTTCACTAAACTTCACTAATAAGTCTCCCATTGATAGAATTTAGCATGGAATCAAAAAAATCAAAAAATGGCTTTGGTTTACTGTTCTAATGTGTTGAGTAAATTGTAAGTAAGAGTCAGTAAATGTTGTATCTCCCAGATGATAAGGTATCATCAATGTAGTTTTTCCAAGTTTTTATATTCTTGGTAAAAGGATTCTTTTTATTATAGATTTTGAAAGTCATGTACAAAGAGACATGCTAAGGTAGGTGCAAATCTATTAACCATCGATGTGCCCCAAATGGTAAAGATCATTCTTAAATTCAAAGATGTTTTTGTGAGGGCTATTTCAACTACTCCTATTGCCAGCATGATAGGAGTGTGGTCTTGTCATTCTGTGTCCCAAATTAGGGTCTCAACCACTGTGCCTTTCTATGGTATCTTGGTATAAAGAGATTATACATCTAAAGTTATAAGCATTTCCTTATTGAGAATAAAGGGGGTGGCTCTTAGGTGTTCAAGGATGACTTTGGTACGTTGGATGAGAGAAGTCACCTTTTCAACTTCTGGTCAAAACAAAGTCTCAACATTGCGTCAAGGTTTCCTAGAATTGATTCAATACACGATACAGAGGGCCTTCTGGAAGGTATGATATCCTTCATTGGAGATCATGAGTTTACCTTTCTCTTTGGATATCCAATTTTCTGCAGCAAAATTCTCAATCTCCTACTTAAGCTTAGGATCCCTCGATATGTTCTCATAGTGGTCTTGGTTGCTAAGGAGTTGCATATATTCCTGTCTTTAATCATCTTTGTTTAAAAGGACAGTTGTGGCCCCTTTATCTTCTAGTTTAATTATTTCATGGTGTGCTTAAAGAATGTATAGGCCCTCCATTTTGGCTATTGACATGCTAAGTAATGTTATGTAAAAATGGAATAGGTCCTAACTTTCAAATTTCTCCAGGTTCCCTACAACAGCATTTTCAAAGGCCTTAATCACATTAGGAAGTATATGGAGTGGTAGAGAGGGAATATAGTTAGACATTTGTCTCCAGCCTGTAACTTTATTGGCTCAGTTGGAGGATTGCCATGAAAAAAATCAAAGTAATTCTTAAAACAAAATTGAAGAGTTCTTTTCTTAACGTAAACTGGACATGTTTTGTATACGGAACAAAACCAAAGCTTGAGAGCTTAAAGTTCATATTCAGTGAGTTATACACCACTAAGATTCAAAACTAAATTACTCATGCTTGGCTCCTTAGCTGGGCCTGTCCCTATTGGCCATCATTGGTGGGTTTTGTACCCATGTTACAGTGTGTTGTTTCCCGTCCTCTTCCTAACAAAGAAAAAAGCCCTCTGCCACAAGTTTGGGCCCCATATGGTGGTTGTGTCCATCTATAGCGTTAATTATTACAACCCATCTATTCATCTGCAATACTGCTCTCCCCTGAAATGAAAGTTCAGTTTTTCTGGTCTTACTCGCTACTTGGGAGGATTATGTTTCCTCTGTATTAGAGAAGGTTTTATGTGTAGTCATTTTTATATAGGAATATGTGAATTTGTGGGAGAATACTTCTTAATCCTGTCTTAGTTTTGTCATTTTGTTAAGAATTCAGTGAACTGTGCCAATTTACTATTTACTATTTATTTCTTCTATTTGCTTAGGGTTACTAATGTTCAGGTGCTCCTCTCCTCCTTTTCTGTGATTTTAGCACTAATGGATCCCATTATGCCGGTGTTTTTGATGAGGATAAGCCAGTCCCAAATGCAGTGTCAAGCTATACAGGACCAATCTTTTCTAAATGTTGTTTTATCCAAGAAGTTCTGGGGCTTATTGGTCATCTTTAGTCCCACTGGGGATGCTTTTGCCCAGAGATAGTCTGTCATCATCTTTACGAGCTTTTTTTATTTGATCATGTTTAATATTAAGCAGTGCATCCTCCCTGGCATGGTTAAAGACCTGTGTGATGCTCAGGTCTCTTAATACCGCTGAAACACTTAGGATGACACCCACTGTCTCAATCCATATCAGCCTTCCAGTGGAAAAGAGGTACTGAGAAATTGCATAGTACTCTTAAAAGTCAGCAAAACTCCTACAGTGGACTACTGCTCTTACACTGTATAATACAAATGGGGGAGAGTGGGAGGTTTTAACATAACTAGCATTGTAAGGGTATCTGGTCCTGGGTAGATAATTAAGCATGCACCATTATCGGGCTCCTTCTCATCACAAGTCCCAAATTTTGGAGGATGTGCTGAATTCCACCCTAGAGATTAGGAGGTTATGATTCTTGGATTCTTTTATTATTCAAACTACTGGTTGGGAGCACTGGGACCCTTTCTAAAAAGGCGGATTTAAAATGCACCCGGGGAAGCTAAGATTTTATTGATGTTTCAGTGTATAAAATCAGGAAGATGCAGGTCAGGTGTTATGTTTGATCCCTGGTTTTAGTATAAAGCTGTGGACACAGTTGTGTCCTCACTTGTAATTGGGTCTAGGGCATTTATCAAGACAGAGGTCCTTATTGATAGGCCATCAAATCGATTTTTTACACTACTAGTCATATCCCTACAAGGCAGTAAACCATAGTTAAAAGGAAAAAGATAATTTATGTCTTACAATTGTTGCATGTGATCCTTACCTAAGAGTAACTAACACACATTAGGTTAGATCACTGTTATAAAGCCTTCAAGGAAATTTGCAGAATGTCAAATAATTTACAATATTAGTAATCGAGCACAAGTTATCACACTTTATTAACTAATGTAAGTATGTTCCTGCCAACCAACACACTGCACAGCACACAGGGCTATGTAAGACTACATCGAAATTCTATATGTTTCTCTAGGCCAAAAGTATGAGAGAGCCACCTGGATCAATGAGCTTGGTAGTGGTACCTAGTGCATGGCCAAAGAACGTTACATTGAGGACATTTCTCAGCTATTGTATCAAGGTATATAAGAGCAAGTTGCTTACCTCTTCGGCAGGCACAAGGGACACATTGCGAGTGGGTCTGCCTATTGGTGTCTGTCAAGGTGCAGACTCCCTCTATTTACAGGAAGTTCAATTCACAGCACCTGCACACAGTCGAATTGGCGTGCCTGTAGACCAGGATTTTATTACATGGTATCTCATTAATTACCTTAGTATGCAAGAAGTTTGGTGTCAATTAATCACTTTGCGAAATAATTCTTGATAGACTCTCTTAAGAAGAACAGAAAAAAAATTGTGTGTCAGGCTCTTGTAATATATACAAAAATCAATCAGGTAATGCATGCATATAAATATAAATGTAAATGTACATCGAAGACTTTGGATCATCCCTTTTCTGCCACTGGTCTGCTTGAGTGTAATTTGTAATCTCTTTCCAGTGGTGGGAGGATACAAAAGGCTATGGGCCAGCCGACTTCAGAATTCAATGTCATGATCCTATGAGTGATTTATTTTGCCTGATGACAGCTGCCTGGAAATGAGTGCACAATTTCCCTATTAGTGACACCATTTTGCCTGATCAAATATTTCTGAAAACAAGCTCCACTTTCTATTTTGATGGGTCCCTGTTCATGTTGTCTCCCTTTTTATTACTTTTTAAAGCACACTGCAGCTCACCGCAGCTCCCCTGACAGCGCTACTGGGTCTTTGCTTGGTGTTTTTTTCATCCGCAGTCTGCCGGATCCTGCATGACCAATCCTTCTAAACGAGGAAGCCATTTTGAAATAGTTTTGTCCAAAACATACCATTGTTTATCATAAGAAGATGGCCAACATGTTGCTTCTAAATGTGGTAGCCATTTTGGAAACTCTAAAACAATGATACGCTATCTACAATATTATTGCAATGCAGTTACCAGCTGCTAAGTTTTATTTTATTTTTTTACTGCATGCATACTGTTAAAGTGGCAACTGGTTGCTCACTGCATTGCGCAATGAGAAAGGAGCAGGATGTAGCCATATTTATTAAAAACTGAATAGTGCTGCTGTTACCCCCTACATTGGCACACAAACAAGCTGCTTATCACCACTCACAACTTTTGTCCCATGGTGCAGAGGTGTGTGTATGTGATGTCTAGCATAGGAATTGTACTGGAAGCATCCTCTTCCAGTATGAAATCCTATGCCTAGAAAAATTCTAAGACATTCTACTTTGTGGATGTGTGCTAAGCGCACATGCAAGTGTGTCCCCACCCTAGCACCTGCTTAAAAGGATACAGTTGTTTTTATTCAGAGCCCAGTCTGGCTATCTTAGTAGACTGGCTTTGCATCTAAATTATGGGTGTTTGGGGTGACCGATTCATTTCATACCCATGTAACTCCCGCTCAACACAAAGTGACAGAAAGCAGCACATAACACTCATTGTGCCAAAAAAGCACTCTTCAGTTCCAATACCTCTACTGTTTGAAAGTATATATACTTACAAGACTTTGTTATCTCTGCTGCTGTTGTGTGTAATTCGATGGTTGTTTCAAAAGAGCTCAGAACCTACATAGTTCATCATACATAGGGCATTTACCTCTGTGAACCTTCTACACATAAAGTACATAACAGCTATACAAAAACTGTTGTTAACACGGTAATGCCCCTGGTACAAATTTCAAAACACACAAAAATCCTGACAAATAAATCTCCCTACTGTGCTGGTAGCAGGTAGCACAACAAAATAAATGTCTGTATAAAAAAACTGGCTCTGCTAACCACACATAAAGAATCACTGTTGCACACGAGAAAGGTATTATTTTGTCATCTTCCCTCACTGGGATATTTAGCATCCATGTGGTTTACACACTACAGTAAATTGCTATCAAAAGCATTTTGAATATGGCTTACTTGAGACCAGGATGTGGCACTTTTCCAGGAGACTCTGGGGGTCAGGGGGTACTGGCCCCAGATCGGTTGATTAAGGAATGTTTATCACTAGTGTCTTTTTTTTTCCTTCTGTGTATTATTATGTCTCCACACAGGTACATCATGAATTAAACAACGATCATGCAAAATCTGTGATCCATATTTCTACTCGATTATCATTACAGAACAGCATCACATGTCAACATTCTGACCTCTGTTTCTCCTTTGTTATGTTGCCTTATATGAGAAATAGGAGCATTAAACATACAAAAAAGTCAACTCCTGATGCTTCTAACTTTCCGCCTCTCACATCCCAGCCTCCCCCCTACCATGCCTGGGCTGTACAGAGAATATCTACCCCTCACAATGCCATTCTATTCCACTGAAGTATTTCTTTTGTTTCTCCCCCAAGTGGGTTATCGACCTGGATTGTGGATTCATCCATGGGTTATATTCTAATGGCATTTGCTCATTCATCCTCCCCTCTTTGGCACTGTGTGGGGTCCAACCCGATTGCCCGCCCTCCACAGTTCCTGACAACTCTTGAATCATGAGACCCCATGCCAGAAGCAGTTCTGGTAGTTTTGCATGTCTACTCGTTTGTCTCATATGTATTTCTTCCACCCCTGCCCACTCTCTCAAGTCCTCCCAGCCAGCGTTTCTTAGTTGGGATCTGATTACTTATCCAGTGAATTGCAATTCTTCTTTTAGCCATGGTAAGGCCTAGTACTGCAAATTTCCTACTAAGTCTACGTTTTGGATCTCGGGGCAGCAAACCCAGGACACAGCCACTCACTGTCAGAGGAGTGTCCCATCTTGTGGTGTCCCTAATTTGTTCTGTGACAGCCCTCCAAAATGTACGTAACTCCCCTGCACGACGAAAGCATGTGTAAAACGTCAGCCTCAAGGCATTTTGGGCAATTGGAGTCTCGTGTTGGGTAAATTATGTGAAGCTGTCTGGGCGAGAGGTAGGTCATGTGTATTATGTTGCATTGTATTTGTTTAAATCTGGCACAGACCAATACCCTCTGTACTTCCTTGTGGATTTGGGACCAATCCTTGGGGCGAGAGCGGTTCGCCCTCCTCCAACTCCCATTTTTGCTCAATTTGTAACTGTTTAACCGGTCTATCCGATTGTAATGCTCAGTATGAGTGTGCCACTAATTTACGCCCACCCGCCATGGATAAAAAACAGTGGAGTGTCTGTGTGAGGACTGGGGCCTCCAGGAACGCTGGCCATAGCTGCTGCGTCGTGGCTGCAATCTTTGCATACTGAAGATACTGTCCCCTACCTAGTGCAAAGGTTTCCATAGCGCCGTGAAGGGATATAAATCGCCCATTCGGATACAAATCAGCTAGCATCAAACACCCACCACGCTGCCAGCGTTCTATTGACAATGAGTGCTGGATCCGTGTGAAAGGGGGTAGGATCCATACATCGAGATCAGGGGCATAAGGGTGCTTCTGCAGGACTGTTTGTACAGTTTTCCTCCACAGCCTCGCCATTAGGCGGGGAAACATCCTGAACAACTAGGTCCTAAATAACTACTTGCCTAAACCACTACTGCTAAACAACTAAAAAGTCTCTACAACGAAGTACTGAACAACTACTGTCTAAACAATGATTTTGCTTGAATAACGATTGCCTGAACAACAAATTTTAAGGTACGCTTTTCTTTTTTTTAATGGTTTATTAGTTGTTTAGAATGTATACAGTATATATATATATATATATATATATATATATATATATATATATATATATATATATATATATATAAAATCGTTATTAGTTGCTTAGAATATATATATATATATATATATATATATATATATATATATATATATATATATATAAATTCTTAACAACTAATAAACCATAAACAACTACTGTCTAAACAACGATTTTGCCTGAATAACGATTGCCTGAACACCTAATTTTAAGGTAAGTTTTTCTTTTTTTAATTGGTTTATTAGTTGTTTAATATAAAAAGAAAAACTTACCTTAAAATTAGTTGTTCAGGCAACAGTTATTCAAGCAAAATCGTTGTTTAGACAGTAGTTGTTCAGTACTTCATTGTAGAGACTTTTTAGTTGTTCAGCAGTAGTGGTTTAGGTAAGTAGTTGTTTATGACCTAGTTGTTCCATCACATATTCCATTAGTCGTATCAAGTGGGGGCAGGCGGTCAGAAGCGTCTCCCCTCCCATCAATAACAGTCCCAGTGGTTGCCTAGCGTCTGTTGTAAGTAAGAGGGCTTGCTCCCAGTTCGGGTCCGGGTCAAACCAACTCACAGCGCGTTGCAGCTGTGCCGATAGTATAACTCCAGGTCTGGTAATTGAAGACCTCCATGCCCACCCTCTCTTCGCAGTGTGTCAAGACTCACCCTGCTCTGTCGCCCGTTCCAAAGGAGATTCACTTAGAAAGAATCCAAGTCGCGGAACATCTTTCGCGGTATCTCATAGAAAGTGCCCTGCATATTGTACAGGCATCTCAGCAGCACCACCATTTTCATAAGGGCAATCTTGCACATCATGAATAATCTCAGAGTGTTCCAGAATGGGATGGATCTCTGCAAGCCGCCTATCACTCTGCCCATATTATTTTTGAATAGTGGGAGGCTTCGTCCAAAGTGATATACATTCCCAGGTATCCTATTCCATCCGTCACCCATGGCAGGTCTACCCGCAGGCGCCTTCCTCCGGGGTGCCAAACAATCTGCCCAAGGGAAATAGGAAAGATTTTGTTTTATTCACTCTGAGGTTAGAGGCTATTGCAAATGCCTCAAGCTCCATCAGCAGCCTCGGGACAACTTCCGCTTAGATTAATGCATCGTCTGCATAGAGGGAATGTTCCAGAGCTCCCACCTGAATCCCCCAACCACTGAGTTCCTGTCAGAGTCTACAGGCCAGCGGCTCTATCGCCAGCGCAAAGATCAGGGGCAATAAAGGGCTGCCCTCCAAAGCTCAATTGCTGCAGAGACTGTACGAACCCTGGCCTGTGGGGTCTTATAGAGAAGTTTTAACCATTTAATGCATTGTGGGTCCAGGCAAAAGCTTCCAACACTTCCCAGACATACCTCCAGCTAACGGTATCGAACGCCTGCTGTATGTCCAAAAAGGCCAGGGCGTAGATCTTCATCTTCCCTCTGTAGGTAGTGGATGACATGAGTCAGTCGGCGAATATCACGCAAAGTATTCCTTCGCGGAATGAAGTCCGACTGGTTGTCATGAACCAACTGGGGGAGAAAAGGCTGAAACCTTGTCGCTAGTACATGACTAAGCACCTTGAGATTTACATTCAACATTGAAATGGGTCTTTAGGCACCGGGCTTGGCAGGATCTTTGTCTGGCTTTGGTATCACCACTATGAGGGCCTCTTTCATGGATCCCGGCAAGTCCTCCCTGTTCATCGCCTCGTTATAGACTTCCAGGAGCCTATATACCACAATTTCGGAGAAATCATGATAGAATTCATCAGGAAATTATCGGGACCAGGAGATTTAGCAGATTTTAAAGCTCCTATGGCTTCCAAGAGTTCCGACCGGCCGATCGGTGCCCCTAGGGGTCAGTTTTGGAAGCGGGACCATCTGCATGTAATTACGCAGCCGCTCCTACTCCCAGATCGTCTGTGAATGCCCTCTGTAGATGTGCTGCAAATATTTTATTAATAGCCTGTTGTGTGTGTGCAAATTTTCCCTGCTCATCTCGCATTTCTAGGATTGGCTGGGGCTGGTGTTCAGTCCTGATAGTGCGCACCAGTAGGCGTCCTGACTTGTCGCTCTCCTGATACCACCGACCCCGACCGACTGATCGGTTATGCTTGTCGAGTCGACAGGTATCTCCTCAGATATTGGGCCCCAGAAATATTGTGTGCTTCTGATGCTTGTGTAAATACGTAATCTAAACGGCTATATATATTGGCTGCTGGACAGGAAAGGCCCGGGCTGTGGGGTCCCGACTCCTCCAAAGGTCTATAAGCCCGAGACCTTCCTGCAACATCCTCAGAGCCTCTGTAGCCTTTGGCTTAGTGCCCAGGCATGGCCGGTTTCTGTCTAACTCGGCATTCAAAACACAATTAAAATCCCCTGCCATTAGGATCCCTGTGTCTGGGGAAGGGTGAAGTTGTCCCAGCATTCCCCCAAAAAACTCCCACACATCCCCATTTGGAGCATATACATTCACTATACTCAGGGGGTGAGTGTCAAGCTTGCCTTAAATCAGTGTATGTCTGCCTTCCTTATCACTGAGAGTCCTAAAAAGCCTAAATGGGACCCCTGGAGCAACCCATATCAGAGACCCTCTTGCGTAACCAGAATAGGAAGTGGCGAACAACTGGCCCCTCCAACGTCTTTAAAGGTACTGTATACAATCACCCCGCAAGTGTGTTTCTTGCAGCAAAGTGAACGATACCTCATACCTTTTTAGATAAGCATACACTCTGTTACGTTTGACATATTTATGTAACCCACGAACATTCTAGGTCATAATTTTGTAATCATTCTGTAGTCTCGACATTTGTTTTGGTGGTGCGGTGAACAACCCCTGGGTGAAAGTCTAGTAAGTGGCATGCTGGCAAGGTCATTTCCACCCCCCTTAATACCCCAACTTCACGAACATAAGCATTGCTTTCAAACTGGCAACCAAAAAAACAGCAACAATCCCAACCCCACCCTCTCACAGGCAGTGACCCCCCCATCGCCCCAGTTCAAAAGTAAACAGGAGAGCAGTGAGTCCCGCCCCACTGTAGTAATCCCTGCCCTTTAATTCAATACAATATGTAGTATGAAACTGTTAGATAAACAACGCAACCAGAGTGCCCGAGCCCACACCTGGTGCCAACTCCCAATGAGGGATCGTCGCCTTGCAAGAGCCAGGACCCTGGTAAAACCTGCTATTTTTACTGCCACCTGTTCTTATGAAAAACTGTCTTTGGGAGCAAATTCTGCACCAGCACCTCCCGTGTCAGCCCTTCAAGTCACTCTTTGAGAGTTCAAGTTCCATCCCGCCTTTTACAACTTCAGCCTTGACTATCATGTCCTCTATCCTCATCCTCTCCGTGCATGTTCTTTGTCAATGCGAGCGGCGAGAAAGGATTTCTTTTTGTTAGATGATTGGATTCTGCTCTGAATGTGCCATCGTCCAAGACCACTATTTTCCCTGTAGGTTCGTCCCCCCTCCCAGTTTGGAGGAGGGTGTTCTGCAGTTCTTTTCACGTCAGCGATCTTTCTTTAAGCCACCAGTTAGTTTCCGATTGGGTAGAGTCTGTTTCAGCCCTATGGAGTCCATTCAATCTGTTGTAGCTCAAGGAGTCTCACAAAACAGTGCTTTTGCTGCATGCTGCACTCGCAGTCTGGCAGGGAAGATCAAGCTATACCGAATATCATGCTCCCTTAACCTACGCTTCACTCCAAGGAAACTGTTACGTAGATCTTGGACTTTTTTTGTATAGTCTGGGTAGATATGAATCTCCCTGTCCTCATACCGGGGGGACCGTGTCTTCTAATGTGGTGGAGTATCACGTCCCCTTCCCTATGATTGAACATTCGGGCAACAATCGCCTGTGGGGAAGCTGCCGGTTTGGGGTAGTGGGGCCAGAGTTCTATGTGCTCTTTCAATCAAGAAAAAATGAGACAGTCGGATTGATTTCAATGCTTTCGGAGTCCATTCCTCCAGGAACAGCTCGCTGAGGGTCCTTCCGCCCTCTCCGGAAAACCTAGGAATCACAGGTTATTCCTCCGGGAACGTTCCCTTGCGTCCTCCACATGGGCTGCCATTTGTGTTGCTTCAGCTTGGAGCATTTCCATGTTGGCTTGAAGTGTTCGGACTGTATTTTGAAGTTCAACGACACCCTCTTCCGTGGACGTGACTCTTTCCGCCACTTTGCACAAGTCGAGTCTCAAATGGTAAATGTCTATAGCCATTGTGTCCATTTTCCCCTCAAGTGCTAATCTGGTGCTGCGTATGGCTTCCAGGATTTCATGGGTGTCCTGTGTTTGAGGTCTGTCTTCCACATTATGAGGGTCCTCCGCCCTTCGGTCTCTTGTTCCTTGGCCGGGAATGGTATTCTGCACTATTTTGTTAGATTGCATCCCCCTCTGAGGTTTATCTTTTCCCATCTTTCTGCAACCCCCGGTGCGTTACAAGGAGACCTGGATTCTGGGGTAAAACTATTGATATAGGAGCACTATCCCTGTGCACCTTACTATTGTCCAGAATTATGTCCCTTCACCCACCACCGCAGGTGGGTGGATGCCGCAACACCGTTGCACGATCCAGGAAGGAAGAGGGGAGAAGGTGGCCCCAAGTTTCTGTCTACTGCAGGGCAGGGGAGGAGCTCCTAGTATGTGTGCCGGTGCTTACTGCTGGGTCTCTCATGTATTGTTTCTCGACCTTTCCGGGTCTTGTTGGGATAAGACGTCCTGGTGAAAAATGCAGGCCGGTGGGTGAGGGTGTTCCGTCCACCACCACTCAGCGTGGGCCATGATGTATTTCTGGGCAAGGGTTTGAATTGCTGGATCAGTCTGTTCACAGGCCCTTCAAAGGGCCGGGAGCCCCACTCCCCCCAGCTTACCCGCACCCTACTCCCAATTCCAGCAAATATGCTTCACCTCACTCTCTCTGGCCCTGACCGCCTTTTGGGGGCTTGACCCCCAGCCTTTGGGAAGCAAGGCCGGCCTTCCCCTGCCTTCGATAGTCCCGGTGCCACCAATTAAGTGCCCCGCTGTGGGACGCCACCGGTCTAGACCGTCGACCTGAGTGGATCTCTCCCAGGGATGTGTCCGTGGTGGCCCACTCTCAGTGCGCCACTCCCAGGCCTCCACGTTCAGGAGCGAGGCTGGGCCCTCAGCGGTCCGGCTCCGCCATCTTGGTGTCAGGTGGCTCTGACTTGACCGAAATGCATTTCGGTGGCTCACAGCTTCAGTGTAAACAAGTCTGTGGTGAGGTGGGTTAACAATGGACCCACTAGACTCGGCAGGATGTCGCAGGATGACTTAATGCAGGTGTGGAGTGTGGGCCGGGTGCAACTACTCGGCCATTTTGCCGGCCACGCCCCCCTCACTAGTGTCCTTTGTCTTAAACCTTACTATTGGGCCCAGAGCTGGTCACCAAGTATACCCCTTCAGCAGTTGACTTTCCCAGTAGTGAGGACTAGCAATCCAGGTCTTACTTAGGGATGTGGTGTGTGGTTAGAAACTCAGAACTCAATAAACAGCAAATAACCATTAATAAGTCACTGCTAGGTCCGTATTTGAGTTCGTTAAAAAGAAAAATACTTTATGATTGCATACACAACAATTGAGCGTAAATGACAGCAGGCATTTTCTATGGGTACTGGTGGGACCAGTGCACACAGTAATCTCGGGGACAGTCTCAGTTGGTTAAGCACATTGAGCCTTCACCCTGGAATGGGGGAGTATCAGTGGTACTAAGGGCAGATCTCCTTTTTCAGGTTCCTGACAGTTATTGTTAGCTCACAGTATCCCCCACCCTCCCCATTTTGGGTAAATGTTATTTTAATTTTTTTATTGTAAGAAGTTCTTGCGGCAGGTAATGCCTCCTGACATTGCTCGCGGGGGAGTTTAGTCTTCTGTGGTCCACAGAGGGGGAGACGCCCTTCTCCTGACCAGCTCGTGTATGTGTGCTTTGTGCAATGCGCCGACACCTGCCACAGGTAAGTAGCAGCAGTACCAGTGAAGATGAGCCTGCAGCTACGTTACAATGTTTGCCATCCTGGCAATCTTGCAGACAGGATTCTTCTTTGGGCCCAGTCCTATTCCAACACCCAAACAGCAGTTATGTTCACGTGCTAGTGCAGTTTTTTGACAATGCTTTTCCTAGCATCAGTCTGATTGTTGCCACTAGATGCTTAGCCATTCACGCGCTGTTACTTCTGACTCCCTCTGTTTCAGGGAGCAATTTAGCTGCCTATACTGAAGATACTTATGGACCCTGGGAGCTCACCCTTAGGTCAGTGGCACAGGTCTTTGTAATGCTCCACTGCTCTTCACTTTGGGGACGCTAATATGTGTTTATTCTAGCTTCATGGTCTGTCTGGAAGAAGGCAATTCCTCTAGTCACACAATTGTCAGGGAGTTTTCTGGTAGTGATACCTACATCCGTAATGGCTGGTGGTGGATGGAGATATAGATATTATTACAGTGAAACTCCTTAGCAATTTTCAAATTTAGAAAGATATATTGGGGGTCATTTTGACCCTGGCGGTGCATGACCGCCAGGGCTAAAATGACGGAAGCACCGCCAACAGGCTGGCGGTGCTTCCTGGCACATTACGACCGTGGCGGTGATAATCTGCCTGGGCAGCGCTGCTAGCAGCGCTGCCCTGGGGATTACGAGTCCCCGACCGCCAGCCTTTTTTCTGGCGGTTTGAACCGCCAGGAAAAGGCTGGTGGTACGGGGAGTCATGGGGCCCCCTGACAGGGCCCCATGCGGATTTTCACTGTCTGCTATGCAGACAGTGAAAAGCGCGACGGGTGCAACTGCACCCGTCGCACGGCCGCAACAGCGCCGGCTCCATTTGGAGCTGGCTCCTGTGTTGCGGCCCACATCCCCGCTGGGCCGGCGGGCGGAAACTTGGTTTCCGCCCGCCGGCCCAGCGGGGATGTCAAAATGGGCACCGCGTGAGTGTGGCGGCATTGGCGGCCGCCCAGCGGTTTCAACCACCGCCCGCCAATGTTGTAATGAGGCCCATAGTGTATTTCAGCAAACAAAATGACACCAAAACAACAGAAATCCAATAAGTAGAAGCAGAGATATTAATTTTTAAAGATTTAATTAAAAATAGTGCCAAAAAGCACAAAGCACGAACCTCAGTTATCTGCCTGCGCTAGACCCGGTAAAAGTCAAATGTTAAGGCTGATCATTATGGATCTCATCGGATACAGGGACCAAGTTTGTCCTGGTGGAAAGTTTATCTTAAGATATAGACATTTTTTTGTCGAAAAAGTGGTTGTTGATGAGTCAAGCTGGAACCAAAGCTGGGTTTGACAACAGTGGATTTCTGAAGAGCGGGGTCCTGGTGCTGCTGTTGACAGAGGCAGGGAAGCTCAGAGCAGGTGAAGTCTGACGTTTCTGCCTAGGAAAGCTTGATTTCGGTGAGTTGCTGCTCAGCGTAGGCCCCAGTGAACTTTCTATATTCTATATAAGCTGAGGCCGCCTGGCTATTCAATGTAGATGGTTTTGGCTTTGACAATAATCTTGGTCTCTGTTGGTTCTCCAGGCAGAAACTTGGCAAATGTTTCTAAGTCTCAACATTTGCATGTTGGACAAAAGGAGTACAATCTGAGGGTCATAGACTAGCCATGGGTCCAAGACCTGGAGAGTCACTACAGGGCTCTGGGACTCACGTAAACAGCCTTGCCATCAGTAAGGTCCAGAACAGGTCCCGTTGTAACTGGCCAACTGGATGCTTGTTGTGTCCCTGTAACTCAGACAGGAGGTCAGCCAACTGACACTTGGGGTCACTTCTGGGGTCCTGTTTAAGACAAGCAGGACCTGTCTTCCTTCAGGTTCTTCAGACAGCAGAGCAGTCCTTCTTCTGATTTTCCACAGGTGCAGGAGTGTTCCGAGGAGGGCACTGGGGTGACACACCTATCCTGAGTCCAAGGCTGTGGGTGGAGGAAACTCCTGGCCACTCCCTAACCAATGGGATAAAAGTTCCCAGTGGTGACCCTACCCAATTTTTCAGCACTTCCTGTGTGTTTTACTGCAAGCTATCCCACAGTACTCCTCTTTCCTTAACACCAGCATGGCAGAACCCTTCTTCTATTGATCAGAGCTCCCTGTAACCACCCAGAGGCGAGACCATAGAAAGGGAAAAACCCTCCCTTGTGGTCACTCCAGACTAATTCTGTGGCAGCTTCGCCTCCAACTGGGTTCTGAGCCAAGCTACTGGTCAGACAAAAGAGAGGCAGGCCTAGGTGTGAGCTATACCTGCCAGTGACTGGGTAGGCACCTTATGAATCTCATGAATTGGCTGGGCATGGCCCTCAGGTCAACCTGCTTAAGGAACCAAAATACGTTCCCATACCCAAGCCCTTTGTCCACTGGCTGGGAGCAATCCACATCTCACCACAGAAGAGCCACCAGCAGTCGTGACACTGGCAGAAATGTCAATTTGGCTTCAAATGGAAAATGACAGCTTTCTAAAAGTGTCATAAAATAGTAATATAAAGACAGACATGACCATTAAGTTGGATTTTAAATTACTATTAAAATGAAACAACTTTCAAACAGCCCCCAAGCTCAAATTAAGTGCTAACAAGTGTTATAGTGTAACCTAGTGTTTTTCTATAGAAGGGCCAGCCTTGCCACAGTGAAAATTTACTTTTGAGGTTTTTCACTGCCAAAGTATGTAAAACATTGAGGGGCACATTTATCAAAAAGTCACGCAGTGCAGCACAGCAAGTCATCTTGCTGCCCTGCACTGCTTAAAAGGGAAAGGGCTGGAGTGCGCCATACTTAACATTGCACGGTGCATGCCTGGCTTTTCCCTGCAGTAGCGCAAATTGTGCTGCCTAGCGCCAGTGCAGGCACTCTTACACCATGGTGCAAGGGTGCCTGCATTCTAAGCAGTATTGTCTTTGGGCAGGGATGTGTACCTTCCTGTACAAAAACAATCCCCTGAGGCACTTTCCTCTTTCTATATATGCTGGAAAATGCAGCACACATAGAAAGAGGAAATAAACAAGGAGAAATAAACATATTTCTCCTTGTTAGGCCTCACCTGGGGAGGCATATGTGTTTTGGTTCATTCCCAGGTCTACCACTTATGGTAAATCTGTGAATGCGTCAAAATTCATAGGTTTTGCGTGGGAACACCCACGCACCACCCATGGAACTCCTCCCTTGGGCAGAGTAATGCAATGTAGTGATTTACGCTGCATCGCATTACTCTGGATTTATCAGGCCACTCAGGGCCATGCAAGGTGGCTTTGCGTGGCTTGATAAATCAAAGTAAATGGTTGTGTCCCCTTTGCCCCAGGTTGCATGGCACAAAAGCGATGCAACCCTTTGATAAATCTGCCACTAAATATACATGTCTTACTTTTAAAATACCATGCACCTTTCCTTATCGGCATTTATGATCTACCTTAGGAGAATGGGGAGGACTTATAGGTATTAAGAACGAAGGTTGAGGCCTGGTAAAATATTTATTTTGCCATGTCAAAATGGCAGTTTACAGCTACCCACCCAGGCTGCAGGGGCAGACCTTGAGGCATGTTTTCTAGTGCTACTATACTGGGTGGCTCAATGAGTGCTGCAGCCCATTAGTAGCATTACCGTATAGGACTGGGTACATGTAGCATCATATACTAGGGCCCATATTTATACTCTGTGCCGAATTTGCGTCAAAATTTTGGCGCAAATTTGACGTAAACCTAACACCATATTTATACTTTGACGCACGACCCCACGAACGGCAAAATTCAGCACTGTGCGTCATTTTCTGGATGCGTGAAACTGCCTTGCGTTAATGACATGCAAGGTAGGCGTTCCTGTCCAAAAAATGACTTTAAGGCATGTGCGTCTTATTTATACTCCCACGTCATTTTGACGCACAGGAGGGGGCTGGCCTTAAAAAATGGCGCACTGCCTGATTTGCGCCGTTTTTTAACCCCTGGGTGAGGGCAGGCATTAAGGGACCTGTGGGCTCATTTCGATGGTCTCTGACCATGGAAGCAGTCCACAGGTGCCCTTCCCTGCCCCCAGGGACATCCCCTGCCACCCTCGCCCACCCCTGGAGGACACCCATGGATGGGGGGACCCATCGCAGGTAAGTACAGGTAAGTAGAGGTAATACATTTTGTATTTTTTGTTTAAGTGGCATGGGGGTGGCTAACTTGGCCCCCCCCACTGTGCCCAATGACCATGGTCATTGGGCAGAGGGGCATGACTCCTGTCTTTCCTAAGACAGGAGTCATTTCAATGGGGGTTGTGGGTCAAAAAATGGCGGAATTCCGGTTAGAGCCATGACTTTTGACTCTAACCTGACTTGCACCATTTTTTGACGCACAACCCCCATTCTTGGGGGTTGCCCGGTTAGAGTCATTTTTTTTACTCTAACCAGGCCTCACCGCCGGCTAACGTCAATCCATAAATAAGACACCCGTCTGGCACGTTGGAAGGGCGTTAGCCGGCGGTACATTTTTTGATGCAAACCAGCGCCGGCACTGGTTTGCTTCAAAAAGTATAAATAGGGGCCTAGGTACTTAAAAGTAAATTCAATGTACCAATTAGGAATATGCTAATTTTACCATCTTTAAAAGGGAAGGCACAAGCCCTTTACCACAGGTTAGAAGAGGTAAAGTGCACATTAAAGCCTATATGTCAACATGTCAATATATTTGTTTATGGTCTTGAGATTTCTTATATGATTTAGGCCACACTGTGTTACTTGTGGCCATTGCAGTGTTGTGGTTGCCCTGTCGGCCAGCGTAGCCTCTTGTCTGACCTAGTGTGCTTTTTGGAGGAGGAAGTGATGCTGGCGATTGAGTACTGCAGCAGCAGTTTCTGTGCACTTTTGTAGACAGCCCACCCTTCCGAACAGTCTAGCCGCTGATAGTAGTTGCTCATATCGGGCCTGCTTTACTGCTTGGATAGCATCCACATTAGTTGAAAATATAATCATGCAAAACGATTGTATATTTAAGAGCAAGTCATGAAATCGGCACATGTGTATGAGAAAAAAGGCACAATTGCCATAGCGATCATAGTTACATACCCTATGAAAGTTATTCTACATTTTCTGACCACAAAATTTTATTTCACAAATATAGTGGTAATCGAAAATATTTTGTGTTCAGTTCTACAATCCTACATCATGTATGTCTTTGTATGTCTTGGACTACAGGGCTCATGGGGCGACACAACACTGTACCAGACTTAGCGAACACGATTATGTAGTTTTCTCTAATGCTGTGGGGATGTCTACATGAACATTGGCATATTTCGAAGTGGTGTTCAAGGCTGAAGGAAGCCCTCTGCTACATTTCAGGGTTCTTCCTGCGTGAAAATTACAGTAATGCACAATTGCTTTCTGTTATTTATGTAACAAGCTTGTTCTGGCCCCTCTGGATGACATTAGGCCAGAAGGGGTGAATCAATATTTATGTAGTGAGTTAGTGCTGAAATGGCAGGGTTGTGTGACATTTGAGAAACATGTATTACAATTTGTTAATACGATGTTCACACCATGCTGGCTTTGCAGTTTCCAAGATTTCCTATGCTGAAAATGACTATATAAACCCCGGATTTGTGGTTGAGATAGATTATTTTTTGCTTGCAGGAGGGATGCTGCCTGAATTACTGTTGATTAGCTGTGCACATGAGACTTAGCCTTTCTCTCACCCTTGCTCATTGCATTATTCTGTGTTTGAAAGCCTTCATGGCAAACTACTTCTATGCATATCAATGAGATTACTGCTGCATCTACTTTTTAAAAGTTTCTTTGTTGTACCTTGAAATGTTGTAATAAATCTTCATGTTGTTTTCTAAATTTCGAACTTTAAACTCCATTTGGTACAGTCCTTTCTTATCAGCTACATTTTGAAATACTGTTTGGAATCTTATCTCTGGTGCACATTACCTAATAGACTTTGAGATTAACACCATCCCCGATCCCCAAAATGTGGTCGCTCCAGTGTTAAGCAGACTTTCTAGTAATTGTGCGTCCACAGATGTAGTGGCACCTGTGGTGGAATACAGCTACATGTTGGCTAACACATAATGATATATGTGTCAATAGTCTGCAAATACGGTGATAGTCTGATGATACATATCTTGGATGTTGTAAATTTGTAGTGAGATTGTGTGACTTCAGTATGAGCAAAAGTGTAAACATCTGTTGCAGGATGTTTCCTGCTTACACAGCCATTGCACAATTGCTGTACTAGATAGTACGTTGCAATGTTCACATGTAAATGATGAAGAACCGTAGGTTGAAGCGCATGTCCAATGCAAAATGTTGCAAAATGTTTATTAGCATTGAAGATTAAGTAGTAACATACTTTTTGTTGTCTCATACTACAGTATTCTGTGGCGGTTATATGTTGAAACCACAAGTGCTTCAAGCACCCATAGCTCAACAATGAGTTCGGAACAACTAACTTGTTGGTATCACTAATGCCTTTACCACGAATGCCTTTACAACAATTTTTCGTTGTATAGGCATTCCTGGTAAAGGCATTAGTGATCAGCATGCAAGGTTCCAGCATGCTTCCCCCATAGCCCCCCACCCCTAAACAGTACCGCGCCCCCCCACCTCCACAACCACCCCAACCCCCAAAATTACCCCAACCCCCTCCCCTAAAACCTAAAGCACCCCAACCCCCCAACCCACCCCTTAAACCTAAACCCTGACCCCCCTTCACCCCATTAAACCCTAATCACCCCAAGCCCCCACCCCAAAAACAAAAAATACCCCGAGTCCCCACCCTACCCCTATAACCTAAAGCACCCCAACCCACCCCTAAAACCGAAACCCTGCCCCCCCAAACCCTAATCACCCCGAGCGCCCCACCCCCACAAAACAGCCCCAGTCCCAGCCCAACTTTCCTCCTCCTTCACTGCGTCGACTCCCTTCTTCTGTGCCTTAACCTCACATGTACGTGGTTCACACATGCGTGGTTAAGGCATGAAAACCAGGAAGTCATGGAAAACGAAACCGTTGTTTTGCTTTTGTTTTCCACGACTTCGTGGTTTAGGAGTCGTTGTTCCGGGTGTTACCCTTCTGTGGCATATGCAGTGAGATTATGATTATGTTGCTTCACTCAGCATGATGCTGTCAGGTACATGGAAAAACTGCCTGCAAGAAAACAAATGGAGATATTCACGTGGAGATTGAGGTGGATAGTTGTGCTGCTTGAGAAGGATAAAAAGATCATAACACTAGCTAAACCACACACATTACGGCTTTCACATGAGTAGATCTTCAGACATCACTTGCAGGCAATAATGTTTTATTTGAGTGCATATTCCTTTATTTACATGTCCCACTCTTATCTTAGGCAACATGAAAGTCCATCTACTGTACTTGTTTACTTTTGCTTACAATGAAATGTGTGTTCTGTGTAAGGAGTAAATATACTCAAATAAAGAAAAAATACATATGCTTTTTACAAGGACATTATTGATCAGAAACTGAAAAGATTAAAATAGTTGACATACATTAAGAAATTAGAGTTTTAAATTTGTTAATTCTCAATATATAATTAGGATAAATAGTGGCAAAAATTCCAAACAACAACAATTATTAAACCAGAATTGAACCACCAGAGATAAGGGGACTTGGAAACTGAAGCTGACTGAGTAGGAGGTCCAGATTTTCTACTGAGAGCTGGCAGGACAGACAAATCTTATCTTGGTCACATGTAAACTCCCAATGGATAAAAAGGCTGTCTTATTGAAAGGCATTCTTGACAAAAGTCTTGCTCCAATATGCAAGACATTAGTTGAATGTTAAGCAGGCATGTATACTCGTGTAGGGGTCATGAGAATTTAGCAGAGATGTGCCTTACTTAACGTGCTGAGTACACAGCAACATGGCTCTTCCTCTTCCTTAGACATCCCCTACTAATCCTCCATGGTTTTGAAGTGCTTGGCACAAGCTTAGGTACCTGCCTAGTGGACAGACCTGAGGTGTGGGAATGGGCCAGATGTTGTGTAGGACATCAGCAGAGTGATCAAAGGCTGCAGCAAAGTCTCTGACACAGGTCTGTTGTAACTGGGTGACTAGCCTCATGTAGCACCACATCCTTTTAAGTACATCCACTAATGAGTCCATCTTCTCATGCCCCTCTTTGAATTTGATTATTTTTCTTAGCAGTGTCTGGCTCTTGCAAGTCAACACAAACCTATAGCTCTCGATTTTTATTTTATCAGGGATATAATACCTCTATCACAACTATGCATTTTTTATAACTTCATAGGTGGTCTTCATGCATGGTGTCATCTTTGTTGTTGATTGACAATGTCAGTGTGTACTCCACATTTATTATGCTTGACCGATTGTCATTGTTGATGCTCTATGCGTGTGTCAGTTGAAAGAAGATAGATGTAAAACGTCTCTTTTGTGTGGGTTTCTCTTATCATGTGTAGGCGATTTATATTTGAGCCCTACAAAGGTGGATGTGTGTTAATGTTTGAATCACAGGTATCTTCTACCATGTTTATGCTCCCAGATTGTTCTGCATCATGACACAGGGATTATTTTCCAGTGATGGAAGGATGGCTGCAAAGAATCACATTAGGTTATGTACACCCATTTGATATTTATTCTACATCATACCATCTACCTTCCAAGTATGCGTCAGGAATTGTAGAAAGAGGAAAAACCACGGCACATCGCAAATTCGTAGAAGTGTCAATTTATTCTCCTGTGGTGTATCAGAAAAGACAACACCTGACCCAGTGAGACAAATGGGCGAGGTGTCAACAGGCCAATACAGTTCTCATATTCGGAAAAACAACAGCAGACACGTGTTTCATCAGAAATGACTTTTTCAAGGCTGTGAACATAATGATATACAGATGGAATGCGTCAGTCACATATATTGCATGGATGATCATACAATACAATGCCTGGTGTAAACTGGAATAGAAATGAGAATTGTGAATAAAGAGAAAGGCCCGATGCCACAAGTTGGTGATATGCCATATTCCAAACCGCGAGCATATAAATGACAAATCTAGGACGCAAGTGAAAGTAGAAACATACTGGTGATTGGTACAAAGATTTCATTGGCAACAATGTGCAAGTACCAAAATTCAAGGTTTGTGGTGACAAGCAAAGAGCAGTGATAATATATAATATAGAGAGTAAGTGAACAGTGATGCATGCAGCGTATCAAGAACTCCCAAAGCAGTCGGTGTAAAGTTGATTTGAAAAATGGAAAGATTATGGACTCAGGAAAGACGCATAGGCATAGGGAAAAGGGAGTCAAACATACCTCCAACGTGTGGAAGTATTAAGTTATATTATCAGGCTCCAACGGGCACTACAATTTGTCAAGTAGAGTAAAAGGAGAAAAGGTCCAAAGACCATGATAAGCCTGAAAAGGGAGAGAAAAAGAGCCATAAATGAAGAGTATTAGGGTATAGTTTATAAGGTGAGCTCTGTAAGCCAAAATCTAGGAGCAGAAACGGTTAAGTAAAAAAATATATCCATTTAAGTCAAAGGAGTAACAGCTTATCTGTCGTCCATGCAAGTTATATAATACTGCAAAATTCGAAAACGACAATAGCGAAAAATAAAAGGGTATGTGATGATAAATAAATCAATGATGCGTCCCTGGTGTTATGGCGGGACACTACAACCGGCATGTAATAAGTGTGTCTATATGCAGAGGTCCATTAACGCATATCTTAGCACATTGTTGCTGAGGGCGGGGGAGCTATTGAGTGAAGACTTTTATGAAGAAAATAACAAATGGCCCGCACGTGGATGCGTAAGCCGTGTCAGGCAATGGAAGGAGACCCACTAAGTGGGTATAGCATGTCTCCGAGAATACTATAAAAAAAATTATAAGCGGAGGACCATAAACGCATGTCTTAGCACAGTATTACTAGAAACGGGAAACTATTAAGTAAAACTTTTAAGAGAAGTGAATGACACACGGCCTGCTAGTAAACGCGTAAGCCGTGTCAAGAAACAAAAGAAGACCCGCTAAGTAAATAAAGCATGTCTCCGAGTAGTCAAGATTAGATGAGAGATAGAAGAATCTTACCTCCGAAAGGAACGGATAACGTCTTGCCGTTATACTTGCGGCGTCGCATGGTGTCTAGATTACGGGCTAGTAGAGAACTACTATTTATATGTAAATAAAGGGTTGAAAGAGAGAACGGACTGACCAAAGCCGATTCAGGTGTCCGCCATGTTGGAAAAGAAACCTCATGTGTTGGAAAAAGAGAATTGGTGCATGTGCCTGAGGTGAAGAAAACAATACCATGAAGATAATTAAGGAGATAAAGCAGCACAAGAAAAGTACAGATGCACAAGTTTGAATGTATGAATTAACAGTCATTTAAATTGAAATAAAATATAAAAATACAATCACATATGAAACATAGCCTTAGCATGGAAAACATAACTTAGGTGCCACAAAATGTTTTTACACGGCATATAATGATTGTCATCAGATAAACTCAGGGTTGTACATGTAGGAGAACAATCCATGGTAGTAGTGACAATTCTATTAAAGTGATGTCATTGAAGGGAAATAGACTACAGAAAGAAATGCAGGTCCTTGTCGGAGTTGAGACCCTCCTCAACTGCCCGTAACCTAATAATCCATCTGCTCTCTAGTTGTCTAAGGCGGAGAGTCCTATTGCCACCCCTTGGGCAGTTGCCCAAAGTGGCAATGCCATGTGTGTGTATGCCAAGTCTTTCTTGCAACGAGTGTTCCAAATTGTAATGTACTGCAAAGGGGTAGTCATTGTTATTATTTCTGATTGCCCTAATGTGTTCCTGTAGTCTTTCTTTAAAAGGTCTGATGGTACTGCCAACATATATTTTTTTGCAGGTACAGACAATGCAGTATGCAAAAAATTTGGTGTTGCAGTTCATAAATTGTTTGATGGAGTGTGTCATGTTTGTATTGTAACTAAATTGCTTTGTTTTGTCCAAAACAAATTCGCATACATTGCAGTGACCACATTTGTAAAAACTCAGTGGTGGTGAGGGAAACCAACTGTCGTTTGCAACTGTTGGTAAAAAACTGTGGCACAGTTGGTCCCTCAAAGTACGTCCCCTGCGATGAATCATATCTGGTTTGTTTTTTAGACTTTTCTTGAGAATCTCATCCGATAATAAAATGTGCTAGTTACTCTTAAGGATCTTAAACACATCTGAGCTGGCACAGCTATACGTGGTTATGAAAGACAGGGCTTTCTTTTTTTCAACCTTCCTGTGTGTTTTTTTGGTAAGTAAGGATGCTCTCTTGACCGTCACTATCCTGTTGTGTGTGTTACTCAACAATCTCTGAGAATACCCTCGGTTCAGGAAGCGTTGTTCCAGAGATTCCAGCTGCTTGGAAAATTCTTGATCTTCTTGACAGTTGCGCCTGATTCTGACAGCCTCACCGAAAGGGATGGCTTTGATTTGTGAATGTGGGTGCGCACTACTTGCATGTAGAATCGAGTTGGAAGCAGTCGATTTTCTGAATAGCTTAGAATAAATGTGATTCCCTTTAATGTAGAGTGTCAAGTCTAGAAAGTCCACACTGATTGTGCTGGAATAGCTGGTGAAGTGTATGTTGTAACAATTAGTGTTCAGATGGTTGATGAACAAATCCAGTGTGGTAGAATTGCCTGACCAGAAAAGGAGAACATCGTCAATGTACCGACCCCAATACATGATATGCTGCGTGAGTTCTGGAGGGCATTTGGCCCAAATGTGATGATGTTCATAGTAGCCCATATACAAATTGGCAAAAGAGGGCAAAAATTTGGACCCCATGGCAACCCCTTGTTTTTGTCTGTACCAGGCACCCTCATGTAGAAAAACATTGTTGTCCATGACAAGGTCAATCAGATCTATTAACATGTTAGAGTGTTGCAGGAGTTTAGCTTCTCTTTTGTCCAGAAAATGTTGAATAGCAGCCATACCCTTTTCTTTAGGTATGCAGGTGTACAGAAAAGTGACATCAAGTGTCGCTAAGGTGTGACCTTCTGTCCATTCGTAGTCAGCAATAAGGCTAAGGAGATGTGTGGTGTCTCTGATATATGACGGTAGGTTGCAAACAAAGGGTTGTAAATAGAGGTCAATATACTCAGAGAGTGTTTCAGTAGGAGAGTTAATGCCAGAAATTATGGGTCTACCAGGTGGAAAGGCTGCCGGTTTGTGTACCTTAGGGAGAGTGTAAATGCATGGAAAGCTGGGCGTTGGGTTGAAAAGGTATTTGTATTCCAGATCCGTTAGGAGACCTCTGTCACAGCCCTAATTTGGTTTCTATGTAATTGGTGATTCTGCCTATGGGATTGTTGCTAAGCTTGCAGTAGGCCTCCTGGTCTTGAAGTTGCCTATCAATTTCTCCAATGTAGTCTTCTCGGTTCATGATAACGATGTTTCCTCCTTTTTCCGCCTCCTTTATTACTATGGGGGTCATTCCGACCGCCGGGGCCGGGGTCGGCGGGAGCACCGCCAACAGGCTGGCGGTGCTCCGCAGGGCTTTCTGACCGCGGCGGTATGGCCGCGGTCAGAACAGGAAAACCGGCGGTGTCCCGCCGGTTTTCCGCTGCCCTGAGGAATCCCCCATGGCGGCGCAGTTTGCGGGGGATTCCGACCCCCTCACCGCCATCCTGTTCCTGGCGGTTCCGACCGCCAGGAACAGGATGGCGGTGAGGGGTGTTGTGGGGCCCCTGGGGGCCCCTGCAGTGCCCATGCCAATGGCATGGGCACTGCAGGGGCCCCCGTAAGAGGGCCCCACTTTGAATTTCAGTGTCTGCTTAGCAGACACTGAAATTCGCGACGGGTGCTACTGCACCCGTCGCACTCTTCCCACTCCGCCGGCTCCATTCGGAGCCGGCTTCCTCGTGGGAAGGGGTTTCCCGCTGGGCTGGCGGGCGGCCTTCTGGCGGTCGCCCGCCAGCCCAGCGGGAAAGCCAGAATGGCCTCCGCGGTCTTTCAGAATGAGGCCCTATGTCTCTGATGTTATCTAAGGAACGTAGAGCCTTGTGTTTCTGTGAACTCATGTTATGTGACCATGTTTTGCGCCTAGTCGCATACTGGTTTTCCAGTTGGTAGAGATCTTTAGTCACTAGTTTGTAAAAGACATCAATTGAGTTGTCTGGTGATAAAATCGGTGTGAACATAGAACGGGGTTTCAAGCCACTATTACAAGTTGCTGAGGTTGTGATCCCTAAGTCTGATAGAATGTCATCGCAAGAAGGTACATTCTTGCTGTTGTCAATGTTCTCCAGGGAAAGTAGGGTCTGTATATTTTTTACATCACCGACGGAAAGCTCACATGGGACTGCATCCTCCCTACCGTCCGGGCTCAGGTGCTGTTTAAAATTGAAATGTTTAAGTAATTTGCATTTGCGTATGAATTTAAAGAGATCGATGTTCATCCCTGTAAAATCAGGAAGTGACATTGGTACAAATCCCAAGCCTTTCCTAAGAACACTCAGTTGCTCCTCATCGAGTGCTTTGTCTGATAAATTCATAACACATAAGTCGTCCCTATGGTTTGTGAGGCTCCCTACTGTAGGAAAGTCCTCCTTTTTGCCCTGGTCACCCCCACACTTTTTGGACAGGTACTGGTGGTTACTGACTCTTGGCTGTGCCCTGGGTACTGCTTACCAGTCCCAGGGCCAGTGCTCTGTGTAAAATGGATATGCAAATTAGGCTAATTATAATTGGCTAAGTTAACCTACCTATAAGTCCCTAGTATATGGTAGGGCATAGGTAGTGCACCCATAGGTGCACTGCTGAGGTGCCCAGTGTCATTTTAAAGGCAGGCCTGCCTTGCTGGCTGCTTTTAAATTAAAGTTATATGCAAATTCGACTTTGGAATTAAAAATAGTTCCAAAGTCTTAAACTACCTTATTTTTACATATAAGTCACCCCTAAGGTGTGCCCTATGTGCCCCTAGGGCTGGGTGCCATGTAACTATAAGCAGGGACTTTATAAAAATGGTTTTATAAGCCCTGGTGAGGTAAAAACAGCCAAATTAGTTTTTCCCTCATTGTAGTAAATGGCCTTCATAGGCTAGAATGGGGAGACTTTATTTTAATTTTTAAAGTCTCCTTAAATGATGCATACCAAGAATTTGGTATCAAATTAATTGTTGTAATAAATCCCACAACTTCCAGTTGTTGGATTTAATATAACTTGTTCAGGTAAAGAGTTTTAAACTTTACCTGAAAAAGTTGTCAATTTCAGCCCTGCATTGTTTTTGCTGCTGTGCTCTGATTGGCCAGCCTCTAGCAGCTTGGCCAAGCTAGCTTGAAGAGGTGTGAAGTGGCATGGCTTCACACAAAGGAATGTGCCTGTGGGAGGGAATCTCCCCTCAGCAGATGGTGAGGCAGGAAGGGGGAGGGCTGCCAAACTGGTCTTCAAAGGCAGAGAAGGACATTTGGAGCAACCAGCAACACCCCCACATCCTGCAAACCCAGACAACTAGGTGCCCCCTTGATTAGATTAGGAGAGGGCAGGAGAGGGGTGTGTTTATGATTTTTAGCCACATCAGTGGGTGGGCTCAGGCTGATGTAACCTCCAAAAATCAGATTCAGCCATGATGGATTTTTAGAGAATGTTTCCTCCTGGGATTGATTTTTGCCACACTTCCCAGGAAGTGGTCATCACAGGGGGAAGGACCCTGCACCTGATTGGAGAACCAGGACCCCCCTGCTTTTCACCCAGGAGCAAGGATAAAACTGGCAGACCTGCACCCACACCTCAGTTCCATACCACATCCAACAAGGAAGAACAACAGAAGAAGAAGGACTGCCCTGCTGGACCCCTGGCCTGCACCTGGAACCTGCACTCAGAAGGACTGCTCCAGCTGCACACTTGGGCTTCACCACAAGAAGGACTTTGCCTGGCTTCAACTGGTTCAAGGAGGGACTCCCTGTTTGCTACAGGTGAAAAATCGCTAACCAGAGTCCCCTGCACCAACTCCTGAAGAAAGCGACCAGCTGACCACTGTCCAGTGGCCAAAAAGGAGTTTGCGCCAGGTGCATTCTGGGAGTTGTAGTCTGCACCCCCCAAGGACCATCTCAGAACTTCTGGACCCTTGGGGTGAGCTGTGAACCTCAAAAGAACCTTAAAAGGACATCTGGGAGAAGCCCCAGAAATTTGGACAACTTTTGAAAAAAGGTTCCATAGAGGGACCGACCCGCCGCGGCAACTGTAGCCGGCTTGCCTCAACCGTGACCCGGCCTGATTTGCTGGTTCGTCCCAGTAAAGAAAATCTCCGAAAAAGAGACTAAGTCCGAAGGTAAAAAGTTGACCGGGACCTCCCAGCCAGCGTATCCGAGGAGGGCTCCATGGACGTCGGATCAAGATCCAGGTTTACCCCGGTCGAAGGATTTTCACCTCGAAAAAACGACTAAGTCCGAAGGTAAAAATCTCCACCGAGGATTCCAGCATCGCGTATCCGGAGAAGGGCTCCAGGAGGTCGGATTGGACTGGCAGGTTCGTCCCGCTGAAGAAAATCTTAAAAAAAAAGACTAAGGGGGTCATTTCAACCCTGGCGGTTGGTGATAAAGCGGCGGCCAACCCGCCAACAGGCAGGCGGTTAAAAAAATGGAATTCTGACCCTGGCGGGAACCGCCAACACAGGCCGCCACTTTAACACTCCGACCGCCACGGCGGGACAGACAAACAGCGCGGCGGTCACCGCCAACAGGCAGGCGGCAGACAATGTACCGCCCACCCTATCACAACTCACCAATCCGCCACCTTTTCCGGGGCGGGAGCCCCGCCGATAAAAACACGGCGGAAACAGACTACGAACGGGAAAACGCTCACCTCTACACACTCCACGAGGAAGGAGGACAACATGGAACCCGAATTAAACATCCTACCAGCTATTGTCTACCTGCTCATCTACCAGGAGTACGAACGCCGGCGCAGACGACAACGGTGAGTACTGCACCTACGACACAGGGGAGGGGGGAGGAGGAAAGCTTACGGGCACACACATGCGCCATACACCCACCCCCCCACCCCAAATACCTACACCCCAATGCAGAGCAACAAGTCAGAGTGACACCCCCCAAACCCACCGGAATAATGCAAAGACACAATTAAAATGATCTATAAAATATATGTATAAATAGCTCCATTGAAGGTATGGGAAATATGCAATATGAAAGATACAAAATAAGGAATGAACATAGTCAAAAATATATACATAGGCAATAAGTCCTGCCCATTCTGTCAAAGTTCCATATTCCGTGGGCCAATGTGCACAAACACATGGGCAAAGCCCACATAGGAGACCAGATACCATTGGAGAGAACACTGCTGGGGCATCAGATGATAAAACTACAGGCACCTCAGGGGGAAGAGGGGGCACCTCAGCCACATGAGTCCACGACGCCAGATCCACGAGGGGCCTCCATGCCCACTGTCCCATCCTGGGAAGTGCAAAGCCACAGTCTCACAAGTCTCTACAGTGGGTGGCTTGCCCACTGTGCCATCCTGGGGAGTGCAAAGCGACAGTCTCTCAAGTCTCTACAGTGTGTGGCTTGCCCACTGTTCCATCCTGGGAAGTGCCAAGCCACAGTCCATCAGATGGATTACCGACTCCACTGTTAATGGAGGAGGCATGGTGCCCAGAGTGCTTCGTGAAGCCCTGCTCGACACAGAACCGGCACTGTCAATGGGCCAGCGGTGCTTGAGACGGCGTTGCCCAGCGGAGCGGTGCTTGACAGGAAGGGCCCAGCGGAGCGGTGCTTGAGATGAAGGGCCCAGCGGAGCGGTGCTTGAGATGAAGGGCCCAGCGGAGCGGTGCTTGACAGGAAGGGCCCAGCGGAGCGGTGCTTGAGAGGAAGGGCCCAGCGGAGCGGTGCTTGAGATGAAGGGCCCAGCGGAGCGGTGCTTGACAGGAAGGGCCCAGCGGAGCGGTGCTTGAGAGGAAGGGCCCAGCGGAGCGGTGCTTGAGATGAAGGGCCCAGCGGAGCGGTGCTTGACAGGAAGAGCCCAGCGGAGCGGTGCTTGACAGGAAGGGCCCAGAGGAGCGGTTCTTGTCACGGCGGGGCCCTGTTCAGCGGTTCTTGTCACGGCGGGCCCCTGCTCAGCGGTGCTTCTCACGACGGGGCCCTGTTCAGCGGTTCCTGTCACGGCGGGCCCCTGTTCAGCGGTGCTTCTCACTGCGGGCCCCTGTTCAGCGGTGCTTCTCACGGCGGGGCCCTGTTCAGCGGTGCTTCTCACGGCGGGCCCCTGTTCAGCGGTGCTTCTCACGGCGGGGCCCTGTTCAGCGGTTCCTGTCACGGCGGGCCCCTGTTCAGCGGTGCTTCTCACGGGGCCCTGTTCAGCGGTGCTTCTCACGGCGGGCCCCTGTTCAGCGGTGCTTATCACGGCGGGGCCCTGTTCAGCGGTGCTTCTCACGGCGGGGCCCTGTTCTTCGGTGCTTCTCACGGCGGGGCCCTGTTCAGCGGTTCTTGTCACGGCGGGCCCCTGTTCAGCGGTGCTTCTCACGGCGGGCCCCTGTTCAGCGATGCTTCTCACGGCGGGCCCCTGTTCAGCGGTGCTTCTCACGGCGGGGCCCTGTTCAGCGGTGCTTCTCACGGCGGGGCCCTGTTCAGCGGTTCTTCTCACGGCGGCCCCCTGTTCAGCGGTGCTTCTCATGGCGGGGCCCTGTTCAGCGGTTCCTGTCACGGCGGGCCCCTGTTCAGCAGTGCTTCTCACGGCGGGCCCCTGTTCAGCGGTGCTTCTCACGGCGGGGCCCTGTTCAGCGGTTCCTGTCACGGTGGGCCCCTGTTCAGCGGTGCTTATCACGGCGGGCCCCTGTTCAGCGGTGCTTATCACGGCGGGGCCCTGTTCAGCGGTGCTTCTCACGGCGGGGCCCTGTTCAGCGGTTCTTGTCACGGCGGGCCCCTGTTCAGCGGTGCTTCTCACGGCGGGGCCCTGTTCAGCGGTGCTTCTCACGGCGGGCCCCTGTTCAGCGGTGCTTATCACGGCGGGGCCCTGTTCAGCGGTTCTTGTCACGGCGGGGCCCTGTTCAGCGGTTCTTGTCACGACGGGCCCCTGTTCAGCGGTGCTTCTCACGGCGGGGCGCTGTTCAGCGGTTCCTGTCACGGCGGGCCCCTGTTCAGCGGTGCTTCTCACGGCGGGGCCCTGTTCAGCGGTGCTTCTCACGGCGGCCCCCTGTTCAGCGGTGCTTCTCACGGCAGGGCCCTGTTCAGCGGTTCCTGTCACGGCGGGCCCCTGTTCAGCGGTGCTTCTCACGGCGGGGCCCTGTTCAGCGGTGCTTCTCACGGCGGGCCCCTGTTCAGCGGTGCTTGTCACGGCGGGGCCCTGTTCAGGGGTGCTTCTCACGGCGGGGCCCTGTTCAGCGGTTCTTGTCACGGCGGGCCCCTGTTCAGCGGTGCTTCTCACGGCGAGCCCCTGTTCAGCGGTGCTTCTCACGGCGGGGCCCTGTTCAGCGGTTCTTCTCACGGCGGCCCCCTGTTCAGCGGTGCTTCTCACGGCGGGGCCCTGTTCAGCGGTTCTTCTCACGGCGGCCCCCTGTTCAGCGGTGCTTCTCATGGCGGGGCCCTGTTCAGCGGTTTTTGTCACGGCGGGCCCCTGTTCAGCGGTGCTTCTCACGGCGGGCCCCTGTTCAGCGGTGCTTCTCACGGCGGGGCCCTGTTCAGCGGTTCCTGTCACAGCGGGCCCCTGTTCAGCGGTGCTTATCACGGCGGGCCCCTGTTCAGCGGTGCTTATCACGGCGGGCCCCTGTTCAGCGGTGCTTATCACGGCAGGCCCCTGTTCAGCGGTGCTTATCACGGCGGGGCCCTGTTCAGCGGTGATTCTCACGGCGGGGCCCTGTTCAGCGGTTCTTGTCACGGCGGGCCCCTGTTCAACGTTGCTTCTCACGGCGGGGCCCTGTTCAGCGGTGCTTCTCACGGCGGGCCTCTGTTCAGCGGTGCTTATCACGGCGAGGCCCTGTTCAGCGGTGCTTCTCACGGCGGGGCCCTGTTCAGCGGTTCTTGTCACGGCGGGCCCCTGTTCAGCGGTGCTTCTCACGGCGGGCCCCTGTTCAGCGGTGCTTCTCACGGCGGGGCCCTGTTCAGCGGTGCTTCTCACGGCGGGCCCCTGTTCAGCGGTGCTTATCACGGCGAGGCCCTGTTCAGCGGTGCTTATCACAGCGAGGCCCTGTTCAGCGGTGCTTCTCACGGCGGGGCCCTGTTCAGCGGTTCTTGTCACAGCGGGCCCCTGTTCAGCGGTGCTTCTCACGGCGGGCCCCTGTTCAGCGGTGCTTCTCACGGCGGGCCCCTGTTCAGCGGTGCTTCTCACGGCGGGCCCCTGTTCAGCGGTGCTTCTCATGGCGGGGCCCTGTTCAGCGGTTCCTGTCACGGCGGGTCCCTGTTCAGCGGTGCTTATCACGGTGGGGCCCTGTTCAGCGGTGCTTCTCACGGCGGGACCCTGTTCAGCGGTTCTTGTCACGGCGGGCCCCTGTTCAGCGGTGCTTCTCACGGCGGGGCCCTGTTCAGCGGTGCTTCTCACGCGGGGCCCTGTTCAGCGGTTCTTCTCACGGCGGCCCCCTGTTTAGCGGTGCTTCTCACGGCGGGGCCCTGTTCAGCCGTTCCTGTCACGGCGGGCTCCTGTTCAGCGGTGCATCTCACGGCGGCCCCCTGTTCAGCGGTGCTTCTCACGGCGGGCCCTGTTCAGCGGTGCTTGTCCTGTGTTTCTAGGGAGCCAGACCTGGCCAAGACTTTCCGCTCAGTCGCCATCCGACTTTGCGGTCGCGGGGCCCTCCTGTGATGGAGTCCTGGGCCCGTGGGTGTCGTCCGTCACAACCGGAATGGGGCTGGTGGGGCCCTCCTGGGCAGCTCGCCTGCTGCCTGACTTCTATGCCGTGCTGCCCTTGCCCTCCTTCGCTGAAGCTCTGTGGCCCTTGCCTCCCTTCGATGATGTGGCAGGTGACGGGGCAAGGCTACTGTCCTTGGTGGCAGCCGTCTCAGGCTTGTCGCGCCGGCCCTTAGTTTTTTTTGTCCTCTTCCCAGGGGGTGGCTGGCTGTCCCCTTGCTGCTGGCCGATGTTCCTGCCCTAGGAGCTGGTGGACTCCAATAGCCCTGCACTATGGTCACAGTAGATGCAGGGCTGGTGGTGGCTGAGGTGCTTTTTTTACTCTTACCAGATGGAGGGGGTGGGTCAGTGGTTGGAACGAGGTCAAGGTTGGAAAGGAAAAGCACTTTGGAAGGACAGGGACGGGTAGGTGTAGTGGGTATGGGAGTGGAGGAAGAGGATGTGGTTGTAGGAGAGTCAAGTGTGCTGTCTTTGGGTGCAGGTGCTTGTGACGGAGGCTGTCGTGAGGTGGATGGCTGTTGGGTGGGTGGCTGCCTGCGTTTGTGTGGTTTGGAAGAGGGGGTGACAGACACACTGGGAGAGGACACAGGGGACGTGTAAATGGCAGTGGGGGTGGTGACTGCACGTGTGCGGACTGTAATGGAGGGTGTGCTGGTGATGGAAGTACTGGCTGATGGTGGTGTGCATGCAGGTGTGAGTGGAGACGTCACAGGGAGGGAGGAGGGAGATGAGGAGGTGGGGGACACAGAGGTGGTAGTGACTGTTGGCATGTCTGCATCTGGATGTTGCTTGGGTGAATGCTTGTGGGATCTGTGGTGCTTATGTCTGGATGAGCTGCCCTTGGGTGTAGAGGTGTGTGCAGGCTGGTCTGCTGGTGTGGATGGGATAGGCAGAGGAACAGGAGACTGGGACTGGGTGGAGGGAGTCAGAAGAGGGAGGCTGGAGACAGGGACAATGGCTGCCGTCAGTGCTGAGGCCAGAGCGTTGAACGATCGCTGATGGGCAATGCTCCTCACTGAGGGCAGCAGGGGTAACTGGGGCAGGGCCTGAGGTGCCTGGGGCGAAGGAGATGCCCGCCTTCCTGGGCGAGCGGGCACGGAGCGAAGGCTGAGGGGCTGCTGGGAGGGCGGGGCTGGTGCGCTGGGTGGCGGCTGTACCTGTTGTGGCGGTGGGCACGGATGTTGCCGCCACTGCAAGGGAGCTCCCTTCCGAGGACGTGTCGGTGTCGCTGACGTCTCCACGGGTCCCCGTTGTGGAGCTCCACTCGCCCTCCGTCTCACTGGTGTACTCAGAGTCTGTTGCATGGCCCTCCGGGGCCATGTGAGATGCAGCTCCCTCGTGCGCCGATGCCACTTCTCCTCCGCCTGATGATGCTAATGCACACATGAACAGGAAGACAAAGAAAATGGGGGGGGGGGAGAAATGAAGACAGGTTGAGTGCATGCATTGGCAACACCGTTGTTGGAGAGGACAGACACAGAAGCCCCCTGCACTAGGCCGCGCAATCGGGGTACACTACTCAGTTATTGTGACTAGGCCTACAGGTCTATGGACGACAAATGCACACATGGGTGAGGCCGGACCATGGATAGCTGTACTTGGCACCCTACAGAGGTGGGGGGCGGGGGCACAGGGCCGTGTCTAACGGAGGGGCCTAGCCTACAGAATGCGCCCTGGCCTAGAGATAACCACAGCCCTCCTCCCCCACCCAGACACCTTCACTGCGTGCAAAGATAGCAGAATGTGCTGATACTCACCCCCTTGTGTCTGCTGTGATGTCCTCACGCGCCCATCCAAATCGGGGTAGGCCACCGCCAGGATCAGGGACATCAGGGGGGTCAATTGGCGGCTGGCACCCCTCCTACGTTGGGAGGCCATCCCCAGCAGAGACTCGGCGGTCTTTCTGGTCCCGCGGCGGATGTCCTCCCACCTCTTTCGGCAGTGGGTGCCCCGTCTGTTGTGGACCCCCAGGGCCCGGGCGTCCTTGGCGATGGCACACCAAATGTCGATCTTCTGATGGGCGCTGACCTATGTGACATGTACAGGGTGGTAAAGGAAATCTCATCAGTTTTCTGCCTGGTCAATGTGAGTGGCCCCCCCCTCCCCAACCTTGCCATGTGGCACATGCTCTCATCTTTCGTGCGTTGCACTCCTCATTCGCTCCCCTCCCCACCATCTTACATACACCCCACTCAACACAGGCATAGCCCATTCAACGTGCACCCTGCGTACTAACCTGTTGGTCTGGAGGACCGTAGAGTAGCGCATACTGGGGGAGGACCCCATCAACAAGTTTCTCCAATTCTTCGGAAGTGAAGGCAGGGGCCCTTTCCCCAGTCGCAGCAGCCATTGTATCTCCCAGACCGAGGTCACAGCAGCACTTGCAGTATCGGTCCTCTCCTGTGGATGATCAGGTCTCGAGTGATTAATCAGATAGAAAATGGCGGTCACGCCCGCGGCGGTGCGTACCGGCGCGGTGCGTACCGCGACTGCAGGCGTCCATCCTCATTGGCTTCTGAAACCCATAGGGTGCAATGTTAACCAATGCGGATTAGCACCGCGGTCTTCGACCGCCTACCGCCACGGTGTGCCACGCCAGCACATTGACCTCACATCCCACTGTCACACTTCACAGGTCAGGCAGCCGCCATTTCAAGGGCCCACATGGCATAATTTCTACTGCGTCACACAGGCCTAGGCCTTGCATTGCCACTCATACAAGCCTTTCAATGCATAGCGATTCGTGTACTGTGCAAGCTGTGTGAACGAACCTGTGGGTTGCTTGACTCTGTGCTCCATGTTGTCCTTCCTAGGCACCGTCCGCTGGAACTTGCGAGGAGAAGGATGAATCCTCCCGTGTACCGACCAATGGTGGACCTGTCGACAATGGAAGAACGACATATCATACTTACATACAGGCTTGACAGAGCAACTATAGATGAACTATGTGCCCAGCTGGAGCCAGATCTGATGTCCCCCATCCGCCAACCCACAGGGATTCCCCCTCTGGTGCAGGTTCTGTCAGTACTCCATTTTTTGGCAAGTGGGTCTTTTCAGACAACAGTGGCCTTATCATCTGGGATGTCTCAGCCTATGTTTTCTAAGGTTTTGGCCAGAGTGTTGTCTGCCCTGATGAAATACATGCGGAGCTACATTATTTTCCCTGAGGTGGGCGATTTGGCTACAGTGAAGGGTGATTTCTATGCCCTTGGACATATCCCCAACATCATTGGTGCCGTTGATGGGACCCATGTGGCTTTGGTTCCCCCCAAAGAAAGTGAGCAGGTGTACAGAAACAGAAAAAGTTATCATTCGATGAATGTCCAGGTGGTCTGTTTGGCTGACCAGTACATCTCCCATGTAAATGCCGAGTTCCCTGGGTCAGTGCATGACGCGTATGTCATGCGAAATAGCAGCATCCCTTATGTGATGGAACAGCTACAGAGACACCGTGTGTGGCTAATTGGTGACTCTGGTTACCCCAACCTGTCGTGGCTACTGACCCCAGTGAGGAATCCCCGGACCAGGGCAGAGGAACGGTACAATGAGGCCCATGGGCGAACTAGGAGGATCATAGAAAGGACCTTCGGGGTCTTAAACGCCAGGTTTAGGTGCCTGCATATGACAGGGGGATCCCTATTGTACTCACCAAAGAAGGTGTGCCATATCATCGTGGCCTGCTGTATGCTTCACAATCTTGCTTTGCGACGCCAGGTGCCTTTTCTGCAGGAGGATGGTCCAGATGGTGGTGTTGTAGCAGCTGTGGAGCCTGTGGAGAGTGAAGAGGAGGAAGACGACGGGGACGACACGGACAACAGGGATACAGTCATACAACAATATTTTCAGTAGCACACAGGTAAGAATCACCCACGCCATTTTACATTTACTTAAGGCCTCATGCGTCTCCACTGTCTGTGTTTCCCCCCAGTTCCTGTTAACTGATTTGTGACTTTCCCTTCCCTTTTCAGAGCTGTATGACCCACTGCGTGACTTCTGCTTTGTTTGCCCATGGACTAAAGCTTATTGAAATTGGTATGTTGTCATCACAAAGTAACTGGACATTATTGCACTGTTATGTGTAATACATTTGTTAAGAATACAAGCAGACTCCTGTTATTTTAAGTGCAATAAGTGATTTATTTTAAGTGCTACATATAGGTACATGATTGTAAAACGGTGATGGGTGGGGGTGGAGTAATGTCCATGGCAGAGTCCAGTTCTCAGTCGCACAGGTGCATTGTCTATATGCCTGTGGAAGGATGGAGCAGGGGCAGTTAAAGGTTGGACAGGGTGACAATGTGGGACAGTGGGATGACATCAGGGGGTATCTTAGGCTGGCGGGGGTCTTGCAATCCTACTCTGTCTTCTTGTGAGATCTCAGGTTCCGCTTGCGGGGTAGTTCTTCTTCTGCAGGAGGTGGGGTTCTGGTGGCCTGTTGTTGTGTGGGGGCCTCCTGTCCACTAGCGCCGGTGGAGGTGGTAGGCTGTTCCTGGCCTGGGCTAGTGACAGGGGCCATTTGGGGTGCCACATGGTCCCGCAATGTGGTGACTATCTGGGTAAGGGCCACAACGATGGTCCCCATTGCGGAACCGATGTTCCTGAGTTCCTCTCTGAACCCCATGTACCGTTCCTCCTGCAGTGCCTGGATCTCCTGGAACCGGGCCAGTACCGTCGCCATCGTCTCCTGGGAGTGGTGGTAAGCTCCCATAATGGAGGAGAGGGCCTCTTGGAGGGTCGGTTCCCTGGGCCTGTCCCCCCCCCTGTCACACAGCAGCCCTCCCAGTTCCCCTGTGTTCCTGGGCCTCTGTCCCCTGGACGGTGTGCCCACTACCACTGCCCCATGTCCCTGTTGTTGTTGGGGTGGTGGGTCAACCTGGGTGCCCTGTAGTGGTGGACACACCGCTGATTGACGTGTCCTGGAGACAGAGGCATGGGCCCGCTGGGTGGGAGCTGAGCTGGTGTTCCCAGAGGGGGTTGGGTCTGGTGTTGCCTGTGGCTGTCTGTGGGGAACCGACTGTCCAGAGGTCCCCGATGGGCCGAGCTGGTCATCTGGGTCCAGGGAGACAGAGCTGCTGTCATCGCTGGAGGCCTCTTCTGGGGGTGGGATGGACATCTCTGGACCCTCCGTGGCGGTGTGGTGGCGTTCGGGTCCTGCAGGGGTATAAAGGTATGGTTATTGCTTCTGTGTGTGGCATTTCGTGTGATGGGTGGGTGTCCGTGTACCCAAGTGCAGGCATTCCCTTGTGGGGGCTTTTGTGAGGGTGGCTTGTGGGGGTGATGTGTGTGTGCAGTGGGCATGCTTTGGTGATGGGTGTCCATGCTTTGTGGTCGCATGCAGGGCTTGGTGTTGGGATGGGTGGGTTGTGATGGTGAGCCATTTGCAAGGAGTTGGTGTGATGGGGGTGGGGGTGAGGGTGGGGGTATGATTTGGCATGCAGGTGGGGTGGGGGTGGGAAGCAGTAGTGAAGATTTGACTTACCAGAGTCCATTCCTCCGCCTACTCCTGCGAGGCCCTCAGGATGCAGGATGTGCAAGACTTCCTCCTCCCATGCTGTAAATTCTGGGGGAGTAGGTGGGGGTCCGCCGCCAGTCTTCTGCACCGCAATGTTGTGCCTTGATACCATGGTACGCACCTTCCCCCATGGGTCGTTCCATCGCTTCCTTATGTCATCCTGATTGCGTGGATGCTGTCCCACCGCGTTGACCCTGTCCACTATCCTTTGCCATAGCTCCATCTTCCTGGCAATTGTGGTGTGCTGCACCTGTGCCCCGAAGAGCTGGGGCTCTACACTGACTATTTCCTCCACCATGACCCTGAGTTCTGCGTCAGTGAACCTGGGGTGTCTTTGGGGTGCCATGGGGTGGTATGGATTAGGTGTGGGGTGGCGTTTGTGGTGATGAGTGTGGTGCGTGTGGTGGTGTGTGGTGTTTGGTGCGTGGATTCTGTGTGGGTGATGGTGTTGTGTGCCTCTGTGTTGTGGGATTGTCTATTCTGTGCTCTCTCTCTAGCCTTCGTCAATAATTTCGGGTCGTAGGGGTTTGTGGGTGATGTGGGTGTGTGTTTTATATTGTGTTGGGTGTGTGGGAGTGGTGTTAGTATGTGTATCAGGTGTGTGTGTTTCAAACTGACCAATGTGGCTGAGTTTTCTATGTGTGTGTGTATTTTGACTGCGGCGGTGTGTACCGCCAATGGAATACCGCGTTTGAAAGACCGCCGCGTGGATTTGTGGGTCGGAATGGTATGGGCGTATTTCTGTTGGCGTGACGGTGGAGGTTTGGTCAGCGCCATTTTTTCGCTGACCTTTGGTGTGGCGGACTTTTGTGGATGTCGGGTTTTTGGCGGTTTGCAAGTTGCGGGTCAGAATGACCGTGGCGGTTTACCGCGGCCGCGGCGGTGTTATGGCGGTCTTCTGACCGGCGGTAAGCGCCTTTTACCGCCGAGGTCAGAATGACCCCCTAAGTGTGAAGGTAAACTTTTAACCGAGGCCTCCCGCGGCCTGTAGCCGAGCAGGGCTCCATCGCGGTCGGCCTTAAACTTTGACTTTGCCCCGGTCGAGGTGCAAACAGATGACCCGATTGGCGCTTTTTGTTTCTAGGTGCTAAAAAAACAATAATTCTTTAAAAATTAATATCTCCGGTTCCCCTTATCCGATTTTATTCGTTTTTGTGTCATTTTAAAGATAAAAATATAATCTATTTGTATAAATTGGTTTTGGATTTTTAAACTGTTTCCTGTGTTTTATTTAATTACTGTTTTGTGATATTTGAATGCTTTACACTCTGTCTCCTAAGTTAAGCCTTGACGCTCGTTGCCAAGCTACCAAGGGTTGAGCTGGGGTTAATTTACTGAGACCTAACTGGACCTTAGTGGAGGTTAGTGGCCTATTGCTAAGTGTAGGTGCCTACCTGCCCTTACCAATAACCCATTTTCCAACATTTTTGGTGAGCAGTAGTGGGATCTTGTTCTTGTGTTCAGTATCACGTTACAGTTTTAAGTAAAATAAATTAAAAATCCTTTAAATGGTCCTTGTGCAAAAAAAATTTTTAATTTTTAATTTGGATTAATTTCAATTATTGAATTTTTGTGATTTTTCTAAATTCTTGTTTCCAATTTTTGCAAAAAGTTTTTGTTGACACAAAACCAAGGAACCATGGAGCTTGATCTGGCTAGCCTACCCACACTGACAGTAGTCCAGCTTAGGGGGTTGTGTACTGAAAGAGGGTTGCCTGCAACCACTGACCTCAGGAAGCATGTCCTGATCAAATCCCTGACAGCCTGGGCTGAGGCCCAAGAGGTAGACTCAGAAGAAGTTCCAGAGGAGGGAGAAGTAGGGGAGGATGCTAGCTCCAACCACTCAGGGGAGGGAGGGCATCTGAGCCTAAGTGAGGATGAGGAAGACCGGTCCTCATTACATACAATCACTAGGGGTAGACCCAAAGCTATTTGGGGGAAGGGGGTCCCTTCAGGAGGAGAGAACCTGTCCCTCAGGGAAAGAGAGCTGGAGGCCCAGCTAGCATTCATAGCTTTGGAGGCAGAGAAGCTGTCCCTAGAAAAGAAAAAGTGGGCAAGGGAAGAGAAAAGAGATGGTGGCAGCGACAAAGAAGCTGAGGTGTCCCTGGGTGGGGGGGTTTGCCCCAGATTACCCAAAGGGGTGGTTCCTGCCTATGTAGAGGGGGATGATATAGATAAGTGGCTGGGGGCCTTTGAGAGGGCCATCCAGATGAGGAGAGTCAAGTCTCAGTACTGGGGTTCACTTCTTTGGGAGTTGGTTCCCAACTCTGGGAGGGATAGGCTCCTAACCTTGAGGGGGGAGGAGGCAGACTCATACCCCAGTATGAAGAGATGCTTGACTAAAATGTTTGGTCTGACCCCAGAGCAGTATAGGCTCAAGTTTAGGGACACCCAAAAGACAAGCACCCAGTCCTGGGTGGACTTTGTGGACATTTCAGTAAAAGCACTAGAGGGCTGTATACAGGGCAACAAGGTAAGTACCTTTGAGGGGCTGTACAATTTGATTATGAGGGAGCACCTTCTTATCAATTGTGTCCAAGAGAAGCTCCACCAGTATCTAGTTGACTTTAAGTTAACCAACCCCAGAGAGCTGGGGAAGGCAGCAGATGACTGGTTAAGAACTAGGGTTAACCAGAAACCCCCAGGGGGTGATCAGAAAAAGGGAGGACATGGTTCTTCTCAGGGGAAGAACCAAGGGAAAGATGATAAAAAGCCCAAAGAGTCCTCACAAGAGTCCCCAAAAACGTCTCAGGGTGGGGGAGCCCCGAGCCATTCCACTTCTAAGGGGAAAGGGTATCAGGGAAAGAATTATGATCCTGCTAAAGCAGGAAAGTTTCAGGAGCTTGCTAAGGCCGGCAAGTGTTTTGAGTGTCATCAACCTGGACACAAAAGAGGAGATGCTATCTGCTCTCCAAGAAGCCCCCCCACTGCTGGGCAATCCCAGGGGATTGCTAGTGTAGGTTTGGGGGTGGAAGTTTGCCCAGGGCTGGGATCACGGTACACAGGGGTCACCTTAGTATCCGTGGGTGGGGTGGACATTGCAACTATGGCCACCTTACCTCCCAGCATGGAGATGTATAGGCAGAGGCCTAAAGTGAATGGGACTGAGGTGGAAGCTCTGAGAGATACAGGAGCCAGTGTGACGATGGTCACAGAGAAGCTGGTTTCTCCAGAACAGGTCTTACCTGGTGTCTTCCACCAAGTGACTTATGCAGATAGCAGAACCAAACTCCATCTCATGGCCATGGTAAGTCTGGAATGGGGAGGTGTGACTGGCCCTAAGAAGGTAGCTGTTGCTCCTGCCCTCCCAGTAGAGTGTCTGCTGGGAAATGATCTTGAAGCATCTGAATGGTCAGAGGTGGAGAGAAGGGTCCATGCACAGATGCTGGACCTCCCTGAATGGGTGTGTGCTGTGACCAGGTCACAGGCCGCACAACAGGGAAGTGCTGGACACTTGGACCCTGGAACAATGGGCCAAGCCTCCAGGAAGAAGAGAAAGGGCACTGGGTCTGGCTTGCCAGCCCCTACAAGTACAGAGGGTCAGGAGGAATCCAAGCCTGAGGAGGAGGATCTGACCTCTGAGGGAGGGACACTTCCCCTGCAAGCTCTGCCTGACTTGGAAGAACTGCAAGGGGCAGGTGGGCCCACCAGAGAAGAGTTGTGCCAGGGACAAAGAGAGTGTCCCACTCTTGAGGGCCTGAGGCAGACTGCTGCCAGGCAAGAACAAGGGGATACCATTGGGACCCACATGGTTTACTGGGAGGATGGAGTTCTCCACACTGAGGCAAGGGCCTTCAAACCAGGGGCCACCAGGAGAGTAGTGGCCCCCCAAAAGTATAGAGAATTCCTCCTTACCTTAAGCCATGATAACATAACATAACATGTGTATTTGTAAAGCGCACGTTCACCTGTAGGCATCTTGGCGCTGAATAACAGATGTTTATTGTTAACCAACTCAATGGTACTCATTTTATCGACCTCAGAATTTTGGATGAAAGGCTGAGTGAACCTGCTGGGATTTGAACCTGTGACCATGAGGTCAAACACAGGCCCCTACAGTGGACGCATTAGTCCACTAAGCCACCAGACCCGGCTAGGGTCCTACTTGGTGTGTTCACCAGAGTGGGGTTCCCAAAGGAGGTGGTCTCAGATAGGGGCACAAACTTTATGTCAGCCTATCTGAAAACCATGTGGGATGAGTGTGGTGTTACTTATAAGTTCACCACCCCCTATCATCCACAGACTAATGGTCTGGTGGAAAGATTTAATAAGACCCTGAAGGGCATGATCATGGGTTTGTCTGACAAACTCAGGAGGAGATGGGATGTTCTCCTCCCATGTCTGCTATTTGCCTATAGAGAGGTGCCACAGAAGGGGGTTGGATTCAGCCCCTTTGAGTTACTGTTTGGGCACCCTGTAAGAGGCCCATTGTGCTTGGTGAGAGAGTCTTGGGAAAAGCCTCTCAGAGAGTCCAAGGAGAATGTGCTAGATTATGTGCTGGGCCTGTGGTCACACATGGCTGAGTACAAGAAGAAGGCAAGCAGAAACCTGAAGGCCAGCCAGGAGCTCATGAAGCTCTGGCATGATCAGAAGGCTACCATGCCTGAGTATCACCCAGGACAGCTGGTGTGGGTTTTGGAGCCCATGGCTACTAGGGCACTTCAGGCCAAATGGACTGGGCCCTATCCAATTCTGGAGAAAAAGGGTGAGGTCACCTACTTGGTGGACCTTGGCACCCCCAGGAATCCTAATAGGATCCTGCATGTTAACAGGCTGAAACTCCACCAAGACAGGGCAGACATGACCATGCTGATGGTCACTGATGAAGGGAAGGAGGAGGAGAGTGAACCTCTGCCAGACCTCCTGTCCTCAAATGCACAAGATGGGTCAGTGGAGGGAGTGGTACTCTCTCCCAAGTTGACAGACCAGCAACAAAAAGACTGCAAACAAGTTTTGGAACAGTTTGCTAGTCTGTTCTCCCTGACCCCTGGATTCACCAATTGGTGTGTCCATGACGTTGACACTGGTGACAGCTTGCCTGTCAAGAACAAGCTGTACAGGCTGTCTCACCAGGTCAAAGCCAACATCAAAGCTGAAGTGGCTAAGATGTTGGAGCTCAAGGTAATTGAGCCCTCTGACAGTCCTTGGTCCAGTCCAGTGGTACTGGTGCCCAAACCTAATCCCCAAGGTGGGAAGAAAGAATTGAGATTTTGTGTGGACTACAGAGGTCTAAAAGCAGTCACTAGGACTGATGCTCACCCCATACCTAGAGCTGATGAGCTCATTGATAGGTTGGGGGCTGCCAAATTCCTGAGCACGTTTGATCTGACCTCAGGATACTGGCAGATTGCCTTAAGTCCAGGAGCTAAGGAGAGGCCAGCATTTTCCACACCAGAGGGCCACTTCCAGTTCAAGGTGATGCCCTTTGGCCTGAAAAATGCTCCTGCCACCTTCCAACGGTTGGTGAATAGAGTCCTGTCTGGGTTGGAATCTTTCAGTGCAGCTTATCTGGATGATATAGCTGTATTTAGTTCCACCTGGGAGGACCACCTGGTCCACCTGAAGGAAGTGCTTCAGGCCCTGCTTCAAGCAGGCCTGACTATCAAGGCAAGCAAGTGCCAGATAGGGCAAAGCTCAGTTGTGTACCTGGGCCACCTTTTTGGTGGAGGCCATGTACAACCTCTCCAGCCCAAGATCCAGACTATCTTGGATTGGGAGGCTCCTAAAACCCAGACTCAGGTCAGGGCCTTTCTTGGCCTGACTGGGTACTACAGGAGGTTTGTTCAGAATTATGGGACCATAGTGGCCCCTCTGACTGAGCTGACCTCCAAGAAACAGCCCAAGAAGGTCATTTGGACCCCAGAGTGTCAGAAAGCTTTTGACACCCTAAAACAGGCTATGTGTTCAGCACCAGTGTTACTGGCCCCTGACTATAGCAAGGAGTTTATAGTGAAAACAGATGCTTCAGAGGAAGGGATTGGGGCAGTGTTAGCACAAGTTAATGAAGAGGGCCAAGATCAACCAGTTGCCTTCATCAGCAGGCGACTACTCCCCAGAGAGAAAAGATGGAGTGCCATTGAGAGGGAGGCCTTTGCTGTGGTCTGGTCCCTGAAGAAGTTGAGGCCTTACTTGTTTGGCACTCACTTCCGTGTACAAACTGACCACAGACCTCTCAGATGGTTGATGCAGATGAGGGGGGAGAACCCAAAACTGTTAAGGTGGTCCATTTCCCTACAGGGGATGGACTTCACAGTAGAGCACAGACCTGGGTCTGCCCATGCCAATGCAGATGGCCTTTCCAGGTTTTTCCACTTAGCTGATGAGGACTACCAGGGTGTAGGTTAGTACCCATCCCCTTTCATCTGGGGGGGGGGAGGGCAGTGTAGGAAAGTCCTCCTTTTTGCCCTGGTCACCCCCACACTTTTTGGACAGGTACTGGTGATTACTGACTCTTGGCTGTGCCCTGGGTACTGCTTACCAGTCCCAGGGCCAGTGCTCTGTATAAAATGGATATGCAAATTAGGCTAATTATAATTGGCTAAGTTAACCTACCTATAAGTCCCTAGTATATGGTAGGGCATGTAGGTTTAGGGACCACGGCATGGGTAGTGCACCCATAGGTGCACTGCTGAGGTGCCCAGTGTCATTTTAAAGGCAGGCCTGCCTTGCTGGCTGCTTTTAAACTAAAGTTATATGCAAATTCGACTTTGGAATTAAAAGTCGTTCCAAAGTCTTAAACTACCTTATTTTTACATATAAGTCACCCCTAAGGTGTGCCCTATGTGCCCCTAGGGCTGGGTGCCATGTAACTATAAGCAGGGACTTTATAAAAATAGTTTTATAAGCCCTGGTGAGGTAAAAACAGCCAAATTCGTTTTTCCCTCATTGTAGTAAATGGCCTTCATAGGCTAGAATGGGAAGACTTTATTTTAATTTTTAAAGTCTCCTTAAATGATGCATACCAAGAATTTGGTATCAAATTAATTGTTGTAATAAATCCCACAACTTCCAGTTGTGTGGGATTTAATATAACTTGTTCAGGTAAAGAGTTTTAAACTTTACCTGAAAAAGTTGCCAATTTCAGCCCTGCATTGTTTTTGCTGCTGTGCTCTGATTGGCCAGCCTCTAGCAGCTTGGCCAAGCTACCTTGATGAGGTGTGAAGTGGCCTGGCTTCACACAAAGGAATGTGCCTGTGGGAGGGAATCTCTCCTCAGCAGATGGTGAGGCAGGAAGGGGGAGGGCTGCCAAACTGGTCTTCAAAGGCAGAGAAGGACATTTGGAGCAATCAGCAACACCCCCACATCCTGCATCCCCAGACAACTAGGTGCTCCCTTGATTAGATTAGGAGAGGGCAGGAGAGGGGTGTGTTTATGATTTTTAGCCACACCAGAGGGTGGGCTCAGCCAGATGTAACCTCCAAAAATCAGATTCAGCCATGATGGATTTTTAGAGAATGTTGCCTCCTGGGATTGATTTTTGCCACACTTCCCAGGAAGTGGTCATCACAGGGGGAAGGACCCTGCACCTGATTTGAGAACCAGGACCCCCCTGCTTTTCACCCAGGAGCAAGGATAAAACTGGCAGACCTGCACCCAGACCTCAGTTCCCTACCACATCCAACAAGGAAGAACAACAGAAGAAGAAGGACTGCCCTGCTGGACCCCTGGCCTGCACCTGGAACCTGCACTCAGAAGGACTGCACCAGCTGCACACTTGGGCTTCACCACAAGAAGGACTTTGCCTGGCTTCAACTGGTTCAAGGAGGGACTCCCTGTTTGCTACAGGTGAAAAATTGCTAACCAGAGTCCCCTGCACCAACTCCTGAAGAAAGCGACCAGCTGACCACTGTCCATTGGCCAAAAAGGAGTTTGCGCCAGGTGCATTCTGGGAGTTGTAGTCCGCGCCCCCCAAGGACCATCTCAGAACTTCTGGACCCTTGGGGTGAGCTGTGGACCTCAAAAGAACCTTAAAAGGACATCTGGGAGAAGCCCCAGAAGTTTGGAGAAATTTGGACAACTTTTGGAAAAAAGCTCCATAGAGGGACCGACCCGCCGCGGCAACTCTAGCCGGCTTGCCTCAACCGCGACCCGGCCTGATTTGCTGGTTCGTCCTGGTAAAGAAAATCTCCAAAAAAGAGACTAAGGCGGTCATTCTGACCGCGGCGGTCGGCGGTCGCCGCCCGCCAAGCGGTTTCCGCCGAAAGACCGCTCCGCGGTCAAAAGACCGCGGCGGCCATTCCGGCTTTCCCGCTGGGCCGGCGGGCGACCGCCAGAAGACCGCCGGCCGGCCCAGCGGGACAGCCCCTTCAACAATGAAGCCGGCTCGGAATGGAGCCGGCGGAGTTGAAGGGGTGCGACGGGTGCAGTGGCACCCGTCGCGATTTTCACTGTCTGCACAGCAGACAGTGAAAATCTTTGTGGGGCCCTGTTCGGGGGCCCCTGCACTGCCCATGCCAGTGGCGTGGGCAGTGCAGGGGCCCCCAGGGGCCCCACGGCACCCGTTCCCGCCATCCTGGTTCTGGCGGTGGACACCGCCAGAAACAGGCTGGCGGGAAGGGGGTCGGAATCCCCATGGCGGTGCTGCAAGCAGCGCCGCCATGGCGGGTTCCCTGGGCCAGCGGGAAACCGCCGGCTCCCCTTTTCTGACCGCGGCTTTACCGCCGCGGCCAGAATCGCCCAGGAAGCACCGCCAGCCTGTTGGCGGTGCTTCCGCCGCACTCCGCCATGGCGGTCATGGACCGCCAATGTCAGAATGACCCCCTAAGTCCGAAGGTAAAAAGTTGACCGGGACCTCTCAGCCAGCGTATCCGAGGAGGGCTACATGGACGTCGGATCAAGATCCAGGTTTACCCCGGTCGAAGGATTTTCACCTCGAACAAAACGACTAAGTCCGAAGGTAAAAATCTCCACCGAGGATTCCAGCATCGCGTATCCAGAGAAGGGCTCCAGGAGGTCGGATTGGACTGGCAGGTTCGTCCCGCTGAAGAAAATCTTCGAAAAAAAGACTAAGGGGGTCATTCTGACCCCGGCGGGCGGCGGGCGCCGCCCGCCGGGCGGAAACCGCCCAAACACCGCCCCGCGGTCAAATGACTGCGGGGAGCATTCTAACTTTCCCGCTGGGCCGGCGGGCGATCTTCAAAAGATCGCCCGCCGGCCCAGCGGGAAAGCCCCAGCAAAGATGAAGCCGGCTCCGAATGGAGGCGGTGGATTTGCTGGGGTGCGACGGGTGCAGTTGCACCCGTCGCGATTTTCAGTGTCTGCCAAGCAGACACTGAAAATCTTGCTGGGGCCCTGTTAGGGGGCCCCTGCACTGCCCATGCCAGTGGCATGGGCAGTGCAGGGGCCCCCAGGGGCCCCACGACACCCGTTCCCGCCAGCCTCTTCCTGGCGGTTTATCCCCATGGCGGCGCTGCTTGCAGCGCCGCCATGGAGGATTCCTTTGGCCAGGGGAAAACCGGCGGGAAACCGCCGGTTTCCCTTTTCTGACCGCGGCTTTACCGCCGCGGTCAGAATTGGCCAGGAAGCACCGCCAGCCTGTTGGCGGTGCTTCCGTGGTCGTTGGCCCTGGCGGTCAAAGACCGCCAGGGTCAGAATGACCCCCTAAGTGTGAAGGTAAACTTTTAACCGAGGCCTCCCGCGGCCTGTAGCCGAGCAGGGCTCCATCGCGGTCGGCCTTAAACTTTGACTTTGCCCCGGTCGAGGTGCAACCAGATGACCCGATTGGCGCTTTTTGTTTCTAGGCACTAAAAAAACAATAATTCTTTAAAAATTCATATCTCCGGTTCCCCTTATCCGATTTTTTTCGTTTTTGTGTAATTTTAAAGATAAAAATATAATCTATTTTTATAAATTGGTTTTGGATTTTTAAACTGTTTCCTGTGTTTTATTTAATTACTGTTTTGTGATATTTTAATGCTTTACACTCTGTCTCCTAAGTTAAGCCTTGACGCTCGTTGCCAAGCTACCAAGGGTTGAGCTGGGGTTAATTTACTGAGACCTAACTGGACCTTAGTGGAGGTTAGTGGCCTATTGCTAAGTGTAGGTACCTACCTGCCCTTACCAATAACCCATTTTCCAACACCTACATAAGGGCCTAGTTCTTCATGTTGCATGCGACTGATCTTGTAGTCACCTCGGTCTTGTTTGCGGCCGGTTCTGACACTTTTTCACTTCCCCCTTCTGGTTCTTTTAGGTGTGTAGCCTGTGCCATTCTGTTGTACTTTTGACCTCTGCGGAACCTTTCCATTTCCAACAAAAAAGTTGATTTGGTGTTAATGGTGGTTCTGTATTCTTGAAGGGAGCTGCCAGCTTCTTCACTGGTAACGCTGGAGCAGCTGGACAGATCTGTGTCACTAGCTGTGATGTTAGACAGAGTGGAGACTGATGGCAATGGTGCCTTATTGTCCTGTCTCTCCGTGTTGATATTATCAAACTTATGGGCGTAAGTGAAAACCCTGCCTGTGACATAATCATTAGCATCGCGCCTTAATTTGCGCATTTTTTTCTCCTTGATGTATTCTTGGTGTTTCTGAAGTACATCTTTTAAGATGTTGTAGTTTTTCTCTATTGTTTCCTTAAGATTTGTGTCCTGAATCTCTTTTTCTAAGGCCTCAATCTCTAAAAGTAATCGTTCTCTCTTTTCTCTGGCATCTCTGAGAAGTTACCAATAACTGTTCCCATTCTTGTCACAATGTAGAAATGTAAACCATTTTTATAGTATTCTCGGTGACATGCTATACCCACTAAGTGGGTCTCCTTCCATTTCCTGACACAGCTTACTCGTCCACGTGCGGGCCGTTTGTTATTTTCTCCATAAAAGTCTTCGCTCAATAGCTCCCCCGCCCTCAGCAACAATGTGCTAAGATATGCGTTAATGGTCCTCCGCATATAGACACACTTATTACATTCCGGTTGTAGTGTCCCGCCATAACACCGGGGACGTATCATTGATTTATTTATCGTCACATACCCTCTTTAATTTTTCGCTATTGTCGTTTTTGAATTTTGCAGTATTATATAACTTGCATGGAAGACAGATAATCTGTTACTCCTTTGACTTTAATGGATATATTTTTTTATCTAACCGTTTCTGCTCCTAGATTTTGGCTTATAGAGCTCACCTTATAAACTATACCCTAATACTCTTCATTTATGGCTCTTTTTCTCTCCCTTTTTAGGCTTATCATGGTCTTTGGACCTTCTCTCCTTTTACTCTACTTGACAAATTGTAGTGCCCATTGGAGCCTGATAGTATAACTTGATACTTCCACACGTTGGAGGTATGTTTGACTCCCTTTTCCCTATGCGTCTTTCCTGAGTCCATAATCTTTCCATTTTTCAACTCAACTTTACTCCAACTGCTTTGGGAGTTCTTGATACGCTGCATGCATCACTGTTCACTTACTCTCTATATTATATATTATCACTGCTCTTTGCTTGTCACCACAAACCTTGAATGTTGTACTTGCACATTGTTGCCAATGAAATCTTTGTACCAATCACCAGTATGTTTCTACTTTCACTTGCGTCCTAGATTTGTCATTTATATGCTCGTGGTTTGGAATATGGCATATCACCAACTTGTGGCATCGGGCCTTTCTCTCTATTCACAATTCTCATTTCTATTCCAGTTTACACCAGGCATTGTATTGTATGATTATCCATGTAATATATGTGACTGATGCATTCCATCTGTATATCATTATGTTCACAGCCTTGAAAAAGTCATTTCTGACGAAACACGTGCCGGCTGTTGTTTTTCCGAATATGAGAACTGTATTGGCCTGTTGACACCTCGCCCATTTGTCTCACTGGGTCAGGTGTTGTCTTTTCCGATACACCACAGGAGAATAAATTGACACTTCTCCGAATTTGCGATGTGCTGTGGTTTTTCCTCTTTCTACAAACCAACTGTGGCCCTTCCTAGGCGATAGTTTATGCACCCTGTGGCTAGGTGTTAAACCGCTTGGGCACTCTTTTCTTCAATTGAGACTCTATGGTTTACGGACTCTGTACTTTTGCTTGAGCTTATTTTCCGGAAGTGCGCACCACCTTTACACAGCCACAATTTTTGTTGTCATTTTTGTAATGCTTCAGGAATTAATTGTGTGTGAGTGAAATAGGATGTCAAATCGTTTTGTGTCCGAGGATAACTAATGTGTATATTGTGTTAGTATCTATGATTTCTAAAACATTTTAGTCACATGTCTAGCAAATAGACATATGCCTTTTACATGAGTCCAATAAAGACAAAGATAGTGATGCTTTCATTCATTTTCCATGGGCTCAGTGTTTTGAGAGAACATTTGACGCTGAGGTACACTAAAGTACACCAGATGCTTGATTAGAAATCTTTTTCCGGACATATGGGTTGCTTTCACTTGGTGACAAGGCCAGTTTGACAGGTGGCATTGAATGGATGTATCTTTGTGCAGGATGTAATTGTATCATATATGATATATCTGTTGCTACCACAAAACGCAATTTTCCTGTGACCTTAGAGTTGTGTGTGTGTATATTTTGGGGCAGGTGTGTGGCACATGTTACTTCCACATGGAGTAATTTCTTCCATATTGACAGACTTAGATCAATATACATTGGCTTGTTTAACACAAGATTTTTACGGATTAACGTCATCGAGAAAGGGTAAAGAAAAATGCAGTGAAAAATCAGTAAAAAATATGACATTTTGCATATTTTAAGGACAGTTGTACAGATCAAGAATGTAAGTTTATTATAATAGATCAATGCAACACATTTCTCCAAAGTATCAATCTTCCTTGATATCTGACAAACTTTTGTACACATCTCATAGATTTCAGCAAACACTGCAAAACATTCAAATACTCAAATCAAAGATGGTCAGATCCCACAGCTGATGCACGTTTCACAAGTTTACTCTTCTTCAGTGCGTAAGCGGGAATCTTGCTACTTAAGAATAAAGTTATATAAACAATTTACAGTAGGAAGTAAACAAGAGACAACAAAATGCAATAGTAAACAACAAGTACAAGAAACAAGATGAAAACAAAAAAGGAAACAAATATTATTATTCAATAAATATTAGATTCATTTTAAAATAAATATTAAATATCTATACACAAAAATATAAAAGGGACTCTGCTATGGTTTCTACTAATATCAATACATACACTACAAAATCCTACACAACCCCAAATTAGGAAAAGGCTCAAAATCCATATCATATTTTCCACTATGCTTTGGATTTAAATAAAGATGTGATGAGAAAATACCTAGGTACCTAAATATTGTACTTTTCTCAAAGTCCCTAAATCCAACTAGTTTCAAAGTATCTACTCTATTAATCCACTTCCGGATTGAAAATAATCGTCATCTAGAACCAACCCCCTTCCATAAAAAATAATATTACTAAGATTGTTTACTAGTGTAATATTAGTTGAATGGTCGAATTACATTCACTTTTATTTAAAGATCCAACTTTAGTTCATACCTTCCACTTTTAGATCATCTCATCAAAGATATTCAAAGTACCAATATTAAATGGGATCACACGGTTTGAAAAATGTCAAATAAAAATGTTTCACAAAGTTTTATCACAAACCATTTCTAAATTGCAAAAGAGTTAGAGTACATAGTCAAATACCACAGATGATCTACATAATTGTTGTCTAGGTCTAAAAATTAATCAGGGTTCACAACAAAGAAATTACCTTAATTTCCCCAATATTAAAGCTAGAATCACACTCAAATCAAATGAACAAATACTTGAAGATAGTCTGGGAAGCTGTATGTAAAAAGACATGGACTAAGAAATATCTACATTAAACAGAGATAAAAGACACCTATGCATTGCTTAAGATCCCTTTGAAAAGTATCATCTCGGGGGCATGGTGACTTGCTGATGAAGATTGATTCCGGCTTCTCTCTTTTGCCTCCTCAGGCGTGGTGGGCATCAAACAGTGGCAGAAAATGGTCGAAGATACAATGGCCTGCCAGAGGACCTGGGGTGATAACTATGCTTCGGTGAATGACAAGCAACCTGATGTGCCCAGCGGTAACTGACAAGCAACCTGATGTGCCCATCAAAATTAATGAGGACAACCAGATCCCGGTCAGAGCATCTGCAGCAGTGAGAGTGAGGGAAGTGGGCGGTGCTCACCAGCACCATCGGACCCTCAGTCCATTGTAGACTGGCCAGTACACTGCCATAGGCAGGAGACCTCCCCAGACCTAAGGAGAGTTGTGTCCCTGAAGTGGGGGCATGGAATCTCTGATGGCAAGAGGCACCACTGACCACCCCCTCTGTGACACACCTTGCCTAACACCTATACCTGGTGCAGGAAGGGCATGGGGTGGGGGGAACAACCCCCCAACACATATTGGGCATCTGCCACCAGCAGTGGGGAAGGTGTTCTTCATAGCATCATGGCTGCAATGCAGGGGCAAGGGAGAAAAATTAAGATGCAAAAACTATTGTCTGCAACAAATGGGCAAAAGTCCTGCAGATCCACAAACAGGAAAAATGCGCTTTTCTGAGTGGGGAAAACATGCAGGACCCAGAAATGAGTGACCCCTGAATCAAGAACTAATGGGGACAGGAACCTTTGCTAAAGGAGAAGATAGTGGCGATCAGAGAAACCAGTTCTGCCTTGGAGGCAAAAATAGATACAGTGGCTATCAATATCACCCTGCTTCAGATGGACATCAGGAGAATTGCTGTAAGAATGTCCATGGCTGACACAACAATTGACGACCACACAGAAGGCATCAAAGTTATGCAAAAGGAAGTGCAACAACTTAAGGAGACTACCCAACGCCTTCACGCCTGAGCAGAGGACATAGAGGGGAGATCCTTCCACTATAACATCTGAATGGTGGGCTTTCCTGAATAAGCTGCAGGCACAACAGTGGAAAGCTTTGTTGAGAACTTTAAATAAACTATGGTGCAACCAGATGACTTATCCTCACTCTTCACAATAGAAAGGGTGCACCGAGTGCTGGGCAACCTACCACAGCCTGGAATGCGATCAACTCCTATCATAGCCTTCATCTTAGACTTCAGAGACACCCAGGTGGTGCAAGCGACAAGGTGAATTAGGAGCTCCAGAAATGTGACCTGCACTACTTGGTGCTATTCCCATCCAAGCTCAAAGTCCTGGCAGACAGCTAATCCTGGTTTTCGTAGATGCCAGACAAGGTATAACAGAGGGTTCAAGGGTGGCACCGAGTGGCAGCTGGATGGAGGGGAGGCTCAAGGTCACTGCTGAAAGGCCCAGATCGAGGGGAGGCATCACCTGTGGAACCCATAACAGCAGAAATGGACACAGGATCTCACACTTCATAGAGCCCAACACAGGTCCAACAGGACATTTAACCGGCTTATACACAGATGATGGCCTACCTGAACAGTTCACCCGGAGTGATTGGAGTGAGGAGCCACCCTTCAGATATGCTGCAGTTAGACAGTGTCTTATTCTTATTAACAGAGCTTGAGTGTGAAGGTGCTGCTGCAGGAATACAAATCGGCTTGATTTTACAATGGTGTGACGGACAGGCATCTTGGGCACTGTGGTGGCGAGTAGTTTAAACTTGCAGCCTGGGTAGGTATGATATGGCAGCCATCAAACATAGAGGCGGGTGGGCAGATCAAGGTCATGCACACTCCAACATGGTCAAGATGCAAGAAAGATTAGTGTTAGACCTGTCAGCCTTAGGATGGTCTTCCACCAAACATTTTGCCTTTACCCTCCTACTTTCCTGAATCCATTTTCCTGGCATTATCAGTTTGTGCACTTTATCACTGCAAACCACTGCTAAAGTGCTTGTGCTCACTTCCTAAAATGTGCTACATTGGCTTGCACCTGATTGACATTTTTTTATTTGCTTATAAGTCCCTAGTAAAGTAGTATACCATATACACAGGACCTGTGTATTAAATGTTATCAGTGGGCCTAGGGTACCCACTTCAGTAGCCCCTTAAAAAATGGCCCAGGTCTGTCATTACAGCGTGAATGCAATTTTAACCTGCTAGTTTGACTTGGCAAAATAAAGCCCTTGCCAAGCCTTAAAATCCCATTCTATTACATATGTCACCTCTGAGGCAGGCCCTAGGTAGCCCATACGGCAGGATGCTTTTTACATGACCTGGTAGTGAAAAACTCCTAAATTTGTTTTTCACTACTGTGAAGCCTACCTTTCCCACAGGATAACGTTGGGTTGCCTTATTACATTTATTATTTGCCAACATTTGATTGGGAACAGGTAAACATTTCATGTTTAGTGTCTGGGAAATTGTAATTTAAAATCGTCTTTAATGGTAAAGTCAGATTTTAAATTGCAATTTTGAACATGCTTTTTATAAACCTGGCATTTTTCTGTCTTAGTTATTTGGTGCTTGTAGCCTGTTTCTGAGTGACATGGTTGGTTGTAGTTATTTTTCTTCCCAAACAGCCACACAAATAAGGGAATAGGTGGACCTGGATGGGCCATCACTGGCAGGATGAGGAGACAGAACTGGCCACATCCCCACATCCAACTGAATAGGATGTGCTCTGCCTTAACACAAAGGTCTTGCCGCCTCTGCATTGTTCATGTAGCCAACTTAGAGATAGGACAGGGGAGGCAGGAAACTTCAAACACTTCAAAAGGAATTCTCTAGAAACTACTCCCATTTCAAAGAAGGCACCAGGTATAAAAGTAGGAACCTCAGAGCCAGTCTTCAGTTCACTTTCTGAACTTGTGAAAGGACTCTCAGAGGACTTCACACTGCTGCGTACTTCAGAAGATTGCTATGCTGTGCCTGGAAGGCTTCTCTGCTTCCTGAAGCCTGCCATGATCCCTCAGAGGACTGTCCTGCTGTTTTAGCCCTCTTCCACTTCTTGAACCCATTACTATTAGAGTGACTCTTAGGGCTAGTTGATTGGCCCCCTGATCAGAGCCTCAGGGACAGAAAAGGCTTTAGCCATCTGGAACTAAGACCTGGACCAATCCTGAGTGAGTCATAACTCCCCAAGTGGTGCCCCTCAAGTCCTGGACCCTTGGGGGTATTGTGAAAGGTACCCAGATATCCAAAATCCAAAACTTGGGACTTAAAACATTTTTGGCTAAATACTGCCCTGAGAACCGAGAGGAGACCGGGACCAACCTGCTCGTCTATCCCGCCACCAAGTGCATTGCCTGTCAACCTGACTTTGCGGCACCTCCCGCTATGTTCTCCATAGCAGCAGCAAATCCTGTTCAGGGCTCCTTTGCTAAAGGGCCGCATGGAACTGTCGTTGGCTGCAGGCTCCAGCTTTGTTCCACTGGATATTTGTAACCTCCAAAAAATCCAAAATCAGATTTTCTTTTTGAAAAAGAACAGTAACAAATTACTGTATGTCCGCCATGACCAACTATAATGTCAGGGAGGGAACTCTGTTGCAAAGGAGTACCCTTTTTGCCAATATATTAATCAGGCCCTAATACAGAACGTCGAAATCTTCATCAAAACTTCGTCCAGCGTCTCCCGGATGACGCCTCCTCCACCTCATCAGACAGTGCGCTGTTGAACTTCTACCTTCACAACTTTTTCTTCAAATTTTAAAAAAAGTCCAAAGTTAAGCGCCGACCAGGCCCAATCCATTTTTTTTAATTCGATTTATGCTTGTCCATGTTTTTCGACTTTGACCCAGTTTCGAGTGACTAGATGTCTTTGGTTGGTGCCTTGATCTTTTAGGAGCTAGTTTTTAGCTTAAACTATAAAAAACAAAAGCATAACTCCGCTTCTTCAGATTGGATTTTTGTCTTTTTGGTATTGAATAATTTATTAACATTTACTCTATCTGAATTGGTGGGAGATATTTCTTGTGTAGTATTTTTACTTTAATACCATTTGTGTGCATACTTTACACTATGCTTCTACCTTAAACCTGACTGCCAAGCTGCTAGAGAATTGGGCACAGGTTACTTTAGTGACTTTTGTGGTACTCCTGACAGGTATTGTGGCTGTTGCTGGAGTGTAACACCCCACTCAACCAACAACCCAATTTCTCACAATTAGGAACTAAACAAGTTTCTCAGTCCTTTTGTAGAAAGTGAACGGACTGGGCAGTAAACTGAAAAGAGTGGTGGTGTCTCCGTTCCACCACAGGCATAACCTGGACCTTATGCTGCAAGAGACACACCTGGTGGGAAACTGAAGTGGGTTCCTTGGACAGAGGAGATATCTGACCCTTGTTCGCTCCGTTTTTAGCACCAGCTCCTGCAGGGTCTGCATTCTGGCATGCCAATCACTCTCTCTAATGGTCACTGACACATGAGCAGACAGGGTTGGTTTCTTTTGCAATGTTGGCCGGTGAATCGAATAGGGAATAACTAACAGTGGCCTCATGGCAAACTACCCCACTGATGGTATCAAGATACTGGGGCGATTGAGAGACTAGCTGACAAGACTGCAAGGCTCAGTAACACTTATTGGGGACGTCTTTAATCTAACAACAAGAGAAGAAATGGACAGAATAACAAGGGGCTTGAAGCCAAGGGAAAGAAGCATAAAATACTGCTATCCTTCAACTTGGCTCTGGATCTTATAGATATATAGAGGGATGGGCATCCACTGGTTAGCCACTAGCATACATGTCAGGAGCATTCAGTTTGAAGTCCAGGTTGGACTACTTCCTGATACTGGCTGCACAGGGGCACACATTCTGAGACACTTGTGGGCTGATTTAAGAAAAGTGACCCAGTGCATCCCCACTTTCTTTGTGCCCTTTAGCGTACCCCTACCGCCACCATGTGGGCGCCGTATTTAAAATACGCGCACCACGGCGCAGGGTAGGGGACAACAGCATCATTATTTTTGGCACCACTCCTCCAGAGTACATAGAAACCCATTGTATTCAATGGCATGCCCCCTTGTAACGTCTGCTGTGAGCAGGTGTTAAAAGTGCTGAAAAAATGGCACAAGGAAATCTCTTAGATTTCTTTGTGACATTTGTTCGCGCCCCCCCTAACAGGGAAACGCCACCCTTGCATACATTATGCCTTACGCAGGCATAATGTGGTGCAAGGGTTTACAAAGTGGCGCAATGCATGCATTGCTCCACTTTGTAAATATGGAGGATGTAAAAGCCACTTAAGCGCCGCAATAGCAACAAAATAATGACGCTATGGTGCGCTAAGGTGGCGCTAGGGCCTCTTAAATCAGGCCCCTGGTACTTGGCCAGGTGGATATCAGACCATGCCCCAGTTTACACACAAATCCACTCCCCGATCAAGGTGGGAGATGAGACTGGACCTATGGGACCTCACAGACTGGAACACTAAGAAGATAATTTCCTCTGCCACAGAGTAGTATTTTGAAGGCAATGCTGAGTCAGGCTATTCTAAAATTTTGGTCTGGGTTCTGTACAAAACAGTAACAAGAGGGCAGTTGATCTCCCACATTACAGGGAAAAAGAGGGATAGACTGAGGGAGTGGAGGCTCTTGAGGGAACACTGAGCGAATGGCAGGCATGATGTGTCAAGCTCCCTACCCCCAGCTCATACACGAGGTACAGTGGGCCAGGGTTGTGCATAAGCAACTAGTGGAAGATGCTGGACAGGGCACAAAATAGAGCATGCCAACAGAAGCTATAAAAAGTTGCAAATACGCCAAGGAAAATGCTAGCATGGCAAAGGTGAATCAGAAAGCTAGAGAACATGAAGGGATAATCAGTTAGTGGGGCTGCGGAGATGGCCTTCATTATTGTGGTACAACTAGCCAAGCTACATCAGTGACGGATTGGAGGGGCCCCAGAGGATCATGAGAGATTTGTTGCAGATATCCCCACTCCGGCTGTGGGGGAGGACGAAAGGGCAATGCTAGACAGAGTTATGACGATGTTGAGCTGGGGGAGGTGATTCAGCAGCTCAAAAGGGGGAAGAGTTAAGCCAGGGTCCCTCTAGACTTTTTTAAAAGCATAGGGAGAGGCTGATTGGACTGCTCTGGAATATGCTGTACAAAGACAAGGGATGTCTTCCTACAATCTGAGACTCTGGTTCTCATACACAAACAGAGTAAGCCCACAGACAGTGCTGCTTGGATAGGCTCATTACTCTGCTTAACACAGAGGTTAAGATCTTTGCGTAGGGCTTTGCAAAGGCATTGATAAATTGGTAGCCCCTGATCAGTCCAGTTTTATGCCCCTCAGGGCTACATACCACAACCTACATGCTGAAAAAGCTTTCGATTGAGTGGAGTGAACCTATTTTTTCACAGATGGGGATGGTTCCTGGGTTCTTGTCCTGGGTACATTTACTGACAACAAACCATGTAGCCAGAGTAATGGTTAACGGCTCGCCACTACCCCCCCTGCTGTTTGCCCTGGCGTTGGAACCACTGGCCTGCTGGGCAAGGATTAACACTCAGATCAGGGCCTGGGAAGATGTGATCTCCCTTTACGCCGATGACATGCTGCTCTACCTGACCGGCCTGCGGCAACCTGTAAAGCTAGTTCTAGAAATCCTACAGATATTCAGGGAATACTATGGGGTATAGATGATCCGGCAGAAGTCTGTAACGTTTTTAGTCACCGGTAGCAGCTGCTGATGGATTGGGAGGTCCCCCTGTATGGGCACAGAGGGAGAGTTCAAGTATCTGGGTGTCCATGTGACACTCGACCCAGCTGAATTCTATAGGCAAAACATGGGGTGGATCCTGGAGGAGTATAGGAAAGACACTGAACATTGGTGAGGACTCATTCTTTCACTGTTGGGCTGGACCGCTCTATTGAAAATGGTGACTTTGCCTAAGTTCCTCCATGGCCTACAGAACACATTGTCTGAGGTTCCTGGTTGCCTTCTTTCACTCAATAGAAACAGTGATGTGTACATGTTCTTCCTCACAATAGCACTGGCGACCCTCACAAGGGGACAGTATGATGGGGGCATGGCACTCCCTGACCTGTGTCTATATTACTGGTCGGTCCACTTACAAGTGGTTAATGAATGGGTAATTGGCACCCTGCAGGAGCTAGCATAATGGCAGTGAAAAGAGCAATGGACCCGGGGATTATGTCTGCAATTTGTACAGTGAACGAAGACAGGCCAGAACCCTATCCCCAGCTGACATAGCAATTGCTACATGGAGGACAACGATGCGCCACATGAGATGGGAAGGGAGGGTGATGCTGGAGACTCCCCTGTGGGACTCAGACAAGCTAAAGGAGCTACAATACCTGGAGGGACAGAGAGAGTGGGACATATTGGGCATCTCAAAGTGGGGGACCTGTCGGGCCGACTGGGGATATTTCCATTCTGGCAACTCTGGGAACAATACAAACTCGCTGACAGACAATACTTTCACCATATACAACTGTGCCTCAACCTTATGAGATACAGGGAAAACTGCAGGACATAGCAGAGGAACCCACTAAAAGGTAGATTGCTTACTGCCCTGCTGAAGACACGTACAGTATTCCAGATTCAAAAAACACTTGGGGCATATTTATACTTTTTGATGCAAAACTGCGCTAATGCAGTTTTGCATCAAAACGTTTAGCGCCAGCTTGCGCCATTCTACAGTGCCAATTGGGCACAATATTTAACGAATAGGGCAAGCCGGCACTAAGCTTGGGCTATCGTCAAAATAAAAGACGCTAGCCGGGTGGGGGTGGTGGTAGAGGAGATGGAGGTTGAGCGTCAAACAATAACGCTAGGCTGGTTAGAGGCAAGAAAATGCAGCTAACCAGCCTAGTTTCATTTCCTGATGCACAACTATCCATAACGCATGACTCCTGTCTTACAAAAGAGTCATGCCCACCACCCCAATGGCCAGCACATAGGACCAGTGTCACCTGGGCATGGCATTGCACCCAGTGCCACGCAGGGGGCCCCATGTCAGGACATCCAATGGCACTTAAAAATGCTTTAACAAATACTTACCTATACCTACCTGGGATGGGGTCCCCCATCCTCTGGTGTCCCTGGTGGGTGGGGGTGCTCCTGGGGCTTGGGGTGGGCACCTGTGGGCCCATTTAGCCAAGGAAATGGGTCCACAGGTCCCCTAATGCATGGTCTGACCGAGCCGTTAAATAATGGCGCTAAGCTAGATTAATTCCATTATTTTGGTCCATCTCCCACCCGTGCATCATTTTAGCACGGGGGATAAATATGGCACATTTTTTGGATGGGAAAGCCTGCCTTGCAACTCATTGACGCAAGGTGGGTTCACGCATCCAAAAAAATGACGATAACTCCAATATTTAGACGCTAGACGTGTCTGGTGTCAAAATATAAATAAGGAGTTAAGTTTGCACTGCTTGTGCGTCAAAAAAACATGACGGACAAACGGCGCAAACAGTATAAAAATGACCCTTATTGCAAACAGTAAACCCTGATAGAGGCACTGAAGGAAAGGTAGAAGAGGGATCTCTGCACTATAGTACCCCTTTGAGGTGGCCATTAGGACCGGGTTCAGAGTGGTGCAGTTTAAGAATTTTACACTGGGCATATTTTATCAGAACTGGGCTGCTCCACATAGGGAAGTTTGACAACTACACGTGTCTGAGAGCCTGCGTTAGGCGGGTACACTGACCCACACTATATGGGATTGTCCACACCTACATTCCTTCTTGGTGCAAGTTAGTGAAGGGATGACACGGGTGGCAGGATAGAACATTGTCCTTATACCTGCGCTGAGCTTCCTGGGAATATGGGGCTTTTAGACCCTGTCCAGGTATGCTGCAAGGTCATCAGATAAAACATGCTGGTCTATGCAGATTGCCTGAGATTTCTTGGCAGAGTTAGGGGAGAGCATAATGAGAACAAATGTTGATGGATTAATGTATTTTGCATTTGAGAGTGAAACCAAACTGAAATCCACATTTAACCCCAAACTCCCTCTGACGGTTATGTAGTACATCCTTGCACAGCTGATTGCTATCCCTTACCAGATGAGAAATCTGTTCCATATTCTACTGATTGTTCTTTAAGTGAGGACATTAAGGCCCATATTTATACTTTTTTAGTGCTATCTTTGCGCCGCTTTTTGACGTAAAAGCGGGCAAACTTACAAAATACAATTGTATTTTGTAAGTTTGCGCCGCTTTTGCGTCAAAAAATGACGCAATTGCGGTGCTAAAAAAGTATAAATATGGGCCTAAATTTCATGAAGCATGAGTGCTATGCAACTCCTCCTAAACTCTATGTCCTCCCTGGACACAACAAGGTGAACCCACTGGCGATAATAATTACTGGACCTGACACAAGTGTTGGCTCGGATGTTGTGGTGATCTTCATTGATTGAAAAAGTAACCTGAAGATTAACAAACTTCAGAAAGGTCATGGAATGTGAGTGTAGCCTACCTGTCACTCATCCTTCCTCATGAGATTGCTAAGTGTAGGATTACTAGATACATTTATCCTTTCAGGGACACATTGACATAGTCATGGCCAGTCCTGCCATTTTCTTTGGCCAATAAATTGTTGGTCATTGATATAGATAAGACTAGAAATTCCTACATACATTATGTTGGTTAATAAAAGGAGATTTCTGGCTAAACGTGTCCCTGATTACATTCTAACCTTAGATTAGTACTACAACCTTAGATTAGTACTTTTCACATTGGCATACAGGCATAGATGTTAAATTCTTTGTGACACTGGTACTCTGGTCCCAGCAATACTTCAGCCTAGTGAAATACTTCTGCATGGGCACTGAGTGAGCTTGAAGGACAAGAAGCAGAACCCTAAGCTGTCAGGATGCAGAATAGGTAAAATATGAGCCACAAAGACAGGGAGAATCCATGGCAATGTATGAGTGTAAGGGATAATGAGTAAACAGAGTTGTGTGTGCCCATTAAAGGCAATATGAAAAGTTAGTTGGAAAGCAAATTACAGTTTATAATAATCTTAAAATGAGGTGCAGTTCATATTTATCATTTGCATAGGGCCAGCATACGCCAGTCTAACCAGCAATTCAACCATTTTTAAATATAAAATAGGACAATGTAACTGGCCCAACTAAAACTTTTGTGAAACTGATTACCAAGACCATTGATGTTACTCCACCTTCCAAAAAAGACACTATAGCAGTTTAGCATGCTATGCATCAGATAATGTGAATCTGCAACTCAAAATGAAGTATCACCTATTATACAGATTAAAATCCAACCCTAAAGACAACCGAGAGAGAGAGAGAGAGAGAGAGAGAGAGAGACAGAGAGAGAGAGAGTGAGAGTGTCCTTACATGTCTGTGCCATCAAACGTGCCAAACATCTCAGGGACAGTCACTGCCTCCAATTGCTGATCAATGGACGCCAAATGCAGCTGAGTGTCTGGCCCATCACTTGTTGCTATAGCAAACCTCAGGTTCAGTGCCAACGTCTCCTTTGTCCCATGTTTAAAATAATGCCACTCCTTCTTAAATTACTGCATAGTCCTGTTTGTGGGTACCACCACACTGAGCTTATCGGGGATGTCTTTCCATAAGGCAGCCTTCTGTACCTGCGCAAGCTTAGAGTGGCAAAGATCTTTCACATGTCTTCCAACTCTGTGAGCAGGATCTCCATCCCCTTCTATGTGAATCTCTTACTGGTATGCCCCGGAGTACTCTTTTCCTGCATTCCCTTCCCCTTGTTTGTACCCTCCTGCCCTGTGCTCTCCTCTGTCTCCTGGCTTGATGTATTTGTAGAGTATTTCGAATGCTCTATGCTGCTTTGTGTCACTTTTTCAATGTAGCATGGCGCATTTATGCTTTGCATGACACAGGGGGCCTCATTTATGAGGCCTGTGGTGCATGGCAGCACAGCAAATGCCTTGCTGCGCCACCCTGTGCCACCGGGTAAGGGCAGAAATGTGCTGTAGCTACTAGATACTGCGCATTTCTGTCCTCTTCCCATGTGCTGGTGCTCCACATTGCTTTATTTGTGTTCCTGCTTCATCACATGGTTTCAATTAGTAAATATGACGGTAACGAAAAAGGTCACTTTTTCACAGGATCAGCAAATCTGGATCAAAAAGTTATAAAAACGGAAGACGAAGTACGAGTGACTTCATTTTAAGAACTAACTTCGAATACTGTTGGGCGTTCTTGCAAGAAGACAAGGTCATTGCCAAGTAATTATTAAAAGACAGTAGTGCTGACAACATCCTTTGCTTGGAAATGGAAATTGCCTGCGCTAACAAGAAATGTCTAACTGTACCTGGCATTCAGATGTAATTGTGCATCATCTTTGTCAATCAGCGGTAATGCACTTCTTTCTTATTAAAAGTACGAACGTTTAAACATCGTAAGGAGTGTCTCTGGTACTAATGGACTTTTAAATAGTGATGGATGCATTCCATGATTGACTTAAGATGTTCATGTACCTGTCAGTTTAAAAATATTCTTACAAGTAATATTACAGTACCTATGGATTAGAAGATGCATGGTTTTGTTTAGAAATCAACACATTAATACAGAGTGCTGAAAGATGCCTGGCAGATTGAAGTCATCAAACTTGAGATTTCATGACTGTCCAGTGGAAGTAGTACATAAATAAATGATCTGATCAGAGGGATATCGTCAACTTCACAATGAATGCCGTGTTAAATTTTTGATTCTGGTTTTGTATCACGGTTGTTGAAGTGGTGGGTAGCATTATAAGCAGGATAACAGCAGCAAGAGTCCCTGCTATGCCCAGACAGTTGGGATGGGGTGACCAGCATGTGTGCACTCATTTTCATTGCACTGGTGGTGAGAAGATAGCTAACCCAAGGCCATCACCACTCCTGCTTCTCTGCTGCCTCGGTTAAGTAGTAAGGGAAGCTAGTGCTGGTGTCTCTTCTCTGCTACTCTAAAGTAATGGAGATTGAGGCCCGTATTTATACTCCGTTTGCGCCGAATTTGCGTCGTTTTTTTCGACGCAAATTCGGCGCAAAACTAACGCCATATTTATACTTTGGCGTTAGACGCGTCTAGCGCCAAAGTATTGGCAAAGAGCGTCATTTTTTAGCGTGAACGCCTTCCTTGCGTTAATGAGATGCAAGGAAGGCGTTCCCGTCTAAAAAAATGACGGCGACGCAAATGCGTCGCATTTATACTCCCGGGCAAAAATCACGCCCGGGAGGTGGCGGGTCAAAAAACCCTGCATTTGCGCCACATTTTAACGCCTGGGTCAGGGTAGGCGTTAAGGGGCCTGTGGGCTCAAAATGAGCCCACAGGTGCCCTCCCCTGCCCCCAGGGACCCCCCCTGCCACCCCTGCCCACCCCAGGAGGACACCCAAGGATGGAGGGACCCACCCCAGGGACATTCAGGTATGTTCACGTAAGTATAATTTTTGTTATTTTTCAAAAAAATTTGGGTGGCATAGGGGGGCCTTATTTGTGCCCCCCTACATGCCACTATGCCCAATGACCATGCCCAGGGGACATAAGTCCCCTGGGCATGGCCATTGGGCAAGGGGGCATGACTCCTGTCTTTACTAAGACAGGAGTCATTTAAATGGCGTCTGGGTGTCGAAAAAATGGCGCTAATCGGGTTAAGACGATTTTTTAGCGTCAACCCGACTTGCGCCATTTTAAGACGCCCTAGCGCCATTTTCCCCCTACGCCGGCGCTGCCTGGTCTACGTGGTTTTTTTCCACGCACACCAGGCAGCGCCGGTCTGCTTGCGCCGGCTAACGCCATTCCATAAATACGGCGCCCGCATGGCGCTTCGGAATGGCGTTAGACGGCGCTAAATTTTTTGACGCTAAACTGCGTTAGCGCAGTTTAGCGTCAAAAAGTATAAATACGGGCCTGAATTTGTCCCCCACCAGTGTTAACCTCTTCACTGCTAAGCCTTTTCCTCCTCCTGTGTGAAGCCTACTTTTGGCTATTTGGGGTAGTAAGGCCTCCAAAACATTTTGTCCACATAAGCTATCCATGCCAAATGTGTGTCCCTTTCTTTCAACAACCGTGGGATTCTAAAGGTACCTAGCGTTTGTGGATTTCCCTGGAATGGGCCGAGAAATTAGCCAAAATACAGTTACATTTTGGGTTTTTGGGGGGGGAAAAATGGGGAAAAGTGATGCAGAAGAAAACATAAATTTCTTCCCTGCAAATGGCAGTAACAAAGGGGTTGTGGTGCTAAAATCACCATCTTCCCAGCTTTCAGGAACAGGTAGACTAAAATCAGAAAAACACATTTTTCAACACAGTTTTGGCATTTTACCGGGACACGCCCCATTTTTTCCTATTTTTTGTGCTTTCAACCTCCTTCCAGTTACTGACAGAAATGGGTGTGAAACCAATGGTGAATCCTGGACAGCTAAACATTTCTGAAAAGTAGACACAATTCTAAATTCAGCAAGGGTTCAATTGTGTAGGTTTTCCTATAGAAAGTAACACTTAAACAAGCATTTGCAATGCAATAGGTCTCGCATTAGCGAGAGTTAGAGCTGTTGGCATTGTAAATGATAATGACAACCTTGCATTTGGGACCTTTTAAATATTTAGCCATGCAGCACATTAAACATTAAACCTTTTTCAGAAGTAAACTGTGTTTGGGCATTCCTTCATACACTTGGCATTAGACTGTAATGGTCTGAACAGCCCCTACAGAGCACCACAGTAAAAATAGCATTTGGAAGAAACATGGTAATTTAAACATACATTCAGTCCTGACAGGACATAATCACATAAGAAAGAATGATGACGAACGGTGCAGTGTAACCATATAATCAGCCCCTTGCAGACAGTGTATTACACATTTTCAGTCCTAGCAGAACTTTTAAATATCATTTAACTGTGGAGTCAGTGGCACAAAGGTGCAGGTTCTCAGGTTGTTACTACATGCCCCTGTAGAGAAAACAGCAGAAGGTGCAGTACCACTGGTAATGGCTAGATGTCCCTGTAGAGTCAACAGCAGAAGGTGCAGTACCACTGGTTATGGCTAGATGTCCCTGTAAAGTCAACAGCAGAAGGTGCAGTACCAGTGCCCGTAGCTAGATGTCCCTGTGGAGCCAAAAGCACTTAGGGGCATATTTATACTTTCTTTGCGCTGAATTAGCATCATTTTTTTTACGTTAACTCAGCGCAACCTTAACTCCATATTTCTATTTTGACGCTAGACTTGTCTAGCATCAAAAGTCACTTTTTGGATGCGTGAAACCAACTCACATCAATGAGATGCAAGGGAGGCATTCCCGTCCAAAAAATGACTCAAAGCCCCAAGCACCTTATTTATCCTTCCATGCAAAAATTTAGCATGGGCGGAGGTAGGCTTAAATAATGGCACTAAGCCTGCTTAGCATCTTTATTTAACGCATGGGTCAGGGCAGGCGTTGGGGGACCTGTGGACCCATTTCCATGGTCAAACACCAGGAAAAGAGCCCACAGATGCCAACCCCAAGCCCCAAGGACACCCCCACCCACACCAGAGGGACACCAGAGGAGGGGGTGGACCCCATCCCAGGTATGTAGGGTAAGTAAGGCCCTTATTTATACTTTTTTAGCGCCGCGTTTGCGCCGCTTTTTGACGCAAAAACGGCGCAAACTTACAAAATACAATTGTATTTTGTAAGTCTGCGCCGTTTTTGCGTCAAAAAGTGGCGCAAATGTGGCGCTAAAGAAGTATAAATATGGGCCTAAGTATTTTAAAACATTTTTAAAGTGCCACTGGGGACCCTAAAATGGGCCCCCCTACATGGCACTGGGTGCAATGGCCATGCCCAAGGGACACTGGTCCTGGTGCCGGCCATTGGGGTGGTGGGCATGACTCCTGTCTTTTATAAGATAGGAGTCATGTGGTATGGATGGTTTTGCATCAGGAATTATGCTAGGCTGGGAAACTGCATTTTTTTGCCTCTAACCAGCCTATTGTCATTTTTTGAGGCAAAATCCCCTTCCCTCGTACTGTCACCCCCACCCGGCTAGCATAATTTTACCAGACGCTAGCTCACCCTTAGCTCCGGCTTGCGGGATTTCATAAATTTGGTGCCTGGCTGGCGTTCTGGAATGCAAGCCGGCGCTATACTTTTTGATGCAAAACTGCGTTTGCGCAGTTTTGTGTCAAAAGTATAAATATGGGCCTATGTTAGTGCATTCCTTCATACACTTGGCATTAGGCTGTAATGGTCTGAACAGCCCCTACAGCGCACCACATTAAAAATAGCATTCAGAGGAAATCATGGCCATGTAACCATATAGTCAGCTCCTAGAGGGCATAGTCAGATGAAAAAAGAACGACAAAGAACATTGCAGTGTAACCATATAATCACCCCCCTGAGGGCATAGTGTATTACACATTTTCAGGCCTAGCAGGCCTGTTACATATTTAACTGTAGAGTCAGCGGCACAAGGGTGCAGTGCCGCAGGCCATTACTAGATGTCCTTGTAGAGTCAATAACAGAAGGTGCAGTACCACTGGTCATGGTCAGTTGCCCCTGTAGAGTCAACAGCATAAGGTGCAGTACCACTGATGGTGGCTAGATGTACTTGTAGAGTCAACAGAAGAAGGTGCATTACACATACACAGGCCAAGCAAAGCTGTCAGAATAATATTACAAACAAGGCCTGTATAACACAAACTCCTTTCAACTTTAAAAACAAACATTCAAGCTATAAGAGAGTTTAAATGTGCATTGAGTGGTAGAAGAGGTTATCATATTTGGACCACTTCTAACCAAGTGTGACCCACAAGATGGCCAGTACAGAAAAAGTACATTGTTCTGAATGTTTTGGTGGTGATCCCATTGCCACAGGTTGAGTTATGGCCAAAAATGTGTTGTAAAATAAATGCCTGCAAAGCATTATGGGGCGAATTTCCATACATACATTAGCCCTTAATTAGAAATAAACTGTTGTAAATTAGCAGAAAGTGCTCAGCCACTGATTGGGGCTAGATGTTCATGTGAAGCCTACTGAGTTATTAGTGTTTTCAGGAAATTATCATCCTTCAACCCTTGGAGAGCACAGTGCATCACACATTTTCAGACTGAGCAAGAACATTAGGGCTGTGCCTGTCCTTATACAAAGCAGGAACAATAGTGTTACAAACAAAGCCCTTAGAATACAAACTCCTCTCAGCTATAAAAACAAAAGTTCCAACTACAATACAGTTTAAATAAGCATTGAATGGTGGAAGAGGTTATGATTTAGGGGGCCCCTCTAACCTAGTGTGACCCACAAGATGGCCTGGACAGAACGAGCACATCGTTCTGAATGTTTTGGTGGTAGTCCCTTTGCTGTAGGACCACCACAGACTGAGGTATGGGCAATAATGTGTTGTAAAAGGAATGCCTGCAAAGCATTATGCAGTGAGTTTCCCAAGTGTAGTGAATATTGTTGTATCGGCTCTCCCTGCTGGGAGAGCCGCTGTTGAGGATTCCTTCCTGGGTCGATGTTAGTCTATATAAGCCACAAAATGTTTTACAAAACATACGCACGACACAACTACTTGTAAGTACTGATTATGTAAAGTAAGGACCAAGTGAAGGGCAAACACAAAAAACGAACCATGAGTGCTTACTGACCAACATCAGAGCCAGGAAACAAAGACAAATAGGGGGTGATTCTAATTCTGGCGGGCGGCGGAGGCCGCCCGCCAGAATTCCGCCCCCATAATACCGCTCCGCGGTCAGAAGACCGCGGAGGGTATTATGAGTTTTTCCCTGGGCTGGCGGGCGGTCTCCAAAAGACCGCCCGCCAGCCCAGGGAAAAACTCCCTTCCCACGAGGATGCCGGCTCGTAATCGAGCCGGCGGAGTGGGAAGGTGCGACGGGTGCAGTAGCACCCGTCGCGTATTTCAGTGTCTGCAAGGCAGACACTGAAATACCTTGCGGGGCCCTCTTACGGGGGCCCCGCGACCCCCCCCCTACCGCCATCCTGTTCATGGCGGCTTTCCCGCCATGAACAGGATGGCGGTAGGGGGGGTCAGAATCCCCCATGGCGGCGCAGCAAGCTGCGCCGCCATGGGGGATTCTGAGGGCAGCAGTAAACCGGCGGGAGACCGACGGTTTACCTTTTCTGACCGCGGCCAAAGCGCCGCGGTCAGAATGCCCTGCGGGGCACCGCCGGCCTGTCGGCGGTGCGACCGCCGGGGTTAGAATCAGCCCCATAGTCTGTTCAAACAACAGAAAAACATTCCAGGAGTAATTAAACTGTACTTGGCCGGTACTCAACCAAGTACAGGAATTGACGTATTGGCTGCCAAACCAGTTAGGAGGCAGTAAAACTAGAGTGACACTGCTTTCAACCAATGGTAAGCGCCAGGCGGGAGCAAAGTCCTACACTCCATCCAACAGGTCTTGCAGACAGGGTAAATTAGGTTGAAAAAAACAGCCATTTGTGTCTAAGTTTTCATCTGTGACTTTTTCTAGGTATAGGAGATTTCTGAAAGCAATATACCGTTACGTGCGCTCGACCCTTCTGGTTCCAAGGATATATAGGGCTTGTAGGTTCTCCAGAACCTAAGCTATCCAGTGCCAATTACTCAGCTGCTCCCTGCGATGGTTTTTCATTGTGTACCAGGCATACTGCAATTAATTTGGTAAAATATCAAGAGTGAAAAATAGGCATCAAGGAAACCTATGTATTTCCGAAATGGGCACAAGATATGGAGTTTAGAAGCAGCAGTTACTTGCACATCTCTGAATTTGGGGGTTCCCATTCTAGCATGTGAATTACAGGGCATCTCTCAAAATGACTTATTTCTTTCATGCTGTCTTTCATTTGGAAGGTGCGAATGCAGAGAAAGACAATTGACAATAACACTTGTTCTGCTATTCTGTGTTTTCCCAAGGCTTCTGATTAAACTGGTACCTCCCTTGTGTGGGTAGGCCTACTGTGCGCGACAGTAAACTCCCCGAAACACAATGTGGAAACATCACATTTTTCCTCTGAAAACTGATGCATTTTATGCAAAGTGCCTAGCTGTGGATTTTGGGTTGTAGCTCAATCGGCACCTATGAAAACCTAGAAAACCTGTACATTTTTTAAAACTGGACACCTTGGGGAATACAGGATGGGTTGACTTGTGAGGCTCTCACCAGGTTCTGTCACAGAGAATCCTTTGCAAACCTCAAACTTTGTATAAAAAACACATTTTCCTCACATTTCGATGATGCAAAGTTCTGCACAAACGTCCTTCCACCCAGTATTCCCCCAAGTCGCTCGATAAAAATGGCACATCACTTGTGTGGGTAGACCTAGTGCCCGCAACAGGAAATGCCCCAAAACACAATGTGGACACATCACATTTTTCCACTGAAAACGGACACCTAGGGAAACCTAGCAAACCTGTACATTTCTGAACACTAGACAGCTAGGGGAATCCAGGATTGGCTGACTTGTGGAGCTCTTGTCAGGTTCTATCACCCAGAATCCTTTGCAAACCTCAACATTTTTCTAAACAACACATTTTCCTCAAATATCTGTGATGTAATGTTCTGGAATCTGAGGGGAGCCACATACTTACTTCCACCCAGTATTCCCCCATGTCTCCTAAGAAAAATGGTATCTCACTTGTGTGTGTAGGCCTAGTGCCCATGACAGGAAACGCCCCAAAATGCATCGTGGACGCATCACTTTTTTCTAGTTTTTGCAAAATTCCTAGCTGTGAATTTCCAGCTGTAGCTCAGCCAGCACTTAGTGAAAGCTAGCAAACCTGTATGTTTTTGAAAAACAGACACCTAGGGGAATCAAGGATTGGGTGACTTGTGGTGCTCTCACCAGATTCTGTCACTCAGAATTATTCGCAAGCCTCAAAGGGTGTCTAAAAATACATTTTTCTCACATTTCTGTGATGCAAAATTGTGGAACCTGAGTGGAGCCACAAATTTCCGACCACCCAGCGTTTCCCAGGTCTCCTGATAAAAATGCTACTTCACTTGTGTGGGTGGGCCAAATGTCCACGACAAGGAAGAGCCCAAACCACAACATGTACACATCAAAATGATCTATCACAAAACAACCTGTTTTTGCAAGGAGGGCACCTGCGTTTGTGGTCCCGGGCTCGGCGGCCATCTAGAAAACCTACCAAACCTTTGTGAACATTAGACACCCGAGGGAGTCCAGGGAGGTGTGGCTTGTGTGGATCATCTAACATATTCTTACCCAGAATCCATGTAAAGCCTCATCATTGCACCAACTGCTTTACAGACTATTCACACACCCTTCATACGTGACACACACAAGATCATTCACACTGCCAGCCGCGGGCCCAGCACATTACAGCACTCACATCGACAGATAGCACCATTCAAAGGCCCATCACTTTCATATGCCCACATGCCTGTCATAGCAATCACACCAGCTGATGGAGTGTGTGGACTGGTGATTGGATAGCAGTGTGTAGTGTGTAGTGATAGCAGTGTGTGAAACACATGCCTGTTTCACTACAGCAAGGCTGCTTATCACAGATTCCTGAAACTGAAAAAAAGTAATCTTTGACTCTGGAGAACAATCCTTGAACACAACAAAAGCATTAAAGGTTGCTAAATGGAAGAGATGGATAGCCAACTTCTTATACCAAATGTAAGCATTACGAACAGCAGTGTAAAGTTTCAACCTCTGATCTACTCTATCTACACTACCCATGTGCTTATTGTAGTCTAAAATGCGCACAGTATTGTGCAGTTCAGCAACCTGACCCCAAACAGTCACAGGTGAAGTACTTTCATCATGTATGGTAGTCAGCATGTAGATATCCCTCCTGTCTGCAAATTTCACAGCTAGCAGTTCACCATTATGCAAGGCACTGCACTGCCCTCTCTCAGGCTTTTTACACACATGCTCCTTTGCATAACCTTTACGGTTAGAGCGGACTATGCCACAAGCAACAATGTCCACTTTAAACAATTCGCTGAACGATTGCTCACCAGCTTAGAAGTTTAATAGGTACACATTCTGGCCTTTTTTAAAAAGTCCTCTACCGAGTTCCCACACAGTTTTCTAACTCCAAAAGTGAACGGAGAACCAGGGGGGTCAGCAGTGGCATCCCTACCAGTGTAGACACAGAAATTATAGACATATCCTGTACTACTCTCAGACAGACTATACATCTTTATTCCAAAATGTTCCCTCTTGCTAGGAATGTACTGCCTAAAAACCAAACGACCCTTGAAAAGCTTTTAGATCTCTGAAAATCAATCCACAAAGTGATCAGGGACAGGCCAGATCTTACAAAGATGGTCACAATCAGGCTGATCTCATGGCAATTGAAAAAATGCAACATACAAAGTAGAAGCAAATACTGATCATGACTCATGATTGCAGGCAATATAGCTGTTGCCATCAAGAGACTAGTAAACTAATATGGAGACAGTGACGGCTTCCTTACCAAGCCCATCAAAAAATTAAAACCAAGATCTTCTTCAACTCTTCCAGATTCGTGGGAGTCCACCGTGTACCTCTAGAGTAGGGCTTAAGTCTGGCACTATTGTCCCTCAAATACTGTTCAGCATTCAAATTAGTCTGGTCAACAATCAACCCAAAAATACATCGTCCATAAACAACTCCAAAAAATATATAGGCAAAAAGTTTTCAGTATTCACTCTACACCCTGCGACACCAGGAAAGGCACACAAAGCCGGCTGCACCATGCTTGGGGCAACAATACTCGTTTGGAGTAAACAGTACAAAAAGGTTTTTCTTACCAAACACATGAAACTATGGAAACTGCATGTCTACTACTGTCAAAACCGCAAGCAGGAGTCACAACAAAGGAATCAAAAGCTTTGAACTAGAATAAAAAGGAGAAATAAAACATTATTGTTAGACCTGACAGCCTTAGAGTGGTCATCCCCCAACTTTTTGCCTGCCTGCCTCCCTCCACTTTTCTGACACTGTTTTTGCTAGTTGTAGGACTCTGCGCACTTAACCACTGCTAACCATTGCTAAAGCGCATATGCACACTCCCTTAAACATGGTAACATTGGTTCATCCCCAATTGGCATATCTGAATAACTTATACGCCCCCAGTAAATTGCACTACATGTGGTCAGAGCCTGAAAATTAAATGCAACTAGTAGTGGGCCTGCAGCACTGATTGTGCCACCCACCTAAGTAGCCCCTTGACCAGGCCTTAGGCCTGTCATTGAAAGGCCTGTGAGTGCAGTTTCACTGCCACTTTGACTTGGCATTTAAAAGTACTTGCCAAGCCTTAAACTCCCATATACGTCACCCCTATGGTAGGCCCTAGGTACACCATAGGGCAGGGTGTAGGTAAAAGACATGACATGTACATATGTGTTTTTTATCTCCTGGTAGTGGAAAACTCCTAAATTTGTTTTCTACTGTGAGGCCTGCTTCTTTCATAAACTACCATTAGGTCTGCCCTCATATACTTTTTGAGTGGTAGATTCCAATCTGAAAGGGGTAACCAGTTCATATTTAGTATGGTCAGAATGGTAATAGAAAATCCGGCTTATTGGTGAGGTTGGATTTTATATTACTATTTTAGAAATGCCACTTTTAGAAAGTGAGCATTTCTCTGCACTTAAAAAAAATCTGTGCCTTATAGCCTGCTCAAATCAACATCTGGGCTGGGCTGGTTGACAGCTCCCTTGTGCATTTCACCCAGACAACCACAAACATAGAACACTCAGTCACACCTGCACTCATCTGCAAATTGAATGGGTCTTCCTGGGCTGGAAGGGTGGAGGGCCTGACACATTTCAAAGGCTAGTGGCCTGCCCTCACACAATGGACTGCCAAACCCACTACTGGGACCCTGGCAGACAGGACTGCACAGAAAGGGGAACTTGTGCCCTTCAAAAGCACTCTTTGAAGTCTCCCCCACTTCAAAGGCATTTTTGGGTATATAAACTGGGTCTCAGACTCCCACCAACTCAGACACTTCAGGACCTGACCTGAACTCTGTCAGAAGACCTGGCTGCCCAAAGGACTCCCTGGACTGCTTTGCGGCAAAGGACTACTGTCCTGCTGTTGCCTTGTTGCCCTGCTGGCCTTTGACTGTGCTGGAAGGACTCTGCCTTCCCCCCAAACTGCTCTCCAAGAGCTTGATTGCAAACACCTCCAGTGCTAGCTTTTTGCTAGTACACTGACTTCAGCGGCTTCGGAACGACTTCAGCAACACCAGCAACGCCGCAGCCTGCTCCTACTCCATGGACCTCGCTGCATGACTCCGGCCGGCAATGCAAGTCCGACATCGCCGTGACTCCGCTGACATCCCCTAGGGTCATCGCGACACTGCAAAGTCGACACATCACGTCCTGACAGACCGGAACCGGCCACCTCGCAGGGTCACAAGGAATCAACGCATCAAGGACAATTATCTCCCCTTGCTTCCGGATGGAGCCAACGCTGCACCTCCACCTCCACCTGGCTCGCCTCACAGAACCGACGTCTCTCCTCGGAGGCCGTAAGGGACTGACTTTGCACTGACACCACAATGCCTCTTTTCGACTCCGTGCGACATCCTTGTTCTCTGTTTTCCAAAGGTACTGTACCTGGGGGTCCGTACGACTCCGTGATCGGCACCGGTGGTGTCGGAGTGTTGGAAACAACTCCGTCAATGATGCTGCGATAGCCCCAGCTGGAGCTATTGTGTTTTCTAGGTGCTTTAGTTGGATCTAATCTTTAAAAATTCATAACTTTGCTTGTGTACATTGGATTTACATTGTTCCAACAGTATTGTATTCAGATAAACATTCTCTATTTTTCTAAACCTGTATTGTGTCTTTTTGTGGTGTTTTGAGTTTTGACTTTTGCACTGAGTTACTGTATGATTTATTGCACAAATAAATTGCCTTCTAAGTTAAGCCTGACTGCTCAGTGCCAAGTTACCAGATGGGGTGGGCACAGGATAATTCGGAAGTGTGTGTGACTTACCCTGACTAGGATTGTGGTCCCTACTTGGACAAGGGTGTATACTTTGGCCAACTAGAGACCTGTTTCTAACAATTATGATCACAAATGAAATAATGCGCCAGTCCACAAACACCCCGCCACCAAACATTCAGAAACTTCCCTAGTGTCTAGTGGTTTTCTGCTCCCCTTGGGACAGATGGGCCTAAAAAAAGTCTGATCTGCCCCCAATGCCCGCAGAAACGGGCAAAATAATTGCTCTCCAACATCACCAAAAAAAAAACCCTGGTAGGCTAGTGATTTCGGCCCCCCTTGGGGCAGATGGGCCTAAAAAAAGGTTGATCTGCCTACAAGGGGGTAGAAACGGACAAAATACTTGTTCTCCGAAGGGGAGCGACCCTTGTCCAAGGGGCTGCTCCCCAACATTGCCAACAGAAAGTGTCCTGGTGAACTAGTGGTAGATGGGCCTAAAAAAAAGGTCGATATGCCCCAAGTGTGACAGAAACTGCCAAAATACTTACTCCCCAAAGGGGAGTGACCCTTGTCTAAGGGGCCTCTCCCCAGCAATGCCAAATAACAAAATAAAAATCCCTGGTTTCTAGTGGGCATTCCTGCAGCATGTTTTCCCCTGCCCCCCCCCGAGGAAAAACTCATCTCCTTCCTCTCGATGCGCTGGAAGCAAATGACTTCAGGCGCGTCCCTGGCAACTTCCCATGATGTTGGCATGCGGTGTGTGCTGATGTCATCAAATTCTATGAGAGTTGTCAGGGCTGGCATTGGAAGCACTTCTCCTGCCATCCCTGCCAGCGCTTCCCCTATTGGTGGTGTGGAGTCAGACAGCCAGGGGCCGTCGAACTCACGCAAGGTTTTAAAACAGGCTGTGCTAGGGTGCCTCTGTCCCTCCACCTGTGCTACACGTATGTGTTTATTTTTCGTACCCTTTATCTTGAATGTTGTTTTGTTTCCTTCTTTGTGTGGCAAAGACAACCTAAGTAAGGGTGTAGCAGTGGAGCTTATCAAACCACAGTCATTCTCCTCTTTCTGCTCCTGATGAAGGAAACCATGATAGTAGTACGTATGGCTCAAGAATTATCATCCTTCTACACTAGTGGATAACTGATTGCGGACCAGCGTGCATGGACTAGGATCTTCTCTTCTGAACCTTAAGCAGCAAGAACAGCAGTGCAGACTGTAGACTAAACCCTACCCCCTCTACTTGGTTACAGATGTGACACTGGTACTCTGTCATCTCTGGAGATATAGGAGAAGGAGCAGGATAATATACTTTTGTTAGTCTGTGAAATAGAAAGCAGTGACAAGAAACCTCAAATAAGCTGCATACAAATGGATGGTATAAAGATTGATGACGGTCTGTCTCGATGACTGCAAAAAGAACATTAATGAACAGCAGTATGTCTGCACATCCTCCCACTTATGTTGGTAAAGAACATCCTCTAGAAAATGTTAGTAATCTGGGAACCCTGTTTGGTGTGGAACTGAGAACTAAATCCTTTGACTTTCAACATGAACTCCCACATAGCATTTTCAAATGTGTTTCAGGTAAAGATCATGAAGTTGTAGTGGATACTCTGGTAAATTCTAGCCCATGGATGTCATTTAGGGGTTGCAGCTGCAACCCCTGTCTTGCCCCTGGCAACCCCTGGCACTGCCTTTGTGACCTCTGACCTCAGAGGTGGGAAGATCAACGCCAGAAACACAGGAGTGGCTCTGCATTCCTTGTCTTCTGTAAACTTTTCATTACACTAATAATGAATAGTATTCTATTCACTATTAGTGTAATAAAAACAAAGAGCACAATTAGCTGGAATGATACCTTGGTGCCAGCTTAGTTAAGTAAAAACTGCTTTTAAATGAATTTTGTGTGCATGCTTCCAGCTGACAGTGTGTTTATGTGAGAGACAGTGTGTGTGTGTGTGTGTGTGTGAGCCTGTGTGAATATGTGTGTCTATTTGTAAGCATGTGTGTGTGAGTGAGAGGTAGTGAGTGAAAAAGGGTGTGCTTGAGTGTCAGTAAGTATGAGTGAGCCAGAGTGAGTATCAATGAGCGAGTGAGATTAAGAGCATTTACCAGTAAAGTGAATTAGTGTATGAGTGTTACAGAGAATGAGTGAGTGAATGTGAGTGAGTGAGTGAGTGTGAATGTGATGTTGTACTTGTGAGTCTATCATTGGCCCTGGATTACTGAAAGTAATTGTCTAACAGAAACTCCTATGGCAAAATACTGGAGCAGGCATACTTGAGGCAATTCTTAATATGGCAAACACCTGTGACAAATACTGGCACTATCAGTTATTCTTGGCATAATGAGCACCTGTGGTAAAATAGTGGTACTGGCATATCAGAGGTAATTATTGCATATGCGCGACCCATGAAAAATGCCGGCATACTTGAAGAAATTCTTGACATAAGGGCATCCATGAGAAAATACTGGTACTAGCACATCGGAGATTCTCCCTGGTATAAAGGAGGGCAACCTGACATATGGGAGGGTGCAAGCCTTAACAAAAATGTGACATACAGAGGTATTTTTTAAATAATGGTCACCTATCACATATGAACAGCATAAAGGGCAAAATTATAGCACTGGCACATTGGGGGCACCCAGAGCATATGTGGCACCCATTACAAAATTCGGGCTGTGGCACAATTGAGGTATTTTTGGCTTTTGAGGGACATTTTGGACAATCAGGTCAGCTTCTGAGGAGCATCAAGCTTCAAGGGCTTGGCACTCCATGAAAGGAGTTGGATATTTATTGAATGTTATTTTAAAGCCTATAGCATTTTAGCAAATTTATTTGAAAAATTGTGCCTTAAATGTACTATTAGATCCCATTCTTTAAAAAATATTTTAGGTGCACAAAAATAGGTCTGGCGTATTTGGTTTGCTTGCTCCATACACTCCAGGGCAAATATTATGCTCCCACAACTTTTAAAGATCAAGTGACAACCATAATGTAGGGTTTATCTTGAATAGACATCTTGAATAGACATATGACTATGTTTTGTTGTGACAATAATAATACATTAATTATAAAACGTAGTCAATGTCAATTATTATGATGTCATCCAGGTGAAAGTCATGTGACATGATTTCCTGGGGAAAAAATAAAGGTCAAGGGTCATGGGATATCACCTCCTGTGATGTCATTAATGTTTGTAAACCGGCATTCATGCTCTAGCCTCCAGTTGTATCCAAAACTCCACAAGCCACTTGACTTGTGTCATAAGGGAAACGTATTTATGACTTTGGTACAGTAATGATCAGTGCTAGGACTGAGTGAAATATTCTCTGCTGAGTGTATGCAGGCTTTTACATTCAATTTTATAAAGTCTATCCCGTAACAAACTTTTCTTTATTCTGGTTTTATCATGACAATCCTCATATTGAAGTCTCAAAGCCTTGATCCATGACGAGAAGGGACATGCCCTTATTTCCTTCTGATTGCCACCCACATCTTGTCTGGAGGTTTCATTTATCTTTAAAACATCCACCTGTTCTATAGTTTGTCATTCACCTTACCCCTTAAAGTATTTTTTAGTCATTTTCTACACGCTCTAAAAGACTTAACATATGTAATGTGTGCTATATGCATTCACTACATAAAATACATATAGTGCAACTGAGCCGATGGTATGCCTCACAGCAACCTGTTGCATCGCTTTTAAAATATGTATTTAATTGATCATAGGAGAGAGCAGAAGTTCAGTAGACTTTTGGAAGAAAACGTACGGAGTCAGTGTGGGTGTCAATGGCACAGCAGCAAACTTGACATTAGCATTGGGGATTTTTTTTAACTATGTGTAATGGGAAGAATAGTCAAATATCACGAAGTAAGCTGGATGAAGTATTCAAAAGATCATGGCTTCAAAAGACCAGCAAAAGATAGAGAGGCATGGTAAGGAGTGTAATTTGCTTATAATTGAGCAAAGCCTGTAATACTACCCAATACACAGAAAAACTACTAAACAAACAAAGTTAGACAACAGAGTTCGTAACCAAATTAATAAAAGACCTTAAACAATGGCGAATTTTGGTCGTTGCTTTTATAAATAGCTATGTATTCATAAAAGTTAGTTGTGCCTAGTTTCAGATGTTAGAGGATTATGGAGGGAAATGTTAGTGTTCAATGTTGGCAGGTGCTGCATGTTGCGTAGATGACACTTGAAAAGCATTACCACAAGGATGATCCTATATGCACACGTCCTTCATCTGCTCTTAAAGGCATTAGGTTAACTTTGGGAGACTGATTTAGTGTGTGGTAGTGGGTGGCGTACCTGGGCAACGTTGTGTTATTTAATTTCTAAAGCATGTTAATACTTGGGCAGGTGTCCTAGCCCTAGGTATGAAAGGAACAACTAGAACCAAATTAATTGACAATTTATTAATATAGACAAGTGTTGAAATACTTGTAAAAACAAGGTGACTGGGCATTTTCTGAAAGTTCATGGAAAGTGTATTCCACATCTTGCTAACAGCAGCCCCCATTCGAGCCTGTCTTGCGGCAAGAAACATAGTTGGAAAATTTGGGGCATGTTTACAAGAAGCTTGTGCCGCCATTGGCTAACCACCATGGGGTGAGCCACGCTTGGAAGCAAGGAAATATTTTTTCTCAGAATCTGGAGCAGGAAAAAAGCAGATAGAGGAGAAGTGGTTAACTGTTCAAGGGTCAGCTTATCATCAAGATGGAAGCCAAGGTTTTTGATCAATTCAGCTGGGCAGAGAGGGCTGAGTCAGGATGAAGGCCAGCAGAGTTTATATGGAGCAAAACTGACAGGCAGCTTATCTTTCACCCGAAGCATCTCCGTTTCATCTGCATTAAACTTCAAAATATTATCCCTCAACTAAGAGGTAACTGCAGCTATACAATGATGAAAAGTCTCAACAGGGTCATTAGATGCTTGATCTACCGTGATGATGTACTGGGTATAATTTGGCATAATTCATGAAGTTTATCCCAAATGCTTTTATAAGCAGAATCAGGGTTTGGAAGTAAAGGATGAAGAGAGTGAGGTCTGCAGTGTTAAATTACGATTGGTAAAGGAATAGATATACAGCCTGGCATCTTCCCTTCAGATACCCCAATGAAGGAAGTCATCAAGCTTTTGAAAGAGCAGCCTCACTGGAAAAATGGATCTTGCATGAGTGTGTGCTGTTCCACAGGTCGAAAAAGGTTGACTGTGATAGATGAGGTGGAACCTGTATATTGAATCAGTATGATATGCATAGTGGTTCACTGTGAGATCAGTTTATTATATCTGTCTGACTTCCAGAGATATGATTGGGTCTGATGTGTAAGATAAATTTGTCAATAATTGGTCAGTGTTCCTTGAGATGGACCAAGACGGGATACTTTGTAGCTTCTGCTGAGAGCAAGAAGAACAATAGGTAGGCCTTCTCCCTTGTGGTGTATGATGTCATTATTTCCTCATGGCCTTCCTTATCCCATTCATTACTATTAGGAGATATAGGCACCACTTACACCAAATGGCACCCCTTCCAAACTTCTTTCTTTGGCTATGATACTGTTACCACTTCACCCCCTCTCCTATACATAAAGGGGACTTTCTCTTCTCTAGCTGTCTGTTTCTTTTTTCTTTTGCCCATTCTGTCGGGCTGTCACAAGGATTCTCTAGGGGTCCCAGAGCACACCAAGAGCTTCAGCCTTGGTTTGCTCTCTAGATCATGGCGTTTTAGTGGAGAAGGACCCATTTTTATTGTTTCATTTAACATTAAAAGGAACACGTTGAGAGTTACAGTAGGGAGGCCCGTGATTTATGGATGCCCCATGCTCAATGAACCACATTGAAAAGAATGGACATGAGCTTGAATTGAAGGATCTAGGTCAGTGGTTCCCAACCTTTTGACATCTGTGGACCCCCACTTTATAATTACTGGAACTCGGGGACCCCCACTGACTCATTATTGGAGTCTGGGGACCCCCGCTAAGTCATTACTGAAAGCTAGGGACATAGGGGGTCATTCTGACCCCGGTGGGCGCCGGGCGGAAACTGCCCAAAGACCGCACCGCGGTCAAATGACCGCGGGGGTCATTTCAACTTTCCCGCTGGGCCGGCGGGCGATCTCCAAAAGATCGCCCGCCGGCCCAGCGGGAAAGCCCCTGCAAAGAGGAAGCCGGCTCCGAATGGAGCCGGCGGATTTGCAGGGGTGCGACGGGTGCAGTGGAAAATCTTTGTGGGGCCCTGTTAGGGGGCCCCTGCACTGCCCATGCCAGTGGCATGGGCAGTGCAGGGGTCCCCAGGGGCCCCACGACACCCGTTCCCGCCAGCCTGGAACAGGCTGGCGGGAAGGGGGTCGGAATCAGCGCCGCCATGGAGGATTCCCTGGGCCAGGGGAAAACCTGCTTTACAGCCGCGGTCAGAATGGCCCGGGAAGCACCGCCAGCCTGTTGGCGGTGCTTCCTCTGCCCTCCACCCTGGCGGTTTGAAACCGCCAGGGTCGGAATGAGGGCCATAATCTGTTAATATTGTTTAATTTTCTAAGCAGTCGCGGACCCCCTGAAGAGGCTTGGCGGACCCCCAGGGGTCCCCGGACCACAGGTTGGGAACCACTGATCTAGGTGGAAGGCCCATGTTGAAACAATAGTGTTGAGGCCTGTACTTGTGAAAGAATAATGTAAGTTTTGTGGAAGTGCAGAGGCTGAACAGATCCCCATTTTCAGGGAGCAGCAGTGTGGCATGCCCACATCAATGTTTGAAATAACTTTTCCTGTTGTTTTTTAACAATGTGGTACTGAAGCTCAGACTTTAAAAATATAAATGTATAATAAATGTTCCAGATTTTTTAAGGGTATCTGTTGAAATGCATTGGCAAAAAGGCCCAGGCAGATGGTAATTTTCCTTTTATAGAAAAAAAGTTCAAGAGCGGTTGAATAACTGCCTGAAAAATGTATGGAGTGCTATAATATGTTTATTATTTAGCAGAACGAAATGTCAGTGTAAGGTATACAGTGCATATTTTTTCGTTTTGATATTGAGGTTTGTTTAACTTTTATAAAATATAGAAAAAGAATAATTTATAAGTGTTAAGGTCAGTTCTATAGATGCTCTGACTGACCCCTCGGGTGCTATGGGCAACCAGCCTGTTTGGTCATTGTTGTTTCCAAACGTTATTTAATAAAGGTTGTGCAAGCGATTGAGTTGGCAGTACAGTTTGCTCTGCACCTAAAGGTAATCAATAAAACACCTGCCTCTGCTTTTCCTCTCCTCCGAATTTGAGCATAGTGTTAGAAGAGAACTACACATGGGGGTTCTGTCTCATTTTGGTATGTCTCACAAGCACCTTCAGGCTTTAGTTAAGTAATTGTTTGACTTATTTAAAGAGGGACACCTTCTTCTTTACACGACTCTCCCCATGAATCAAACAATTTATAGCTTTCCCTCTCATCATTCATCTTCAGTGACTTCTACTTAGCCAGCCCCTGATTTTGCTGAAGTGGAGATGGATTCCATTGAAAAAAAGAATATATGTTTGAATGGAGGAATCACATCGAGTTGTATCTAATCTATCATCTTACTTGCAGCTTCCACCAAAGGATGAACAAGCTATCTCTAGTGGAGAATGGTTTCACAAATTCAATTATACAGAACAGTGATTCCTGAAGTACTTTTTTTTCCACCAGTACAAAGTCTACTGAAAAGGAAATCAAAATACCCTGACAAATCATCAGTACCACACTTTCTGGCAGAGATGTATACACTGTAATCTTCACAGTCACCTCTTGTTGTCTAGTTGTTTGTTTCCACACCCCTTCAAATCCACTGCCAAACTTACACAGAACATTATATTGGCTAGGAATATGCCAGAGAAAGTGTTAAGTGTAGTGGGATGGAGGAGAAAAGAGAAACTGCATATTGGTACTCTAATTTATCATTCTTCTGGGCACTGTCTTCAGCTGTAAAAGTAAAAATGAAGAGGTTTAAAGTGTATTCTTAATCTTGTTATAGTGTTTTCTTATAGCTGAAACACAATTGTATTGTATGAAATAAATGTCAATGTTTTATGTTTTTTCAATATAGACAACCACCTTCTATATTATAAGTACCTATCATGTGATTTCAAATTATGATCAAAGTGGCAGGTTCATAAACTGAAACGTACACATTAGGATTATTGATTAAGTCTGACAACAACCAATGATTTTCCTAACCTATATTGATACCTTAATATAATGCAAGTGTCAAAAAGAAATGTTATCAATATCTGTGAAGGAATGCAAATCCTTTCTGTTCCTTATTTGGAATGACAAGGGGCTAGATGGTTGAAGCTTGAGTTTTGCGATTCCCTAATTGCGAAAAAATGTGATTCACAATTAGAGAATCGCAAAATGGGATGCATCATGGCCAGGACCTCTAAACTTTCCAAATCACAAAGCATTCACAGTGGTAAATAGGGAATCGCAGATTGTGATTACCTATTTACTGGCAAATGGCGACTAGGGGTCACAAATTGCTACTACAGTGACCCAAAGCAGAGAAAGTGCTTCCTGGATCATGGGAAGGACCCCAAGAATAGGAAGTGCTGGCTCCGTGAAGCCAGATTACCAGCCACAGTGTGGAGGACAGAAGTGCTGCACCCCAACACTGAATTAAGGAGCGCTAGGAGCGCTGGAACTTTGTACAGGAATGTCCAGCCTACAGTCACAGAAGGGGACACCCACAAGGAAGCACAAACTAAAGTTCTTGGAGAAAGAACTTAAAATACTGACAGAGTTTCTGCAAGTACCATGAGCAGCTGCTTGGACGTGCATCCCTGACCATTCCTGAAACACAGAAATGCAAGCTCTGGAAGGAGATGCAGCTGAAAATCAATGCTGTTAGTATTGCTCAGTGTATCGTGGAAGAAATACGTAAGAGGTGGTACGACCTCTGGTCTTGCACCAAAGAAGGTGTGGCTAACCACACTAGTGAGTCGCGTGCAACAGGAGGTGGTCCTTCAATCGTGCCCATTCAATGGCACTCGAGGCAATGGTGGAGACATCCCTGGAGTGAGAGGCAGTTGTGGGATTTGGCAGCCTTGACACGTCAGCAGCTGTATCATCACAAGGTAAGTGTACCCCTGTGTCACTGTAAAGGAGATGTATGTGAACCTAGAACCGAGTCAGGCAGATTAACATGGCACCATTACAAATCAACAATCTCATGGTGCATCATGGGATTTGTAGTGAAAATCCAAGATGCACTCAGTCAGACATTATTACTAATAATGCATGCAACTCAAATGGCATCCGCAAACATAAACATTTATTGCATGTCCTTTCCCCCATTAGATGCATGGATGAAGAATTTGAGTCTGCGACTGCTGAGGTAGTCAAAGAGGTCCCAATGGATGAGGGTGAAGCAGTATTTGGGGATAGTGAACTCACAACACTTCATGCCCACTCCAGTGGAGCCCCATTCTCACCACAGCCACCTTCATGTGATGAAGTAGAGTCCGTCCTGCCGCACTACATCATCCAGCCACAACTTGTCAGCCCTCAAAACCAGCATACTGCAGTGCATTCCTGCAGGCATTGTGAAAGACCTAAGGTGCATGAGCCTTCTGGCTCCCAGCCCAATGCAGGTCAGGAAGAAATGTTTAGTGATCTTGAGGCATCCTTGCTTCAGATTCAGCACCTACAGAATAAAGATATAAAAGGTGTGAATTTGAAATTGCATAACATGCAACATGCTATATCAATAGGATTTAACACAATGGCCAGTAAAGTGGACAGGCTGACTGATGTACTGGAGAAAATATGCACACAGTTGGCAGAGGACAGTTGCAAAAGGCGGCACAAAGGAGCAGCAGTGATGTGAGCATGGCTGCATTAACAAGCTCCATTGGACATCTAGCACCCACGACCTCATCCTTATCCAGGCACACTGTGAAACTACAGGCAAAAATGGGGCAGTTTTGTGGGGATGTAGCAAGGGCCATTGGCCACATTACCACTGCTCTGGAAGCCATGCAGAGGACGCAACTTGAGGGTGGGGATGTTGTACGCCTGTCTGATAGTGAGGTCAGGCCAAGTGTCAGCTGCATCCCTGCCATCCAAAGTCCAAGTCCAGCAACCCAGTTTCACCGTACTCCTGCAGCTCCACCTGATGTGGCTACGCATAGTGGGTGCACACAAAATAAAAATTAAGGGTTCTGGATCCTGGAGGATCAATTTTTGTTTTAGGTTAGGTTGGTGTTGGTGTTGTAACCAACCCACATTTTGAGGACTCTAGCAATCGTTGAGGGACTAAGTTGTTCATTTCAATACAATAACTGACACCTGATAATAAAGTTTTGTTCACATGTGTTATAAATGGGGGTCTCTGGTTGGCAGTCAGTTGCATTCTGTCCAAGCAGGGTTCCTCACTCTAGTCAGGGTAATGGTGATATAAACCTAAGATAACCCCTGCCCACCCCATTGGTAACTTGGCACGAGCAGTCAGGCTTATCTCAAAGGCAATGTGTAAAGTATTTGTACAATCACACACAGACTCAAAACCAATTTAGAAAAATAGGCAATATTTATCTGAATAAAACAAGACCAGAACGACAAAAATCCAACATAAACAAGCAAAGTTATGAATTTTCAAAGGTTACACTTCAATATAGCGCTTAGAAACACAAATGCTTTAATTTGGTGTTATTACAGCATCGTGATGGAGTCATTCCCAACAATCCGACACCAATGGCGCCGGCCACAGAGTCATACACCCCCAGTTACAATACTTTGTGAAAATGGAGGAAACAAGCTGATGCACAGAGTCAGGGAGGTGAGGCGTTGCTGGATCCGATACAGTGTTGGTTCCGGTTCTGCGGAGCAATGGAGCGGAGGCATCAGTGCGAAGCGTAGGGTCCATGCTGTGGAGCAGTGGGGATGAGGCGGCGTCAGTGTGAAACGTCGGTTCCTTATGCTCCAGCAGGGTCGATGTACAGTGGGTCAAGATGAGGTGGTGCGACCTAACTGGTCACACAATGGGGCTACGGGTGCCACTGTGAAGTCGGGTGTCACGAACGTCGTTGACACGGAACTTGGGACTCACAAAGTCAAGGGACGTCAGCGGGGCTCCGGCAGCATCAGGCCTGCGATGTCAGTCGAGCTCCTGAGCATGTGACACTCCAGCGGGGACCACCGCTTCGGTTGCAAGTGGCGTCAGGCAGCAGAATCAGTCTGGGCATCATCCAGCGTCGGTGCACTTGGTTTTTCTTGATTTTCAACCAGCTTTCACTCCCAAGGGCCCAGAGACTGGAAAAGGCCACCTGGCAAGTTAGGATCCACAGCAAGTGAACCCAGAGGTTGGTAGGTGAAGTCTTTGCTGTTCTTGCAACTTCTTAACAGGATGCAAGCAAGCTCACTCCAAGCCCTTGGAGAAACTTCGCAAGCAGGATACACAGCAACGCCCAGTCTTTGTCGTCTCTGAGGCAGAAGCAGCAACTGAAGGTCAACCCAGCAAAGAGCACACAGCAAAGGTGCAGTACTCCTCCTCCAGCTCTTCTCCTCTGCAGAGGTTCCTCTTGATCCAGAAGGGTTCTAAATGTGTTGGGGGTTGGTTCCTCTACTTATACTCATGTCTGCCTTTGAAGTAGGCAAACTTCAAATGTCTCTGTTGTTGACAAAATCCTGCATTGCTCATGCCTGGCCCGAGACACACACCAGGGGGGTAGAGACTGCATTGTGTGAGGACAGGCACAGCCCTTTCAGGTGTAGGTGTCAACACTTCCATCCCCACTCTAGTCTAGGAAACTCATCAGGATATGCAGGACACTCCCCAGCTCCCCTTGTGTCACTGTCTAGAGGGCATTCACAAACAGCCCAACTGTCAGTTGGACCCAGACATGGATTCCACATGCAGGCAGAGGCACAGAATGGTTAAGCAAGAACATGTCCACTTTCTAAAAGAGACTTTTTTAAACTGACAATCTAAAAACAAATTTTACCAGTAAATGTATTTTTAAATTGTGAGTTCAGAGACCCCAAACTCTACATCTTTGTCAGCTCCCAATGGTAAACTGCCCTTAAAAGATATTTGTAGTCACCATGTTAATCTCTGGGCGAGATAGGCCCTGCAATAGTGAAAACCGCATTTGGCAGTATTTCACTATCAGTCCATGTGAAACACACCAGTATATGTCCTACCCTTTAAATACACTGCACTCTGCCAATGCTAGGGTCTACCTTAGGGGTGACCTATATATAGTAAAAGGGAAGTTTTGGGCCTGGCAATTGGGTACACTTGCCAGGTTGAATTGGTAGTTTAAAACTTCACACAGACACTGCAGTGGCAGGTCTGAGCCATGTTTACGGGGCTACTCCTGTTGGTGGCATAATCAGTGCTGCAGCTCACAAATAGCATTTGATTTACCGGCCCTGGGCACCTCTAGGACACTTTACCTGGGACTTACTAGTAAACCAAATATGCCAATCACGAAAAAGCCAATCAACAATACAGTTTACGCAGAGAGCACTTGCACCATAGCACTGGTCAGCAGTGATAAAGTACCCAGTGTACCAAAACCAGCAAAAACAAAGTCCAGCACACCGTCAAAAATACAGGAAGCAGAGGCAAAAAGATAGGGGAAACTACGCAAAGGATGCAGGTGTAGCAACATGCATCATTCAAGCTATTGTACAAGTATTTTATTTCATCATATTGATGCGAGCATAACTGACCCTGAAAAGTAATGTGTGGCAATGTGGTCCCTACGCCGTCTCCTCTGCTGCTGTACTTTGAGTTGGTGGTAAATTGCATGTGCAAACTGGCCAAATTGTGATTATTCACAATTTGTGACTGCTCCATACATGCCTTTTGTGTCTCGGTAGTGGCGATTCACTAATACCGAGACGCTAATTGGGTTGCAATTTTTTGCGACTCGCAATTTATTCACAATTCCAAACTGTGTTTGTGAGTGGGTTTCTTGCATACTGTAAGGCCTGTTTAGGAGTTGCAAACCTTTTTGCGACCGATTTGCGAGTCACAAATCGGTCATACATCTGGCCCAAGGTATGCACAATGCAAGTTCATAATCCTTAAAGAATAGCTCCTGAAACAGTAGTTAGAAATGAGATCTAAATCTTTGAATATGAATAGTTTCCTAGAAAATTTCTTGGTATCTTGTTCAGTCTTTTGCCTATTTAAAGATATTGCAAATATTCTTCAGGTTTTCCCTGAACTCCGGCGACAAGGTCTAAGCTATGGCATCTGTGTATCTTGTTGTCCTGGCAAAAGTGCTCTAGACCACATGGAACTTATACTCTGACTTCAAATGTGCTGCAGCCACTCAAACCTTGTGATGGTGCTGGACCTTCATGGAACACAGTGTCCTCAACTAAACGTGGGTATCTTGCCAGGGCATTGCAGTCTCTCTTCAAACAGCGCCATCATTTCACATACGGTGCCAGCCTTTTCTGCTTCTGAATACGTGGACTGCAGACCGCAGACATTTCAGAGTACTGCGTTTCTAAAAGTCACAGATCAGGACAAATATTACTTTTAATACTCTTAAAACATCTGCAATCAGACAGGGGAAAGCGGTAGTTGCAACTCACTCTTTACATCTTATGGGCTGGAAAACTGATGTAGCTCAAAAGGCAGAGTGGTTAAGGATTCCTTTCTCTCAGAAAAAAAATTTTTGAGAAGACTTCTCCAAATTGTTTAAAAATGAGAACCATGCTCAACCATTTTGAATAATAATAGATTTTTTTAGAAAAACAGAAAACCAATGCAAGAAACCATCACAAGAGGTATGGCCAATTATTTAAACTTTCCAGCCTACTGAGAACCAGAGGAATACTTCTGCTCATTCAGCTTCAGCAGCTAAGGAGAATCCTGACTATCCTCTGATACACTGAATTGATAATCTGGCAGGGAGTCTTCTAGACCTCTTTCAGGAAACAAGTCAATCTCAGAAAAGTGGGTTTTGGAAATAAATTTAAATGGATACATGATAGAAGTCCTCTACATTCCTCCAGGTTTACACGTCATTCAACCTCATATGCCCAGGGACCAGCACCAAAAGAAGGCTTTTCAGGAGAGACTCCACTTGCTAATAATGAAGAAATCCATCCATACTGTTCCACATCAGGAGAAAGGATGAGGGTGATGTTCATTATTATTTCTGGTAAAGAAATCAGCAGAGAATTACAGGATAGCAATGGAGTTAAACACTATACACAAGATTATTAAAACAATTCATTTAAAAATAAACTACATTCAACAAGCAATCCTCAGAATTTCACAGCAAGACTATTTGATGAAAATAGATTTACATGATGCATACCTGTACGTTCCCCTCAAGGTTTGTCACCAGAATCACCTCAGATTTACGGCAGGGAAACACACTAGCAATCATGATTACTGCCATTTAGTCTAAAAGCATCTCTCAGAGTGTTCATCATGGTATTGGCACTGATTGTAGCCCTTTCCTGCAACAACTGGATAAAAGTTCCTCCTTATTTAGACGAAATTCAGATTCAGTCGCCACCATGTGCGCAGGCTCTCAAAGACGTCATATTTGAAAATGAATTCTTAGCTCTAGTCATCACAAAATCTGGATTACACAGGAGCATAGTTCAGAATGGACATGTACAAAGTTATTCTTCTTCTGAAATAGGAGAACTAGGCTATTACAACCTTTATGTCAAATGTTGTCAATTGATGTCGGGAAACTAGATTTCCACTAGGGAATGACATTGAACACAAGGAGATATGAGTAACCCATTCCATTAGGCAAGGTTGTGTATTTTGTCTCTAGTTGAGGAATTTTAATCAGATTTTCTTTCAGTTATATCTTCTTCTCCTTTAGGCAGCGCAGCTTTTCTGTGTCTAATCTCTCGTCTCATATACATATAGGAAATCAGGGTTTCCAAATGGACTT